>NC_051045.1:14013831-14733831 GCF_904848185.1 Acanthopagrus latus
CATCATCATCATCATAATCACAGTCACCATCATCATCATTACCATTATCATCATCATCATCATAGTCATCATTATCATCATCATCATAATCATCATCATCATTACCATTATCATCATCATCACAGTTATCATTATCATCATCATCATCATCATAGTCATCATTATCATTATCATCATCATCATCATCATCATCATCATCATCACAGTCACCATCATCACCATCATCATTACCATTATCATCATCATCATCATCATCATCATCATCATCACAGTTATCATCATCATCATCAACATCATCATCATCATTACAGTTATCATTGTCATTGTCATCATCATCATCACAGTTATCATCATCATCATCATCACTACAGTTATCATTGTCATCGTCATCATCGTCATCACAGTCATCATCATCATCATCATTACCATTATCATCATCATTATCATCACAGTTATCATTATCATCATCATCATCATCATCATCATCATAGTCATCATTATCATCATCATCATCATAATCACAGTCACCATCATCACCATCATCATCATTACCATTATCATGATCATCATCATAGTCATCATTATCATCATCATCATAATCATCATCATCATCATCATCACAGTTATCATCATCATCAACATCGTCATCATCATTACAGTTATCATTGTCATTGTCATCATCATCATCACAGTTATCATCATCATCATCATCACTACAGTTATCATTGTCATCATCATCATCGTCGTCATCATCATCATCATCATCATCATCACAGTTGTCATCATCATCATCATCATCATTACCATTATCATCATCATTATCATCACAGTTATCATTATCATCATCAACATCATCATCATCATCATTACGGTCATCATCGTCATCATCATCATCATCACAGTTATCATCATCATCATCAACATCATCATCATTACAGTTATCATCGTCGTCATCATCATCACCACAGTTATCATCATCATTATTACCATTATCATCATCACAGTCATCATCACAGTCACCATCATCACCATCATCATCATTACCATTATCATTATCATCATCATCACAGTCATCATCATTACAGCTATCATTGTCATCGTCATCATCATCATCATCATCACAGTCATCATCATTACAGTTATCATTGTCATCGTCATCATCATCATCATCATCACAGTTATCATCATCATCATCATCATCATCATCACAGTTATCATCATCATCACCATCGTTACCATTATCATCATCATCATCACAGTCATCATCATCACAGTCATCATTATCATCATCATCATCATCATCATCATCATCATCATCATCATCACAGTCATCATTATCATCATCATCATTATCATCATCATTACAGTCATCATCATCATCATCATCATCATCATCATCATCATCACAGTTATCATCATCATCATCAACATCATCATCATAGTCATCATCATCACAGTTATCATCGTCGTCATCATCATCATCACAGTTATCATCATCATCATCATCATCATCATCATCATCATCATTACAATTATCATCATCATTATCATCACAGTTATTATTATCATCATCATAGTCATCATTATCATCATCATCATCATAATCACAGTCACCATCATCATCATTACCATTATCATCATCATCATCATAGTCATCATTATCATCATCATCATAATCATCATCATCATTACCATTATCATCATCATCACAGTCATCATCATCACAGTTATCATTATCATCATCATCATCATCATAGTCATCATTATCATTATCATCATCATCATCATCATCATCATCATCATCATCATCATCATCACAGTCACCATCATCACCATCATCATTACCATTATCATCATCATCATCATCATCATCATCATCATCATCATCACAGTTATCATCATCATCATCAACATCATCATCATCATTACAGTTATCATTGTCATTGTCATCATCATCATCACAGTTATCATCATCATCATCATCACTACAGTTATCATTGTCATCGTCATCATCGTCATCACAGTCATCATCATCATCATCATCATCATCATTACCATTATCATCATCATTATCATCACAGTTATCATTATCATCATCATCATCATCATAGTCATCATTATCATTATCATCATCATAATCACAGTCACCATCATCACCATCATCATCATTACCATTATCATGATCATCATCATAGTCATCATTATCATCATAATCATCATCATCATCATCACAGTTATCATCATCATCATCAACATCATCATCAACATCATTACAGTTATCATTGTCATCATCATCAATCATCACACTTATAATCATCATCATCATCATTATCATCATTATCATCATCATCATCGTCAACATCATCATCATTACAGTTATCATTGTCATCGTCATCATCATCATCACAGTTATCATCATCATCATCATCACAGTTATCATCATCATCATCAACATCATCATCATCATCATTACGGTCATCATCGTCATCATCATCATCATCACAGTTATCATCATCATCATCAACATCATCATCATCATCATTACAGTTATCATCGTCGTCATCATCATCATTACCATTATCATCATCACAGTCATCATCATCACAGTTATCATTATCATCATCATCATCATCACAGTCATCATCAGAGGGCGGAGGGAGACAACTTTCAGTTTAATTAAACATTATAGAGTTAAGTTCTTGTGTAGCATAAAATGATGATAACTTAAATTTGATTGTCCAACCTTGTGTAGTAGACGACAGTTGAATGAACCTTGAGTTCTGCTTGCAACCTGAACCTGACCAAGTTATCATCATCATCATCATCGTCATCATCATCAACATCATCATCATCATCATCATCACTAGTCATCATTGTCATCGTCATCATCATCATCATAGTCATCATTATCATTATCATCATCATCATCATTACCATTATCATCATCATCATCATCACAGTTATCATTATCATCATCATCATCATCATCATCATAGTCATCATTATCATTATCATCATCATCATCATCATCATCACAATCACCATCATCACCATCACCATCATCATCATTACCATTATCATCATTACCATTATCATCATCATCACAGTCACCATCATCACAGTTATCATTATCATCATCATAGTCATCATTATCATCATCATCATCATCATCATCATCATCATCATCATCATCATCATCATCATCACAGTCACCATCATCACCATCATCATCATTACCATTATCATCATCATCATCATCACAGTCATCATCATCACAGCAACATGCTGGAGGTCCCGGCTCGATGTTCAGCTATGAATGGAATGGAAATGTTACATTTTTTAAACTCTTAAGCTCTTTTAGCCTTTCACCGCTAAACTTTTCAGCCATTTTTCATCTTTTTGAGTTCTTTCAGACCTTTAGCCATTTAAGACCTTCTTTCAGACCTTCTCTCAGACCTCTTCCTGTCCTTCATACTTACATATTTTGGCCATAACCATTACAGTTTTTTTAAAGATTGCAGGAGTTTGTCAGACGTTTTCCCATTCATCCTTATGGGGACATTTTCATCTTTGGATCTGCTCCTTCTCCAGCATGTGTGCAACCATTTTAAGCTCTTTATGCCTTTATTCTTTCACCTCTTCTGCCTTTTCCCACCTTTTAAAGCTCTTTCTGCCCTCTTACTCTACAACCTTTGGGCCTTTCCAGTCCTTTTTCACCTTTTTAAGCTCTTTCATCCCTCTTACTCTACAGCTTTTCAACCTATTCAGATATTCATCTTTCTGCCTTTTTCATCTTATTAAATTATTCTTTACAGAAATTTGAAGGACATCACCGTGTTCAGCAATCTCTCCTGTTATTCATCACAGTTTGGCAGGCGTTTGCCCATTCATTCTCATGGGAACATTATCATCTTCAGCTCTGCTGCTGCTCCAGCACGTGTGCAGCCATTTTAAGCTCTTTCTGCCCTCTTACTCTACAACTTTTCTGCCTTTCCAGTATTTTTTCACCTTTTAAAGCTTTTTCAGCCCTCTTAAGCCACAGCTTTTTAACCTTTTCAGATATTCATCTTCCTGCCTTTTCAGCTCCTTCAAACATTCAAACTTCATATTCAGCTATGGAAATGTTACACTTTTTAAACTCTTTGAGCCCTCTTCAACTTTCCTGTCTCTTCATCTTCTTAAAATATTCATCTTTCTGCCATTTCAACTCCTTCAACCATTCTGCTACCTGTTCAGCTGTGGAACTGTTCAACTATCAATATGTTCAACTTTTTTTTCCCAGCGTTTCGACTTTTTCAACTTTTCGCCAGGACGTTCAGCAGATTTCCGAGAGCGTTTCAGCCTTCAGCATTCACACTGTATTTTCACAGGAAATACAAATTTTTCTAGTTTTCTCACAGAGGTTCAACATTATCTTCAAGCAAAGGCATCGCATTACCATGCGCACTGAACTCGCGAGTGGAATCGTCATGGACAGATGAGGGCAGAGACCCGAGCCACTACAGTGGCATCAGGCTAGCTTCTACCGTGGCCCTAGCCAGGCACTAGGCCCAAGCTAAACACGCACACTTTGGGCACGCTTCTACCAACCACAGGTGTCTGAACTCGACCAACAGTAGGTGTCTGAACATGAGGGACCTTTAAGTTGGTGAGATCGCACAAGGGCTCGTAAGATACACTATTACCAATACCAGCAGCTGATCAAAGGCCTGACTACTGCCATTCATGGAAACCACAGCTTACAGCTCTGATGGACAGCACTGAGGCATTTGCCATTGAAGATAGCTGAAGTCTGGTCAAGTTTCTAATATTTTATCACACTATGTTTGTGTTGGGGCCAGTACATGGTTCTGACATGATAGCGGCCTAAATTGCACTAACAAAAGAAAGTGCATCGACCTTAATGTCCAGTAGGTGGTGCCAGCTTGACACAGTCCCCGCTGGTTTGACAAGTTCAATTTCCCATTGTTTGAGAGCGCACCTGAATGCATCCTCAGTTCCGCATTGACCAGGTGAACGGGGCAACTATGTGCCCGTTAGTGTGGCTACTATGGCAAGCCGTTTTAAAGGGATATTCCGGTGTAAATTGAATCCAAGTTCTAACACACCTTGACACCAAGTATGACCCCCCCCCCCCCGACTCGAGAGATAAAGTATATCTCTCGAGGGGGGGTCGTACTCGGTGTCAAGGTGTCTTAGACTATGGATTAAATTTACACCGCAATATCCCTTTAACATTTAATTGAACCACACTCCTATCTGTGATACATTTTAGATAGCCATAATAGCATTTCTCCTAGTCAAAATTGGTATCTCACTAGTCAGAATGGCAAATCAAAGATGTCCGCAATAACATAACATAACTAGTAGAAATGTTATTTCAAGATATCTGCAACTGTGAATGTACAAGTCAAAACTAAATATAAGATATCTAAAAATCCTTAAAAAGTATAATTGGCCATTTCAAAGCTTAATAGCTAGGCTGGATATGTATTGCAGATATTTGTAATTCAATTCTTCCTAGTCGAAAGGAACATTTCAGATATCCACAATGACATTCTTCCTAGGACAAATGACGTCACCTTTGCCATCCATGTGTATCGGGCTTTTAATTTCAAATATCCACAATTACATACTGGATATCTAGAATGAACTTTCTGGATATCTGCAATTGAATTCTTACTAGGAAAAACTGCCATTTCAGATGTCATCATTTCAGTTGTTAGTCATAATTTTCATTTCAGATATCCAAAATGCATAACTATGTAATTCTGAATATCCAAAAATACATTGTGATTAGTAAAAATGTCATTACAGATATCCACAATTCGTATTACGACTAGTAAAAATGCAGTTGTGGACATCTGTATATATATTGTGGATGTCCATAATTATAGCAAGCCGTTTTAACATTTAATAGCTAGACTGGATATGTATTGCAGATATCTGTAATTCAATTCTTCTTAGTCAAAAAGAACATTTCAGATATCCACAATGACATTCTTCCTAGGACAAATGACGTCACCTTTTTCATCCATGTTTATCGGTATCAACGTGGGATTCAACTTTTGCTTTAGCTTTCGTAGTATTTTCGTCACGGGGCAAAGCGCACAGCTCACTCTCGCGATTTCCCGGCGGGGAATTGTCTAGTTTATATTACGACCGTACTTTAATTGCAAACGCAGATAAGTAGTTTTAAGAGTCCTCATCGAGCGCAATCCTGGGACGTCATCGCTATATTTGGCTCCACCCTCCGCGTGCCAGTAAAAAGGGGACGAACTGCGTCATGTTAGATGAAGGTAAGAAACCGTAAGTGAGGTGTTTCACTTGTAAAATAAACAATACAATATTCCCTGAGGTTGATGTTTACTGATGGCCCACAATTTACGTTAGCTGTGCACATCAGGAAACGGCTCTTTGTTTTGTTTTGTTTTGTTTTGTTTTGTTTTGTTTTGTTTTGTTTTGTTTTTTTTTGTTTGGTTTGGTTTGGTTTGGTTTGGTTTCTAGCTGTTTTCAGTAGGGATGATAATTGTGTAATTGCATAGGGACGAAGTAAGTAAGTAAGTAAAACACTGATCAATATCCACAAACAAAAAAATATCTTGTATTTTGTCGTCCAGTCCAGCATGCAACAAAAATAGACATCCTGACCTGAAAACCCTTCATAATATAAGGATTTATTGACCTTCAGCGTCTCAAGAGTCACAAACAGAGGTACAAATTGATTGATTGATTGATTGATTGATTGATTGATTGATTGATTGATTGATTGATTGATTGATTGATTGATTGCCATATGAAAATGAAACAACACAAAGCAAGACATAATAAAGACAAAAAATAAAGTGGAAAAGGTGATAATGATAATAATAAGTATTTACACAGTATTCATCTTCCCTAGATATGGGCATTGCACAGGATAACCTCAGCCATACTAATTAATAAACACATGGTGTAAAGTGATATACTACAAACAAAATATGAAAGTATAATTACATAAATACTATTGGATTTGACATGATACAAACAGCAATTGCACTGGATGTCGCATAGTATATTTATTTAACATTTTTATTGGTATCTGCTTTGAAACAGGAAATTGCAATATAGTTTTGCAGATAATGAAATATAGTATTATTAAATACGGTATATCCGCATCAGAAATGTATTCTTAAAAAGCATTTGACATTAACACAATTAAACAACATTTTGAGAGCTCGACGTAATCAAAACTGTCTTCGTCATGTATACAGTACTGGTTGTGCTTAGTAAAGTGAAGTAGCACGAACCTTTATTTTGGAAAACTCTGACCGGAAACCAACGCCATGTGTCGGTTTGTCTTGACGCACACCCGGTGTAAAAACGAAACCCGGGTATTTTTCAGCGTCTTGCTGATTTGTGTGCAGAGCTACGCGGTCAGCTGTTGCAGTCGACGAGGGAGTTATTACCGGCTGTAACTCTGTGAGGCTCTACCCTTCTGCATAACCCAAAGAACCGCTTTGTTTTTGTTTTTCTTTTTTTTGTCGGATCGACATGGAGAACCGAAAACGACCGTTCGAGGCAGATTCGTGTCCTGACTTCATCTTCAAAACGCCAGAGAAGAGAGCGTCAGTGGACCAACTGCAGGACTCGGACTACATGCGATGGGGTGTGGACGAAACTTGCCAGTACCTGCGAAGAGAAAGTCTCGGAGAATGGGAAGCAACATTTAGAGGTTTGTTCTCTGGTCCCATAAGTTATCATAAAAAACTGTCAATTTAGAAACGTTGTTGGTCTTAACAGACAGTTGAGAGCTGCTTATAGCTGCTTATCAATACAGCACGTTAGCCCGTCGTCCCCATGTGTGTGCTGTGTCACAGGGTGCCGAATTCATCCATATCTGCACAGTTCTGTCTTGCAAATCCCGTTCATGTCGTCAGTTAACACAACATGTATTACATTGCTGACTTTCTGAAGGTATCGTCTTTCTTTTTGTGACGAACGTGATGTTTTCACTGTGGCTCAAAATTTTGTTGGAGTTGACACGAGCTCCTTCTCATTGACATACATTTGGTAATTCAGGAAACGGTGTAATTCATCAGACTAACTGCTAACTGCGGCCTGCAATAGCTGACATTGGCTAGTTAGCTCATTTAGCCGTGCAGCTAGTTGCACAGAGTGGTTGTCGTAGTGTTGGTGTTTACTCTGCTGACACAGGAGCTGCGTAGACATTGCAGTTGTTTTGATATCTTTATTCTGTCCCTACTCGATTAATCAGGTTTCTTCTTTCATGCAATTTCTCCCAGATTCTAACACAGGGAACAACATCTTAAGTAAGCCTTATTGCCCACCATTCTCAGAGAAAATTATTAAGATGTCGGCTGATTTGACCACATTAACCTAGACGGCCTGCTTACACACACACACACACACACACACACACACACACACACACACACACACACACACGAATGCTGATGAGCTTAGCAGGCTAGCTAGATGAACTTGGTTCATAAATCAATGAAAAGTGTTTCTCTATTGAAAGTTGGCTGAATACTGCATGTTGACATTGATGTGAGATCCATCCTCTTCATTAGGTTATATGAAGGCACTAGGGCCAGGGTAGTGTAATTTATTGATGGGGTCTAATAGGCTTTACCCACTTTGTCATGTTATCCACATTACTGTTGACTGTGTGATATTTTGTCAAAGTATCATTAGTCATCCCTGCTCCATTGTCACAATATCAATATCGAGGTATTTGGTTAAAAAAAAAAAAGAATCTCAAAATTCAATTTTGTCGCATACATAAAGATTTTTTTTTAAATATGAATGTAATGCAATATAGCCTAAAAATGATGGTGATGTTATAAATAGCCAGTGCTATACTTAACTGGAAGCCCCTTTCCAAAACTGTCTTGCCTTACCTGAAATGCTTTGGCTTTTCAGCTCACCAAGAAAATGTCCTTATATAAACATTGCTGTTTTCCTCTGTTGTCCCACTTGACCTGTAAAAGCCATAAGCTAGCATCTCGCGGTTACTTTTGCTCTGTTTTGCAGCTCAAAAAATGACAGGTATCGGGCTGCGGTATCTCAACGATGCTGAACTGGAGAAGATTGGCATAGAGTAAGTGATGTAAAATCGAGTTTTGGGGCTTGTGATTGAATAAGTGAGGAGGAGGCGGAGGATATGTGACTGAAACAGCTACTAATACTGTCAACAATGGAAGAGACCACACAAGCCTCCAAACTTTACTGATGTTACTTTAACGTTTCATACCATTTTTCAATTTTTATCCTGTCCAGGTGCCTTGGTGACCGTCTGCGTATCCTGCACAGCCTCAGGAAGCTGTGGCAGATACAAGCAGATCCACATAAGGTAACAGCTGTCCCACAATGCTACAAGCTCAAGGCTATTGAGATATTGAAGACATAATAGAATAAAAATGAGGAACTGCAAGGACGTGAGAAGAGATTCAAGGGTCATTGCATGAAACAACAATGAGTTTTGTGTACCTATTTTTTTTTCTTTATTTGTTCTTAAAACAGCAAAATTGAAAAAAATAAGAAATAATAAGGAAGGTCTACAATCTCAAAAATAACTGTAAAAGGGTAAGACTCACTAGGAAATGAAGACTACCTGCTAGATCCCTTAAGGTGACTTTAGTGTTGCCAATGATGGGATCACTTGACACCTGTTTTTGTACTGGATCCAGGCATTTTGTTCATTGCTGTAAATACTCTGTGTAACTTTTGTTAGTAAAGTTTGTTTTTATATGAGTATACTATATATGTTTCTGTCCTGGTTTCTTTGTTGAAAAATGTCTTCAAACCACCCTGCCAGCCAAAGATAAACACAGACTGGGTATTTTGGCACTCTACTGTTCTGATTTAGGTTTTCTAACTGTCTGTTGTCCCGTCTTCTGCCAGGTGTTTAATGATCCCATCCACGGGCACTTGGAGTTACACCCCCTTCTTATCAAAATCATCGACACGCCTCAGTTCCAGAGACTTAGAAACCTCAAGCAGCTCGGTGGGACCTACTATGTTTTTCCTGGAGCATCCCACAACCGCTTTGAGCACTGCATCGGGTATGTCCTCAGTTAGGTACAGTGTTTACATACATGAAGCAGTAAAACCATTGTGAGGACACTATAAAACTGACACAGATCAACATTAATTGGTGAGGCCAGACGATGAGTCCCAAAAGTGACATATATAGGTATAATTAAAAGTGGTTAACTAATACAAACTGTCACCCAGCAGGCCACACTAATAAGAGCATCTACAGTCCCATAGGATAGGAGAAAAACACACACCACTTGTCCACTGTCCACAAGGAAAAATGCCTCTTTTTACATTATAGTCTTCATGAAAATGTGTTGGTGAGAAATATAGCAAATATTTTATACAGGGATTGGTGCAGCTGATAATTGTGTCATTGAAAATGATTGAAGGGCTGTGCAAATGATCATTTTCAACTTTGCATCTTTTATTTCATTTAGGAATGCATGATACTGGATTTTTGCCGATATTTTTCAATGAATTTTTGCCGATGCTGATATATGCACCGATTTCTTTCTACCTAATTGCAGAGGACATAAAGTCTCTCCTCTGAAGCTAACATATTTTTATACCTGCAAGTGGCAGATTTTTTCAATTTTGTCTAATAGCTGATATAAATGTTATTCCAAAGGGACTCTATGTAACAATTTTTAGTAATTTATTAATCACTTTATTTTATTGGCCATATTTGAGTGGATTGTAAAGTGATTTGAAAAATGAGACCTTCCCCGTCTTTCTTGGGTGCTTATACAAGCCTATAGATGATTTGTGTAAGTTTTTTAATGCTGCTGGTCTATGGATTTCATTCAAAGGATGTGACTTTACATACATAAGTTGAACAGCGCCCCTTTAAAACCTCTATCAGCCAATACCAATGAAATACCAATATTATTATGTTTCCCTAATTCCAGATTTGATTTGATCACTTTGATTGTTATACTAAAAAGATTTGAGAGTGTATGATTTATATTTTAACCAATTCCAGATACTAAATTCTAAATTCTTTGAAGCTGTATGAACAAGTAGGTATTTATCTGAAAACCATATTTTGTTTTTCATGTTTTGTGTTAGTATTATCATATATCTTGTATCAGTTGGTTCTTTTGTCTGCTGGCACAGGGTGGGTCACTTGGCAGGAAGACTTGTCCAAGCTCTGAATGATAAGCAGCCAGAACTCCTCATCTCTCGCAGAGACATCCTGTGTGTTCAGATAGCTGGGCTCTGCCATGACCTGGGTGAGTGATACACAGGTCCTGACAAGTTTTAGGTTTTAATTGCCTTAATACAGGGTGTGAGCTTGAGTGATAATTAAAGTGATACCATTACTGTTCATCATATCATCTCTATATTTTCCACATACCAATAAAAGCAAAGTTCACATTTATAAGCTCCCTTTTCCCAATTTCCAGGACATGGCCCATTCTCCCATATGTTTGATGGGTTGTTCATCCCCAAAGCACGTCCTGGACTTAAGTGGAAAGTAAGAAAACTATGTGATTTATATTTCTCTTCAACTTGTACAGGGAGAACCAGTGAGCCAAAATAAAAATCATTTTCCAAATTTCTTAGTTTATCGAGTTATTATCTGATGATGTAATACACATGTACACAGGTATTCAATTAAACAGTGTGTGAGAAAAACAAAGTGTGCATGTGCTTTGTTGTTTCCTAAAATCTCCATGTCTGCCCGTCCAGACATTAAGACTGAAAACTAAGTTTCCGAATATGTTCACCCTGGTGAGAGTTTTTAAAAGCGCAGTTTTCAGTGTCCTGTGATGCCATTTACACACGTAGAGAAAAAAGCTTTAAGAAATCCTCATGTACCTGTGAACAGGGTATTAAAAGGAAGGTGCAGTCTCCTCCGGGCCTCCGGTTGCTTCATATCCTCTGACTAGCAGAGTCCTTTTTTTGTTGGCATGTTCTATTGTGCTGATTGTCCCCTACTGCTGTTATGATTCATCAAAAAACTATTTGGCAATCATTGATATGCAAGTAAGCACACTTTTATTCACAACTGCAGTTGTGTTCCTAACATAGCAGCCCAGATGTGCTCTTCAACTGAAATGCATTGTTGAAAAGAGTAATTGTTTAAAATATCAGTTAGACTGACCCATAATAACTACTGTGTGGAAAAGCAGAATGTCTTTGGGCTGGCTATTAAGTACTGGAAAAGGCCTTGAGCTCTCACTTAGTCACCCACTGTTCAGATGGTTAAAGCTTGAGCACTCTCATCTACTGTATAATGAATTTCAGTGCAGCTGTTTTAGAGATTTAATAGGTTAGTATTCTGGAAAGATCCTCCTATTATGGTATAATGGGGTTATGCAAATCCTTTCATCACATAATTCTTGAATAGGGGATGTAGTGTACAAAAACCCTGATGAGCTCCCTTCTCTGCACTAACTACAAAGAGGCCATTTTATCGCCTTTCATTCCTCATTAAAATTGGTTAATCAATTCACAATTCTAAAATTCTGAGGGCTTGACGTTACTCGAATAAGCAGCATCTTTTTTTTTTTGTTGTAATTACTGTCATTCAAGGCTGCTGTATAAAGCAGTTATCGTCACCTGACTTGTAAGCATGACAGTTGATGGCTAAGAAGTGATTGGCTGCCAAGAATGAATCACTGATAAGAACTGTTAAGCACCCGGCCATTATGTAAGTTATGACTGTAGACCTGCTGACTCACATAACATCAGAGATAAGAAAGATAAGTAATCAAGTTTGTTCGAGCTGAGATATGCTGTTTCTGTTTGAGTAATGAGTTATGTTGCTTTCATTTTCAAATCGTGGCCATTCATATTCCCATATTAAAATAATGCATCTGGTTCTGTTCCAGCATGAGATGGCCTCTCTAGCCATGTTTGACTACCTGGTGAATGACAATGACCTGAAGCCGGTGATGGAGCAGCACGGCCTGGTGCTGCCTGAAGACCTGGACTTCATCAAGGAACAGATTGCTGGACCCCTGGACACTAATGCAGCTAAAGGCCAGAAGAAGCCTGGCTCCAGTTCTGTGTGAGATCAGCCAATTTTTGACTTCTATATACAGTTACTTGTTAGACTATCCATGAAATATTTACTCCTTCTTCAGCTGGACTCTTACATACTTTTGCACTATACAGTTGACAGTTTGACCTGCTTGTAGACAAACACGGTCGCTTGGTCACGATCGACGGAATTTGGTTGTCTTTGTCGAAGAACCAGCCTGAAACGAATTATGACCCAACTATGAGGGGACAAAAACATTAACATACTGCCTCTGTTTTAATGATTTATATATCAAACCAGAATTTGATGAAAATGATAAAAAATACAAATAAAATTAGAAACACGTAATCCTGTAAAAGTATGTCAAATACATACAAAGCTAGTTAGAGATATGTATGGTGGCAGCTCACCAGCGGCCCTGTGTAGGTAGACCACTTAGTCTTCAGCAGCCTCTGGCTGGTCAGTTCTGAGAATCAGATCAAAACTTGTGTATTGAATCTAGATTTGATGATAATGAACAGCATCATAAATACAAGTCTACATTTAAGTCACATATTCTGAAGTAAGTTACAAAATGATATGAAACTGTAGGACTGATTTCGCTTTTCATCAGAGTGATGGCCTGTGGGAACAAACAGATCTTGTTAACTGGTTGTTCTGGCATACAGTGTTCTAGCGCCAACCACATTGAAGAAGTTAGAACAGGCGTTTACATCTGCCCAAAGGCAGAATGGAGTGACATGACATGCCACTCCTCACTTGGAGACTATTTTAATAGACCATTCTATAGCTGCTTATCCCTTGTGGGGTGTTGCTGCTGGAGTTGCTGCTCAGGGCGAGTGCAGGGCAGGGTACTCCCTGGACAAGTCGCATGAGCATGAGCAGGGTTCAGTATCTCACTCAAGGTCACTTCGACACGCAGCTCAGCCCTGCCCGGAGCCGGGATTTGAACCAGCGATCCAGCTTCCGATCACTAGTCGACCTGCTCTACCCGCTGAGCTACAGCCGTCCCTACCTTTGTTATTGTTGAAGCAGATTTCACCTGCCCTTGTCCTCCATGATGGCTCACTTGTAAATAAATAGTTGTTTATGTTGGATTATCTATTAGCTTGTTTTCCATGTAGTTGTATGTCTACATTTGTTCTAGACACTGACACTGACACATTTGTTCTAGAAACTGTGTATACTGTGTACACTGTGTTTGTTCTAGACACTGTGTATACTGTGTACGCTGTTTGTTCTAGAAACTGTGTATACTGTGTACACTGTGTTTGTTCTAGACACTGTGTAAAAAAACGTTGAGCCACTTGAGTCAGATTCCGTGTATGCATAAACATCATGGGCCAATAAAGCCAACTGCTAATGCTACCATTTTTTTCCTCTCCACAGTGGCCCTATAAAGGCCGCCCAGAAGACAAGTCCTTCCTTTATGAAATTGTAGCCAACAAAAGAAATGGCATTGACGTGGACAAGTGGGACTACTTTGCCAGGTGGGCTTGTGGTTGCTGTTCGTTTGATAATTGTTTTCCAAATTATAGGATACATGTTGATATTTTTGTACTTCGTTTAATCACCTATCCCTTCACATATTTATGCATTCTGTCTTTTTAGGGACTGCTACCACCTGGGCATCCAGAACAACTTTGATTATCGCCGCTTCCTGAAGTTTGCCAGGGTGTGCGAGGTGGACGGGCAGAAGCACATCTGCACTAGAGACAAGGTGCCAACTCTGTTAAACCTATTTTTCTGAACATTTCAATGATTAGATGTGATTAAGATACGGGTCATTCTTTTAACAGGAGGTGGGCAATCTGTATGACATGTTCCACACAAGGAACTGTCTTCACAAAAGAGCCTACCAGCACAAAGTGGGCAGCATCATAGAGATGATGTGAGTAGCTAAATGCTGTCTTGGCTTCATGATTCAGTGCCTTGTTTGTTCTGCAGCAAAAAGCAATAATAATGTTGTATGGTATGCTCATTCAGGATCACAGAGGCCTTTTTAAAAGCAGACAAGCACATCAAGATTGAAGGCTCAGAAGGGAAGATGTTCACTCTCTCTACAGCCATAGATGACATGGTGGCCTACACCAAGCTGACAGGTCTGTAGATACCACTGTGTGCTGTTACCTTGAGTTTTGTTACCTTTGAGACACAGGTTGGAGATTGGCTATTAAAACTACTTTGTGTGTGAGCATGTGTGCCTGAGTCATGGCAGAAAGATTTTCATCATGAATGATCGTTGGTTATTAGTGGATTAACTGCCAGCAAAGCAAGTTTGACTGCAGGATCATTTGTGTTTATTCACCTTAGTCATCCAGTGTTTATCTGCCGCAAAGAGATGGATTACTTTACTTTTCAAAGTGCAGTGAAAATTACATATTGTACTTGCAACACCTTTTGGATAGTTTTGAACAAACAATGAATGTATAAGCTTTGAAAAGGAGAATGATGAGGCAGAACTGACTTCTTCTACTTCATATTGAAGTAATCGGGGTGTCCACAATCAATTGATAAGTTTCAGGATTTGTAGATGACCTTAGATGACTGACTTTTTGTTTTTTCTTCTTCACATATTGATTATTCTGCCTCTGTTGTTTGCTGGCGTGAAGCTGTGGTTATTTGTGCCAGGCTGTGGTGGGTCCTCACCAAGCAAGCAGATAACACAATGATATCACAGACACAAAAAAATCAAAGTCTAGTTTTCAAATAGTTCTTTCTGGAAATGAAAAATGTTCTGCCCCTACACTACAACTGGGCAGAGGTGTGATGACTAGTTAACAGTCCTTTTTTTTGTTTGTTAGTTTTTTGCTAATAGCACCCACAAATGTATCTGAAAAAAACACTCTACTTTAAACCTGACGAGGTTAGTGAAAGGGAATGAAGTTAATTTTCTAAAAACATTTTCTTAATTAGTTATACAAGTTTCAATTACAGAAATTCAGTGAATGATTTAGTGACGTTGTTTGTCTTTGGTTTGCTTTATCTGATCTGTCCCCTACTAAGATTCTGTTTGTCCTGTAGATCAAGTATTCGAACAAATACTGAACTCCTCCTCCGACGAGCTGGCTGAGGCAAGACGTCTTCTACGCAACATCATCTGTCGACGCCTCTACAAGTGTTTGGGCCAAACCCAGGCAGACAAACCCATGACTGTCACCCAGGTGTGTGTGTGTGTGTGTGTGTGTGTGTGCGCGCGTGCGCGTGTGTGTGTGCGTGTCTTGATGTAGCTATAATGCGCATCTGCCTGTCACAACATCTATTTGTTAGTCAGTTAGTAGATGAATTTATTTTCTTCAGGAGGTCATTGTTGTTTTGTGTAGTGTATTTTGCTGTGTGATTGTTTCTGAGCCTTGCTATGTATTCAAAGAGGTTTCCAAGTTTTCATGTTGTGCTTCAGTAAACAATACTGTTCATTATGGATTAATTTAGTTAAAAAAAAGAAGCCCCTCTGTAGTTTCATAGAGGCTGCGGTGCTAATAACTTTTCATGACGATCAAAAACATAATAATATGCAATTCGCAATGAATGTGAATATAAAAACTAAGAAGAATCATATCCTAACTTTTGCAAAGCTTATCTTGTCTTGTTATTGACCACATGGAATATAGTTAATCATTTGTATTATATGAAGATATGGTACCAGTGTGATGAAAATCAAATGGTCAGATCTCATCTAATGTCCCTGCTAAAATGAAACGTGTATCACCAGTAGTCTCCTAAACTGTAATTTTTATTTTGGCTACAAGGAGAATCTTCGCACCTGGGAGGAAGAGTTGGCTCAGTGCAGCTTCGATGGTGATGATGCCAGTCTGCAGCCAGAGGACTTTGTAACTAATGTAGGTTTTCAATCTAATTTCTTTTAATCTAGTACAATCCATTTTTGTAATTCTATAATGATTTCGTTCTATTGTAACTTAATGTTGTATTGTTTTTTTCTGCATTTGATCTTAAAACTCATTTTTTCAATAGGTCATATATATGGACTATGGGATGAAGGAAAAGAACCCCATCAACAATGTGCATTTCTATTGTAAGGACGACCCAAACAAAGCAATCCAGATTCGGAAGAACCAGGTCAGAACTAAAGACTACAGATTTCGGATCTCGGCCCTTGGTTCTTTCTCTGCGTGACCTTAGCCCACATTTAAATTGCTGGCAGAAACTATTTGTCACTTCCTTCATCTCTAAAAATAATCTACTACTATCTTTCTTGTCAGGTGTCCAAACTTCTTCCAGAGCAGTTTGCTGAGCAGCTGATCAGGGTCTACTGCAAGAAGACTGATCACAGGAGTTTGGAGGCAGCCAAGAAGCACTTTGTGAAGTGGTGCATGGACAAGAACTTCTCAAAGCCTCAGGTAATATTTCAAAAAAGAATGAAAGAATCGTACACCTAAATGCTAGAGGTGTGTATCCTAACTGGCCTCAAGATTTGATTACCATTCACGTCAATGATTTGAATGCACACAGTTGAGACAAACTACAAACTTGATATATCTTGATGCATCTCAGTATATTGCATCCTCAATTTTTCTGCATTGGAGCACACAGTTATAATTTGATATAAGCAGTAATATTAACCTAAATGTGCTTTTTTTTATAGATAATGTACTTAAAAAATCTGTTACAACAGTCTACAAAATAAAAAGCTGCATACCAGTATCTGTATGAGTCGCATCAGTACAAAAACAGAACATGTTATTTCACAGAGTAGCTCGGAGACGAGTCACTTCCTGAATGTTGCAAACATCATAAACATGTCATGTCATTGTCCGAACCACTTATCCCTTTTGTATGGGGTTGCGGGGTGTTGCTGCTGGAGCCAATCCCAGCCTTGTCTCAGGGCGAGGGCAGGGTACTCCCTGGATAAGTCGCCAGCTCATCGCAGGGCAGATATTTCTCAGAAACTGCTGCTCGGAATGTTGGTGCTGTTGCCCTGCTGATGATATGCTCAGGAAAACTTGACAGTAAAAACGGGCAGAGATTGGAGGAACTGAAAGAAATAAGTAGAGAAGTAAAAACCTAAGGAAACAATGGAACAAATAGCCCTTTTTTATATTGATATTCATCCAGTTGGAATCTTCCATTGGGACATTGTGTGGCTTAGAGAGGGAACACCACTATAAAAGGGCCATTTGTTCTATGATATCTTTTTGGCTCCTTAGCCCCAAGACATGATGCCTAAATGTGTAGGCATTTCTTTTTAGATATAGGTACTTAAAAGGTATTAGGTTTGCACTGTATACAGACAGGGAATGTTATTGTTGAATCTTTGAGTTTTTCGTATTTGGAAAAGAAGCTTCAGTGAGGTGTTGCCGCCCTCTTGTGGCTTGAGAGGGTAAATCAGTTTTCACATGAGGGCCACAAACAGAGTTATATTTAGGGGTTACTAGGTGCCCTGTACGAATGATGACTTCATGTGTGTTTCTGTTGTTTTTACACACACAGGATGGCGACATAATAGCCCCTGAGCTGACTCCTCTGAAAAAAAGCTGGTCAAACAACAACGACGGCGAGGATGGTGGAGAAGGCAGTTCCGGAGAAGTAAAGTACTCTGCTTTAAATGGACCAAAGAAAGCCAAGAAACTAGATTTTTAAGCAAGGGAAAAAGTGGGGATTATCCCTCTGTTACACATTTGGGAGATGAGACAGGGTTGAGTGGTGATTATATTTTTCTAAGAAGTGAGTGTGTTGATGAGTACAGCGAAGATTAAAATCATTGACTCTATTGAATCAAGTTTTACACCAAAAAGAAATAATTTCAATAAAGAGGACTCATGATTGCAGGACAAGATTCAGGGCCTTCTCTCAGGGTTTTTACAGACATAGATCCCACATCAGTTTTATATACTTTTAGTTTAATCATTTTAATCAGGTTTTCATTTTGGACTCTCTTTTACATTTGGAGCTGCACCCAATTTTTGATTTCAATTTATTGTTTGACACCATGTGCTATGCAACAGCTTCTACCCTGTTTTTGCATCATGAACAATAAATAATGTTTACAATGTTTTACTCTGAATGTGCACATATTGCAGGTAGGTGTGTTTTTACAGCTGGTGAGTTTCAGGGTTTTCTTTTATTCAGCTTATAAGGGAAGTGCATCAACTGGAGTAACTCTACATAAATAGAAAAACCCAAAGTTTCTGACATTTAAAGTGGGCTTTTTTTAAAACTTGAAATTTGATTTGATCTTCCTTTGAATGTATTTATTTTATTATTTCTGGTGTGTTTTGTAAAACTTTATTTATTGTTGTAGCTCAGCTGGAACCGTGGGGGAGTTCTCACGTTTATAGACCTGTGCAACATTTTAATGACAGTTAAAATGTGTTGTAAAAGGTGTCCTCTCACCAAAATAGAAAAAAGCATGCCTCATCAAACTTGCCTCACTTGTTTTGTTTTGCGTGGTTGTATAGAAATATATTTTTGAAAGAATGTAAACAGAAGGCCACCAGCGGGTTTGAGCTTATCCTGTACATGCTTATCCCACTGAGGGGGGTTGAAAACAGTTTGAAAATAAAACTCTTTGTCTCAGTTGTGTCGTCCTGTTATGGAAGTTGTTGAACACCAGAGGGCACCATTCACTCAGTTTAGACTGGAGAGAAATGTTCCAGGAAACGGTTTGTTAAGTGGGAAGTTGGAGCTTGTCTCCAAGTAACACATACACTATATTACCAAAAGTATTCGCTCACCCATTCAAATGATCAGAATCAGGTGTTCTAATCACTTGGCCTGGCCCCAGGTGTATAAATTCAAGCACTCAGGCATGCAGACTGTGAAACAAGACATTTGTGAAAGAATGGGCCGCTCTCAGGAGCTCAGTGAATTCCAGCGTGGAACTGTCATAGGATGCCACTTGTGCAACAAATCCAGTCGTGAAATTTCCTCGCTCCTAAATATTCCACAGTCAACTGTCAGCTCTATTATAACAAAATGGAAGCGTTTGGGAACAACAGCAACTCAGCCACGAAGTGGTAGGCCACGTAAAGTGACGGAGAGGGGTCAGCGCATAGTGCAAAGAGGTCGCCGACTTTCTGCACAGTCAATTGCTAGAGAGCTACAAACTTCATGTGACCTTCAGATTAGCCCAAGTACAGTACGCAGAGAGCTTCATGGAATGGGTTTCCATGGCCGAGCAGCTGCAGCCAAGCCACACATCACCAAGTGCAATGCAAGGCGTCGGATGCAATGGTGTAAAGCACGCCGTCACTGGCCTCTAGAGCAGTGGAGACGCGTTCTCTGGAGTGATGAATCACGCTTTTCCATCTGGCAATCTGATGGACGAGTCTGGGTTTGGAGGTTGACAGGAGAACGGTACATTTCAGATTGCATTGTGCCAACTGTGAAATTTGGTGGAGGAGGAATTATGGTATGGGGTTGTTTTTCAGGAGCTGGGCTTGGCCCCTTAGTTCCAGTGAAAGGAACATTGAATGCTTCAGGATACCAAAACATTTTGGACAATTCCATGCTCCCAACCTTGTGGGAACAGTTTGGAGCGGGCCCCTTCCTCTTCCAACATGACTGTGCACCAGTGCACAAAGCAAGGTCCATAAAGACGTGGATGACAGAGTCTGGTGTGGATGAACTTGACTGGCCTGCACAGAGTCCTGACCTGAACCCGATAGAACACCTTTGGGATGAATTAGAGCGGAGACTGAGAGCCAGGCCTTCTCGACCAACATCAGTGTGTGACCTCACCAATGCGCTTTTGGAAGAATGGTCAAAAATTCCTATAAACACTCTCCTCAACCTTGTGGACAGTCTTCCCAGAAGAGTTGAAGCTGTAATAGCTGCATATCTGTATATTCATGTTGACTTGTAGGGAAAGCAACTGTAATTTAATACTGCCTGTCTTAAATCCTTGAGGGTCACAATCAAAACAAATGGGACAATTCACAATTCATGGAGTGGGGAAGTTACAAACGACATACATCACAACTGTACTCCAAGTGTATAAGTGTATAAAATAACAAGTGTGTCAGTCCAAAAAGTTGAGGGGATGTCTGAGAATCTTTTTCTTGTCTTTTAACTGATTGGATTCTTTAGGAAACTGTAGGTTTAAACTTCTTCAAGCTTCTTTTGAAACAGTTGTCAGATACCAATATGAGCAATGAAAAACAATTAACAGAAAGTGCAGCTGAAACTAATGAACTCTCCATCAGCCTCAGCCATTTATGTTTAGTGTAAATAAGCAAATCTTAGCACTCTGACAAGCTAAATTATGATGGTGAACATAGCAAACATCACCAACAATTAACATTTTGAGCATGTTAGCATGCTGGCATTAGCATTTAGCTGAAACCGCTGCTGTCCCTAACTACAGCCTCACAGAGCGACTGGCATGGCTGCCATGTTTACCCACACCTAAACCTCGAAGGGCCCATCTAAATGCTAGACATGCTTGCGGGGGGCCCATCTTTTTTTGTTGCCTTCAATTTAAGCCTCCCTTACAGACCCACACCACGAACAAAATGAAGTGTGACCTCAAAGCATGTCTGTAACCCCAAAAAACTTACGATCTTTCATTTATGCATGTGTTGTATGAAGATAATTCTTTATTCTTAATCAGCAGACGTCAATTTATTTCACTTTGCTGTGTTCACTTTATCAAGGTGTCAGGTTATTTCGTCCTGAATGTAGGTAGTACATTCATCCTTGGCTTTAGCAATGGCTTTACATTAAATTCCCAAATTTCGAAATGAACATTAGAATATTGCACAGACAAAAGTAAGAGGCTCATAGATCAGGATCCGACAAATTCCGTGAAGCTCACAGAGATGACGACTGAATTTAAATTTTTGGATGAACTTATCCTTTAAAGCCTGAGAATAATAACAGGACTTGTAAAACATTGTCAGTAAAGTCAAGTCTTTGTCAAAGACGTGTGCACACACGCCTTTTTCCTTCTCCAAGCACTGATTAACAAATCATAACAGCAGCAATAACGTAAGGTAAACATTGTTCTGACTGCCATTCCTCTTTCAGATCTTCCTCTGTTCTCGGATTTGGTTTATGAAATTGCAGGGCGCTGTATGTGTCTGTTTATCTGCAGAGAAGACCAGATACCCTGGACAGAGGTTATATGATGTTTAGACAGAGCATTCCTCCGAGGAGTGTGAGCACACACACACTCTGACGGGGCTGGACTTTAAGGACGTGGTGCGCGTAACACTGAGCACTGCTCCACATCCACATACATTATGCTGTGTACGAATAAACACACACACACCGTTCAGACAAGCGATCCATCACTTGGTGTCTCCTCTCTTCGCGCTCCTGCTGGACTCCCTTGCTGACTCATGCGGTGTGGCTCGCTTTGGGGTTTTCCACAGCAATGAGAGAAGTCACCACACAATCAACCCTTTATTCCTGACCTGCACTGAGCTCTGCAGCTCGCACACACACACACACACACACACACACACAGTAACAGAGAAGATGCTTGAATGAACAATATACGATAGGCCTCGCTAACGAGAGTCTGCTGATGCTGAGGCCTTGCTGGATTTAACGCCGGGTGTGCACTTCAGCTTCTGTAGGTGAATGTGCGTGGGCGGATGTTTGTGTGCACATGCCTCAGGCTCACCGTGCTTCTCATTAGTCCTTCAAACAAAAGGTGTCCTGACTTCAGCACGCACGCAAGAGCAGGAGAGCAATGCCACAGTGTTAGGGGTGTGTGTGTGTGTGTGTGTGTGTGTGTGTGTGTGTGTGTGTGTGTTTCCCAGAGGCTGTAACAGCAAGGTTACAGCACAACTGGAAACAGATGAGCTTAGCCATTAATAGTCAGACCCAAAAATAAATTGCAGCCTGCAAACTCTTTTGTTATTTTATGTCCCAGCGTGGAGAGCTGCAGCATCGTTTAAATATAGAGAGTGAAATATGTCAGAGATGTCAAAAATGAATTTAATCTGTGTAATACTGTACATGGTTTCAGCAGATATATAGAATGGAATATGCAATGAATAAGAGCAGTTTATTAGCAAGTTAGTCTTCATGTTCAGCTTTAGAAAAACATGCAAATCTGTTCGACTGAAGAAAAAAAAAGTGACCACTGTTTCAGCAATGTCAGAAAATGATGTCCAAAATAGAATACATTTTTGAAACATCAAGGCACACGGTATGAACAGTGTCCCAGCTCGTCAGTTTCCCTCCGAATGACACCATCTTTTCCTCATGCAGTGGACTCAAGAGTGACCTCAAGCACTCAGGTCATGACTGAAAAAAAACCACTGAAGTCCATGATTAAAATATTCCTATAGGAGAACAAGACATGAGTGTGACTCTTGCTCTCATCCTTGTTCACTGATGGCCCTTTTCTGCACAACCCATCATCGCCACGGAATCAAGCTGGATGGATGTGGCGTCTTCCACCCTTCTCCTCTCTGATTGGTTCACTCCCCAGAAGAAGACAAGGCTTTGAAAAAACAAAAGAGGAGCAGTTTTTTAATATTCAATTGTTGGGGCAGCTTAAAGTGCATTTGTGGCGAGTTACATTGCACTGTTACCACGGCTACTAAGTTAATTTGGGCACTTGACTACTGCAGCTCTCTTAAGGAAGCATCGCTGCGGATTCCTGGACTGTGAGCTCATAGTTCAGACTTACACGCTCAGTTCACGAACATTTGAGATTTCAGTGACCGGTTTCAGTAAATAACGCTGTTGTCATGTGACGCCGCTGACTGTGTCCTCAATATGGAAAAGTATGGCTCTGTCCATACCACATGCCCAACTAACTGTCTTTATAAAAACAGAAGGTTGTAGGTTTGTCTGTGTGTGTGTGTGTGTGTATGTGTGTGTGTGTTTAAAAATACTTGGCTGCCTAGTGAGGGAGAGGCAGGCAGATGTTATTTTGGAGGCTCACATTGCATCGTAATTATGTCCTCAAGTGAGAGTGGGTTTGTGTTCTAAAAGGTCTGTGGTGTGTTCAAGGCCGATGACCACAGCGAGGGCAAAAAAAAAAAACAAACAAACAAAAACCGGACATGACTTTCACTCCACAGCGGAACATGTAAACACTGAAGTGGTACTTGTAAATAACCTTTGGCACGAACTTAGCTTGAGGCTTGAGTGCCACCTCATTCCTAGGAGTCTGGAAGTTTTTCCATCCATCCGATTCCATCCAATCACTGCGCCGGCGTGTTACCATTAGCACCCTTTCAGCCACAGAGGGGGAGATTGTCAACAAAGTCAGTGCCTGATCTGGTTGGAGCTTTTTTGGGGGGGGGGGTCACTGATGGCAAATGCTTGAGGAAGTCTAACTGGGAGGAAAAACAGACGTGACCTTTACCCTTGAGGTGTTTAAGTGATGCTTTGTGTTGGGTTTCACTGTTAACCTCTGTGACACAACGCTGTCTTGTGTCACAAACTGTCTTCAAATCATATTTAAAACACTCACTGGACTCCCTCAAAAATACTAAAGCTGTGAAAAGCTCCGTTAATGAATTTGATCTGTAATCACATTAATTTCATTTATGCTTTCTAGTTTTGTTCATTTTTTAAAATTAGTTTTATATTTTGTTTATAAGTCATCTCTGAGCTACCTCCAGCAGGCCTTGTTTGTGTTGTAAGTAAAAAAAAAAAAAAGTGTGGGCTGGAAAGTGCTGTGCCTCGCTGACCCCCAAACCCAATATAAAATCAATATTATAGGAATAGAATAATAAAATAAATACACATTAAGTAATTTGACTGAATTTAATTACATGTACATTTTCCATCTATTTGTATTACATAGGCTCAGTGTAAACTGTCACGTTTGATATCATGTTGAGCCAGTGTGTGTAAATTAAATTAGAAAACTAGATATGTGATTTATCACAGGAAATGCATTACCTAAATATATAACTTTAGTAATTGAATTTCCTTTAAAAAAATAAATTAAAATGAAACAGGTAACACAAAGTTACCAAGTAAAGTAGACTATTACATTTAAGTCGTATCAGTTAAGTTGTTTCAACAACTTAAAATTATTAGTGTCCTTTACTTGGTAAATTTGAGGTTATTGGTTGCTTCAATACTTTGTCAGATTTTATAGTGTAATACTTAAAAAACAATGCGATACACACTTAACAGAAACATTTTGTTAAGTTATCCAATTGATATATATTGACTCAACATGAGAGAAAAACTTTGTCTTGAATGTGACACCTCCCATTGAAACTTTATTTTAAGATTACACAAATTAAAGGTGCACTGTGTAGGCCTGGGAAGACGAGAGAAAGATCCTCATTGACTGATTTGTTTAATGTCAAAACAAACTAAACAAACAAGCTCTCTTTGTGAACAAGGAACTGAATAAACAAACTGATCTTGAAGGACAAGGCAATTTCATCCTGTTTCAATTTGTTTACATGTGGCGGACCCTGCCACCTGTCAGCTTCAGACAGTGCTCTAGGGACCTTATTGTGCTCCAAGAACAGTTTTTTTAATGAGCTATGGAAAAAAAAAATACATACGTCTGAGTTTGTGTCATTACCTTATTACTATTGTAAAGGATACAATTGTTCTGCTTTAAAACAAAAGTATTTTTTGGAGTGTATAGGCTACATTCCGATGACAGCCCCAGCCTGTTTCACCTCCCACTCCATGAAGGCTCACCTTGTCCTTGTCACAGCTCCTCGTCCTCCCCGGTGCTGCCCAGGTGTGCTGTGGACAGGTGCCTCTTCCGTCCAGTTTGCACGGCCTGCAGGTTCTTAAAGCGCACCAGCGCCAGCGCGATCTCCGCGTTCCAGGCAGTGCCGTCCTGCGGACACCGAAAGTCAATCTCCTTCCCCGTCGCCATCACCACGGTGAAGTACACCAGCCCCCGCTTGTACTCCACGCAGTCCACCGTGACCATGCGCTCGAAGCGGAGCTCCTTGGCTTTGGAGCTCCACGCCGAGCTCTGGGCATCCCCACCACCAGCGCCACCGCCTTTGCAGTTGTGCAGGCGCAGTCCCTCCTCCGTGAGCACGCAGCGCTTCTTCTTCCACAGCTGGAGGAGACCGCTGCTGCGCTTCTCCAGCAGCCCGTCCCGCATCACTTTGACCGACAGAGACATGGCCACGCTCAGCCGAAGTCTTCATACAGCGGCGCGTCTCAAGGTCATTCCATTAAATACGCATGTCATACAACATCAATATACCCGCGTGTAAGTGTTCCTCAGGAAAACGTGAGCGGCTGTGACATGAGTGGTGACAGTGTGTAAGTCCAGTCCGTGCGCACTGACAGCGCGCCTTGGATGATGTCAGGCTGCTCTGCCTGGATATGTTTGAACATGCCCGGCTCCTCCGTGGACTTTCTCCTCTTCAGCCTGCACCCCGCCTCCTCCTGGTGACGGCAGGAGGAGTGTGTGTGTGGCGGTGTGTGTGTGTCAGACAGTTGGATTATACAGCATTCTGTGTGAAGTTTTTGTACAGAAATACAGGTATAGGTGGGTGTACCCACCTCCCACTGAAGCCACGCAGCTCCTTTTCAGAAACTATACCAAACACCTGACGGTATAAATAAACTAACAAAGTTTGTTGAATCACATTTATCTTCTCTTTCAAGTTCCAGCAAATGTTTTTTTTTCTCTCTCTCTCTCTCTCTCTCTCGTCTCTCTTTGAGAGCTGGAATGTGAGTGGGAGGCAAAGAGTGGATAAAGATGTGTTGTAATGTGTCGGAGAGAAACAGTGCAAGGAGAAATGTTTATAAGTAGATTTTTTTTTTTTTTTTTAATGGATGATTAATTGATAAAGGATGAGTTCACCCAAATCTGAAAAGTCAGTCATTATCTACTCAACTTCATGTGTGAAGATGGACGTTCTTTGGGGGGTCTTCACAACATTTCTGGAGCTTAACAGCAAAACAGTGTTGGGAACATGTTTTAAAAGGTGAAAACAAAAAATCAGCTCAGAAACAACATGAAATGACAATGAGATCCCAAATCAGATTTGAAAAGACGTTATTTACACCCTCAACATGAAGTAGAGCTCGGGCACCCACTTCAGATGGTGTGTGCACTAACACTTTCAGCTCAGCAGCTATAGTCAAGATTTGGGCTCAAATCAATTTGAGATCTTTTATGCTTTCTTTCAATTGTCCCCGTCTTCTTCAGGTAATCAGGAAAATGCTTCAACACTTCTTGCTGTGAAGCTCACGAAATGTATTGTAGGTGCCTAAAACTTCGCCCGACTGTCCATCAGCTTCGGGTGAGTAAACAATGTCTGAATTTTCAGTTTTGGGTAGACTTACCCTTTAAGACTTGAATAAGCTTTTAAAGTTATACGGTTGTTTGTTTTTTAAATATATTTATTTAACTGACATATCAATAATTATGATACAGATTCCTTGTCATACTTTTTGAACAGGTTAGATGAGCAGACCAGTGATGTCATTATTAGACAGGTATGAATACCTCGCTTATTCTCTTTATAGTGATCAGCCACTAAGAAAAAAAAAGACTGAAGTCATGCTTGAGAGTTGGACTGAATCACCTGAGTCTGATGAAAGGCAACTGAATGCAATGATTAAACTAAAAATTAATAACAAAATTTATCTTTTTAGATTTATATCAACTTTAAAGCCCGCTTCACTGTACTGTATTAAGCCCCTATTAAGGGTATTAGCTTAATTATTTATGCTATTTGATAAAAAACTGAAGTGTCATTCTTCACAGTCTAGATGCAACACTGCTCTCACATGACAGCCTGATGACCTCTGTGGGTGGAGCGAAGCTGTAATTCCCCTACCTTTACAAGACTCCAGGCTTTTAGTCTCAGTCACAGCATTGTGATGTGTCACTGAAATGTTATGAGAGGAATGGATGCAACGCTCATGTGTCATGAAACCTAAATGCTGAACGTCACCTTCCAAACTACTGTACTTCCCTCTTACACACACACACACACACACACACACACACACACACACACACACACACACACACACACACACACACACACAGTTTCACCCTCATGTTATGTCATTTTTTGCCCCAAATAATTAGAACCAACACTCACCATCTTTCCATTTTTATTATGATCAGCCCTTTTGGAAAGCAGAACATTTGAACAAGCAGCGCTGACTCTAATACATAAAGAATACTGCTGGAACATTCATTTAAAAGCCTCACAATGAGAAGAGGGTGATTAAATTCAGTTACAGCAGAGTGCAAACCAGCAATGCAGCACATGTAATGTTTAAGCATCCATGTTTACCATAGCAGCGCTAATAATCACCTATAGCCAATGTGAGGCTGACATGGAGTTATCTTGTCCACTGTACAGTCTATAATGCAGCTTTTAATCAAGCATGTGTCCCTCAGGTGCGCGTGACCAGGCAGCAGTCCGTCCCCTGCAGGATGGACGCGGTAGTGCAGCGTGTCGTCGACGAGCTCGCCAGTCTCTACTGAGTGTGAGCCAGCGCTCCGGCCCCAAGTCCATACCCGAATCCTTTGGGGCCAAAGTTTTTACCATAACAGGCTGTTGGAAAGACAGGTAATGTTAGCAAACACGCTATAAAATCAGCGGTGCATCCCCCCAAATAGCTAACAGCAGCGGGGATTTAGCATCAAAGCTAGGTTAGCTAAAAAGCCTTTTATCGTAATACCATTATCTAGCTAGCAGTGTGTTACGTTTTTCAGAAATCATCTTCGTTATTTTATATGTATGTCCTTTATGCCCATAATGCTAAAATAGGGTAACATTAAACTGATGTAAATGATTAAATTCATTGTGTTCACACATGTGCCACTCTGCTCCTCTGATGACCTTTTGCTAACTACAGACGCGAAGTAACTGGCAGCCTGCAATGCCCCCTTACATTAATTATATGTTTCAGGGTCGACAGAAGACCTTTGCCAGATCACTACAAGGTTTTTTTTTAAAGATATAATTCGTTGCTGGATGATGGGTAAATAAAATAATAGTTGGGAACTGTTTGACTGAATCACTGCTAAGAACACAAGTAGTAGAGGCTAACGTTAGCTAGCCAGCTAAGCATCTTCAGTTCCTTAAAAGAAACTTGGGAAACAGGGCTTTTTTCAGAGAAGGATACAGCATATTTATTTTTCCACATGGACAGTGGAGTCATTTAGTATTGTAACTAAAAAATAAAGAAAAACATTTTTTACACAAGACATTTTGACTCATAGCAGGAAAAGCACAGGCGGTAATGATTAACTTCAGTGATGGGACTGCTCAATGGAGTGGTGTAGGGTTTCTGTATTTTTGCAAGATACCCTGGAAGTTAGCATCACCCTGGTCCCCCTGACAAAAAGCCTATTGGATTTTTGAATTGGATTTCGGATTATAGCTCAAAATGAGATTTGTGGCAAACACTGGTTTATGATTGTTGTTCAGCATGATGATCTTAATCAGATGAACACCACATTCGCCACATTTTTAAAACTTAAATTACAGGATAACAGTAGAGGTAAACATGTTAGTCTATAAACAGATTACATTGTGATCGCATGACTTAAACATCACCACTATTAATCGTCTTACTACACAATTAACATATGCGTTTTCAATAAACTGATGAATCCATATGTTGTAAAATTAGAGGTGGCCTGTAAAGACGGACTAGTGAGTTGATAAGTTTTTGTGTTATGTACAAGATCAGTTTGCAAAGAAGTACAGAAGAGCTTTTACAGAAACTTTGTGTTGGACTATTTGCTTCCCTCCTTTAATGTAAAATTAGTTGAATTCTATTAATAAAAGAATGCAATACTAGAACCACAGCTATCTTGCAGTGCTGCAGCAATAACTATTTGAAATGAATTAACAGCCTGCAAACATGCTAAACATTTAACAAAACTGGTGTATTCTCAACACTGGTCACACTATGTGAGGCAGAGAAGAACAGTTCAATAAAGTCTGACTCTGGTCTGTGGAGTACTAAACCAAAATAGCCAGTTTGTTCTCTACTGAATACATATAAAAGATTTAAAGGAGTTTAGCGATAGAAACCAGGTTATTTTGTCATTCCTGACAATTTTGTCTTTGGGAACGTGGTGTTATTCCTCTGTGTTAGGGGGCCCTCTGCTGTATTCTTGCATTTATTACATCTTGGTCACCCAGGTCACTAACAAAACATATGTTGATTTATTCTCACAGTAGGATAAAAATGTAAGTTGTGTCTTCAGTCATGTCCCTCCTAATTTAGGCTGTGCAATGCTGCCCTTTAATAGCCATGCTGTATACACTGTGTAATCTGTATTGTCACTGCAATCTCTTTCAGTTGTTCATTTAACTGGCCTAAATTTATCTGTTGTTCTGTTGAAGTCTGTTTCCCACTGATATGCATTCTGTCCACCAACCTTAATCTGCACTGCTGACTGGCATTGCAGGAAATAAGATTATGACAGTAGGGCAAAATTATCTGTGTTGAAACTGCCCTAGGCCCACTTTGACATGGAATTGTTCTGTTTAGGAAATAAGATTTTTTTTAAAAATGGAACATCTTAGAGTTGTTTAAAAAGTCTGGGTGAGCCTCAGACGATTTTCCACTTACAAACTGAGCTGTTTCATTCTTATGTTTGGAAATGATTGTAATGAAATTATAAAACTCTGTTATCTACAATATTAAACTTTCACTTGCATAAAAGTATAATCTTTGAAAAAACAAATTTATAATACGTCTAGCATATTTGTAAGCTATGGGACACACATACACAAAATATGACCGGGGGGGCATCCTCAAAAAAATAAAACAATCTCCAAACAAACAATTACAAGTGGCACTTTAATGAATCTCCAGGCTAGTGACAACAATGAGTCTTTATTGCTATTTAGCTTGCTTCCAATAGAGGGCGATGTGTTCATTCCAATTGGACAATGGGCCTCTAGTTGACTCTTACTCACCTCAAGTGACAAGATACAATAGTGCTGCATTTAATATAATGTTCTTGAGCGGTTGTTAAGATGAAAGACATGACTGAAATTTCAGTTGTCTTGTGGTAACTGTGACAACCAGACAATACTCATGACAACAGTTTGGTATAAGCAGGTCAAATATGTGTTGAACAATACTTGTGCAATACTAAATGCAGGTTGCTATTTGTTTAGCAATATATTATGATTCATATGGAGGGAAGTGAAGACAGTGGGGTTTGTACCTTTGCAGTAGATTTCTCCGTCCTTGTCAGCAAGTGTGGTCGACTCAAGGCTCTTCTTACATGTGGCACAGGTGAAACATCCAATCTTATGCCACGACTGTAAATAAACAGAAGATCCATTTTCAAGTGGATGTGCTTTTGAAAGCATGCATATGTGTAATATGCTGTGTTTTTTCTTACACTCCCAGCTCCAATCACTTTCTCAGCTGCGTAGACGGACTTGCCACAGCGAGGGCACTTATCTGCCCCACCAAACTTCTGAGCCAGCTTGGATGGGTTTGGGTTGCTGGTGGAACGATGAGGGGCAGGTCTGATGGAGACAGAAAGAGAAAATGCTGATACAGGGCCTTATAGAGAGATCAGAAAGTGTGTGTTTTGTGTGTTACTCACTCTTCATGTGTAATGCCCAGAGACTCTCCCTTGTCTGTGCTGAGGGTACCCGCTCCCTGGCCGTAACCGTAGCCTTTTGGTCCATACTTCTTGCCATAGCATGCCTTGCAGTAAACTTCATCCATATGAACAGCAACAGTTGTGCTGTCCAAGTTCTTGTTGCACACCACTACACAAACACACATACATATATTGTTGTTTTGCATATCTGCATGTGTTTGAGCACATGTGTTTGGATAAACTCGTATCTCTTTCCTTTTATGGAACAGTTCTGTCGAAGAAAAATGTTCTCATCGAAATTCCATCATTGGAATGTTCGATTACAACACAGAAACACAAATAACTCCCTTTAGAACTCCATGAACTTACATATTTTTCAAATTAGGGCAGAGAAAGAGTTGGATTTTTTTTTTTTTTATGTATTTCAGTGCTTCTGTTTATGGTATTATTTTTCAACAGTGATGATGCATGTTTTCTAATTTTAAGATGTTGATAAAAAGTGTAGATAGATTGTCTTGCTGGTGTAGTTTTTGTCTCAGTAGCTAATTGCCTAAATAATCAAGGTGGGGGCCGACCAGTGTGGCTTTTTAAAGCCAAATGCAGATAACGATTATTGGAAATAAAGATGACGGAAAAACTGATTGAAATGGAAATTGGAATGAAACAATGAAAGTACAATTTACTCATATTTTTGATAAAAGTAGTTTCTAGATACTTCAGTTACTACTTGCAGATTCATAATTCATAATTTTACTGTTTATAAGCTAGTAATTGTGACTTGTTACCAATCAGATACTGTTGTAGACAGGACACTGTGAGAGAGTGCTAACAGAAAAATCACAGATACCAATCATAGAAAAAATGCAGAATTTTGGCCTCAGTAATCAGTCAATTAATTTTGACATGTTAACAAACCAAAGTGCTGGATCATAGGCAAGACACTTTTAACCTCTAATCCAAGAGACACTAAGATAACTAAGTGGAGGGGAGTTGCAGGCTTTTTAAACTCTTGGGAGTGTCCTTACATAGTCAAAGTTGCTGGTGCTGGGTGAGCCCAGGTGTGAATAATTACTAAGCTCTTCCAGTTTGACATAGATGTGATCAATACATGTCAAACTGGAAAGGCCGTCTTTGAACAGACATGGATTCCATCTATGTCAAACTGGAAGATCGTCTTTGAACAGAGGAGGTGGCCTACCACATTAATTATCACACACAGTTGTTCCACCTACAATGCAATACTGAGCTCCCAGTTGAACAGCCATCCACACCTGGGCTCACCAAGCCCTAGCAACCCACATGAAGGCCGGTCCGGTCAACGACAGACTCCCGAACAGATTTTAAAAGCCAGCTCCTGGATGAGCGGTGAAATGTCTTCAAGAAAACTGAAATACATCCGATTGCCTATGATACAGCATTTAGAATAACCATAATCTGGTCAACTGGGAACCTTTATTAACATGTTGATAAAGCTCATTGAATATTTTATCAGTAGTCTGACGTAAAAATTACTGATAGAGATAATTGGAATTGGCCCGGTAATCAGCCAGGGTCGATAATCGGTCTACCCCTGCTCATGAGTATTATATCATGTAAAATGCTACAACGCCATCTTTATTTTAGGTTGCTACTACACAGTTTCACGTAAATGTTTTTCTTTGAGAACAGAAGAACCAGCGGTTTATATACGGTCAGCGTAACTTGTGACAAATAAATGATGCAAAGTGACAGAGCCAGAAGTTCAGTGGTTTCCGAATTGACAATAGCAGGAAGTAGCAAAGAGTTGACTCACTGCACACGAAGCAGGACCTGTGGAAGCTCTGCCCATCACAGAGTACTTCTTCTGCGAAATAAACCGCCTTCAGACAGCGGCCACACTTGTTTCCTCCTCCTAATGGCATCCTAAAAATATCCATGCAGCATGAACAAAGACATTTTTAACATTTTGCACACTATGAACATATAGTACCTCAACAAAGACATAGAAAAAGTGTTTGTCTATTTTTCAGTGGAAGGTAAAAGTGAGTAGAAAGAGACACAGACTGTGGCTGGAAGGGCACACAATAGAAATGCTATTTTCTTGCCCTGGTTTAAAGTCCTTAAACATACATGTGGAACTAAGCCTTAAACAGAAAAACAAATGGGTGAAGGCACTAATAAATTCCCTGTAGGAAACTTGTTTAAATGTCCACATTTAGATGCCTGTAATTTTGGCTTTGTCAAGCCAGACCCAGAGACTGCAGTTTCACTCCTGCCAACTTTCTGTGGCTTCTGTAGAGCAGCAGTCAGCCAGCAGTGGGAAAAAACAAGAGGAATTTTTGGTACACTGACATGAAACTTGCTCTCTCTTGAAAAACCAAGAAACAGTCGGAGTGGAGGCAATGTGAAAAACTGTGACATTCTGAGGTGTATTAAAGTTGGTTGGACGTGAAAGACCCTGGCATGCTGCCTATTTCTACCCAGTGTGCTTCCTAGCGTGACCCTCCCTGTCCATTCTCGCGTTTCCACATCCACATTCCTGAGCGTGTAAACCCTCCCACCTCCATGCCCCTGACTCCCTGCCCGTCTGTCTCTCTCAGCATCACTTCTGCAGACTGTACCTTTGCATCTGAGTTTTAATTTTTGCTGCTCCTCTTTCTGGTGATAGTAAGATGGAGCTGAGAGAAGAGTGTGGAAGTGTTGGGCCATTTCCTATCAGCCTTTCTATTTTTAATGGAAGACAGAATACGAAGCATAACACCCTAAAATCAAACATAACTTCCTTACTGCTGACACCAGAATGTTACTTAATGTCAATATGAGCTCATTGAATGATGTTTAATCATGGCCCAGAATGAGGTAATGGGTGGAGCGGTTGGTGTCTGGCTGGCTGCTGCACTGTGACTTTCCGTCATTATAAGCAGAGGCACATTCAGACTATTTCTGGGGCTTCAGAGGCCGCGCATTGAAATATTAATAGACTATTTGGGAGAAAAAAGTTCAACAGCTTAATCGTAATGCTATCTGAGTCCTAACGGGAATGGATGGCAAATATTATACCTGGTGATGTACATGAGGTACATTTATATGTTGTTGTTAAAATAAAAAATCAAATAAGTCATAATAGAGGCTCACATTTTTCAATATCTTTGTAGATTATATACATACTCTACCAAGGGAAGTTAATTTGTGTAAAAACCTTGAATTAAGTGATTGTTTTTTGGTATGCTTTCAGGGTCATAAGTGTAAGAATTTGAAGTGAAACAATGTTGGTAATTCACAAACTGACCAGCCCAAACACAGAAGAGAAACAGTGCAGAAGCAAGAGAATTAAAGGATGTGAAACACAGAGGAAATTGACAGGTCGTGATTAGAAGTGTAATGCTGGAAAGAATTCATATTAACAGCCACACAGACCCCGGTTGGTATTTCCATGATTATTTTCACGTAAACACTCACAGTTTTATGCGGTCTTGGAAAAGAGACAAGAGTGCCGGTAAAAGTTGAAATGTCAGGAATATTTTTGTACCAGGCAGTGGTAGATAGAAAAATAAATAAATAAAGAGGGAAGGTAGCAGGAGAAAAGTCTGACTTCCAAGTGGTAATGCTAACTCCTTCATGTCGGTTTTTAGCAATTCTACAGCAGGAAAAACAAAACAAAAACAAAAACAAAAAACAAGAAAGAACAGAGAAGTCTGAACATGAGCTGAATGTCATGATGTGAAGATGACCCCAAATCACAGCTGCCAGCTTCAGGACCATGTGCGTAAAGCAGAAGGTGAGAAACAATGGGTGTCTAAACTCTGCGAGTTTAGACATGTAGGGACACATGCAGTTGTTACAGGAATGCTCAAATAAAGAGTGAATGTGAGGTAAGGAGTGTAAAATCAGGAAGTGTGATCATGAAGTAGAAGTGACTGCATGTGACATCTGTGTGATTTGGGATGACATTCCAATCAGCAGGAGTTGTTTTTTCTTACTCACTGTTAACTTCTGTACTTTGTTGGTGCCAACACCAGAGAGCATAAAGACCTTTGCATATCCTGTTAGGTTGTCTTGTACATTAGTGTGTCTCATTGTGTTACCATTTAACTACACACTGATACCACTTTGCAAACTCTAATGCATGATAGCTGTTCAAACAAAGGACTCTCCTCTGGCCTGACTCACACAAGAGCTTAACAGAGAATACATTTACATTGCGACAGAGGGTTTTTCCCGTCATGCATCGGCAAGAGTAGGAAATAAGATACAGCAAGATGAAGAGAAAGCAGGAAGCATAAACTGCCTGTGGTAAAGTAACATTACATACCTGCAGTTAGTAGGTGCTGTCAGTCAGTGAAGACAGACGGGGTAAAAATTGATTTACAGATTGGAGTGGAGTTTCAGCAAAACTGCAGTCTGAAGTCAGGTGGAGGAGTCGTAGTTGGAGTCTTCCTGACTAACCACAGTGTAAGACTTGGTTAGGCCAGTGATACAAATAAACCCAGACAGAGTCGTTGGTATGTGCCTCTCAACTCGTCCACTCTTCCAGATGTGCTGAAAGGGAGGAGCTTTCTTTGTTGCTGCTATAGTCTGCAAATGTCCTGCGTGTTGAGGAACAGGGGAGTTTCTGACTGATTGGACGAGAGAGAGAGAGAGAGAGAGAGAGAGAGAGAGAGAGAGAGAGAGAGGTGAAGTGAATGGGGGAGGGAACTTGTATTGTCAAGCTGTATACTGCCATGTTTTATAGACACAATAATTAGAGCTAGGAACAATGTAAGAGAAAGATAAACCACATGCAGAAACACATCAAGGTAAAAGACATGACACTTTGTGAGAACAGAAAAATAAAAGTAGAAGAGTGTGTGTGATAGGGGTGCAAGGGCACTCACATGTTAAAGGCCTTGAATTCCTACATTTTAAAGGCACTCCCACACCCGTTCTTCTCCTTTTGTTTCAGATTGCTACAAGCTAGAGATGGGAGAATCAAAGATTTTATTGCAGACAGCAAACAGTCACAATGAGTTGAATTATTGGGATATTTGTCTATCAAATGAATCATGACAACTTTCCTGCTCTGGCTGGACAATTAAGTTATTCTGATTCTAATTTCTAGATTCTAAATTCTAGGTCCGTCAGCATGGCTGAAGACAGGCAGATGAGGGTACCACCATTATTTATTCTTTATTTGTGCAGGGGGACCTTACAAAAGCATAACTGTGGTCTCCTCCAAGATTTCTTTAATCAGCTATGTGAATGGGTCAAAGCAAGTGTAAACACTGATAACTTTCCAGCCGACTTCATCAAGAATTATCTTAAATTACTCTTGATGGCTTTCTTGTTTGACTATGGGTTGTTTTATCCTATGAGCAAGTAAATTCATCACACTATGACTTAATCTGTCTAGAGATTAACCTTTAACAGACAATCAGTTTGAGGAGTCAAATGGTAAATCAGTTGTTTTCCCTCTTACACAGTAAGTAGGATGCCATCTCAGAGTAATTCCAGCCTTTGTACTTTATTACCACGAGCTTGAATGACCTTTAGGGACTTACCAGTAAAGGTCACTCATATGCTCAATGGATGAGAAAGCATTAGTAGAAGTGTAGTGAGGAGCTGCTTGTTATCAGCAACTGAGTGGACACAACAATTTACCTCTGCTACCATCATGTGGTCATTGATGGTACTCCAAAAAACTAGAAGGTTCACTTACAAACAGGCCCCAGTTACACTGACTTCTGGGCTGCAACTATAGTTCATTTTGAGTGGTGATTAACCTGTAGATTAAGTCACACTGAACCGATTCTTTGCTAAGCCAAACGAAATGGAAAAAAAAAAAAAAAAAAAAAAAAGGGAAAATGCCCAGCAAAATTTCCCACACTTCCAGAGTGAGGTCTTTGAATTGCTTCTTTTGTCCAATCAACAGTCCCAAACCCACATATTTATAATTGCTATCATGGATCATAAAGACCAGCCGCAAAATTACCTACATTTAAAGCTGGGGTCTATATGTTATTCAGAAACACATTTTGTTATAGTAGGTGAAATGGTCCTGGTATCCTGAGAGTAGTCAGTACCTCATGTATTCAGAAAAAGGAACGAAAATAATCGGAGCTCTGGCAGCTGCAGGACTGAGAAAAAGCTGACCAATCCGTGCTTTTCAGTCCGAATAGCAGGGATTGGTCAGATGCCTTCATGTCTCGCTCTGACTGCGAGCCCCCCTCTGTCCCTCCCTCCTCCGCGCGTGCACACTTTACATTTCACTGATGCCGGAAATATTAAGCACACTCCTCTGCAGAAATAGGGAGTTGCAGGAGAAGATGTTCATTTGGTTACAATGGCATTGTAACAGCTCGCCCCGCTAAAAAGGCAAGGAAAAGAAAGCCTGAGACAGAAATGTCTGCAAGGAAAAAGGCTCTGGATAAAGAAAGAAGACAGACCCAAGTCAACAACATCAGTGCTGCGTTTGAGTGGTGGAGACAACTGGGGCATGTGAAGGGCCTGAAAAGTGATACAGAGGTTGCTCTCTTTCTGTTGGGCAGGTAATGATTTGTTTTGTTTCGGGGGATTTGTTATTTTCATGAAATATGTAAGGTTTGCCCACTTGGCTCCTATTAGTCCAATGCTAACGTTAGCTTTTTTGTGTGTTGTTTTTAGCCATGAGAATGGCTAATGAGTTTCCACTGGATATGGTCCGCTGCCTTGCGGCTCCGATCCGGCTTTGCTCCGCCTTCTGGCAGTCCCCACTGGTTGGCTTGAGTCCGCCATGGCGCAGTATGGTAGACAGCTGGCCTCAGGACGGGTGTGGGGGTCAACTCGGAGTGTTTTATTTTGAACAGTAACCGGATGTTGTTTGTTATTTCGGCGCTTTACTTCCTGTCTGCTCCATGCTAAATTCAGCTAATTGCTGCTTCGTGCTCCGGCATCTTCTCCCTGCTGAGTCCCACTGCCAGATGTGCGTTCAGCTTTGTGGAGGCGTGGCTTTGGATGGAGCACTGACGGGAGGGAGGGGGGGAACTTAGAGGAGGTGCCACTTTTAGATCTTGCTAGCTCTCCAGGATTGTAGACCCTAGCCTTAAGAAGTTGTAAATATCCAATTTTTGCTTGACTAGAATATGCATTACATTACCAACACATGGATTACTGCCTGGTTGAATTTAGGATTCCAACTAAAAGAAAGGGGTTTAGGAATAAAGGCTTAGGAATTTGCAGAGGTGAAAATACTCAAAATACTTCCAACAACTAGTCCAAAACCCAAATGTAATGATTCGTCTAAACAGGCAAATATTGTATTTTTCATAACAGATATTGACATTTGAGGTGTTCGAGATTAATTTATTAATTATTTCTTTTGTTACATTTTACAAATCAATGTCTGTTTACAGGCCTGTAGGAACTACGTGCGTGGAGAAAAAAAAGTATTATAAAGTCTTCTGTAGCGCAGGAAGGAACTGTGTGAAATTGTGTGAAAGTGCCTCAAGCGATGTCACTTGAGTCAGTGTCCGTTGAGGCTAAAGAGTAAAAGTTTGAAAATGACAAACATCTGACATCCCACGTCTCATTCCTTCATGAGGCTGCAATAGTTGCTAACAACATAAAATACCTTATTCTGTGTTTGAACTGGTAGTGTAGATGTTGCATTGTGGGTAATGTATGCCCTCTGGCTTGAAACGGAAGAAGAACGTGTGGGATAAAAAAGACAATATCTCTAAATTGATGTTTAGATCAATTTAGATTTTTTTTTGTGTTGTAGATCAGTTATTCAGTTATGAAAAAAAATAAGTGCAAGAGTAAGGATGTTTTGAAGTCAGTCAAAAGTAGTGTGGTTTTCTTTGTGTAAATACAACTAAACAACCTCGACAACATCGTGTATGTAAATACAACCAAAAGGAAAAATGTAAACCATGTTATGGAAAAAATTATTCTGAGAAAAAAGTAAGCAAAGATAGATTTATTATACATACATTATACATACATGTACAACAAGCAGACACACGGGTAAGTTCAACACATTCAATCAAAGTACATTTAAAGTGAATATTATTGCACTTCAGACACAGCCAAAACCGCTGTAACTGGTTGATATGCATGCACATAAATCTTGATGAAATGCTTTGTATGCTGTGTAATGCCTTGGCAGCCTCAGCTTCTCAAAACATGTTAAAGCTGTTGGGAACCTGGAGTCAACTATTTCCACCTTCATCTCTGTGGTCGGCAGCTCCCATCCTATCCAGAACTTTATGAGGCTCTTAAGCTCAGCTGACGATGCTGTGTTAAAAAAGAAGTTGAAAGAATCAGCTAGTGAAAATACTTCATAGAGGATTACCCAGTGACAACATGCATACATACCATTTTCAATAAATGCTTTCAAGTAGCCAGATACTCGGCAAACATCTGTGACATCGGACTTGTCTCTGTCTCCTATTACTTTGTAGCTATCAAAGATGACCGTGACAGATGATGGCCATATGATGCAATCCAGGATCATCTGAAATCACATGTAGCTCCAGTTGTATTGAAATGAATATATGATCCTCTTAGTATTTCATATTGGTGCAATATACACTGACATTCGCAACAATCTAGACTCATTGACAGTTGCCGTTTACAATTGACAGTTTGATTTAAAGTTCTTGTGAAGGAAAATACAATAGGCCACTCATACTGTTCATACTCATCTAATAAATAACACTATATTCTCAAATAAGTGGCAGTTATTTGCACCAAAGGATTACATTTATGGCTCATATGCTCCCTTTACAAAGTGTTGGTTCGTATCCGTGAGCTTTGAGAAAACATGCAGAAATAGGGACAAAATGAATGCAGAGTATGGACATAAGGCTCTGTCCATACCCACATGCATATCTAACATTGAGCATAAATGAGCCTTTAGATGTGCCCTGACTGCTGTACCTGAGGTGTGACTTGTGCTTCTGATTCCCGGGGAAACAGGATTGGGATTACATCTCTTCTGTGAGTGAGGAGTGGCCATAGCCCTGTTTCTTTTAAGCCTTTTCGGAACTGACTGATTTGACATGTCGTTCTCTCGATAACCTGCAATACAGGAGACAAAGCACAATGTACATATGATAAACCATGGCTACTGTTTATGTCTCTTAAAATTGGAGGTTAATGAAGTGGCACAACACACAAATGAGCAATTTGAAGACACCATGTTGGATCTTATGTTAGTTAATGCACTGTGTTCTTCTGCACATCCAAACACATACAGCAGAATTGTTTGGAGTGAAGCAGCAGTTCTCCTGATGAATCCTGAGCTCCAGAGTTCAGAGTTGTCTAAAAATGTTTATCTCAGAAGATAAAAGTTTGAATATTTTTTTGCCACTGGAAAGTAAATAAGTTTAGCTATAGAGTAGTGATAGGACTTTGGCGTAGCCAGAGTTTTTAAATGCATTACCTGACCCCGCCAGCAATTATTGAATGTCTTCATATGTACATAATGTAACGATTCCAAGAATATCTCTCTATATATTCTATAGGTTTTTATAGGAGTCCTTTCCCTTCTCCACCCACTTTGGGAATAGATGAAGTTGTGACAAAAAAGCCCTACTCTGTTTCCTCAAAAATAGCTTTTCCAAAGTCCGCAAAATCTGAGTGATGTCAGTTAGATACTTTAAAGACCAAAAGTAAGTCAGGTATATGGCTTCAAATGACAGAAAATTGAATGATCAAAATGTATTGTTCAATTCTGTTGCAGATGTCAGTGTAGAAGTTCTTCTGGAGGGTTTTGGCAACAGAGGGTGAAAATTGTCTGGACAAATAAAGTGGAAACTGTTCCCTTTTACTTGTGCAGTTGTTATTTGAGTTGTCAGGAAACCCGACTTTGATGTCCTTTTTTTCCTGCTGTCAGTAAGGTGTCAACTCAAGGTGACAACATGGTCTTTGCATTTGAACGCCTGGCGTTGTGAGCCCTTATCAAGATTGTTTGAAAGGCGTCTCTCTTCATAATAATTAAGGACCGTGAAATCATACTGTATATTATCTAATGACAGGAGATGCTAAAGCAGAATAAAGAGAAGTTGAAATTACAGCATGCAAGAGAAGCTTTCCATACAGCCATTTCCTGTTTGTTGCATTTGGTGCTGGCAGGTCCCAGGACAGGCAGAGTTGATGGATGGAGTCACATTCTTTTAATTCTGCATCTCCATCAAGCTGGAATAAAACATAATGAAACACATGTTTTATTGATGCAGCACACACAGAGTAAATTGCGTTGGTTGCACTTGCTCTGCACTTAGTGACAGATGGAACCTTTTCGTTGAAAATATGGACCTAAATACTTTTCATGTTCACCATTTTCAGAACGTCACGGATGTCGAGGTCAGGGCAGTCTCGTAGTGTCACAGGACAAGTCTCCAACGAACCTCCAAAGAGAATGTGAATTATGGCTGGGCTAAGTCCTGGGAAACTGGGGCCGCAATGCAAAAAGGAATGACCAATCATCCGGCCTGCAATGGTGAACATGTTATTGTCAAGCAGCTCATCTGAAACTGAGGGGATGAGGTGGTCGGGTTCACCCTCGAAGATTTGTGTGATGGCTGTACCTGCAAAAGTGATAAATTGAGAAGAGAAGAGACAATTTAGAGCACAAGACTGAAAAGAAAATTAAGTTGAGAATGAAGATCACCTCTGAGCACTTTATGGTCAGGAAAAGTTTTTAATACCTTGATATTTTGATACTAGAACTCTTTTCATGGAATTAAACCCATAGCTCAACTCACCAGATGTCTGATAAGCTGTGTTAATTATTATTAATTGCACATAAATGTATGTTTGTTAAAGGACTTAAACAATTAATCAATTGTCATCTGTTGATTTATTTGTAGATTCCTGCCTCCAGTAAACATGGGACATTATGGTGGTTAAGATTTTTTTGATCTTGTTTGAGTTGTGTCATGAATGAATGAATTTGTCCAGTTTAAATAGAAGAAAGATAGTAAAGTATCATGTACTTTTATGTCAAACTATTCACTGAACTTGTCTTGCACAATATACGTCACCAAAACCAATGCATGGTCACCTCAGTACAGAAGAGTAAATAACATTGTTTGCTTGTGTCCAACCTAAGTTTATATGGAATCCACTTATAAGCTTGAAAATCACTGTTGAAATCACATGACGATCGACCCCACTTCCTGATGCGACATCGCCTGCGAAGAAACACACATTTTAATCACCAAACTGAGCAACAGGATTATGTTACAAGTTAAAGGTAAAAATATTTAATTGACAACCTTGAAGTGTGCACATGAGTGGTGAAGTCCACTTAACATTGTCTCTCTGGTAGAATGTGACTAAAGCTTGGTCTTGCTCCTTCTTGTCTTTTCTGATGTCCAGGCTGAGGAACAGACTTTTTGAGTCTCTGTTGCTATGGAGCAGGTCTTGCGTAAATAGCCAGCCAGCTTGTTTAGGATCGGACACTGTTCTCCATTCTGAGATAGCACCAAAAAGAGCAAAACAAAAAAAAGAAAATAAGAGCTAATTAAAATGTCCACAAACCATTCTTTAAGGGACACTGGAATGACCTCAAGAAGAAGAAGATGAAAGAAACATATACTGCCTGTGGTACCTGATGTTTTTCCTGTTTCTTCCATTTCCCTCGGGACTGACCCGATCATTATGAACAGTTCCAATGATCTGATAGAAAAAGGTGGATAATAACAGCTGAAATGGCACATTCTTCAAACAGATTGACAGTTTGTAAATGACATTCCTGTGTTGGAACAAGTCTGAACCAGACACAAGACAATTTGCAGGGCCGCTATTTTACAAGTATGTAGCATTTCAGCTTTGTCATGTTTGGGTCTGACCAATAGCAAACAATTGTTTCTTTTACTTTGGATAATAGATTAATTAGCTTCTAGGTAAACCTTGGATTGACAATATAGTCATACTTCTATCCCTTACAACCTAAGCTCAAAAAATGAGCTCTTTGTCTTTGCAGGGTAAACTGAAAAATGAGCAGAAAAAAGTGATGCACATTAAAGCAACATAATGTAACTTTTTACCTTAAAATAACAGCTTCAGAATCATGTTGATGGTTCACTGTCTTGTATGGCGTCTCAGTCTCACTCACTCCACCCGCCTATCACTTGTTTTTGTGCTGTGTTACTTCAGTGAGAGGGTGGAATCACAGCGTTACATACATGTTTACTTCGACATACAAGTTTTCAACACATAGCATTGTTATCGATGTAATATGTTTTGTTTGAAGTGAGCACTGACATTATGTATGAAGAAATGTTACAGACCTACGCGATGTTGCTTAAATACATGAGTTTATTATGGAAAAGGTCTTTAGACTGGAGTGAAATGATATCAACAGGAGTCCACATATGCCCAAGAATGAATGAGCTGGGGCTGATGGAAAATAAGGGATTGACCATTAAGCTTCTTGCTGTGTAGTAATTTAAATTAGATTAGATATTTTGAATATTGTAAAACAAATAAATGATACAAAAATTACAGTGTGCCTTTCACCCAACATTTACATCTTATATATGCTAAAATGAGTCAGAGAAAAAAGATTCATGCAGGATAAGAAAAAAGAAAGAACAAGTAATGGTCAGAGGGAGTTTGCAGCTGTGCTTACCTGTGAAGATCTATAAGCAGTGTCCCCTCTGTTTCCTGTGTTTGCTGTCAGTGCTGTTGGTGGGTGTGGATGAGTTTTTGAACTCACAGTAGCCCCAGCTGGTTTAACTTGTCCGTACAGGAAGATAATCTATAGGTTAGAGTAGAGGAGTCTGTTTCAGCCTAAGGCCGTTGCGTGTTTAATGGGCATATTTTAAAGGAAACAGTCAACAGATTCTGGTTACATATACTAACAGGTCACGACTGGGACTGGATCCAGTGTTTAAACTCAATATTATAAAGCCAATAACAAAATGCTTCCAACACAAAACAAATCTTGTGTTCAGGTACATTAACCACAGGTTGTGCATGGGTTGTATTGTCTACAGTTCTGGGAGTACTTTGGTAGAAACACATCAGTTTGACTAGGTACTAGTCCAGGGTGTCTCTCAACTAGCTTTGACCTGTATATGCTCCAGTCTTCTATGAAAGAATGAGCAGGAATGAAGGGACATAAATGATTTCCAAGACAATACATTTTTCTCCAAATGCAATGAAACACACTTGAGTGGGAAAAATGTGTGGTTTGATTGTGGATGCACAGTGAGTTTCATCAATCAATTAAAGTCCAAATTAAAGGCCAAGACTGGCTTTGCTGCTTTTGATTCTTTACAATATACTGTATACTGTCATGGTTTCAGTTTTTGGTTTAGTTGTTTCCTGTTTTATTTTGTAGTTATATCCTCTTGTGTCTTCTTGTCACATTCAGCTTCCCGATCATGTGTCTCTAATATTCCGTTTTCTTTCTCCAGCCTGATTTCCTGTCTCGTATCAGCCTCATTAGCACTGCCCTGTTCCCAGTGTTTCTCCACATGCACCTCATCCACTAATAAGTTTAGTCTGTATTTACGTTTGTGTTGTTCCCTCACTCTTTATCGGTTTGTCTGTTCTGTCTCCCCATATCAGTCCTGTGTCCCTTGTATTCCCGTGTTCCTGCCTGTGTTCTTTTGGTTTTTGTAATTCTCCTTAACCTAACTCCTCCTAACTTTTTAGGATATTACGCATGACCTACAGTATGGATAGTACCCGGTATGGATAGTATGGATACTAAATATCAACCCTAGCAGGACTTGTTCTTCTCAGTTCCATTAGCTTCTTTTCTGGCCCTTCTATATGCAACCATTCAAATGTTAAATCAGTTTAGACTCTTTACACTTGAGGATGAGGATGCTAGAGCACATTGCTAGAGCAGATTTGTTCTTGATCAATGTGATTTTTCTTATTTTGATTACTTGATTTTATTTATCTCAGTGAAATTACACATCTGAGGCTCCATGTTTCTGTCAGCATGTTTGCCCCCCTCCATCCCTCCAGATGTCCCTCAGGGGTGACAGTAACACAAGTGTCCTATTGTCATTACAGCGTCTGTCTCATAGGGGGGAGGACGTGCCCTGGGGGACATCAGAAGATTAGCTTTGACATTAACCCCCCCCCCCGCCTCATAACACACACATGCACACGCACAAACACACACACACACGCTTGTCCCAGACGCTTGCACGCTCCTACCCATAATCCCTCTGTTACAAGTCACTTCCCGTTTCATGAGCCACTGAGACAAAGCAACAGATCATGTGAGTGTATTTTGTGCTTGTTGCTGACTTTGGAGTGTATGCTGTGCATGAGTTTCACACATGGGAGCTGGACAAACAGGAGGGCGGCCTTGACATTAATGTCAGTATCTGGAGGTGAGCTATTAAGTGATTGTTGTCTATAGGAGAAAAGGGCATACTGTACTGTGTGTCCATGTATGTGGGGAAAAGAGGGAGGGGGGTTATGTGTACAGTGTGCATGTGGTCTGTATGTGTGGGGGAGGTGCTGTGCTTGGTTGGCCATGTGCTGTGTCCTAATAGCATTTATTAATTTGTCATGGTTGATGTATTTACTGTATTTGCATACTGCAGTGTGTGGGGACATATATTCCATTATTTATGTGCCTCTTTAGCGGAGACTTGCAGACCAAGTTGCATGTTAGTGCAGCCGGTCAATGCCTGATCAATATGTGATCAGCCAGAGAGCTTTTGGGCTGCAAAATCAAGACTGTAAAGACCCATACTGACCATTATCTCTAATGACTGACTGAGCACACGAGAGGAACACAAGTCTGAAATATCTATCATTAAAACTGTCGAATGTTTAATGCGAAAAGGAAGCATTTATGGAGCTTATTTCTGTTGTGTATCACAATCTTCATTAAATATTCAGCACTGTCCCTTATGTCAGTGTTTCAAACTGTAAGCCAGCACAGCAGAAATATGAGAAGAGGGAATAGATGGAGAAATGGCGAGAGAGTAAGAGACTGGGGCACAGAGAAACAAACCCATTGACTTGATAAACTTTTATAAGCTCGGTAGTCATAACAGCAAATACCAAAATACTCTGGAGCTTTAATGAGGCTGCTGTGAATGATGAAATCGCAGTCACACACCTCCGTCTGTCAGACACCCTCACATTACGGATTTCAGCAGTGTGTCTCAAGTTGAAACAACATTGTCCTCTGTTTTTAAACTGGATCTGATGTTTCAAGCAGACTGGCTGCATGTGATGAGATTTTTACAGTCTTTGGTTTATGAGGATGGATAGTCAGACAGGAGAAGCTGAGTTCAAGGTCAGGTCTGGGATGTGCATCGTTACTCTCTATTTGTCCGCTGGGAAAAGACATCAATAGAGGCTTCGCTGTCGATTCCTCCTTCACTCCCTCCTGTGTCCAGCCTCTTCCCTTTTGTATGTCTCTGATTTCTCTTTTTTCACTCAACTCGTTAGAGATGCGGGACAAATTAGACGAGTGATGGATGGGCTCTTCCTCCTTCAGGAGGATCGTTCATGCAGACATGCGCACTGAGAACAGACACAGATGTATGTGCGTGGTGTGTGTGTGTTTATTTGTCTTCAGTAGATCTATCTTAAGCATACCCTGTCTTTTTTTTTCTTTCATCCTGCTTTCCTTGACTGCCAATTAGACTCTAAAAGCCGGATGAGGGGTTTAGGCTTTTCACATTTGTGGCTACATCTGCTTAATTACCATGTGTTACTCACACTATACAGACGAGGCCAAGTGTGAGTATTTCCCCCCCCATACACACACTTACAGACAGACACACAAACCACACTCATCCAGCTAATGGCACAGCCTTTTTCGGCTTCTGCTGGGTTTGTGTTTCACCTCAGAGAGGGAGGGAGCAAAGCCAACAGGTCCATTACCAAGAGGCAGAGAGAGAGAGTCAGATTGTGATGAGGGGAGGAAAAAATAAAGAGAGGGGCGGGGATACGGCTGCAGGCGTACTGCGGCAGCAGCAGAGCGGCATGACGTGATAGAAGAGTGGAGTGACAAGACACACACACACACACACAAATACACATGCTCGCAGCTCTCAGGCCCGTCAGCCAAAAGTAGACCGAAGCAAAGGCAGTGACTGAGCAGCATACAGATCGGAGACAAACTCACTCGCTGCTTTGTATCCTGATGCTTGCAGAGGGTGAGTGTAGCCTTGTGTTCATTTTTAATAGGTAACACTTTATTTTTCTGTTTATATGCAAAGTGTTGTCGTGGATCTTTTCTTGTTTGCTGGTGTGAACCTGTGTTCTCTTATTTGTGCAAATTCTAGTTTAGGGAATTTAAACACTCATGACGTTCACAGTGATCTCACAATCAGTAGCGTAACGGGGGGACGGCGGCAGAGTGGAAGAAAGAGGTTAACAGACAGAAAGGCAGAGCTTAAGTGGGATGAAAAGAGAAGCGGAGGGGATGACAGAGGCGGGGGTGCACAGAAACCAGGGGTGACATGATGCGATCAGCCTGAGTCAGCATGATAGGGGCTGTATGACTCAGAGCAGCATGCATAGCATACATACTATAGTGTCAGTCTAAGAAAGATCAGTCAAGAGGGTTGGATGAAGTGGAAAGGAGTTGTAGCAGCAAATGGGAGGAAATGTGCACACATGGTGATGTTTATGTGGTCGCTAGTCTGATTACGCTCCGTCCTGTTAGTTCGTGTGGGTGCTTGTGTTTGTCTGTCCTGGCTTCTACAGTATAATGAGGGGAGTGTGTGTGGTAGACATGCATCTTTTTCCAAGGTTGCGAGTGATTCAAACTCTCTGTAGAAAGATCTTGCGAGACTCCTCAGCCAATGACTTCTCCATGTGGTCGAGCCATGCTGCATTGAAAACTGGAGCTCGACCGATACTCAACTTTTGGGATGCCGATGTCGATACTGGGAAGTGAAAAATTCCATTATCTCGGCTGCCATGCATACATTTTTTGCAACGATCCCTCAGATGTCTTTATCAAACATTTGTGACAAAGATATATAATGAAGGCAGGAAATGTTACTCTTTGACAATAAACCTTATTGTCCAGAATGACATCAGTGCACCAACATGGTTTACTACACTGTGCCAGGAATGTAAAAATTATGAATTATTAGTGATGCACAATAAATATATGAAGAATATGGCCAATTTATATGAACAGTTAAATACAAGAATCATCATAAATTACAGCTGATAAGTGAACCTAATAAGAAGCCAAATTGCTTTCACTGACTTAATAAGTGTAGTATACTCATATTTTAATAGAATAGGTGGCAGCAAGCTCCTCATAACTTGGTCTGTAATCTGTCAAATAATTAATATATATTTGCTACAGTATAATCTCAAATGAAGAGAGAGATTTCATATTGGTGCTTATCAGACAGCATGTACACAGATATATTAATGATGGGCCAATATCAGGCGATAATATCAGCCAACTTTTTTATCTTTTTTTATGTCTTTAGTTTAGGTATGGATGGATGGATGGATGGATGGATGGACACTTTGAAGTGGTTCTTGTCAGTGACTGAAACGCTTGTGTAACCCCTTGTATGACATCAAAAACATACTGTGAACAACTGAACACCAAAACACAGTTATAGTAATGAGTTGACAATCTGGAGATACAGTGTTCTTAGATGACTGAAATGTGGCAGTCATCTACGTCAGTTTGCTGGATGACAGAATATGTGTCATGACGGGTCATGTAGGCCAAGTAGATTTCCATTTGGGCGACTGACTCATGAGAACATAAACAGTCGTCAGTTCATTGTTCACAAAGACACTTTTGTGTGTGTGTGCGTGCATGTAAGATGACGTTTTTTTTCTGCCAATAGATGAGAACACTGATTTCTTCAAAGAAAGTCACTTTGAAAATGAGTCACCTTGCTGCCGGGCCCCCTGATTGGCTGAAACTATTGGGACTGTTTGTCACAGCTTCCTGTCTCGGTGAATGGTGAGGCGCTGCGGACCAATGGGAGGGCAGTAGTGAGGATGCAACAGTGATCCAGGAAAAAACAGCCCATTGTTCCCGGGACGTCAGAGAAGTGTGACCACCCTACCGCCGGCTCTGGCTGCTCCACATAACGGCACACTGAAGGACCCAACACCCCACTGACAGGTGAGACACTCGTGAGACAGCAGATGTGGCGTGTTTGATTTTATGATAAGATATTTATGAGCTTCATGAGTTATTTTTAGAAAACTTCTTCTCAGAAGACTGTGACTTTCCAGGAATCCTAGCAGCATATTTAAGTGTTTCTGCTTTGCTGAGTGACACTAAGATGATTGATGAACATTATCACTGTTGCTTTGGTTGGTGTCATTATAGATGTTACTACATTTATTTATTATGACTTTTCAGACTGGGTGACACACAAACACACAAGCACTGCTAATGTCCTTCAGATCACAGAGAGAGAGGCCTGTGTTACCACCTCATTTATTGATTTTGGGATGAGTCAGAGGTTTTTCATCACATGGGTGAGGGTTTGTCTGTCTGTGTCTGTGTGTGTGTGTGTGTGTGTGTGTGTGTGTGTGTGTGTGTGTGTGTGTGTGTGTGTGTGTGTGTGTGTGAGTGAGAGAGAGAGAGAAAGAGAGAGACAGTATACGTGCTTCTTTAATCAGCGGTTCAGTAACTCGGCTCAGGCTGTCTGTGTCATGGGACAGTGGAGCCAAAATGGTGTAATATGATTATGAAGTTAGAAACATCTGATCCCAGCTACAGCTTCGTTCGTACGGAAAAGTACAGACTTAGGCTGCTGTCTTTCATTATTGTGGTGAAAACAGTTTTAAACTGCCTCATGTAGTTCACCTCCTGATTATGTGAAGATACGACACGCCAACAAGACTACAAGATAACTGAAGGAAAAAGAAGAGCCACTGCTGTTGTTGCTGGTGCTGTTGCACACAAATCCCAGCAGGTGTCAGTACCATCCTTTCAGATAGCTGAGAGGAAAAATGCAAACGCAATGATCGTTCCATTCATCTGAAACAAAAACAAAGAGAAATTAATTATCTATTACCATATTGTCATCTTGATGTTCTCCAAAACTGCAGCTTGTTTTTATTGCTACCGACATGTATAAATTTACATTTATATATGTTGTCCATATTAACAAATATCACAGAAACACGCGTCTCATGTCTGGAAAAAAACAATTAATCAATGATTAGTTGTCAAAAGTTTTGATATTTTATTAGATGTTTAACGCATTTATCAAGCAAAAATGCCGGTGTTGTAAAAATGTTGCTTTTCTCTGTTATTTACCCCTGTAAAATTGTATATCTAATGGTTGTGGACTATGGGTTAGTCAAAACGATCAATTTAAAGACACCATCTTGTGCTAAGGGAAAATGTGATTTATTTTTTTTAGATTAGATGTCTTTTTGACAATACTGTACACTACACTGCAGTTTGTACTGTGGTTTTGAGATTCATCTTTCAGCCAAGATCTCTAGGGTTCCTGCATTGTTCGGAGACCACCTCTCCATGACCTTTGCTCTTTGTCTTCATGTTTTCTTTTTGGTTGCTTAGCACCTGGAATCACCACATCTCTAATAACATGCAACACTGATGTTTGTTTGGGTGAAAACATGGACATTGTGTAGAAAGTGCCAAAATAGTAACAAGCTGCTTTGATTTGATCCACTGACGTAACGATAAGTACAGTGCGACGGTGAGGATCACAGTCAGTACAAATAAAAAACATAGCGATGTTGGTGTTTGGTGGGAGCTTATTTTGGACCATGTGACTACCCAATTAGTAACCTGATCAAAAACCTAACTGAGAGATAAATCAATATAATTGTGAGCTGCAACACAAACTACAGTACCAACCTGTTTTCCCTTGCATTCTTGTCTTCTGACCAGGCTAAAATCCAGCCTACACCAGAACAAAAATCTGTTTTTTCTCTCTGTAGATTCACGTGTAGTACTTTTGAACACCACACTTTCTATATTCAAACTCATTGCTTTACGCAGAAAAGTCACAAGCAGTTAAACCTCCAGGGAAAGCTTCAACAAACAGTTAAACGATTGTAAATGCACTTATGTAACAGAATGCTACAGAATGATCTTGTCTGTATGCAGTCTGAACACATGACACAGATAACATACCTTACATATTTTACAAGCATTGCCTTTTGTGTGAGGGAATCAGACCTGAAATTGATTTGCCAGTTTTTTCACTCAGCTGTTGGTTTCAATCATGACTTATTCTGTCCTTTTTTTCTTTTTCCTCTCATAACGCTCTGTGCATATACACACACAGACATCCCCACCACCAGCTGAGCCTCGGTATGTCCTTACGTGGGCTGAAGTAGTACCAGTATGACCCCAGTGTATCCCCTGGGGAATAGCCAATTTCCATACAGATAGACACAGAGCCAGACTGCACCTGTGCTCCTGGAAATCCTAGCAGGAATTGTGTCAGACAGATAGAAATTCTGATGCTTATTAGTGAGTCAGCCTCCCATGAGAAAGAGTGAGCAAAAAAGCGACAGAGATGGGGAGGAGGAAGAAGAGGAGGAGGAGAAGGAATTTGGGGAGAGAAATGAGGGGAAAGCAGGATGGATGATAACATCTGTCTCTGTTTACCTACTGCTGAATCACTGCTGCTGTGCAAGTCTTCATTATCATTGAGTTAACTATGGCAAAATGTTCTGTTTCAGAATGTCCTTTATTTTAAGTTGGTGAGAGGAAGGTCTCCTACAGAGAAGCTAACCTCTTCTTTATTAGAAAAGAAATGGGATTTTGGGGTATGTGCACGAGTTTTTGAGCTTAAGCCCTGCAGGGATTCTGAAAATGACAGACCTTTGCTCAGACCACGGGGGAAATGTGTGTGTGTTTGTGTGATCCACATGACACTGTGTGCAATACTGCGATTAGATATGCTGTCAAATAATCCGACACTTAAACCTTGTGACTTTGACGGCTTAATTTGACACATCTCTGCTTTGCTAAAGACAGCTTCCCAAAAAGTCTTCTGGCAGCAACAATTTCTCCTATTTAAAAAGGAGCAAGTCTGGCTCATCGTTGTGAGAATGTGTATAATTACAGTGATGAAATCTATTCAAACTGTTGTGTGTTCAAAGCAAAAGTGTTGCAAGTGAAGTAGAAAGTTTGACAGAAAATGTACAATATGTGCATGCTGATATGTGCATGTCTATATTTGTGTTGAATGGGGAGAGCAGTGCAGCTGTTGATCTACTTCTGTACACCTGGGCAGCAACATTTCACATTCTTATTATATTCTTATTAGCTGATTTTCACATCCAGAGGTAGAGGTGATGGAGTTTGCATTAGTACTTAAACCACAAGGCTACCAAATGTGTGACTGCAGTTCAAGTCTGTGCATCAAGTCGAACCATCTGCAGCTGTTTCTGTGGCGACCAGAACAGATAATTCAAGATAAACTATGACGTTTTCCTTACCGTAACCAAGTTTTGATGTGTCCGTTTATTATAAAAGCTATGTTGAGATATTACAGATAACATATACATGTTTAAAGGATTCATTTGGATTTTCACAAAAACTGTCATGTGAGATCCAAAGCAGATCAGTTCCTTAGATACTGTGATCCCTCTCACTCTATATGTGCTGATTCCTCCGTTTTACCCCTCCCTTACTCCTTCCCTGCTTTTCCTCCAACCTCACAGCCTCTCATCGTCTTTCCCTTCAGCGGAGCAGTATGAGGTTGTTAAATTATATGACATTACGTGAACATTTTCACTGCATAAAACAGGAGGGCAAAAAATATCAAGCTTGGTTTTGGAGCTCTTGGGTCGAGCTGTGTGTTTCTGAGAAGGCAGCAGTAACTGCAAGTATCTGGAATCAAATCGAATCAGGTGAGGACGATACCATTGCTCTGTCCGTACGAGAGCCGTGTGTGTAGGCAACGATGTGTCTGTGGGAGTCTGTGCAAGTGTGTATTGGAATTCATTATCTGGAGAAAATCTTGTTATTTGAGAACATAACGCTCTTAAAGCCTCTGGTAGACGCTCCTGTGTGCGTGTGGCTGTGTGTGAGAAGCTGTTTTTGTGTTTTGAACTCCCACCAGGCAAATTTGATTGCGTACAAGCTTGTTGCTGCCTCGCTGAAAATAAGCATCAACTCGTGGTTTACCATGACTCAGTTTGTCATATGGGCTGTTTTTCAAATGCCACGGATGTTTAACTTGCACTGTGTTGAGAACAGCAAATTCAAATGTACCTGATTCAATAAAACTTTTGATCAGATTCTAACAAGGTTATTAACCCTTAAATGGATAACTTTTTAGTGTGGTGGGTGCATTTGGGACTTTCTATTTCTATTGCTCTGGATTTAGTTTGAAAGTGGAAATCAACTTTTTAACTCATTATAGGTGTCTCTCTCACTGTGTTTCTCCATATAGGTCATAATGAGTGGGGGAGTCAATGTGAAATCGGTCCCTCGGGGTCCTTCCTCATCAGGAATTCCCCTCCCACACAGCCTGTTGCCGTCCTCCCCCAAAGTAGACACCCGCCGCCGGGCTGGTGACCTGCCCAGGCCCTCAACACAGACCCCTAAACACACTCCCACAAACACACCCACGCACTCGCCTTCACTTTGTCCACGGAGTTCCAGCATCCCCGGGCCTCCCTCCAGGGACTCGACAAAAGATCCCGGCTTGAAAAGTCAGCTCTTTAAGCGAACAGGAGCCCTACCTGCTCCCCAGGTGTCACGCTCTGCATACAGCAGCCCGTTAACCCAGCGCAGGGTACCGCCTCCACACTCTAAAGACACACTGGATCTGGGAAGACCCACCCTGCCTACTGTCACCTCACAGTTTCCACATGATGGCAATCACAACAGAAACACTTTAACAAATAAGAACCAGGCATGGGGAGCCAGCAACCTGCGTCCATCACTTCAGTTCAGAAGAGGAGACAACTCCAACACTGTCGCTGAGGCAACGAGGGAGGTCATGCCTCAACGAGAGGAAGAAAGCCACCCTACCCAGTCTGCCATGTCGAACAACAGTAACCTCCACCCCTCTTCTGCTCTGATGAGCTACAGGCATGCCATCAGAGGTCACTGTGACTCCACCAGCCAATCAGACGAGGAGATGGAAACCCCTGAGGACAGCAGTCCGGCGTCCTCTCCTGGTATCCTGCCGTTGCCACCAATCTCATTCTCCGTGCCAGTGATATCAAAGGCTGCAGTCAATACGCTGGATCAAAGCTACAAGGAGGCTGCGTCAATAGAGACACACTCATCCAGAGTCAACATGGCTACTGTGGCTCCCTTCAGCTACAGGTAACACACACACAAGTGATCACAACTTCCATCACAAGCCCCCTATTATTGACATTCATTGTAAAACGTAAAATCATCCTGCTGTCATCATCATGCAATCAGTCTCCCTCTCACAGGACTTCATGATCCCCAGTTCAACTGACACGCACGCACACATGCATGCACACACACGCACTTTGATTTTCCACTCTGGATGATAAAGACCATCCCTCGAGGCCTATTGTAGCCATTTGGGTCTAATTCCTCTGTATCTTTTTCAGCATATCCAATAGTAGGTTGTGCAGGGATACATACACACATATACTTTGTGTTTTCTGGAGCAGAGCTGATTGTTAGAGTGTCCTCTTGACAGCCTCTGGGCCGACTCACTGTATTCTTCTCTCTCATACACACACACGCAGTCTCTCACGATGTTTGATAAAAACAAAACAAAAAAGTTAATCTAATTGTGTAAGTAAAAAAAAATGCAGTGTAGGTGGTGTGTCCGATGTGTTTTAGTTGAATGAATTTGTGAATAATGAATCTGTTAAAGCAGAATCACTGTTTGCACAATTAACAATACTGCATAAGATATAGAATAAATTAAAAAAACAGGATGAAAATATAAATTCTTCAGCTTCTTCGTACATGAATGATTATGAGATTATTCCCAGTGCTTTGTACATTATTAGTGATTTTCAGTTTCTTTGATTTGCATTTATGGAAATCAATGCACCACACTGGGGAATCTTGTGTCTTTCTTCTGCTGTCTGACATAGCAGCTTGTGTGTTTGATTGCAGTCAGCCACACTGACGTGATTTGCATGTACAGTAACCGACATGTGACAGTTGTTTTCATGATGTGTTTACAGAGTGCGAGTGCAGGAGAGTGATTTTTCACTGGATGAACTGAGTGACTGCTCGTCTGGATCCATAGAAGTCTGCTGCGATGACCTAACGACAGGTAAGACACACACATACACACACACATGCACGCTCTGATATGCAATCAAACAGATTTTCCTAATTTTTTTTAGAAGGAATACACATTGCTTTTCATTTTCTTTGTCTGAATTCCTGGAAAAAACGTACTCTAGTTTTGTCTGCCCACTGAGCATCAGGGTGCAGCGAGGCCAATGGCTCTGTTAGCAGGTACTGATGCCTTCTTTCTGGCATCCAGATGCATTTACTGTGACAGAGTCATAAATGGCGTCAGACAGGACATGCCAGCAGCCAACCTTTGGATCTTATTGTGGAACCTGAATAGACTCAGTGAAGACTAAGGGACAGCCATTCTCTGTCTAAATGTATGCCATTTCTGAAGTCAGGTGGTTTATTTTGTGTGTGTGTCTCAGCCTGGGGTTCTGCTGACTACAGTGCTATTAAGAGATGGAAAAGAGAGATGGGCTCAGGATGTTAAGATGAAGGAAGATGACGGGGTCAGTAATGGGATGAAATGGGGCACTTCTCTACTCGCTGCCAGGATGTATTATTATATGCACATTGATTTCAGCTTCATTCAGGAGCTGTTGTGGAGTTTGAACCCTTCCTCCTCTCACAATTTATCTCCATCCCTCTCTCGAAGCTCCTCCTTTCCGTTTCATTGACCTAAAAATGAAACAGTCCCACTATGACCCCCTGCCCGTCCTTCTGAGTAACAGTTTGCTCTGTACCAGCAGCTTTAGTCATGCAGCGTCGTGGTCAGTCTGAGTAGAGGGATGGGGATGTGCTTCAGAGATATGATTTTATCAGTGGCTTAGTGAATCACTCTTTTGATGTGGTGTCAGTCAGACAGGAGGGGGTCAACTGCTTGGCTTTAAAATGTGCAGCCAAGAGTTATTCTGTTTTAAACTTTAATGACCAAAATCTCTCGTAACTCACAGCACATCAGAAAGAATATGAGCAGCGTTGTCAGAAAGTATCAGGACCGTTCTTTGTTTTTCATTGTTTGGCAGTAATCCTTCACATTGGATTTAGAATGAGCTGAGCTGCAGTTTTAAGGGGCTTCCCATTCATATTGGGTGAATTATATCCCTTTTTAAACACAGTACCCAATTTCAGGGACAGTAGAGCAGGACAGAGATCTTGAAGTCAAAGGATTTACGGCCAAATATTACTCTCTTTGTCACTTTTTTAGATTTAGAAATTAATAAAATGTACAAAAGAAAAGTCTATAGGGCTTTAATTCCTATACTGTGACTCTGCTGTGGATGTACAAACATCCATAGGCTCTTTGACTACCGCTTAAATGCCTTGAGTTTATCATTGTGACAGTCTTCATCTTGTTTTTTTGGAGCCAGAAGCAACTATATCTGGATGAGAGAAAGGAGCTGGGGACGGAGGATACATATTGCTATGACTCTGTCCTGATTGGATCTGACTGAGAACACCCTAAAGCATATCCTGTTTTATCATGTAGTTTACATTGTCAATTGGACCATTATTTGGTTTAACTGTAAACTCATTAAGAAACTGTTCAAGTGAGAATTAGGGTCACATTATCATGAGCTTATATACAATTGGGTTTATTTTTGAAACCAGTGGAGTCATTAAGAAAGCAGGCATAAGGAACTAGCTTCACTTTTCAGACCTGGAAGCTTTGTCCGTATTTTACACAGTCAATGGTACGAACCTAATGTTTTCAGTAATGCTCATGGCTTTTGGTGTGGTGATGTCAGTCTGTCAGTCAGTATACTGACATGCTAAACTAAAATGTTCAACATCATAAAGCTTAGTATTGTCATCATGAGCATTATTGCATGCTCATAGGCTCAGCTAAGGGCATGTAGCAGTGAATACTTAACATCATTTATAAAAAAATAATGTTTAGGTAGTTTTTTCTTATTCATATAAGGTTCAAACAAACAATACGAAAACCATGAAATGCTTATTGTCAGAGAAATCACCATCTCTTTTTTTTTTAAATGTGATTTTAATCAGTAAATTCAGGCCAGGCAAGTGAGAATAATGAGAGTAATACTGGTACCCTGCTTAAAGTGTTATTAGTGTGAAATTAAAATGGCATTTTAAGTAAATTTAATGTGTATAATTGAATGCATTTAATACAATTTACTGTGACACAATTAGCTGCATCTTGATGTTGAGTGTCAGTCGACTTGGACAGGAAGAAGGAAGATGGAGATGTGAAGAGATGATACAGAAAACAGAATTATTTTTCTATCATATTAGATTACGTCACAAACAGTTCAAAGTTCTCTATTCCATTCATCTCTGGGCTGTCTAAAACTATAGCCACCAGAACAGAGCTGCTGGCAAATAAAACCTTTTAAAAGCTTTTTGGAGGTTTCAACCAGCTGGTTGTGGAAAGGGGGGATGGGGAGCTCATGGTGGACCAGCCCCAGTCTTTAAAGGCCTCTGGCTGTCTTGGGACTATGGTTGTGGCCTTGTAATTGGTCCCCCGAAGGCGTTAGAAACAGAACTAAAGTGTCTTAGACTCCTCTGAAGCTGCATTTACATGGAGGGTGGACTGACACCGTAATAACTGTAATTTAGGGAGCGGAGGAAGGGAGGGAAACTGGCAGGAAGGCACAGTTTGGAGGGAAGGAAAAAGGGGTGAGAGATGAAAAGAGGAGACTTGATAAGGTCAGTGGGTTGATGGATTTTGTTTTGTGTAAGGAGGAAGCAGAACAAACAGAAAATGTGTGTACAGTGATAAGATTGCAGATTGAATGTCGCCTCAGTATTACAAAGCGGAAGGCCTGGTTGAACACACAATCATCATGATGCGATTTGGTTGTAGTTATCATAGTGACCATTGTAAAAGATCAGTTCTCCTCACATAGAGTGTTTTCCATATGCTTAGCTTCACTTATGTTACGTCAGCAGTAACATAATCATCTCGTACATCTTCTGTCCGAGACCCTAATGAAGACCTGAACATTTAATGTGACTGGAGCACCATGTGGTCTTTCAATTAGACCACAGACCTACTGACCTTGTCGCTCTCTGGAGAGGTGCACTTGAGCACACGCTCATGCCTGAGCATGTGTGTGTATGTGCGCCGATGTATGCGTGTGTGACAGTACACAGATGGTGCTTGAAAGATAAATGTGATGTGGACTGGGTATCATTTTTCATCTCCCAGTGAGGGTATGGCCGGATATTCCCCACGGACACTCCCAAGAGTCCATCAGCTGTTTCTCTCCCTCACCCTCTCTCTCTCACACACACACACACACACACACACACACACACACACACACACACACACACACACACAAACACATACTGTACAGACACCCCCAAACACAGAGGAGGTCATGATTTACATCTGGTCTGAGATCTCTGTTCACAAGGATAATGAAACACTGCAAACCATCCCACACACGCCTGTGCAAATTCAGCAACATCATGTGACATCGACATTTACAGATAAAAGGGCAGATGTTTCTTGAGAGGAACCCAATCTGGAGCAGAGATTTCATTTCGTGTTCGTCACGATGAGCCAAACTTTTAATTCAGTGGCCAGGCGCCAATGTGTCCTGTGTTATACTCAATTGCAGTTTCCTCAGGTGCCAATTTATTAGGTATACTTAGCTAAGCCCACAGTAAAACCTCTTTTCATAAAAGTTTGGTTTTTTTTTTACAAAGGTATATTTTGTCCACCCCATTTATATCAACAAGGGAAGGATAAGCAACAGACACACCTCTCTGTGTAGTACAGTACTTTTGCATCTACCTGATGAAACTGGAAAGCATGTTTATTTTTCTCTTGAGGTTAAGCCCAATGCATGTGTTATTTTTGTGGAAAATGAGACATGAAATCGATGATACACACTGATGCAATTAATCTAGAAACTACTGAAAGCTTAAATGTTTACTTTACTGAGCTTGACAGAGGACTATTGAGCCGAATTCAGTTGCAGTGAGGTAATTCAACATTTATTTGTAAATTCCAAAGTCCAGATTCCTCATCAATTTGTTAATCATGTCGCAAAGTAATACAAGAACCAGTTTTGTAAATTCAAATTAGTTTAAAATTTGAATAAGTATTTTTGTTATGGTGAATCCAAATGGCTGTAAAGGCAGAGGTTTTTGTTTTTTCTTTTCTTGTCTTTACCCACATTAAATCACACTCAAGAATACACGATGAACACTGGACTGATAGATTATCAGCCTTATATTTAGAGAATTTATATTATCTGTTATTTATTAAAATCTGTGAAGTTCAAGCTGATAAAGAGAGCCAGTAATATGAAGCCAAATTGCTTTCATTGACTTGAAGAAGAGCAGCATTTACAAACTCGGTGGCTTAAATGTTCGTTTATGAGTCACTAATAAACGTCGATAAGAAGATAGAGAAAATTGAATATTAAATCATCCATCTTTGCTCACTATATGTTACTCTTTCTTACCTTCTGGTATGTATTAAACTACAGGTTAGGAACTTATGTTTAATAATCAGTTTTTGGTATCGGTTGAAAAACATCCATGTCGTGCATCCCTACTCATCACTGTTACAAACTGCCTGTAAATGACAGTGAGTAAACAATTGGAATAGAGTTAAAAGATGAATGCATTCTTTTAACTATACAGGCCCTACTTTGGGGAGCCCTCATGTAGAGAAATGCATTTTGAATCCTCCCTCACTTATAAAATAGTCTGCAAATCTTTAGTAATGAAGGTATGAAATCCGCTTGCAGTTTATAAATGTCATGCTTGCCATCCCTTTAATGCCCCTGGACAGTCTCGTGAATAGCATTTCGATAACCCCGGCTGCATCTACTCTTAGACAGTGCATAATCCTCTTTGGCCAATCTAATCAGAGAGGCATATGCCGAGTTGGCGTTGGACAGTGATGAGTGGTTTAGTAGCTTTGGGAAGATGATCAGACATAAGCGTGGACTAGATTATGTCCTCACTCATCACCAGGAGTGAGGCAGTAATCACTATTTAGGGTTTAATGTCACGCTTTACTCTTTGACCTGTCAGGAGTTCTGTGCTTCAGTGCTGGGACGGCTCAAGTGATGGCCCAGTTTTTTTCATGTTTGGCGGTGAGCTTGAAAGGGAGGGCATGAGTGTGGGAAAGTGAGCTTCCCAAATCTACTTGTGAATGCACGTAATCCATACATGAGCAGAAACGCCTGCATGTGTGCGCATTTGTGAATAAATGAGTACAAATTCCCCGCAGGCACACACACAAACTCCTCATTCTTCCAGTTGTCTCACACACTGAGCCGTCTGTAAAACTGTTGTGTGGTGTATTTTCATCATCATCGTGATGTGAAGAGGCGCAGCAAAGGCTGAAACACCACGTCCAAAATTGACGCCAGCCAATCGCAGAATGTGGCTAGATTTTCTGTTTGGTGAGCAAAGAAGACCATCTGCCCCACTGGAGGCTAAATGCTTACCAAAATAAAATGTTATAAAAAAAATTCTACTAATAGTCTCCTCTGAGTTTTTGTGTCATTTATGGGCATGATGCTTCTGTTTTTTTCTGGGCAGCTCACTTACGGCTTCCACAAACTTCTTCTAGACTTTCCAAATTAGTTTATTTACGGGGGTTGTAATGCGCAAAACAAATGTCCCACCATTTTATTTTAGCTGCCTCTTGCACAATCTTACCCTATAACAATATGTTTTTTTGGGCCGGTGTGTGTCACCTGACGTTGAATTTACTCTTTCTGGTCACTTTGCCAGTTTCAACCCTGGCGTTAGTATTTGTTTATTCATCATAAATTATATCTTCATTGCAGATCGCTGATTTTCCTCATATTGTGCAGGCGTTGCTCTAAGTCAGAGCTGCCGCCTCCTTCTATGTTTTCCTCCTCCTCAACCTTCTTCTCTCCGCCCAGGGACATTTCCTTACAATGAGATGAAGGAGGGGAAGAAGGGTGAATTGAGGAATGGGTGAATGAGTGCACACACTCAAGATCCTTTTTGACCTCTGGGGTGACTCCCAGCCCAGGGAGTCGAGTTATAGAGTCAGTCATCTGTGCAACCTCCCTGTGTCTCAGTGGGACCACACACACACACACACACACACACACACACACACCCACGCATGAACACAGGAATGGAGTCACAAAGATGTCTATCTGTCAAATGAATAAGCCATGGAGAATCAAGCACACGCTCAAATACGAACACAGTCCTCGGTGGTGAAGATTCCTGATATTAATTGAATCCTGATTCCTCTTTTTTACATCTTCATATTGTAATTTGTACTCACGTGATTCTGTATTTCTTAATTTAGCAAACGCAGTTTTGTTTCTACAGAGCGAAGCACAAGTGAGCACACTCATACACGCTGGTGATTTCCATCACTGCTGTATGTGCACCACGCTGTATCTAGGCAACCAGCTTCTGCAGCAGGGCATTGTGGGATACCCCTGGGAAGTGTGCTTAGAATGTCAACACTGAGGCGTCTGTGAGGGAGTGTCTACAAAGACTGATATCTTTTTTAAAACACACACAAATTCAGTCCCATCACATACTTTCCTCCCCCCTGACTGCAGTTGGTGTTTCTCAGCTCTCAGCTGTGTGTGATTCACGATGAGTGTGTTACATTTACCCTGGGAGAGAATGGTGTTTTTGTTGGATTAACATTTGGGCCTCCGGAATCAGGAGTCAGTGTGAGTGATACACTCATATGATTACCATGGATAGCGTTTAAGTGGCTGAATTGCCCAAATGCTCACGAAAGTGAGTCATGCTATGCATCAGCAGAGCTGAGTGCGACCACCAAAGAGGTGTCACTGTGGAACAAATTCCCTATCTCATTCACACGTACATGAGTGACTAAGATAAGGAAGCCACACATTGTATGTATCAGCTTGCCGTCTCAGTATTTTGTGTGCAAACAGGACATTAATAGCCTTGTTATTGTGTTTGTCCACCACGACTGTGAGCTGTCCCATGTGTGTGTCATGGTCTGGTATTCGTCCGTGTGTCCTGTGGACCCTGCGCGTTAGCGGACATAAGCGAACGTAGCAGGAGCAGCGAGGCTGTGAGGCAGGATATCCCCTCTCTGTCTTACAGGCTTCCTCTACTTCTCTGGCACACATACAGAGATCCTTCCTCACCCCGTCCTCTTCCTCCTCCTCTCACTTTCTTGTTGCCTTGTTTTCTGTGTTTCTTAGATTCTTTCTCCTTTTTGTCTGCCTTATCTTCTTCTGACTTGCTCCCTTTTCCTTCATCCTCTATCCTCAGTCACACTCACTCGCATCATTTTCTTCCGCCCCGTTCATGCTCGTTTCATCTTTAGAAACAACTTTTTTTATTGCTTGTAGTTAGACACAAAAAGGCAAAACAAGAGGAACCAAGAGGGAGTCGGTGACAACAGTGAGTGGGTGAGAGTGAGAACTCATGCCATCTGCTTAGTCAAATGGCAGCCGCTCCTCTTAAAGTTTAAGCTCGATGCGCTCCGATGCGACTGGTTACATCCAGAGTTGCAGTGCTTTCCTCCTCTCTCGCAGTACTTTTCCTTTCAAAGCTGGAGACCTTGTGTAAACTTGTAAACATGCATATAATGTGCCACACAGTGTCTCCGTATGTGTGTTTGTGTGTGTGTTGTACTGGCTGCTTCACATGACCTCTCTGTAGAAATATAGTGGCCAATCTGTTCTTGGCTGTTTAAAGGTGCTCGGGCAAATATGCTCATGCAAAGTACAGAGACACAGTGCCTCTCTCTGCCCGTCTCTCTTTCTATTTCGCTGTGTTTTCAATCTAGCCATTCATCCGTATCTCTCTGCCTCTCTTACCTTCACGTAACTTTGCTTGAAAGTGTTTTTATGTGTGTATGAAACTGTTTCCCCCGTCATCATTGCAAATTTCTTGTGGCTCTTGCCACTGTGGTCAGCCCACAAATGCATTTACACACACACAGACACAGACACACACACTCCTCTGTGACATACTGAATGTGTGAGTCTCGCTATGTGATGAATGTGTAGGCTAATACTGAGAGCACTGGCACTCATCACACTCTGAAACTGCCAGCTTCTCTGATGTCAGGCCAGATTGCTCAGGTCAGTCGGACACCCTGCTGTGTGTATCCGTGTACGTGTGTGTGTGTGTGTGTGTGTGTGTGTGTGTAGAGGGAGCGAGAGAATATATGTTTACTTCTGCCATATATTAAAGTGATTAGACTGTGGAGCCAGAGAGACGAGCACTGGAACAAACAAGTAGCTGTGTGCTGCCAACACACACTTTACCTGCCTACGTGCTCTCAGGATCACTGACGCGTGTCTGTGCCCCATGTGCACCACACAGGCCTACCTTGTGCGCGGTCACTATCGTTCGACTAACCTTAATCCCTCATCAGGGAAGTATAAGAGCTGACATACAGCAACTATTAGCCCTAAATTACCTCCCTCACCCCCTACTGGCCTGCCCCCAGAGCCCCCATAACTGTCACCACACAGCTCTGGCCTCAGCGTGGCATAACTGCCTCAACATTGGGCCTTTATTAAAGCTCGCTGCTTCTAATTAATGGCTTTGGCCTTTACACTATAAAACAGCCAATGTATGTCTGTGTTTTTGTCTGCCACTGAGCTCCTGTATTACACTCACTCAGACAAGACGCATTGAATGTGAGGTTGTTGGCAAGTGCTCTGTGCACGTAACTTAATGTGTGTCGTTGTCATTTTTAGGTTCAACTGGCAAAAAAAAGTTAGCCATTTTTAAAGTCATTTTGAGCGTGGAATGTAAGCAAACAGGACACAGCTTGTTTTCGCTTTGGTTTAGTGTCAACCACTTTATGCAAATTTAAACGGAAAATGGGCATTAGCCCAACAGGCTGCTTGTTTGAATGCTACTCCTAACAGTTTGGGACCCGATAACATCACAGCTGCAGGCATTGCTGCTCGCATACAAGAGAAAGCAAAGTGCAGTAACGGTAATACACCCAGAGGATAAACGATGGACCGGTTAGGCTACAAGACCTGTATGCAGACAGGATGCATTAATGCTCAAAAACAAGTTCTACAGATGTATTGATTGTTAATGAGCAATGATGGCCTTAATGTTCATTTTGTGCGCTGTCATCATGACTATCTCTAATGGAAACAAAGATAGAAGACATACTTTGTCTCTCTTTTATCGGCTCTCCTCCCAGAGGAATAACACGAATATCTTTAGGTATTTGGAGCAAAGGACTCTGGTCACACGGGCAGATGATGACAGGGTGAAACAAGGGAATAATAAAGAGGATGATGAAGAAGAGTCTGAGTTACTTTTGTGTCCCGTGTTGATCGAGATGTGATGTCCAGAGCGATGAGATGACGTAGTTGAACGTGCCAGGGCCGACCGAGTCCCTGGATCGGAGCCTCGGTTTCTCTGAGCCTGTCTCATCAATGTGACACACTCGTAGAGACAGACCCACACACACACACACACACACATACATACACACTCATTCGCATGCAGGGAAGGATAGACAAAAATATAGACACTCATTCACACACCCACTCATGAACACGTGTGCTTGTTTTTAGACCACTGAGGTGTTAATGGTCGAGCTGAGGGATGGATGAGCTGAGATGAATCTATACCCTATGAACTTAATGGCCTACGCATCTGTATTAACTGGAAGAGGGGGATGGGTGACATACTGTTGGTCTGAAGGGGGTAAGGAAAGGGAGGAAGGAAATGTGAAAAGAGCAACGAGGATGAGCAGAGATGTAATAGGATGCAGGTGGGAGGAGTGTGTGGATGATCATTTGAGGTCTGTTAGCTGCTAATTGAAGCATAATTGGTGACTGACCTATCAGGGACTGGTAAATGTGTGTCCTGCTCTCCTCTCCTAAGCTGATCCTGCAGTCATGGCTGTTTTTCAGATAATGTGAATCAGCTTAATCATGGGTGGGCCTCTCGTGATTAGGGCACATAAGAAAAATCTGAATGTGAATGGATGAATAGAGCAGCTAATGTGATTATGAGTGATTGAATGTGCACGCGTGTGCGCAGGGGGGGTCTTTATTCTGGCTCCAATATTTGGCATCGACGATCTTTTTTATACAGCTGAGCTCAATATGGATTTCTTTCTTTCTTTGTTTCTGTCTTTCTTTTTGTCTTGCTTTCTTTTTTCTTTTTCACTCGTGTGCAGCAGAACGCAGCATCTGCGGCGTGTGTGTGTGTGTGTGTGTGTGTGTGTCAGAGAAAGGCGAGAGAGAGAGACAGAGAGAGAGGAGCGGCGGGTGAATCAGCCGGTGGGAGGAGAGAGAGACAACAAGAAAGGAGGGAAGGACAGAGGAGGAAGAAGGAGAGGGAGCCAGCGGGGGTAGAGTGAGCAATCCAGTGAGTGAGGGAGAGGTAGAGGGGAGGAGAGAAAGAGGAGGAGGAGGGGGTGTTGCTGCTGCTGCTGCTGCTGCTGCGACTTTTCTCCTGTCAGTCGGCTGCTGTTTGCCTGGCAAGCAGGAGGGAATACAGAGCGAGAGAGAAGCAGAGAGGGAGGCTGGTGAGAGCTGTGTTTTATTCTAGCAGCGGCGCTATTGTGGCACAGGGAGCCGCAGACACGCTGAGAGGAAGTGGATTTAGGAACTGGATACAGATCTGCACATCAATGGATTACCAGCAGTGAGTACGGGTGACTGCTACTGCCACTCTAGTAACCTACTCGTCATTTTCAACAGAGGGGTGAACCCACAGTCTCCCACAGCAGGGAGTCTGGCTGAGTCTGGACCCACTGGAGGCAGAAAGGGAGAGCAAACCAGACACTGCTTGCCGTTTTTGCACCTTCCTTTCTCTCCTTTTCTCCCTCTGTTTCTTTCTGTCTGCTGTTGTGCATCTCAGAGTGTGTCACTGATGCTGTTGCTTGGCTCTCCGCAGGAGGGATGTTGGAGGCTAATGTGGCTAACATTAGCATGACGGCTAAGCCCAGAGAGCTGGACCTGAGGTCTGCTGCTGTCTCCTGCCAGGAAACTTCAGCCCAGGCCATGGCCTCCAGGAAGACATTGGCCAAGCCCTCTGCTCTGCCCCAGGGACCATCACGTCCCTCTGGGTCAGAGCTCAAGGTCTACCGGCCCACGTCTGGATCTATCCCCATTCCAATCCCCAATCAGTCCGGGCTCCGCAAACAGCGGTCACTCAACAACTTGTGTGTGCTCACTGATGCTGAGAAGAAGCTGCACCTTTACCAATCGCCTCGTTGGAATGATGACACAAGCCGGCCCGGCACTGGCACCAACAAGCCGGGACAGACTAAGACAGGTCAGGCTGGGGGTGGGAAACCACCACTTTCACGGACCCTTTCAAAGTCAGAACAATCCCTTTTCCAGGGGAAGCCTAAATCATTCTGCTCCCCATCTGTGACTTCTACTGTGAGCAAACCAAGTCGAATCCCTGCTCCTGGTAAACCACGTGGACCTTATGCTGAGGTCAAGCCCATCAGCAAGGCCCCTGAGGCAGGCCAGAGTGCAGATACAGACCCTGCAGATCATACAACTAAGGCTAACTCCAATGGAGCTGTGAATACTGGGACTAATGGCAAGAAACTAGGGGAGAAAGGGAGGTCTGCAGCAACAGAGGAGAAGAAAGAGAAGAAGGGGATAGAGGCAGAAGAGGACAAGGGCTTTCTGAAGGTGGATCCTGAGTTAGTGGTGACTGTTCTGGGAGACCTGGAGCAGCTGCTCTTCAGCCAAATGCTTGGTGAGTCTGATACTGATCCCTCTCTCGGAGGCTCGACATCTACATCATTTAGTATAAGCTACAATTACTGTTTGTCAACAAGTTAACAGTTTTTTATTGATTCAGTGGACATTGAGTAACATAAAACATCCTCTACTCTATTCTCCACACCCAAACCATTCCCTCCAGCTCTGACTCTAGCTCCAGCATCAACAGTGAATTTTAAATGAGTTCAGCCTCTATTGCAGCAGAGCATAATGTCAGTGTGTTTTTCACTATACGATGGTGAGAGCCCACGCTCTAGCTCTACCTCTACCTCTAGCCGCAGCTGGCAAGATTCCCCCTGTTTACATCACTGTAGCAGTCAAATATGCTGCGTTTATACGTGTAAAATTGATTTATGCGTTATGTATCAGTATGAATGTGTGTGTGTGTGTGTGTGTGAGGATGTGTGCTTGCACTGGAGCAGCTGAAGTAAGCAGTTCCGGAGGGCTGACATTGTTTTGTTGTTGATTCATTAGCTAGCTCTGGGGTGTTTTGTCCTAGTCTCATCTGACCCACTGCCACAGTGAGCTAGATATGTATTAGTTTATCTAACACGTCCCTCGTTCTTCTCTCAAATCTCCATCTCACAGTTTTACTGTTGGCACAGGAGCATATTTTTAAATTGAAAGCATGCATCCATGTGTGCCGTAGTAACAGTGTGAACTGCATCTTTCATGTCAATACCGCAGCCTCAGCATGTCTTGGCTCACACTGAAATCAGCCATTCGTTATTAAAGGCCGTGTGAGCGGGACTAGTGGGGTGTGTGTCTTCAGTCGGTAAATAAAACGGCTGCATATTGAGTCAGGCTCCGGTCACAGTGGGCCACATATTTAGCCTTGCACCACTCCCTCACCCACTCCCTCCCTTCTCCCCTCCAGCTCCATTGATCTCCAGGCCACTGACAGATGGTCACTATCCACCACCACCCCACCACCCCACCACCCCCGCCTCTTCCCCCTGTTACCGGGGGCAACGTGTGGGAGGAGAGAGGGGAATCTGAGGGGGTGGTGGCATGGGCAGGTAGTTAGTGTGCTACCATTCAAACAGACATGACGTGCACACTCATACCCTCGTGAACACACACACATCGGGTGCGAATGTTCGGGGACACGTATCCGAAGTTTTAGCTGACGGAGGGGCATTGGGAAATGATGACTGAGTTTGTGACTAATAGGTCAAACCGGGCTTCAAATCTGCTCCTATCATCCATTATTCATTCACACACTCTCGCTGTGTGTTTTTCTCCCCTCTCTATCTATTGCTCATTCTCTTTCAATCCCTCCCTCTCGGCAGGAGCAGATAGCATCAGAGTGAAAGGAGTCGGGGAGAGAATAGAGTGTAGTGGGTTGTCCTATCTAGCTTGATGCGAGGAAATCATTTCATGTCCATCCTCAAACCTCTCTCTGTCTTCCTTCTCTCTCCTCATTTCCTCTTTCTCTCTTCAGCAGCTCACCTCCTGCAGTACAGCCCCAAATCACAGCTTGTGTGACCTTGCCCCAGCAGTCCAGTGTGTGTGTGTGCGTGTGTATGTGTGTGTGTGTGTGTGTGTGTGTGTGTGTGTGTGTTTGCATATACTGTACATGGTGTGTGTGTCTGGGGTGTGTATCTCTGCGTGACCTTGTTCTTGTAATGTTGCTGGCCACACCTACGCTAGGCAGCCAGGTAGGGAGGAGGGAGCTGAGGATGGAAAAACTGAAGTAGAATGTCGAGGAAGATATGGGGGTAAGAATTCAGATTTATGGGAGGGAAGCAAAAGGCCATAGGGAGATAAATGAGACTAAACTAAGACAAAGAGAGACACTGGAGTAAAATAATGGTAAAAGACGATGACCTAAATTTTCTACCTGGCATCCCAAGTGCCTGAGTGTCGCTTTGGGTCATTACAGTCTGCTACAACCTGCCTGAGGTTTATCATACAAACCACAGCACACATGAAGATAGTTGTGTGAGTACACTCATGTTGTGTGTGTGTGTGTGTGTGTGTGTGTGTGTGTGTGTGTGTGTGTGTGTGTGTGTGTGGTAGAGAGAGGTTAATTGTAACTTGGCCTGTAGCTCGCGGCTGTGGGCTCATCTTTTATCGTATCTGCTTCTCCATTTCCGATGGGACGTGTAGCTAATTGGTTTCTGCTCCATGTGCTCTGTCATAGGAAGGTAGATTATGGATGTTCAATGGATCATTCCCAGTGATCCACTCCTCCCCTTCCCATACATAGGCCCACCTTCGCCTCAACTGCTTCCATCGTGATGTGTGAAACAAGAACTGGTTCCATTTGAGAACCAGTTGCATTGGAATCTTTTGCTCCTGAGCTCATCTGCTCTTTTCTTTTTTATCAGCGATGACAAAAAAAGGATAAATCAACAATGAAATCATCTTAATTTGCAGACAAATATTGAAACATGCGGCACATTGGCATGATGGCACGCGTGAACATGGACATGCAGCAAGAATGTGTGATAAAGACGTGCTAAGATTTTTTGTAGATTTTTTCGTCACATTTGATGTCCAATATTTTGGAAACTGACAACCACAATGCAGTGAATAAACACATAATTCCTACACTTTGCCTTTGTAGGGTTATTCTGTGTTCTCCAGTTACACAGACAGATCTAATGTGTCATTAGATAATTGTCATGCAATGTTTTGATTATCACAGAATCACTGTGTAATGTTACTATCGTTACTGTAGGCAACGTATCATGAATCGTATTGTGATTTACTGCTTCCCATTACTATTACACATTGCAAATCAGTAATGTGTAACTGCTTCCTAGTTGAGCCACATGCCTGTTTTCTAGTATGAATGTCCTGTCTTATTATAAAAGTAGTGCCACACAAGCAGACTTAGCACTTTCATTCACTCACCACAAATCAATAAGGGAATTGTTAAAGAATCAGACTAATCATTGAAATCTTGTCAGTTCCCTTTCCATTGTACTATATCTTATTATATAACATTAATTTCACCCTGACCGGTTCATAGCCTGTCGTCCTGAAAGCTACATGTTAGCTGTTAGCTGCATTAGCTACAGGGAGTGAAATGTGTGCCAGTGTCTTGAACTTGTCATGCTGCATGGCAGCTAGCAGCATGCACTGTGACACTGTCCTTTTGAGATTAGCCTACAGTAGAAGGCAAAGATAATGGAGAATGCCACTGAGGTCTAATCAGGATGTATAAAGCAAGACTATCAGCTATGCGCTTAGATGCACACACACACACTCAATGAAGAAAAAACAATCCAGCATATTTCAAGGTTAGGCCTATACGTTTATCTTGCGAGGTGATTTAGGATTAGTGTCAGTATAATCTGTTTTTCTTCAATCACACATACATGTTTAACCACTGACTGATGATGAAGAGCTTTTTGTTAATTGGATTTAGGGAATTACTTGGCTTGTGTGTCCACGGGAAGCATGCTTGGACTTGCAGTGATAATTCTCCTGAATGCAGTGTGTTTTACAAGATACCTTGTTGACAATATTAGCATCAAGGTTGGACACAGAAGCAGAATATGGTAACTCTTTAAATTCTGCCAATAAAAAAATCGAGCTGAATGGCACCTTATAAAGCATATACTGCGTAGGCAGCCGAGGTTATCTAAAGCACTGAACCGCAGATGTGTGCCCCTAATGACACCTCCCGGTCCCATCCAGCGCCTGTAATGAGGTGTATGTGAGAGGGTAAGCTCCCTAAAGCAGTGGCCTTTCCCAGCATGGGGCGGGCTCGGTTTAGAGAGGATCCAGTCTAAGGACACAAGCAAGCATTCGGATTAGGCCTTAGCATAAAGATAATGAGAAGATTCTGCCTCCATTCCACTAATCACAGATCTATCACCCTGGAAAAGGCCAGCCGTCAAGACTAAAATGAATTACAGATTTAAGCCCAAAGGACATCTGTTTGGATGGAGATTTGGGTATTTGGCAGAATTTTACTGTATGAAGGATCAGATAGAGAAAATAGATTTACATTAGATGATTGGAGATGCCATGAGGTTTTTGGTGTTGGCTGAGCTGAGCGGGAGAAATTGGGGGACTGTGTCACTTCCATGTGACCACATAGGCTCAGCAGACGAGAACCAAATGCGACCCAGTGACACATGAATGCTCATAAATTCAGGTTTGACTACTAACTCCAGTAACTACATTTACATTATTTACTTATTTGATATTTAATCTTATTGTATATGTCATTTTTGCTGACCCTAATATTGCCTGTTGTGTTTACCATTTCAGCCAACACAGTGCTGGAAATATTAGCAGGGTTTTCACTATCACCATAAGACTTGGATGCAGCACCTCCATGTTTCCCATTTTGTTTTTATGGTTTTATTTATGAATGATTTTTTTTTTTCACATTCCAATTTCAAAGTCTGAATATTAACAACAGTTCCCTTTAATTCAATCAAGCTTTCACAATGTAGATGAATATGTTGGAACCTTTTTGAATCCCTGTTATTTCAGCTGCACATTCAGCTGGTGGTACTTGCAGGTTTCTATTCTTATTTGTTATCTTATAGCATCTGGAAAAGACCTCCCTCTTTTAAACATTTAAATGTGCTACATCCAAGCTTTTGTGTCTCACTCATAGTTACCAGCCACATGAATAAATCTGCATTTTTTTAAAGAAGTCTTTAACCTGTAACTACACACAACAGGCCTCGAGATCATAGAAAAGCTTGAAAAAGTGGAGGTGGTACAAACATGGTTGCTGTAATTTTAGAATCACATAGTATTGTGTATGTGTGTTTATATGTGGGCATGTTCGTGTGGTTGATGGTTACACTTGCATCCTCGTCAGCTGTCTGCAGAACAATAAACCCTACAGAGAAAATCGACAGAGCCAAAAAAGGAAGACACAGGCACACACACACACACACACACACACACACACACACACACAGTCCTGTTTCAGAGAACTTAACAATGCTGCAGGAAATAACAACAAAGCAGCGCAGCTTTAAATGTCCAATGCTCGCACACACACATTCAGTCACTGATATCCTCTCCTCTATTCATCTTTTTGGCCATGACAGGGTATTTTTCATAGTCAGTCCATTCATTGTGATCACAGTGCTGAGTCTCTAATGTGATGCGGGTGCGGTTGGAGCCGCCGGTTCCACCCCGCTCTTCGCTGACTGAGGGATTCAGGGCAGCTGTCCTCCCGCCGAGGAGGTGGTGACAAGCCGAATAAACACGAACGCTCAAGGAAAGTGAGGAATAAAGCACCCCCCCTCACCTCTCTCTCTCTCTCTTCCACTCTTCCTCTTCCTCTCTTTCAACTCTGATATGAGTTGACGGGTAGCAGTGTTCTGTCACCAGTCAGACAGCAGAGAGGATATTTCTGGTACAAGTGTTTCAGGAGGAGGACAGAGGACATCTTTTCACTGTGACAGGGTTTCTGTCAGCAGGAGAATTCATAGAAAGGAAGAGTGTTTTTCACATATGGATGCATGTGTGGTTATGCAGTGTTTTTTCCCTCCATTGTTGTGTGTGTGTCTTTACAATGTGGTCAGTCTCTGAGGACTTAATGCAGGAGCCATTGCATTAGTGCTGTCTGCTTCCTGCCATCCTCCTCCTAAATCATATTAGTACTCTGTGTTTTTGTCTCATCAGCTCTTACACAACACAACACACACACACACACATACACATTTGGCCTGTCACTAAAAAGCGAGCAAGTTTGCATTGAAGTTTGAAAGATGTAAGTGCTTATTGATGTCAGTGGAGCACTTAACTCACCTACAATGAGTGTCACAGGAAAATTACTCTCAACCTGCTGCCGGGCACAACATTCATGCAAGTGCCTAGCTGAAATGTCACAATGAAACTGACGAGATGGATGAAGAAATTATACATTGCAGGCCTCCCTGCTACAAACACATGTCTTGGACAGTGTCTACTGAATTGGTGATGCCCACAGGAAAACCTGGGCATGAAGAATAAGACTTACCGTAAGGCAGGAGTTGTTCATTAGCATAGCACTGTTTCCTGCTCTGACCTATTGATCTCACCCAGCCAAGACGAAGGACAAGGGCTTTCTGAAGGTGGATCCTGAGTTAGTGGTGACTGTTCTGGGAGACCTGGAGCAGCTGCTCTTCAGCCAAATGCTTGGTGAGTCTGATACTGATCCCTCTCTCGGAGGCTCGACATCTACATCATTTAGTATAAGCTACAATTACTGTTTGTCAACAAGTTAACAGTTTTTTATTGATTCAGTGGACATTGAGTAACATAAAACATCCTCTACTCTATTCTCCACACCCAAACCATTCCCTCCAGCTCTGACTCTAGCTCCAGCATCAACAGTGAATTTTAAATGAGTTCAGCCTCTATTGCAGCAGAGCATAATGTCAGTGTGTTTTTCACTATACGATGGTGAGAGCCCACGCTCTAGCTCTACCTCTACCTCTAGCCGCAGCTGGCAAGATTCCCCCTGTTTACATCACTGTAGCAGTCAAATATGCTGCGTTTATACGTGTAAAATTGATTTATGCGTTATGTATCAGTATGAATGTGTGTGTGTGTGTGTGAGGATGTGTGCTTGCACTGGAGCAGCTGAAGTAAGCAGTTCCGGAGGGCTGACATTGTTTTGTTGTTGATTCATTAGCTAGCTCTGGGGTGTTTTGTCCTAGTCTCATCTGACCCACTGCCACAGTGAGCTAGATATGTATTAGTTTATCTAACACGTCCCTCGTTCTTCTCTCAAATCTCCATCTCACAGTTTTACTGTTGGCACAGGAGCATATTTTTAAATTGAAAGCATGCATCCATGTGTGCCGTAGTAACAGTGTGAACTGCATCTTTCATGTCAATACCGCAGCCTCAGCATGTCTTGGCTCACACTGAAATCAGCCATTCGTTATTAAAGGCCGTGTGAGCAGGACTAGTGGGGTGTGTGTCTTCAGTCGGTAAATAAAACGGCTGCATATTGAGTCAGGCTCCGGTCACAGTGGGCCACATATTTAGCCTTGCACCACTCCCTCACCCACTCCCTCCCTTCTCCCCTCCAGCTCCATTGATCTCCAGGCCACTGACAGATGGTCACTATCCACCACCACCCCACCACCCCACCACCCCCGCCTCTTCCCCCTGTTACCGGGGGCAACGTGTGGGAGGAGAGAGGGGAATCTGAGGGGGTGGTGGCATGGGCAGGTAGTTAGTGTGCTACCATTCAAACAGACATGACGTGCACACTCATACCCTCGTGAACACACACACATCGGGTGCGAATGTTCGGGGACACGTATCCGAAGTTTTAGCTGACGGAGGGGCATTGGGAAATGATGACTGAGTTTGTGACTAATAGGTCAAACCGGGCTTCAAATCTGCTCCTATCATCCATTATTCATTCACACACTCTCGCTGTATGTTTTTCTCCCCTCTCTATCTATTGCTCATTCTCTTTCAATCCCTCCCTCTCGGCAGGAGCAGATAGCATCAGAGTGAAAGGAGTCGGGGAGAGAATAGAGTGTAGTGGGTTGTCCTATCTAGCTTGATGCGAGGAAATCATTTCATGTCCATCCTCAAACCTCTCTCTGTCTTCCTCCTCTCTCCTCATTTCCTCTTTCTCTCTTCAGCAGCTCACCTCCTGCAGTACAGCCCCAAATCACAGCTTGTGTGACCTTGCCCCAGCAGTCCAGTGTGTGTGTGTGTGCGTGTGTATGTGTGTGTGTGTGTGTGTGTGTGTGTGTGTTTGCATATACTGTACATGGTGTGTGTGTCTGGGGTGTGTATCTCTGCGTGACCTTGTTCTTGTAATGTTGCTGGCCACACCTACGCAAGGCAGCCAGGTAGGGAGGAGGGAGCTGAGGATGGAAAAACTGAAGTAGAATGTCGAGGAAGATATGGGGGTAAGAATTCAGATTTATGGGAGGGAAGCAAAAGGCCATAGGGAGATAAATGAGACTAAACTAAGACAAAGAGAGACACTGGAGTAAAATAATGGTAAAAGACGATGACCTAAATTTTCTACCTGGCATCCCAAGTGCCTGAGTGTCGCTTTGGGTCATTACAGTCTGCTACAACCTGCCTGAGGTTTATCATACAAACCACAGCACACATGAAGATAGTTGTGTGAGTACACTCATGTTGTGTGTGTGTGTGTGTGTGTGTGTGTGTGTGTGTGTGTGTGTGTGTGTGTGGTAGAGAGAGGTTAATTGTAACTTGGCCTGTAGCTCGCGGCTGTGGGCTCATCTTTTATCGTATCTGCTTCTCCATTTCCGATGGGACGTGTAGCTAATTGGTTTCTGCTCCATGTGCTCTGTCATAGGAAGGTAGATTATGGATGTTCAATGGATCATTCCCAGTGATCCACTCCTCCCCTTCCCATACATAGGCCCACCTTCGCCTCAACTGCTTCCATCGTGATGTGTGAAACAAGAACTGGTTCCATTTGAGAACCAGTTGCATTGGAATCTTTTGCTCCTGAGCTCATCTGCTCTTTTCTTTTTTATCAGCGATGACAAAAAAAGGATAAATCAACAATGAAATCATCTTAATTTGCAGACAAATATTGAAACATGCGGCACATTGGCATGATGGCACGCGTGAACATGGACATGCAGCAAGAATGTGTGATAAAGACGTGCTAAGATTTTTTGTAGATTTTTTCGTCACATTTGATGTCCAATATTTTGGAAACTGACAACCACAATGCAGTGAATAAACACATAATTCCTACACTTTGCCTTTGTAGGGTTATTCTGTGTTCTCCAGTTACACAGACAGATCTAATGTGTCATTAGATAATTGTCATGCAATGTTTTGATTATCACAGAATCACTGTGTAATGTTACTATCGTTACTGTAGGCAACGTATCATGAATCGTATTGTGATTTACTGCTTCCCATTACTATTACACATTGCAAATCAGTAATGTGTAACTGCTTCCTAGTTGAGCCACATGCCTGTTTTCTAGTATGAATGTCCTGTCTTATTATAAAAGTAGTGCCACACAAGCAGACTTAGCACTTTCATTCACTCACCACAAATCAATAAGGGAATTGTTAAAGAATCAGACTAATCATTGAAATCTTGTCAGTTCCCTTTCCATTGTACTATATCTTATTATATAACATTAATTTCACCCTGACCGGTTCATAGCCTGTCGTCCTGAAAGCTACATGTTAGCTGTTAGCTGCATTAGCTACAGGGAGTGAAATGTGTGCCAGTGTCTTGAACTTGTCATGCTGCATGGCAGCTAGCAGCATGCACTGTGACACTGTCCTTTTGAGATTAGCCTACAGTAGAAGGCAAAGATAATGGAGAATGCCACTGAGGTCTAATCAGGATGTATAAAGCAAGACTATCAGCTATGCGCTTAGATGCACACACACACACTCAATGAAGAAAAAACAATCCAGCATATTTCAAGGTTAGGCCTATACGTTTATCTTGCGAGGTGATTTAGGATTAGTGTCAGTATAATCTGTTTTTCTTCAATCACACATACATGTTTAACCACTGACTGATGATGAAGAGCTTTTTGTTAATTGGATTTAGGGAATTACTTGGCTTGTGTGTCCACGGGAAGCATGCTTGGACTTGCAGTGATAATTCTCCTGAATGCAGTGTGTTTTACAAGATACCTTGTTGACAATATTAGCATCAAGGTTGGACACAGAAGCAGAATATGGTAACTCTTTAAATTCTGCCAATAAAAAAATCGAGCTGAATGGCACCTTATAAAGCATATACTGCGTAGGCAGCCGAGGTTATCTAAAGCACTGAACCGCAGATGTGTGCCCCTAATGACACCTCCCGGTCCCATCCAGCGCCTGTAATGAGGTGTATGTGAGAGGGTAAGCTCCCTAAAGCAGTGGCCTTTCCCAGCATGGGGCGGGCTCGGTTTAGAGAGGATCCAGTCTAAGGACACAAGCAAGCATTCGGATTAGGCCTTAGCATAAAGATAATGAGAAGATTCTGCCTCCATTCCACTAATCACAGATCTATCACCCTGGAAAAGGCCAGCCGTCAAGACTAAAATGAATTACAGATTTAAGCCCAAAGGACATCTGTTTGGATGGAGATTTGGGTATTTGGCAGAATTTTACTGTATGAAGGATCAGATAGAGAAAATAGATTTACATTAGATGATTGGAGATGCCATGAGGTTTTTGGTGTTGGCTGAGCTGAGCGGGAGAAATTGGGGGACTGTGTCACTTCCATGTGACCACATAGGCTCAGCAGACGAGAACCAAATGCGACCCAGTGACACATGAATGCTCATAAATTCAGGTTTGACTACTAACTCCAGTAACTACATTTACATTATTTACTTATTTGATATTTAATCTTATTGTATATGTCATTTTTGCTGACCCTAATATTGCCTGTTGTGTTTACCATTTCAGCCAACACAGTGCTGGAAAAATTAGCAGGGTTTTCACTATCACCATAAGACTTGGATGCAGCACCTCCATGTTTCCCATTTTGTTTTTATGGTTTTATTTATGAATGATTTTTTTTTTTCACATTCCAATTTCAAAGTCTGAATATTAACAACAGTTCCCTTTAATTCAATCAAGCTTTCACAATGTAGATGAATATGTTGGAACCTTTTTGAATCCCTGTTATTTCAGCTGCACATTCAGCTGGTGGTACTTGCAGGTTTCTATTCTTATTTGTTATCTTATAGCATCTGGAAAAGACCTCCCTCTTTTAAACATTTAAATGTGCTACATCCAAGCTTTTGTGTCTCACTCATAGTTACCAGCCACATGAATAAATCTGCATTTTTTTAAAGAAGTCTTTAACCTGTAACTACACACAACAGGCCTCGAGATCATAGAAAAGCTTGAAAAAGTGGAGGTGGTACAAACATGGTTGCTGTAATTTTAGAATCACATAGTATTGTGTATGTGTGTTTATATGTGGGCATGTTCGTGTGGTTGATGGTTACACTTGCATCCTCGTCAGCTGTCTGCAGAACAATAAACCCTACAGAGAAAATCGACAGAGCCAAAAAAGGAAGACACAGGCACACACACACACACACACACACACACACACACACACACACACACACACACACACACACACACACAGTCCTGTTTCAGAGAACTTAACAATGCTGCAGGAAATAACAACAAAGCAGCGCAGCTTTAAATGTCCAATGCTCGCACACGCACATTCAGTCACTGATATCCTCTCCTCTATTCATCTTTTTGGCCATGACAGGGTATTTTTCATAGTCAGTCCATTCATTGTGATCACAGTGCTGAGTCTCTAATGTGATGCGGGTGCGGTTGGAGCCGCCGGTTCCACCCCGCTCTTCGCTGACTGAGGGATTCAGGGCAGCTGTCCTCCCGCCGAGGAGGTGGTGACAAGCCGAATAAACACGAACGCTCAAGGAAAGTGAGGAATAAAGCACCCCCCCCCCCACCTCTCTCTCTCTCTCTTCCACTCTTCCTCTTCCTCTCTTTCAACTCTGATATGAGTTGACGGGTAGCAGTGTTCTGTCACCAGTCAGACAGCAGAGAGGATATTTCTGGTACAAGTGTTTCAGGAGGAGGACAGAGGACATCTTTTCACTGTGACAGGGTTTCTGTCAGCAGGAGAATTCATAGAAAGGAAGAGTGTTTTTCACATATGGATGCATGTGTGGTTATGCAGTGTTTTTTCCCTCCATTGTTGTGTGTGTGTCTTTACAATGTGGTCAGTCTCTGAGGACTTAATGCAGGAGCCATTGCATTAGTGCTGTCTGCTTCCTGCCATCCTCCTCCTAAATCATATTAGTACTCTGTGTTTTTGTCTCATCAGCTCTTACACAACACAACACACACACACACACACATACACATTTGGCCTGTCACTAAAAAGCGAGCAAGTTTGCATTGAAGTTTGAAAGATGTAAGTGCTTATTGATGTCAGTGGAGCACTTAACTCACCTACAATGAGTGTCACAGGAAAATTACTCTCAACCTGCTGCCGGGCACAACATTCATGCAAGTGCCTAGCTGAAATGTCACAATGAAACTGACGAGATGGATGAAGAAATTATACATTGCAGGCCTCCCTGCTACAAACACATGTCTTGGACAGTGTCTACTGAATTGGTGATGCCCACAGGAAAACCTGGGCATGAAGAATAAGACTTACCGTAAGGCAGGAGTTGTTCATTAGCATAGCACTGTTTCCTGCTCTGACCTATTGATCTCACCCAGCCAAGACGAAGAACTGTCTCTGGTCAACACCAACAGACATGCCCGGCGCGGGTTTCAAAGTGTCTTCATCTCCGCACAACAAATCCATGACTTAGCTGTGTTCAGCCTCAGAAGCCTGAAACAAAGTTAGCCAGCTAGCTATAAAGAGAAAGCTAAGCTAATAATAAAATACAAAGAACAGCAGCACGGTTATGAGAAACACTGCTGTCACATGTATATGTGGGCATCTTGGGTTCGTCTTACTGAGCTGGTTTAATAAGAAAACAATAAATGGGACATGGAAACGTGACATGAGTGCTCTGAGCAGCAACAAACGCCTCTTCATTTTCTCTCTCACATGTCACAAACGCCAGCAGCTCCAGCCTTTGGCAACTCAGAGAGGACACACTACTTTTTTGTGCTCTCTGTATGATGGTACAGGTTCTGGTCAATAAATGTCAGCCCAACCTTACTCCACAATTCGGTAAGATAAAATCATATTGAGATTATTTTGACAGATATTGCAATAATTATATGCTTCATGAGTAGTGGGACTGGTCATTTTGCTCATAATTTTCACTTCCGCTCCAAAAGGTATTGAAATCATGATGATCAGTACCAAAGAAACGTGTTCTTACATCTTGAGAACAAGATTTATAGGCCAGGGCATCTTTGCAGCACCACAGAACATCATTATACTCCTGTTGCATCACATATTTCACCTTTATCAAAGAATTGCAGCATCTGGGATGTGGATGTTGCGCTTTCAATTAATGATGGCGATGACCCAAACCTGGTGTATGCACGGTTTTCACATAAAACAAGATGTAGCCTTTAAACTGACACTAATAGATATGATACACTTAATATTTTCATGTGTGTGCTAGAGAGACTTAGAGGGAGATAAGGACCGAGTTAAGTAGGCCGCCTTGTGATGAGGAATGCTCAGCATTCATCTTTTTCTGTTCTATTTGTGTTTTCCTCTCATGAATGCTCTCAGACAAAAGCACCATTGTTAGTGATGCAGCTATCTGCATGTTGTTGCTGCTGAATTAGTTTCACACACATTTTTCTGACTGGGTCTTATGACAGCATTGTGGCTAGCTAACACCAGTGACAATGCTAATGCAGTGTCAGTGTTGGAGGCTGAAGCTAAACCGACCACAATCAGCAAACACAGGAGTTACCTGGCAGCAGCTTTTCACACCACCTCTCCTGATCGTATTTGTTGAATTATCAATACCCCAAATGTTTGATGACGAGTCAGCAGCATGGGCCATTACATGTTCAATGGTTACATCTGTTTTGTTTTTTTGTTTTATTGAGGTTTTAATAAACCGGTTGTAAGTCACATTAAGTCACATATCTGGAGGCAACATAATTTGCTTTGGCTGACGCTCTGATTAGATTTAAAAAAAAAAAAAAACACATGTGGAAGTTGTCAGGCCTGAATTGTGAACTGAATTTTGAACAATCCAGCTGCAATGAAGCCGAATCGAAGAGTGAGCCCCAGATGTTCTCTAAACCAACACGTCAGTATACAAAAAACAAAATGCAAGCATACACTTAAGGTAAGGCGATATCTCTGGTTTTATGAGGCTTCTTTTGTTTTTACAGGATATTTGTATAAATGAGCTGTAGTATTTTGACCTGTCTGGTGTTTACCAGGGTTATTTTATATAATATAAACAACATTCAGCAAAACTTTAGTGGAGATACTTGCTTACTCGCTGTCATCAGTTCTAACAGTCTCACCCATCACCTTATTAACAGCGCAGGCTCTGCACACAGAGTGCAGACTGTCTGACTGACATGTGAGAGCAGAGCTGCAGCTGTGTTTAAGCACATCGTAAAATACAGTTCCACAGGAAACAACTCTCTTGAACAAAAATACACCCAAACATTGCCACACATTATGGTCTGCCTTGGCTTGCCTCACTGGGTTTATTTAGTGTGTGTGTGTGTGTGTGTGTGTGTGTGTGTGTGTGTGTGTGTGTGTGTGTGTGTGTGTGTGTGTGTGTGTGTGTGTGTGTGTGTGGTTCTTTGCTCTCATAATGTGTGTGCAGCTCTGTCAGCGCTTAGATTGCGTCTGATTTAGACTTGAGCTGAAAGATTTCCAGCAGCAAAGCACTGAGATAAGAGATACTACAGAACACTATACACATTTAATTTCATGACATACTAACTCATCCTTCAGACTGGTTGATTGTGTTTATCCTCCAGGTGATCTTTCTTTGACAGCCTTATCTGCATGCTGTGTGTGTGATGTAGTGTGCTTTGCCTCTTTACACTTCACTCATGTTTAACACACACATACACACTCTCATTCCTCTTTGTGTTTCGAAGTCTAATCAGAGGGCTAGAGGTGAGATGTTCTTGTAGTGTTATCTCACTGAGGTCTCGACCTTATTTTCCGAGAAAGCAAACTTCTCTCAAGTCACTATAAGCTTCCACGTCTTCCCTTCTAAGCGGATAGCGCTGTGACTTCTAAGCAGATAGGGCTGTGGTTAAGGAGATATGGCCGGTGTGTTTGTCCGTGTTTGGGTCAACATCCAGAGAGAGCTTGGTTTTGTGGGTGTGGAGATCTGGGCTGAGAGGATAAGAGAGAGAAGTCTGAAGGTTTTAGCTTTGCATTAAACGCTGCGACGAGGATTCAGGATCTGCAATGTTTCCATCTGTCTGTCCACATGTCTGCTGTGAAACAGTATTTCACCGTGTTGCTCATCCTCTCTGTCTCTGTCATGGATCCTGCTTTTACATAAGGATTCCTCTGATTCCCAATTTTAAATGGATTTCTGATACAGTCAGCTGCCTCAAAACAACACGGACTATCTCTGAATGTCTTCTCACACATGAGCATGGACACGCTGATCGTTCTGTCACGGAAAGATTGCTGCGGTTTATTTAGTGAACAGAAATGCAATGTTGTGCTCAGACAGGCTCGTTAACTATTCACGTCCCATATCAGATATGATCTTCAAGGTTCTCTAATATCCTGTTGCGACATCCTGGTGTAGCAGATGAACTTCCGTGCACATCTGTGTGTGCGTGCATGTGTGCGCAAGTGCGTGGATGCACATTTGGGTGCATTAGTGTTTGTCGGCCCTGTCCAGATGTGCAGGAATGGCCATGTGTTGTAATGCTTCCTGTTTTGCAAACTGTCTGAGGTCAGCAGAGGGCTGTGATGGTCGGCTGAGTGGAAACAGAGAACAGAAAAAAAAACAACACAGAAGACAAGTGATATTATTAAGCATGTAAAAGCAAAATGCGAAATAATTGAGATTTTAGCAGTTTTGCAGGTTCAAATACAGATTGGGGCAGGTGTATTTCTGTGTCATCACATGCTCTAACTTTTTTCTCACTCTAAAGAAATGTTGTCAAAAAGAGCACTCAAACAATAACAAAAAACACACAGGATTTACCAGCATCCTGTTTGTCTACAACAAAGACAATCATTACAGCATTCCTGACAACTGACACACAAGCGGCCACTTTGGAAGTGCATGACTATTTTAAAGATTTGCCCACATCGCTGGAGGTACAGATGTATAGTAGCAGCGATGCTCAACCGCACCATCTATCATGTGATAAGCGCACTGTAGCCCAAGGAGCGGTTCAGTGACACTAACATATGTGCACACACGTGGACAGGATGGGGACAAATGAAGTCCGGAGGGAAGGAAGGAAAGAATAGAAACAGAAGTCATTACTCAAACCTTTTATTCATATTCTGCAAATCTGAAGCTCTAGCTGGTAAAGACGCACACTCATGTGCGGGCAGACGGATGAACTCACATTTACCGTCGCCACACAGACAATACGAAGTCAAAGGAGGATGCACGAACACATACACACTCATACGAACACAATAGCAGACTACTCCTGCAAGGACAGAGCCATTAGAGTGTCATTGGGGAGTCTTTTTTTTCCTTTCTAATGGAGAGTCGAGTCAGTCACCCAAGAGAGGAAACCAAGTGGACAGCAGTTTCACTCTATTTCTTTTAGGCATCCGCAATATGAAGCGTGCTCCCTCCACTTCTTCGTCTTTTAAGGGATAAGCCCAGCAATATTTCATATGTTTCTTATCGTCGACAAATCCCTTCAAAAGACAGAAAAAAACAAAAATGAACGTATCCCACCAGCAAGTATTGCCTGATGTAGCTTATTTCTCCGTGCCACAGATGTCCATTGTTGTCCAAAGTCTATTAAAAACACACAAATGAGTCACACTGTTGCTTTGGGTGACATGTTCCTCTGTTACGGATAAACACGGGCACTGCAGGGTTGTTTTTTTTTTCTTTTTTAAGTCAATCCTACATACACCATCTGCTGCTGAAAATACTCTCTCACTGAGAGGCACAGACAGGATGGGGAAGTGAGAAAGTATTGAGAGTCACAGATTGTTGGCTACAGAGATGGGTGATATGGTCTTAGAAAATATTATATTTTTAGACTGTATCGCAAAACATGATTTTATCTCTGTATTTTGAAATCTATCTTTAAAAGCACTTCAGAGACACTGGGACATGAGAAAATCCTGAGTATTATCCAGAATATTTAAAATATGTCTAGATTTACGTTGGTCCAGCATTTGACCATCGGTCTTGAGCATCACTGGAACATCTGCCTTAGATTTGAGGTTTTGAGGATTCAAAAACAAACTTGGTAACATAGCTGTTAATTCAAATGCCAGCAGCTCTGTTTAATGGGATTGTGACCTTACCACACACACAATAAGAGAAAAAAGGGCAGTGGTCCTCTTTACTGCCCTTGTGCATTTATGTCCTCTCACCATCTGTACTATTGTTATGGGGCTGAAGGCAGAATATGGCAAAATAAAATCTTCCCTCTTTCCTCATTTCCGTCTCTAACTTGCTCTTTATGTTGCTTTTTTGAAGTCGTTCTGTCTCTTTGTTTTGTCTGAGAGCAGACCTGCATTAGGATCCTGGACATGCACTATGTGCATGCTCTTACAACAACACGCTCTCTCTAACTTGCTGACTCTCCTTTCAGCAGTCTGAGTGGCCCATTATGGATGGCTCCTCGTGTAGTTTCACAGCCTCTTCAGAGCTCGAGTGTGCGTTCACGAGTGTGTCGAGAAGCGGCAGGTGGAGTGTCCCGTCCCAGCAAATCCATGCACATGCACACAGGCCCTTCTACACACACACACACACACACACACACACACACACACACACACACACACACACACACACACACACACACACACACACACACACACACAAACACACACACACACTCAGTCTAAACCTGATCAGTGTAATTCATCTGCACCCCTGGGGAGCTGCCGGGGCTGACAGGGATATTTGCATCCCTAATTCCCCCGCCACCACACCCCCCCTCCCGATGCCAGCTGGGACCACCAGGGCCAGGGCAGAGGCAGGCCAGGAAGTCTTTCAGAGACATGCGCTCACATATACACGCAGGCACATACACAATCAGGCAGACCGTATCTAATCAATTTGACGCCGATGTTAAACAAAGCTCACGTTTAGGGTAATTAAAACCGGGCAATTAAAGCATGGATGTGTGTGCATGTGTCTGAGTGCATGTCAGACTTTGTCTGTGTTTGCATATTTTAGAGGTTCTTTGTTCCCGTTAAACCCTTGTATGAACAGATTATTATTTTAAAGCTGAAAAGTTTCTCTTTGTAGCTTAAATTTACATACTGTGCATCACAACCTTTCATGTGAGCACATCCAGCAGAACAAAGTAGTTCTATTTTTGTAATTTTTGTATTATTATATTTTTGTTATGAAACATTTTGACTGTATGTGAATGCGTGTGTGTGTGAGTAGCAGAAGGTTGGATCACAATGATTTCATCATCTCTCCACTGAGCTGCCTGTCCCCAGGGTGACCTAATCAATCATCCATGTGGCCATTCTCTTTAAGAGAAATCAATCCAGTTTTATAAATCAGGCCTGGTGTAAGCGTTTCTCAGGGTATGCATATGAGTAGACCCCCAGTGCGTACACATATGTGTCTATGTAAGCGCAGTGTTTAGTCTGCAGCTGTTGTTGAGATTGACAGCGCTGGCAGCTCATGATTTTCCCTTCTCACTCATTAGAACGGACTCTCCCCATTCATCTCCTCACTAGCCAGCTGGACTGACCCACAGGAGGGGTGGCTGTGAGTGGGATGAGTCTGTGTGTGAAGGGGGGGTGTTCAGGGTCATATGTGTTAATGGATTTCTTCCGTATAAAGAGTCTGTTATTCCAAGGGCTCAATTGTCATTTTTTCATAAAGGGGGTTAGGGTTAGTGTTATTTTAAACCCTTATTAAGATGAACCCTCTACAGTTGTGCCAGTGTCTCTGTGAGGCTGCAAAACTCAAAATCAGCGTAGGTTTGTCTAATATTTATTCAAAATATCTCTCCACTCTCTTACTTGGTACAGTGGTAGATCTCTCTTTTTTTAAATTACAGACAAAAAAACAGTCTGAAGAGGCATTTTTCCAGGCATTGTGCGAAACTGGTCTTTGAGCTAAATGCTAACAACACCATTCTTACATGCTGTTGTTTTCTAGGTATGCTGTTTACCATGTTCACTATCTTGGCTTAGCATGTTAGCAAGGTGTCTTTTGCTAATAAGCACCCAGCACAGCTGATGCTAATCGGAATGTCATGTTCTGTGAGGGTATTTTGTCATAAATCCACAGAGGAGAATTAACTACAGTTGTTACTATCCATCCTGAGGGGGACATGAATGTGCCCCCAATTTTTAATTGTGGAAATACATCCAAAAGTTAAGACATTTTGAGAAGAACAACTTTGTAACTCAGTTGTGCTCGTAGAAGTACGCTTATAATTTTGCCTCACCCTGTCCTTGATTTATAGTAAATCTCTTGCTGTGCTCGTCAGCTGGCCCGTTCTAATGGTCTATTGAACTGAACCTCAGGGGTTAACAGATTGCCTCATGTCTTACCACCTCAATCACACATAAATACGCAACGGTCAAGGTCAAGAAAAGACAAGACAGGAAAGACTCCCCAAAAGCGTAAATACAGTCTGTCTGTTTCAGTAAGTGGTGGAGTCACTTTGGTGTTTTTCTTTGATTGCATCGAGTCTTCAAACCCCCGGTGGAGTTGTCTGAACACACACACACGTATTAAACAGCAGTGGGGCTGGATGGCCCAGCATGAATCTACCTTACCAATCTGAGCCGATTACATCATATTAAAAAAGGGGGGGTGAGACACATGCCAGTGTGTCCCCCTGCGGGTTTCAAATGAGGAAGATCTTTTGGTTTATTTTGCTTTGGAGAGAGTTGGGGAGTGAAGGGCCACAGTGCAATGAGTGGGCAGTGGGGCGTTGTGACCGAGGTTGGCCGAGGGAGAGAGGGATCCAGGCAGACAGAGAAAGGAGTGTGAGACCTTTAAGGTCCTGAAGGTCTCCTCTGTTGTATTGTCTGTCTGACTGCCATCATATTTAGTTTAGTTTGCTCCACTGCCATCTGGAAAAACAACTGTGCTGCCGCTGTTACCTCTGTCAGGTCTTCTTTTGCTTGTGAGATTCTCTAGTTCCATCACTGAAGCTTGTTCCTCTGTTGTAGAGTTATATTTACGTTCTTTGGGGGGTGATTAGGTATGATCATTGATTTAACATATCTGTATCACCATTTTTACATCTTACAATTTTTTAAACGCACAAATAACATTATGACAAAACTGATTTACTTTAATTTATACAATTCAGTAATTCTTATTTCATTCTTAAGAATAATGATGACAGATATCTACAAATACATTTTCACATATTGAATAAGATTTAAGACTAGTATACATTTTTATTTATTTATTTTTATTTGACTGGCTCAAATTAACTTTCATACAAATAACCTTATTGTACTATTAGGATGTAAAATGGTTCTAAGATCTAAAGTTCCATTAATTGACTGATGTGATTATGAGAAAACAATTAATAATTAAGGATCTTCCATACATACATTTTAAGTCATAAGAATAACACAGGATAAGCAATATTATGATTTTTAAATGTTTCTGTTTTTTAACTCAAAACATCTGTCAAGCCAAACTGAACCTTGTGGTGGGCCAGGCTGAAAGCGGAAACATCCAGGATCATCATTTATTAACCCATACTTGGTCATATTTTGATCATTCAACAGTGTGTTTATCTGTTCCCAAATGTTTGAACAGGTTGGCATCGTATTTTGTTAACCGCTAATTATGTAATATGCTGTTTCATGTCTAAAAATATCCCTTTGTGTCTCTGTGTTTGTGTGCCTACATATGCGCCCCCCACAGACCCAGAGTCCCAGAGGAAGAGGACTGTGCAAAATGTTCTGGACCTTCGACAGAATCTGGAAGAAACCATGACCAGCCTGAGAGGGGTGCAGCTCAGCCACAGGTCAGCAACGCGCACACACGCATGCATGCACGCACTCGCACAAAACATGATATTGCACTGTAGAAACAAAGAGATTAAACAAAACAAACCAGCCAGAAACAGCAGTTGAGATGAGCCGATCCTTATTGACATTGCTAACAGTGTGTTGGGGTGTGGTGGTTAACTGCCTGTGGGCTTTCAGATCAATATCAGTATTCCTGATAGACCAGTAGCCATTAGTCTGTCATTTTCTGCCTGCTCTGCTCTCCCTCTGCGTTGGTTAATACGGAACTGAAGCAGGATTAGCTCAAAGCTCAAAGCTGACTTCAAAGCCGACCTCGCCAATGCGCACTCACGGCTCACGTTCATACACACAACAAGATGAGCAATAATGCTATGATTAAGTGGCTGTTTGCGTGACTTTTCCCTTCCTCCACCTCCTGTCTTTCATTGGCTGATTCGGATCACATTCGGTACGTCTTCAGGTTTTGTCCTTGAGAGCTTCCCCTCCGTCCGCCTGTCCATGCGTCTCATGCCATGTATCCTCTCTCAGTCCCTCAGTGGGAGATCCCCACATGAAGAGAAAATCAGCAGATGGTTCCCTGCTGGAATACCTTTCCTTTGCCATTCATACTTTTATCCTACTATAATAACCTTGAATCACTCCCCACTGTCCCTGAAGACTTGCTTTGAGGCCTCCAGCCTGTGTGCGGAAGTTTTCTTGTGCAAACAACGTGTCATATTTCCTGTGAAAAACAAGTGTGTAGAGTGTGAGATTTGCATGAATTAAACGAATGGATTGGCGAGCACATTGCAAATTGTTTTGTCTACACATATTTGTCGCTGATATGTTCTGTATGCATAACAAGCAGAAAGCCTGTGAAAATCCATCTCAACAAGACGGGTAGCAGCATCCTCCCTCTCGTCCCCGCTCCACTTCTTTCCTGCCTGTTTCATGTTAGCGGTGAAGCATTTTGTGTGAAAATGTCTCCATTGATGGTTTTTGTGGAGATGATTCTGTATCCTGCAGACAAGATTAATTTTAATGTTGCAGGCAAAAGCACGTCCTGTCACACAGTTTGAGAGCCAGTAACTTTTAATATGCTAATGCTCATCATTCTCTCCCCAGACGCTAAGCGGTGATGTGCGGTGCTGCTTTAGCACGGGGAAACCATGATATTGTGACAGTAGTGATGCAGATATTTGTGGACTCGCAAAAAAAATATGACAGTGCTATGCAGTTGAATGCAGAGCACAGAGCAACATAAAGGCATGTTTGCTGACAAGAATACACACGTATGCACACATACGCACACACACACCTGGAATAAACTTATCCGCACAGCTCTTGAAGAAATCAGTGTTGGGTTCCGCTGTGGGAAGAGGATGCGGCCTGGGGAGAGGAAAAAAGATGATTGGATGGACGAAGCAGGTCCTCAGCTCAGAGGAAATGACAGATAGACATTCACCTCCTGTCTTTTTAAAACTGCGCCCAACCTTTTCACCCCTTTAAGGGAGTACATTGCTCTGAATATTTCTTATAGACCTCTAAGAAGTATCCCTTTTTTTCATCTATAGCTGTGTGGAGGGGACCATGTGCTACGACAGCGATGAAGCTGCTGCCTTCTCAATTTCCAGCCTATCAAACCGTTCCTCTCCATTGTCATGGCGCCAGGGTCAAGCCAGCCCCCGTCTGCAGGCTGGTGAAGCTCCGTCCACAGGTAACACGCAGTCAGATGTTCCCCTCCGGATCAACCACGCCTCCCGTATCCACCTCATCGAAGCACTGGACGACTCGGATCCGTCGGTCCTGAAGGGAGATTACCTCAACAGAAGCAACATCAGCGGGAAGAGCGCAAACGAGGATGATGACGAAGATGATGATGATATTGATGATCTGGGGAATGGGTAAGTTGTGTTCTTTTACCCCAGCTTTAATAAAATGAGCAGCATGAAGGGTATTTTATGACCCCATGACACTACAGGAGCCAGGACACTCTGTCTCATTAATGATCTTAACATTGCTTGTGATATGAGTCCTGCCACCTGCCGACTGTTACAACCCCACAGCTGCAGTCGGGCCTGTGGTTAGTAGTTTACCAGCACAACTAAGCCTTGATCAGACCCTCTGAAATGCATCACAAACCCCCTCATAGTGTCTGCCCTGACACTGGCAGCTGTAGCCCCCCTGGTGCAGCTGGCTCTGCCATAGTCAGAAAACAGCCCTCTGGCAGAGTACGGGAATGATGTCACAATCATCAAGCCCCCTCACAGAGATCATCCTGTCAAATTCAGCCTCGAGCTTGCCAGCTTTTGCCAGCAGGCTTCCATGTGGATGACCCCTCGCAGCGTCGGCTCACCAGAGCCCCGCTGGCAGAGCTCGAATGCACACATCTTTGGAAAACTGGTAACTCTCTCCGCCGAGCCAACGTGAGGTCGGTCAGAGCTGTCAAGGTCAGAATGAGGTTTGTTTGGAAGTAGCCATGGATTCCTTGGATCAAAATACTTAATGTTGGGATCACAGTGTGAACTATGTCAGCTTGGTTTACCAGCATGTTTGCTGTGTTGTGCTGTGGTTGTTACGCAGGTGGCGTCTTTGAAACTTTGTTTTGTTATAATTGGAACATTTTCTGTGGTGTTGTTTCACACCTCATACATGCACACCTGTCTGTTCAGCTGGTTGTCTACATGAGGCTGACTAGTTTACAGGAAACGGCTCTTTAACTCTCATTCTTTATCTGCTATAAAATGGACCAGCGAGGCATAATCACAGTCATGTTCCTGTGAAGGTGTTTGTGTGTCTGTCTGACCCAAAAAGATTGCGTGTTGTGCGTTCGTGAACATTGTTTTCGCTTGACAACTGAATCAGAGGGACCGATCAACAAGAGAGACGTTATTGTTCAAATTGTTATTTAGCTCCCAGACACTGCGCCAGTCTGTCTCAGAAGGACAGCACATCACCCTGTGACTTCACGACCTATCGAGAGGAATTACATCAAGTTTCACATCGATAAGTACAAGAAATGTTATCTTTTGAAGAATGCCCTTAGTTGTGTTCCCTGGACTTTGTTGGTTAGTTTTGGCGAACTTGCAGCTCTTGACCCAAAATGAGGAGGTATGACACAATAATTTTAACCCACTTGCACACACAGCATCATGTTTCACCGACCAACACTGAGCATAGCGAAGAAAAACATATTATCTCACTGTAAACCAGGATCCTGGCAGTGTGTATACGTGTGTGCGTGTGAAGCTGCAGAGCTCGTCCAACCAAACTAAAAAAAAATTCCTCCACTGGCCACAGCTTGACATCTCCATGGTAACCACAAAAATGCACCCCACAGTCACCAGGAAATCAGTTGCAACAAGGTTCAGGTCCCTGTAGCGTTATTGTGTATGTGGTCATGGCCTCCAATTAGTGGTTGTGCAGGTTTATGTTGTGCTTTGTGTGAGGAGGGAAACAAAAGGCAGCATTTGTTTGCAGACTGAAGGAAAAAGACTGAGAAAGAGAGGTGGAAAATTTTAAAGGACAGTATTTCTTTCTCTTTCTTTCTTTCTGGATTGTGATATCTTTATAGTATATAACAAAGATGTATCAAATGAGGCTTCAAGCAAGGTGGAATATTGAGGGAAATGCGTACAATATAATCTAATCTAAAACAGTAATCTTTGATTAAATCCTACATTCTTGGCTCTTGGCTGCAGCATTGTGTTGAGTATTGATCTAGTAGACATATTATTTAGTAACTCTATATTAGGATTATACACTTTTATTTGTTTGTTGATTATAGCATGCATCTAAGTAGTATATTGACCCTCTGAGTCATTCTAAAGCGTTTATAAAACCCTGATTCTGCATATATCTCCAACCACTAGGCCCCCCATTAATGTTCTAATTTCTGTTTGTGTAAAGTAAGTACAAAGGTGTTAATTTCTGTTGAAAAGTGAAGGGGAGAGTGTGAATTTACAGTAATTGCAAGCTGAGGAGACATCGGAAAATAATTAATTCAGTTTTATTTATTGGTACAAGCTATTTTTCCAGGATATTTTTGACAAATTATGCTTTTAATAGGTGTACGCTCTGTCAATGAAAGTACCTTAATTACATTCTAAAATGTTTTGCTCAGTATAGGCCTTCAGGTGGTAGTGTCACAAGAAAGGTCACTCCCCTGTGATAACATTACATAAACACAGCATATTCTTGTATGACAAAAACACGAAAGCACAAGTGTTAATAGTATCCAAATGACTTTAAATCAAATCTTGGTGTTGTGATAATACTTTGACACTTAATAAATCCACACAGGTTCTGCTAGTGAACTGGTCTTGAGAAAGACCTCTTTACCACCTTGTGAGGGTACATAAGAGAGAAGTAAGAATGTAATTCATGTACACCAACGTACCTATTTATTATCAATGGGCAAGATCTGGAGCTTATTGAATGAAAAGGCCTAGTAGTTGTAGAATATGGCCATGCAGAATAATTCATTAACATTAATGCTTTGTAATGACTGATAAGGTATGGTACTAATATGCATTCTACTAAGCAACTAGTCAAGTATGTTAGTATGTTTACACTAACATAAAGTGTTACCAATTGTTTATCTTTAAAACGTCAATACGCCCCTCACGTATTCACAGAGCTCAAAAACTCAAAGATATCCAATTTACGATGAAGAAAAGCGGCAAATCTTAATATTTAAGAACAAGCAAATGTTTGGTGTTTTATTGAGAGAAGTGTTAAAGTAATGATCCATGACCAGAATTAATTTACTGTTAATCAACTTGACATTTGCCTCTATTGAAGATATGGTCACATTTAAGGTCTGCAGGTTGTGCTGTGGTTCCTGTCTTTACCACTAGAGGGCAGACTAGTTCCGCTGTTCCCACTTTCCCTGCTGCCCTCCACCCTGTCTTCTTGAAGTCGCCCCCATGCTGTATTACTCTCCCTCATCTCATAATTTATTATGCTTTCTCATCCATTATGCATAGAGGCACTGCCCCTGTCATACAGAGGTCACAGTACACTACCATAACTCATCCCAGCATATATAATACATAGGACTTCCCCACATGAATTATGCATCACAAACACACACACACATGTTCTTTGTTTGGGTGCTGTACTTTTGGTTCTGTTAAATTGTGAGGAAATATTACAGTTTGGCCATAAACATATATGTGTGAGCAGCCTTTGACTCATCGCAAGACTAACAGTGACTCACTTGAGTTTAACAGTATAGGCATGAGTCACATTCTCACACAAAGGTAAGTTTACCGTGACTGTACCGTGACCTGCCTGACACACAGACCCTATGCACTCACACACACACTGACTCAGGACCCCTTTAAGTCAGTTATCCGTTTCCTGTCCTTCTCTAACCGGGGCCTCTTCTCGTCTGATGAGGACCACTTACATCTGGAACCAGACTTCTCCCAGTATCCCCCCACACTCTCACTCGAACACGTCACTCTCGTCGGGAAACGGCAGAGAGGGGGGGGGCGATGAGGAGGTCATTCGTCTGAGTGTGTGTGAACGTAAGCAGTAATTAGGTGTGGTCCAATGGAGGTTTGTGGATTTGCACTTTGGAATCTGGGACAGTTTGGGAGTTCCGAATAAAATATACATTAAAACAGTTACACATTATTTTGAAATGTGTAATATGACGCCAACTATTATCAAATCTGCAGCTCTAGGGATATTTTAAAATCTCTTTTAGCTTATTGTTTGATTTTAGGCAGCCATTTTCTGACAAACAAACTTAGAAGAGAGCATGTGAAGAAAATTGAACATCCAGCAAGCAAAAACATCCGGCCCTTCAGATGCAGATACAGGGTGGAGTTATCCTCATTGGATCTGATTGAGACCCCGAGAACACGCTATGGTAGCTGCTTGTCAGTTGCATTGTAACAATTGACAGGAAAGTTTAATATATACCAATATAAGACAAGTGAGCAGTCCACTCTCCATAGAAGAGTTAACTCCACAAAGCACAACACGGTAAATGCTTATCTCTGTCATTAGCTTGTTTCTCTTGAGATCAACACTTCTCAGTCTTTGTAGCTGCTGAGTGTGTATGAATATGGAGGAAATTGGAACATGGGCGAAGATGTTGTGCTCAAAAAGGCGGAGCAGTAACTGTGTGGGATTTTACAGCAAACCTGCACAAAGCACAAGCAAGTCTACATTGAAGGCTTGATAGTCTGTATTGATTCCCATTGTTGTCGTTCAAGTGGTGATAATGGGCTCATCCCGCACATACACACGTGCTGACGATTGGATGAGTGTGCGGCTTGTTTTCCGCCCTGTTGGGCGCAGACGCTTTTATTACTGGATGAGGAGCTCCCATCCTCAGCGACCTCCCATTGGTAAACGCACCGTCGCCATGGTTACGCTGCGAGACGCACTGCTTCGCTGCACTAAATGTCTGAATTATGAAAACGTTTGTTTGGAGCAGGACACACACACACACACACACACACACACACACACACACACACACACACACACACACACATACACATAGAGAGAGAGATAGAGAGAAACAAAGATCCCTCAAGCTTTTTCAGAGTCGGCTGCTTTCAGTGTTTTGATTTTGTGCCGTCCGCTTTCTAGAAAAGCAGAAGTGAGCTGGATGGTGTTAGTGTCACTCAACAAGACAGTGCAGGGAACTGAAACAGAAAGAGGAACGTTTTAATAGAGAAGTAATCTGTTTTGAACACAAGATAAGCTCTGATGCCAACAGTTGTTACTTCCACTTTGTGCCTGCCAAGGCTAAATCCACACTAGCATCAACACTACTCCGGTGTTTTCAAACCCCTCAAACTGAGACTTCTGAAAATAGCTGCTGAACCCGTTTTAGTTAGAAAACTCTGGGATTGTGATTTAATGTGGATGAGACTTTTGAATGATGCAGACACCCATGTTTGCTCCATGATTGGGTCTTATCATGTGACCCCTCTCCACAAGAAAATAAATAACATCAACCTCAACTTGCTACCATAACTCAGTTCAAAATGGATAACAATTTAAAGGCATTGCTAAAATTGTTGTTAGTGTTATTTAAAATTCTAAAATTCTATTTTATGATTCTACTTTTGCCTAAGCAATAAGTAAGCAACCAATCGCAGACTAGACAGCAATCTGCTTCCTGTCTACATCATGCACATGCCCTGTGTAGGTGAAGGGTCATGTAATATGTGTTTTCCGGTGTGTTAGAATGGACTGAGATTATATCTGGACAGAGATCATTTTTATTTCAAAACATCCTTTAGAATTAAAACTATGTTAGTGTGAATGCTATTGAAATATTTGGTGTTAATCAAACACTGGAGGTTGTTACCTGACCCTCAATTGATTGCTATCTGACCGTATCATTGATAGAGCACTTCTAATTAGGTGCAACTTCTGGACTGTTACACGGCCTTTTAACCTTAGCTCCAGTGGGATGGTGGTAAGGGATGACCTCACTGTTATCTGTGTGTATGAGGTTGAGTATAGAGAGCAGCACTATTTCTCTTAAGGTCAGGCTCAATCCTGCTGTACTCTGACCCCATCTACTGGCCAATTACTAGAACTTCACATACACACGCACACACACACACACACACACACACACACACATACAGAAAACCTAACACAGCCTGACATGTCTGATTAATGAATTCCTCTTCCCACATCTGGATCTGATTTAGGTTACAGGTGATGGATCCGCTTGCTCACCCTCTCGCGCTCTCACAAACACGCACACTCACATACATACACACACTCCCGATGTGATTCTCAGTGGACACACCCAGGGCTTCCCTCTTGCTATGAGCCAGATCTTTACACTATGACTCATGTTGCAGGCCAGTTAAGGTCCCCTCCCATAAAAAAAACCTGGTACAGCACTCATCCATGCTACCATACACGCTAGTCACAACATGAACTGTGATTAAGATGGGCTCTCGTGAAATTGATGGGGAAAAAGATGAGAATACTGTCATCTCTGCCTCTTTTAGTCTGAGATAGGGGTAAGAAATACCCACACATAGTCAATGTAATCAGACACATGGATGCTTAAAGGCTTTTGTGTGTATTAATTGCTGTTTGCCTTCAAAGTAATGTGACTGTAGACTGATTTCAGGATTTCGGGACATAACAAATGTATATATGAAATAGAGACACTTTAGATTATATTGATAGATTTTCCAGCTGTGGCAAGATTTGGGGATATCTGGCTCAATATCTGATTACAATTGCTTTAATTGCTCATGTGTAACTTGTCTCTCAAAGTCACGTTTGACTCCATAGTGATGTTAAACTCTGTTCCGTCTGAGTTTGTTGTTAAGAGTTATAGATTGTAATATTAAAAGACCATACAAGTAATTTTGTGCAAACCGTGCTGGACTGTTTCACATTTTCCAGTCAGTCTTTCCAAGCAGCCATTGCTTTCATACCATGTCCATATGTTATGAAAATCAATTGGCATATCCTTGAAAGTTGTACAATGCATCACAGTAAATGACTGTATCCATTATTGTCAAAGTTATGTCATTATGGTGGTGTAATGTAATTTGGTCTTTTCAATTCAATCTGGGCTTAAAGGATAAATTCCCCCAAAATTGAAAACTCATGCATTATCTTCTCATTAGGATGCTGATGTAAAGTCAAAGGAAGTTTCTCAGTCCACAAAACAGTCATGGAGCTTCAAGCAAAGCAGCATAAATGGGAGTTTTTAAGAAAAAATGTAAGGAAAAACAACTGAAAGAAAACATAAAATGACTCCAGACACCGGCGTAATCCAAGTCTCCAGAAGTCCTGAGATCCCAAATTGATTTGAAAATAATTTATTTGCACCCTTCATTCAGAACAAATATTCATTGTAGCTGCTAAGCTAAAAGTGGTTACACTTAAAAGTTAGTATACACTTAAAGTGGGTGAGCTCAGCCACGAACTAACTAAAATGAACTGAAATCAGCTAAAACTACTTCGATGGTCCTTTAAGGTGAAAGAGTTAATTCATTATTCTACAAATGAGGCTATATTTCTCTTCCGAATGATGCCACAAAAAGTGCAAATTTTGCATCAAGATTTCTCCGCTTGTCAACCTGTCTTTCTTTCTGTCTGTATGACATTGCGTGTCACAGACGATTCCCATGAAAGCTTGATGATAGGCAGAGTGAGGTGGGGTGCAGGAGGGTGATGGGGCGTGTGTTGTTCTTGTCATCCACTACCTGCTCTTCTCCGGGCCTCTCTGGCTCTGCACGCTGCTTGTTGGGCTCTCTCTGCTCAGTGCGGCGTGTAATCAATTACTTTTCCTGTCATTATGGGGGGAACTTGACTGAATGGAGCAGTGCGCTCTTTCTTTGTTCCAGCACGTGTGGGCAAAACACTAGAGAGAACACCCATGGAGGACGCATACAAACACGCACACACACACACACACACACACACACACACACACACACAGCCACTCACCATGATCACATGTGCATATATGAAGATTACTTTTTCATTCTGTATTGTAGTCTACATGCAATTTAAGAGGCTTTTCAGTGTCAATTGGAGTTAACAAAGCATGGAGGTTGTACTCACACTAATTATATTTAGTTCCTATCTAGTAGCGGAACTTGTGTTTAAATATAAAGTGTGTCTGCCTGGCTATTTTTCTCAGGGATGATGTAACCGGCCCCAGCTGTAACAGCAGGAGGCTGCTGACAAACAATAATGACATTAATCTGTGTGTCTACTAAAGTGGCACAAACACACACCCACCCACACATGCTGCTCGTATACATGTATAGAGACATACGCACACAGATACACAAACACATTAAAAGATTTAACAGAGAGTAACATATGGGGCTACAGGGGGATTTGCAGTCCTTGAAACCCCCTGACACCTCCTGTTTCATGTGAGAACAATGTCCTCATGGACCTTCTTTTCTTGTTTGCTGAGCCACTTGGTTTCATTACTTAATTCGTCATCACACGACATAGTTCAGTCCAAACAAATAACAAAAAGTGAATGAGACTTTCTCGTAATTGCTGACTCATCAGTGGCGTCTTTCACTGTTGCTTGAGAAAATATTTACTGTACTTCTTTTCGTCAAGACTCTTGTCTCGTCACACACACACAAACATGCACACACACACACCCACTGGTGTAGTCTAGTCAGTTGTTACAGGAATCCTTGACTTACATCAAGATTATGTTTGGTTTGACTACGAGTCATTTCATTATTGTGAAACATGCTGATATTGAGCAACAAACACATGGTCTGGATTGGAGCTTGGGAACTGCACTTGTATCCCTCGGACAGATTTTCCCACATCCTGCTCTGGAATGAAAGAAAAAGTTTGGTAAGGTCGTGAAAGTTGATCTTTTCTCTGTTTCCTTGCTGGCTTTCCCTCGGAACTTTCTACAGCATGTATCTCCTGTTCCCAATATGACTACACTCTCTCTTGTGTGGGCCCTGCCATTCAGTTTCATCTGACCAAATGGCAAAACTACTGTCATGGCTACTGTTGCAAAGATGCCCCCCTATACTGAGGCCTGATAAATCTCTATGGAGACGCTACGGCATAATCCCAGCTTATCCCAGCTTCCTCTTATGGCAGGGTTGGAAAAGAATAAGAGAACTGAGGGACTTGGTCAGCAGACTGCAAGGACAAGGGGGCGTGGATTTGGGGAGGGTGGGGGGGGGGGGGCGAGGGGGCTATGGTCATCATGGTTTGTGTGTGTTTGTGTGTCCCTGTGTTTGTGTGTGCGTGTGTGTGTCTGTGGAGGACCCCCACATAGTTCAGAGGGATGTGTTACCATGTCAACCATACGAGTGTGCAAAGGAAATAAACGGGGTGTGTGTGAGTGGGTGTGTGTGTGTGTGTGTGTGTGTGTGTGTGTGTGTGTGTGTGTGTGTGTGTGTGTGTGTGTGTGTGTGTGTGTGTGTGTGTGTGTGTGTGTGTGTGTGTGTGTCTGGGTGTTATTGGTCTCAGCTTCTTAACTTACAGAGGTTAAAATGTCATGACTTCTTTCAGATGACCAGTTCCATCCCGTTTCCGTCAAGGAAAGAGGCCTATTCTCCCTCTTCCTGGAGATGTTTACAGAATTCACTTTATTTTATTTTCTTATGATATAATCACACCTGACCTGTAGAGGGGATAAAAGGGAGGAAATGACCTGAAAGCAACAACTGATAATGAACATGATGCTAAACCAACAAGCTTTGACCGAAACCATATAGACTGATATCATTCAGTCAACAAACCTTTGCTTTTAAGACTTTGGAGTAAGGCCTCATATTGAATTTGGTGCTACACTTTGAAGATTCAAACAAAGACATGTGGATAAACAAAAAAAAACCTTTTTGCTTAATAAAGGAAAATATGATATATTAAGGGTCAGTTGAATGACCAAATCTACTTCTTATCCCATATTAAATCCTGCTATTTTTAAGCTCCTTACGCAAATCCTAGAGAGATGCAACAGCAAAGCAAAAGTGACACTGCTCGGGTCCAGACTGTAGTATTTCAGCTGATTTTGGGGAGATTTTGTACAGACATTCATGTTATGGCCATGTTATGCCTTTGTGTGGAAACTGACACGCATGTAAAACATCAGACTAGACAGAGTGCTGGCTCTATGTAGTGTGCAGGTCTCTCCTTGGCGTGGAGGGTAAGGAGCTCCCAGATGTTGCTGTCTCCCCAGTTTGATATTTTTGATTGCTGTTCTTCTTCGTCCTTGAGTTAGCTGCTAACTGTTGCTAATAGCTGTCATCACAACGTCGCACCCCGTCGGCTCTTGAAGGCGGTTCTTTGACTTTTAAATTGGAAAAAACATCACTGATTGGCTGTTCAGCCAAGTAAATCTGTGCACAAAAAGAGTGCATATCTGCATTCCTGAGTCTTCTTGTTTCCCTGTTTAAATGACCACTACAGACTATCACCTCCTAGTGGAATGGAGAGGTATTTCCTCTTACACAGACATAGAACATGTGAGTGAGTTGGCGGTTGGGTGCAGTCCTGTTAAGGTCCAGCTTTTTGACTGATACTACACACTGCAGATGACACGGGGCAATGCAACAGTTGAGTTTCGTCGCTGCTTGTTCATTGATGTTGCTTGAGTGTGTCTTTTCTATTACACTGGCTTTGATTCAGCGCCATTACTGCCGCTGCTGCTGGCTCTGAAGCTGAACAAAGACAAGCCCACACTCCATTAATGTACATTTCAAACAAAATGGTGGGGCAGAATAACCGTGCAACATTCCTGGGCATTTTGTAATTTGGGAAAATTTTGTCTCCTGTAAAAAAACATTGTCTGCAGTGTGAAGGATACTGTTCTTATTAATATAGAATAGTTTGAGGAAATGATCAGGTTCAATCCTGCAGGTTGGTTCCCATAGAAAAAAACAGGCCCGCCCACACACACACACACACACACACACACACACACACACACACACACACACACACACACACACACACACACACACACACACACACACACACACACACACACACACACACACACCTATATGGGCACACACTCCCACTAACCTTGCTCTCAGTCATTCATATCCTCCTTCCACTTCCATACAGACTTTAAAGTAGATGCTTAGTTCCTCTATAGGGGGTAAATGAAACTGCACGGTTAAGAACAAGCTTATGGAGAACTTTGGATAGAAGCTCAAATCTATGCTACAGACACACTCACAGACACACACACACATGCACACACACACACACACACACATACAATATGCTCACTAGAGCTGCGCCTTGGAGGGTTAACAGTGGGGTGTGACGGGGGTTTGTAATGCGCATAAGAATTAACCTTTCTTCCTCACCAGTGACTCCCACGGTGTTATTCTCTGGAGTTGTTTCGACATTAGTCACACACTTTTCTTTCGGCCCTCCTGCCATCATTCTCCCTTCCTGTTCTCCTCATTACGCCATCTCTTAATCTCATACTTTGCTGCATGCACCCGTGCTTCCAATAGTGAACATATCCTCATTATTTTCCCAGGAGACCTAAGCTTGACTGGCTGCAGAAACCTGTTGAGCTGCATTTTTTAGCTCTTGTGTACGTTGGCCGTTTTTGTCGTTCTTCTTGTTCCTTAATGTCACTTGAACGTGCAAACCCTCCTTGAAGTCACGTTTTTTGAGTGCTTCCACTTCATATTGTCCTCAGCGGACTGGACCTTGAGATAGTGTCCTGTCCAAGCAGGAGCCTAATTAGATGCTTTTGGTAGTCCAGACATGGAGGGTCCCTCAATTAACCACAAGACTACCTCTTCAGACTGGGACGTTCACTTTGATGTTCAGCCCTCAGTTTGTCACTGTGAGGTCATGTTTTCAGCATGTGGATTTTAAGACCTTGGTCTGTTGTCAGTGAGTTACTAGACTGATATACAAACTATGGTTTGACTCTTCCTTAGGGGGGTTGCTATTTGCCCGGAAATCTTAACAAAGGAATGTGAGTGTGGGTGTGTGTTAAAGTGTGTTGACAGCTTGTGTTTTTACATATTCACATATATGAGTTTATATTTGAACATCAGCGTTTCCTACAAAAGAGCACCTTTGTCACATTTGGCTGAACTTCCTCAATCTTTGAGACAATTTCCTCTTTCTGAAGATACTTAAGTATCATTAGTAACTTCCAGGAAATAAATGTTCAGAAATGAATTATACATATTTTGGGTATGTATGTAAATACAGCACATTATCCGTCGACTGATTATTAGATCCAATATTTCAGCTATTTTCTGATGATTAGATCAGAATTTGTTTTTATTTAATCTTATCGTTGATAAAATAAATCAATTTGAAAAAGGTACTACTTTAGCTCTGATCCAGCATGCAATCTGCAAATGAACTAGTAGATAAAGTTATTTAGTTACATTCCATCGCTGGTGAGTGTGGTCAGGAAGCAGGTGACAAGTGTTGTCGTGTTGAGTGAATATTTCAAGTTGAAGAAGTATTTGTGTGTGTGTGATGATAACGAGGAGTATTTCAGTCTGATATGTGTGTGGGGGCGGTGAGGTTTATGTTTGTATATATACAGTTTGTGGCTCATTGAGTGTTGCATGTGCCTCCGTGTGTCTGTGTGTGTTCCTTGTCTGATAAGGGGAATGAGCTTTCCCAGGTGGCTTGTCTCTTTCATCAGCAGAGGAGTGACGGGTTCCCAGGGTCGTACGGATGACCCTGCCTGTATACTGTCATTACAGAGTTACATCACCGCCTAATTATACTGGTCGACTGCACCAAGCCACTCACACAAACACTTTGGTTCAAAACAGGCACTGTGGTCTTAGATACTGAGTGAAAAGGAGGGTAGAAGTGAAAAAAGAGACAGTCAGAGGGCATGTCTGGACATGAGTCAGCGGTCAAAGTAAAAGCTGGCCAGACAGGCTCAGAGCGCCGTCCAACTGCCCTTTCCAGAAACTCTGATGAGCGTTGACATAAATAAAAGCAAAGGCTCACACTGACTTAAGGAGGATTGTGAGTGTGTGCGTGTGGATGTGGGAGTGTTTGTGTGTGCACATGGAAACTGTTTTCTTTTACTCTTTATTAGTAACGCTAGGCAACAAGCGATGGCAGCGGCTGCACACACCTGCAGTTCTGCATGCCAATGTGCCAATCAGACCTCCAACGCACACACACACACACACACACACACACACACACACACACACACACACACACACATACAGACACATACAAATACTGTGCCCACCTCGCCCTGCTTGGTACGGGTGAGCAGCACCCTGAAGAATCCCGTCTTTGTTCCCTCTGCACTTAAAAAGAGTGTGTTAATGATCTCTCTCTCTCTCTCTGTCTCTCTCTGTGGGTGCATCTCTCTGTTTCCATCTCTTGTCTTTCTCTCTCTTTACCGCTCACCCCCTTTTAGTCTTTACTGAAAAGTTAATTATCTCCATCTCTCCCCCCCTCCTCTTTCTCTGTCTTTCTCACCCTGCATTCATTTATTGAACAGACCCAGCAGACAGGCAGATCTATTCACTGGGGTGCACTCAGTGCTTTAAGTGTTTAAACACCACTGGATGTTGTGAGGGGGGCCGAGCTCGGGAGGGGGGCGCGGGAGTGGATACATGATAGCCACTCTATCCCTCTGAAAGTCTCCAATAGCCAATACACACTCTGTTACAATAGAAACACTAGAGTCATTTACCCTGCCTGCTTCATTACATCCTGATTGAGGCTTATTTATGCCCTCGTTGGTTTGGCTACTAGCCAGCATTTCTTCCAGACAGTGGGCGACTGTTGAGAAATTTTTATGTGTAATAAATCAAACTACGTTTTTTTTTTGTTTGTTTTTTTGTATTATTTCAGAGAGATATCTGTGAGTTGTTATGGTCGTCACACAATAAAGCCCATATATGAAGCTGTGTTGACTTATTTTCTAGACATCATGTAAATTTATTCAGGTGAAGTTTAAAGCTACTTTACCCCTTAAAATGACACTTTATATTTATGTGTCTCTACACTTAAGAGGAAAATAATGTACTTTTTACAGCTGATATCACCGCTTACATTGCAGATTAAGATTTTACATAGAAAACATTCGACCAGACTATAACATGTGATGCATTGATACAGCTTAAACTACAGTAGAATGGCACTCAGTGGAGCGCATACTTCTGCCAAGGCCCAACTGTCCCCTTTACTGCAGTCAAACTTACTCCAAAGACGGACACAGTTGGCGGGGGTGATAAGCTCAAACGTCCACTTGCTACAGCTTTGATATGAAATCTCATGGCCCGTTATTACATGATGTACTATTTTTACAGTAATCCATCAAGTCTACTGTTGTAATAAACGCCTAGCGGGCCAGATACTCCATGGTTTTATGGGTTGAAGAGCTAAAAAGCAAAGCAAGATATGCTGAAGCAGGACATATCCCAGCCAAAAAGCATTTTTTCACAACCTGGCAACCCACATTTTGATTTATTTATTTATTTTTTTAATGGTTTATTACAGATATGAAGTATGAATAAATGATTAAACATGAGTAAATTAGGTCCCACTTATAAACACTATGTCTAATTGGAAGTGTCTCCAGATTGCACACCAATGCATCAGTCATGAATCATGAGTGCCTAAACTTTTCCTGCTGATGTTTGCTCTCTGAAATTTTACATAATTGTGACCTCGTGTTATTGATGCTTTTACTTCCTCCTCCTCTGTCAACCACGGTGAAACGTGAATGCCAGCCTTCACTCGAGATAAGAGGGCTGGGTGATGGGACTCAGACAGGGCGGGCTGTCTCCTGTGTTGATTGGAGATTTAAGAGTGTGAAAACGTCTTTGACATGTCGCTCTGGAGAATGTGATGACTGCGGGTTTTATCATGCGGCTGAATGCGCGTTAAAGCCCCTATGCGCTTTTTGGAAAAGGCACAGCTGGTCGCGATCAGTGCAACGGGGGCCGGAGGAGGAGGAATTCGGGGTGTTGCCTTTTTTTTCTATCCTCCCTCCCTCCCTCCCTTTCCACGCTCATCGCCTCCCTCCCTCCTTCTCTGTGTGTGTGAGAGAGAGTGGAGGCACACTGCGGGAGTGGGTCAGTCAGTCAGTCAGTCAGTTAACGCTGCTGACTCGTACAGGCGGTTCGCCCCCCCCTCACCCTCCTCCTCCCGGTTATCATCGGCGGACAGGAAAAGCACCGGGTGGATCTCTCTGTCTTTCTCTCATCGTACCAGCGGGACATGCCCAACGGGAACAAAGCGGCGTGAGAGCTGGCCGGTTGAAGAATGAGCGGACGCGTGCTGAACGGGAAAATGCTGCAGCTCCCGGCGCCGCAGCGCGCGGGGAGGACAATGCACTTTCTGTCAAGGTAACGGATGAGACCGGGAGCGTGCATGTGACTGAGGACACCGGATGAGAGAAGCTAATTGACGCACTGGTGACATTGCTTTATTAGATTGTGTAAAAAAAAATAAATGCGCGGGACTAACGCCAGCCTACGTGTTTAGCGGTGAGTTGGGTTGTAGAAGCGCTGCGTAAAGAGCGCCAGCAGCACGTCTCATTGATAAAACTCCAACAGCTGCATGGTGGCACGTTTCATAGTGCGGCTGACATGCGCTCAGATTATTATAGGGTGCCGTATCTCAGCCTGGTAGACAGACCGGGGGCGTATAGATGCAGACTGGGGCTGCATCTATAGGTGCAGAGCTCAATGCGGAAAACCATACGTTGAATCAGCAGCACTGTCTTTTATTTTAGGGATCAGCGCATTAAAAGGCAGCACAGGGTTCCTGCATTGGCATCAAATGGATTTAAGCACCAGTGAGCAGACGCCTTACTGCAAATCATCTCATCACAATCAAGTGCTAATGGATGTGAATGCGCATAATGCATGCGCGCCTTAAGTGTTTCTATTGTTTTAAGCTGCGCGCTGTGACAACTGCCGTGTGTGTGGTGGTCACTCGGCAGAGGCAGGTGTGTGTGTGTGTGTGTGTCTGTGTGCGTGCGTGCGTGCCTGCGTGCGTGTGTAAGAGTGGGTGTGTTCGCATCGATCCGCTGCGGGGACCGGACCGCATTCTACTCAACTGGCTGCTGACCTACATTTTGAACGACGCCTTCAGCCGGTATATCTGCTGTGATTGGGCGAAGGACAGCAGGCCTCCCCCTTATCATCTTCATATACCCACGCTATGTGAGAGTTACCTAATTGTATGTATACATGTGTGGGCTAATGTAGGGCAGCTGATATGAGGAGGATGGTGATGTTGGATGGGAACATGTAGCTGCAGCAGAAGACTAAGATGTATTGAAAGTTATTTGTCGGACTAATCATGGAGTTAAGGTGCTTTTAGAGGCATTAAGACAACATTGATAGATAGAGATGCTTTAATTGAATCTGTGTGTGTGTTTGTGTGTGTTTATGTGTGTTGGAGATGGTTTGATGGGGTCAGCTTTGCTCGTTTCGTTCAGCTGACCCCTGTAGCTTCCATTGACCCTGGATATAAACCCATTAGAGCAGAGTGGCCTTATATCAGGGCATTGGACACACCCAGCAGACAACCCACTGACAGACAGGCACACACACACACACACACACACACACACAAACACTTTCAGTCCCAGAGTGTTAGGGTTATTTTAGATATGCGTGTTTGAGTTGGACATGTGTGTTTTAAAAAAACTGGCTGTCAAAAGACCGATAAACTATATGATGAAAACCAGAGGGGGCGTTTGTAAGTGTGTGTGGGTGTCAACGTGTGCACACACACGTGTGTGTGTGTCCACGTCATGAAACATTAAACATGCATCATTGGATAACCAGTTCCACCAGCCAACACAAAGATTTGATCAACTCTTATTAGTCATATTGAAAACAATCCAACATCAACTTAGTGGCTTTTGCTGTGTGTGTGTCTGTGTGCGTGCATGTGTGTGTGTGAATGTGTGTGTGTGTATGAGTGAAAAAGGCCTGGTCAGCATGATCTTACACCATATCTAGATCCACCCCTGGTTAACAAACACAGCCTTGTCCAACTAGCTGATTTGCGAGCTGGTGACATCACATATTAATGTTTGTCACACCCGAATTCTCTTAAGAACCTCTTGATTAAATAGAATTGGAGCTTTGGTCACCGTGATTCAGACCAGGCTCATGTCACAGCTGATGTCATTTACTTTGGGAGTGTTGGACAGCAGCTTTGGTTGGTTGACAGTTACTTGCCATCAGCTGGTTCATTTGATACCTTGTGTAGTAATTAATGCTGAAAACTGTGGTGTTTCTGATTACTACATCATAATTACATCCATCTGTGTGGCCACGGGCAGTGAAACGGCTCATTCGCCATGGCGTTGAGACATGTTGATCAGGTTTGTCAGGTGGCACCTGACTGCTAACAGTGCGTTAACACTTTGACATTTTGGTAAATACACTACTTCCAAAGAGTGGTCTACCAATCGATTAGTCAATCAAAATAAGATTAACAGTGAACTATTAAGTACTCATTAAAAGTAATTTTTCCAGCAAAAATGTCAAACATTTACTGGTTCCAGTGTCCTAAATGTAGAGATTTGCTGCTTGTCTTTGTTATTTACGACATTAAATGAAGAGTTTTCTGGGTTTTGGACTGTTGGTTGGACAAAAGAAGCAATTTGCAGACATCAATTCCGGCTCTGGGAAATTGCAATGAGCATGTTTCACAATGTTTTGACATTGTAGACTAAACAATTAATCATGAGAATACTGGCAGATTAACCAGCATTGAAAGTGATGGCTGCAGTCTCATTTGAGGACACTTGTCCAAATGCAACACCAGGATAGTCTTTGCTGTAGTTTGAAGATAAAGAAAGTTTCAGCTTCCAAACTGTTTTCATCGCAAACATACAAATGTTGTCTAAGGGTTCTAGCAAAAATAGATAAGACTGCTTTGGAAACAAACTTTGCTGACTCAGACGCAGGATGAGTTAGAAGGGTCAACGGGCTGTTGACGATGTTATCACACGCTTATGATTCATGAGCAGGACTTCATTATCTTCAGCGCACTTACATGTCAACACAAGCACAGATAAATATGAAAACACAAATTAGGAGGTGAAAGCTTTTTATCCACACAGGCGTTTTCTTGGATAAGTTTAAAAAGGTTCTTGTTCACATAGAAACGGCAGAATAATCAAAAACATTCAAATCTTCTTTGCTGCGAATGTGCAGGGTGTTTTGATCCAGTTGCAGACCAACCAGAACACACGGAAATTTGTTGCCCTGGAAGTTCTAAAAAAGGTTTTACTCTCTGCGCCTACACTGCCATAAATTCCAGATTCATTCTCAAATGTATTAATTTCAGGTCAGTTTGGATAGAAGGTTAAAATGGGGAATAAAACACCAGACCAAAGTCATTTCATACGACAACTGACTCTTGATGTCAGGCAATTAAGTGAACAAGCGAACTTGTCCTGCCTACAAGGTCATTAGGGAGACCTGAGAGCGAAACAACAGATGCTTGTAACCTGTGCTTGTAAGACACATGCGCTTTTTTATTGTACACACAGGAGCCTGTGTTCACAAACACAGCTCATATTTTCACGAGGTGGTGCTCCCTGCAGTTTAGTGAGTCTCCCTGTTACATCAAAGTCAAATTAGGACCTGCAGCCAGACGACAGTCCACCATAACAGGCTCGAGCGAGAGATTCTGAAGCCAAACCTCAAAGGCCACAGAGAATAACAAACTCAGGATGTAATTTCCACCTGATAGTGAAGTAGTTTTTGACAAAGTGTAGAGTGAGTGAAAAAGCTCAGTGACTTGCCTCGAAACTTGCAGAGATTTTTTTTTTTCCATCACTTCGTGTTGGGACAGGGGAACTTCAGGCAGAATATTTCCGCTTGATTGGAACTTCTGCGTCCGTCATTTTATTTTTGTGTGTGCACTCGTGAGATGGTATGCATATGTGCGTCTGCATATGTCGGAGGATTAGGGAGTGGAACCCAAGAATACACTCGCTGGAATGTGAAGTGTGTGTGTTTTGAGCTGCCCGAGGGCGAGGAATGTCTCCCAAACTCACTGTAACAACTTTAAGTGGCATGACTAGGGTGTGCGTGTGTTATGAGTGACAGCAGGTGATGGGTACGTGCTCATGCAGGGTGCGCCCTGAGGCCTATTGGTGACCACCACATGTGTTCATGTATATAAACACACAGATACAGCAACCTGTCTGTCCCCTCCACAGCATGGGAGTACTTTGTGTGTTTTAATAGGTGTCTGCTTTATCTCAGCCAGAAGAAGTGAAAGAGTATCTCTGCTCCAGTCAATGGGCCTTTCATTCTTTTTTTTTTTTTGTTGAGGTGATGTTTGGACAGCCTTTGGCAGGTGCTTGATGGCGTTATACTCAGATCTGTAGTCTCTTTGTGAAGCTTGATTTGATTTTTTTTTTTTAAATCTATGGAATCACATAATTCACATGTTCTCACCTTGTGATATATCTCTGTCTAAACAGACCCACTCTTTTCTCACCCCCCAAACTGACTGAAGAGATGCTGCTTGCCCTCTTAGGTAACAGCCCTGTATCCACTCCAGTCAGCACATCAAACATCTCCCCAGCAATGTGGAAATTTACTGCTGTTGCCTGTACTAATCTGGGGAGATTAACACAGTCAAGTTATAAGATGATAATGAGCTATGAGTTATCATGAAAACTGATTTCAACACTGAAGTAGGTGTGGGCGATCAGACCAAAGAGCTATTATCAGGAGCTGTTTAATTGCAGCCACAAGCCTCAATCTAAATTGTAATCCCTTTGCTCAATTAAAAAAAAATGCCCTGTACTTTATATAGTTTATGAGTTTTTATAGCTCCAGGCTGGTGAAAGCTGTTGCTGTTTTTTGGATTGTCCATTTTTTGATTGGATTGTTTTTTGAATCCGCTCGTCAGTGTTATCAGCCATACAGTTTTGTAACCTGACAGTGTCTTTGTGTCGGGAGAAGATGCCCTCTGAAATGTTATTTATGTTCTGTGCCAGTTGCTGTGACTGAGGCATTTGGTCGCCATATTGAGCCACTGCCCCTTTTCCCATGAACACCGGCTCACATCATGCTGACATCATAGTTCCTCCATCTGCTATATGTGCATGAGTGTGTGTATGACAGTGTTGGGGGGCAGTTGGTTCCCTTTTCTGATATATTTGATAGCACTGCAAACTCTGACAATATCCTCATTACTGTAAATGAATACTGTCCTGTCACTATTAGATTTCTTCCTCAGTATCAGTCATTAAACTTGGCCTGTACAACATCTTCCCTTTACAAAATCCAACAGGTTGGCTGTATCGTATTTCTCTCTGTTTTGTTGTCGTTGATGTGTCTGGAGGGAGGCCAGAGGTAACTCTACCCCAGCGTCCAGCCCCTATCCTGGGCCTCTGCTTTCTGGGGTTCCCCCTGTGAGCTCCTCCCAAGTTCGTAGCCCTTGATTTGGGGCTGGGAAGCGCTCCACAGTCCACACTGCACCCCAGACTGAACTACTTATGGAGGTGATTTAAAGGCTGTTCCACCTTGTCCCAGGAGTGCTGTCCCTCTTCTACTTCCTGCTCACATGTAGAGAAAAAAGGCAGTTTGGAAGAAACTTGGGATACTTTTGGGGGTCAAGGGTTATTGGGTCACATAAGAGCCCTGCTGGTCACCAGCTAACGTACTGAGGCATTATAATATCTTCTGAAATCTGATGCTCTTTGACCCAAATTTTCATGCCTCTTATATTAAGAGCATAAAATCACTTTGTGGAGAAATTGCTTAACACTTTACTCCCGTTCTTCTTTCGCAATCAAAGCTTTATTTTATGCTGAATGCATTCAAAAGGCATTGTCTGTATTGTGACTGCATTCAAAGCCCTACATCAGCCGGATTTAGACTGCGGGTCAGTAACCTTTAAACTTTAACCCCATTTGAGCTCACTGAGAAGAAGGTTCATACAAAGAAGAAAAGTATGTGTCTCGTGCACACCTCTCTCAGCTCCTACGCTTTTTCCTTTTTGGGACTTCACAGTATGAGAAGATCAAGATGACCCAGTTGGCGTCCACATGATCAACAGTCACAATTTTTGGTTCCAAGAGTATTTCAACACTCGAAGTTCCTTATATGAAGCTTGGAGGCCCTCCGCTGTTTCAGCGGTCCTGCTTCATTTCACGGGGATGAATTAGTTCAGAGCCACGTCGACTCTCAGCGTTGAACTCTGAGCAAACCTCTCCTGTCCACCCTGGGGAGGTCAGAGGGAGACAAGAGATTCAGAGATAAATTTGCTGTCTGAGGAGGATTTTCACTGAAGCAATTCCTCCTCTCCTTCCAAGCCGTACAGTTCTCTCTCCGTCCATCTATCTCTACCTCCCCCACACTCAGAAAAAAAAAACATTTTGTTGACCAGGATTCCTGAGTGCCTTTTCAGTACTTCAACTCTCCACCCTGAAAGCCCCAAGCATTCGTAGAATGTGTCCCCATCCTTGCGAGAAAATCTTGGAAGAATGATGTACCTTAATATCCTTCTACACACACACACGCACACCTGAGAGCCAGTAATGCACAGCCCTGCCTGGTTTAAGTGTAACCCTCAATGGAGCAGTGACTTGAGCAAAGCCCCCATTCCCACCAGCCCCAAACATCACACACATCTGACAGCTAATTCAAGCTCCCACTCCAGGGGACAACAGCAATTTAGTGCATCTGATGTGTATGTGCTGATGTGTGTGTGTGTGTGTCTGTGTGTGTTTGTGTCCTAAACCCCTGGGCCATTGCTGTCAGGGATATGCCTGTCAAAAGGGCACAACAGGGTTTCTCCTCTGTGATGGCCATTTAGGGATGTGACCTGCTATCTCCCTGCATGGACTCACACACATACATATATACACACACACTCTGCACCTCTAGCCGACACCCCTGGCCTGCTCTGATCCTGGTGGCAGATGGAATTAGCAGTAATTATGAGCTTATTAACTCCAGCCTGTTCTGTAATCCTCTGTAATGCCCAAATACTGCTGTGTGTGTGTGTGCGTGTGTGTGTGTGTGTGTGTGTGTGTACAAAAGTGTTTTCGAGCAGATATCACACGTTCTTCTATTCTTCATCATGTAAACGGGACAGGGAGGAAATCATAAATAACGCTGAAGAGGAAATTAATTTCTCTGTTTAGTGTGTACCCAAAGGCAGGCCACTTGCACAACCTAGTTTTTAATTGGTTGTTTGTCAATGATTTACTGTAAGTGTTTAACAATACAACCCAGCAGAGAACCTATATTGGGCCGCTAATTAAAAGCCATTATTAACGACAGATTTGTTGCTAATTACTCGAAACGTGCCCCAAGCGCTCAGACAAAAATGTTGCGCCATTAACAAGTGTTGATGAAAGGTCAGTACAGTGTGTTCTTCTGATAAGTACATACTGTAACTCCAGAGTGCCGCAGATGGCTGATAAAATGACATTTATAATCATCAGTAATGTATACCATGGTCACTATAGCTGCAGTGTTACAGTCTGCAGCGCCTGGATGTTCACGCGATGTTATGTCTTTACTGTTGCTCATGTCAGAGTTTGAGGCTTTCAAGATATAATAAGGATATTGCCTGCCGAGGGAGTTCTTTCATGGCCCTATATGGTCCTGCAGTGATGGATAATGCTACACAGAAGCTTCTTAAAAAAAATCAATGTTTGAATTCTAATTCAGCCAGACATCTCAGCTACTCTCTATTGGATTGGAAAATATTCTTCTGTATGCTTATAAGCCACCAATGTGATTCACGCACACTATCTCTTTCTGTGTGTGTTTGTGTGTGTGTGTGTGTGTGTGTGTGTGCCTGTGTGTGTTTGTGTGTGTATTTCCCGGTGATAAGCTGCTGGGACCCATATTGTTAGCCATCTGTGCACACGATCCATATTCACCCTCTCTTTTTTTATTTGACCAGGTAGATACTGATTGAGACATAGCTGAAGTCAGCTCATCCACACAATCACAGTGAATTTTATATAACATTTCTGAGACTTAAATCAATTCTACATCATTTTCAGATGGTCAGTGTAGCTGTTACTGCACTGGTGAAAAGAAACACTGGGGATGGGTTGTGGCCGGCTGTGCGTCCCCTCCCTGCAAATGAGTCATTTTGTTTTGTGAGTGTTTCTGTGGATTTGTGTTTACACCAGTGTCGTTGTTTAGGTTTGGTAGAAAACAGTCATCACTATTGGGCTTTCATCCTGTTTCATTTATCTAGACTGAAACCTGTAGATGATGTTGAATTAAACAGTTTCTTTTTTGTGTTTGACCTGTTGGTTCGCCTTTTTCTTGTTATTTTGTCTGTCAGACATTGTTTATGCGGTCCTTACACCTGCTCTAAGGTGGATTATGGCTTTTTTTTCTGGTGGGATGGCTGATGAATCTCTTTCAGTTGCTTGTTTTTTGTGCACTGACAGATGTGTCCTCTCTGTGTCCCTCACCCGTGGCTTGGAGGCCAAGTCACCTGCTGATTTCTTCCTCTTCAAGCTGATCTGAGATCTGTCTTCAAATACAGAGCTGTACAGATGAACACACAAGCACAGACAATGCATCTTACCTGATTGTTCTCTGTAGCACCAGTCACAGTCTCACATATTTATTTCTAATGGCTTGAGCAGCTTTTTCATGCGTGCCCCCTCCGGTTTCTGAGCCGAGTGCCCAGTGCCAGTCTGGCAGTGCCCTACTTTCCATTTGCCTGAAAAGGCATCACTACAACCAGGAACCCGTCTGATTTAGCCATTTTGGGTTCTGCCATGTGACACTGTGGATTTTATTAGGAATGGAAAGTTCCTGTCCACTGTAGGACTGCAGAAACACTTTCCATGCTTTTACACCAGCAGGAGGGACTGTGGCCAGATATCACCCTGAATAAAACGCCTTTAACCCCATGAGGGTATGAAGAGTTCAACCCCTATTCAAATCACTTTGACGAGATCTAGAGCTGCTTTTATAATTCTGATCATTACGTCCTTTCTAAAAACTCTGTCTCCCCTATTAGCTGACACTTTATATATTTTCATCTTATCTGCTCCAGATGTAAACAAAATAGAGATTGCTATGATGCAATAACTTGCTTTAGTAACACACTGCATTGAGAAAGAAAGGCACTAGGTTAAACAAGTCTGGAAGAGTGGGATGTCAAGTTTGCTATTTTTCAGCCGTAACTGGAGGTGACATTTGAAGTTTCTGTTACCAGTAGAATGCTAGCTACCGTTAGCCTCAAGGGATAGAAAGTTTACTGTTGCCTGGCAGCCCCCTCAGCTTTTGTTGCGGTCCGGCTTGGTAGGCGCCAGTGTAATCATCCAGATTTTAAATCGCAAAGCAGCCCTGATGAATCTTTGAGCAGTTCAGGAGGTTTAAAATTGGAATCGTAAAACCCCTCACAGTACCAGATCATCTGTGCCAAACAGCATGTTTTGAGCGAGCACTGCACACTGATGTTTACCAACTTGCGGCATTCTTCCTCACTGCTGTGTTTTAACCTGTTATCGGTACAAAAGAGCCTTTAAGGTAACATTAATAATCAATTGTAATGATTTCACCTTGCCGGTCCAGTGAGAGATTCTGGTCTTGTTGCAAAGTGATGTATAATTAGATAAAAAAGATTGATAATGACATTCTGCTTATCGATCTGTTGTTTAGCGGCAGGGTATGCGTAAGTGCACTAACATTCTCTGTAATGTGCATTGACTTTTCATCGGGTGATTACTTAGTTGTTTTTATTTATCCTTTTTGCGTAGGACAGTAAATCTGCCTCCTTTAACAGTCATTATCATCCTCTGATGATCCAAAATGAGTTGGCCTAATTCTGCTTGCCCCATGTAGGAGAGCTTCAGCACCAAATTCCTCCGAATGGCCTCCATGCCGTTTTAACAAATGTTTGTTTAGATGGAACAGCTTATCAACCAATACTGTTAAGTCTGCTCCCTGAGGCTGGCAAGACTCCAACTCCCAGTAAGCACTGCTCCCACAAACCACAAGCAAAGCTGCTTTGCCTCTTTAAAAAGATTTTTCTTCTTTCTCATCTATTTCTCTCAATGTATCTCTACCATCCCTCACCCTCAGAGAGGGGGAAAGAAGAGTAGACAGAGGGAGAAGGTGGTGCAGAGCTCTCATAATGAGCAGCAAAAAAGACCATTCAAGTAGAGATCAGAGCAATTAGCTCCATAGTCTGAATAGTGGAAGGGCACAGAAGCCTGTTAATAAAAGCCGACTATTAAGCTCAGCAGCAGCTATTCAACAATCCTCTCGATGGTTAGTGAGGCTTAGTGTTTGTGTGGGTGTGCCGGTCCTCTCTGCAGACCACGAGGAACAAAGAAATCATGTCTCTGTGAAAAGAGGATGCTGTTTAAAACGACCACCATGACCTTTGTCAGCCCGCAATATTAAAATGAAATATTCAAACCATCTGAAATATGGAAACTTTCAGAGAGATGACGAAATTCTACGTTTGAGCTGGCGTCGTTGTGGCTCGACAGAGTAGGAAACCAGTTGTGTGCAGCTGGCTCCGGATGACAGAATACACTGTGTCCATGTGGCATATTCTCAGCTCAGCTGGACGCTGCAGTTTGCACATGGTGCACAGAAAAAATCATCGGTCAGGTGGAGGTGAAGAATGAGTTTAATCAAGCACATGTTAGATTAATTGACATTTATCGCTCCTGCAATTGAGTTAACAACAATATTCATTTTGCTCATTAAATTATAGTCACAGGGCACCATCTTTCAATGTCCCAATCCTTCTCCCTGCAGCTTCCTTAGCTTGAGAGTCACAATGGACCAATGACATTTAACATCTATAAGCAGGACATACAGATGTGGCTTATGGTCATGGTTTTCACTCTGTGCTTTACTAACATCCACCAATAATGTTATTTTATTAAACCGCAATGTTATTCATTCCATTTTGCAAGCAATTCAGATTCCCCAACATGTGTTGAAGTACTGTAACAGGCTGCTTTTTAGAGGAAGATATGCTTTACGTTTGAATGCAAATGCGACAGGGAAGTGGCTTGCCTTAAGTGGTACTTTCGTAAGGGGTGATGTAGATGAATTGGGTGCTAATATTATCCCTCAGTCTCTGCAGCTGCTGCTAAAGAATGAAAAAGACGAGGCGGAGCGAGGAGAGATTATAACAGGAGACTTTAGAAGCTGCTGATAAAGGAAGGAAGGATGGAGCGGATTGAGGTTGAGGGGGCATGTTGGTGGAAGTTTAGAAGGAGAGTTGAGAGGCTATCCTCTTGAGAGAGAGTGTGCATCATGTACTAAGATGTTGAGAGGTTTTTTTTTATGTGTCATCAGCAGCACTTCTCTCGCCACTACGGCTATGTCTTTCTCATGCTAGTCATTTCAGTTTTTTCTTCTCGCCCCACACGCCACTTCACCCTCTTCTTTTGAGTATCCCAGTATTTCATCGCCCTCCTTTTAAGCTCAGACTTTCTTTTATCTCACCCAGAGGAGTGGATGGAGGACTATAGAGGCTAAGATGAGCTGGATGACACGACAGTGGATCTGCTGCAGCCGTACATGGGCCGACACTGATTGAGGATATCAGGTTTAGGTTCAGGTTTTAGGCTTGGAAATAGTTTATCTTTTTTTTTTTTGGACTGACTTGGACAGACAATCTGACTCTCACAAAAAAGCACTTTCATGAAGCTTAAAGCTGCAGATAATTTATAAGATCCTTAGGAACTAAAGATTTCCTCCTCTCAGAACTGAGAACCGTGGATCATTGAAGTATGATTTAACATGATTTCAGCTGATCAGAGCTGAAGGGAATCTTATTTAATGCCAAGACTGAAATGAACACACACATACACACACATAGATGCACTGTATCTCTGACTTTTGATGCCTTATGTTCCTCTTGGCGCTCACAGTCTGAAGATCTCAATTACTCTCTCTCTCTAGTCTCTGAGGCGCCTTCTTGTCTCATCAAAGCAGGCATGAATGAAATATCTCAGCCTGGTAGATTTGGGATTTTTGTTGTATGAAGCCCATTTAATTTTTCAGACGAAACAAAAAACACAAGACAGATTTTGTTCTTGATGATTAAAGAAGTCATCTTTCTTGTTCCCCATCCACAATTGAGATAATCTCATGAGCAAAGAAGTTATGACGTTGGCTTGAGGTGGTTTCTGCCTTTTTGGAAAAAAGAGTCTGCTTCAAGGCTGTAGAAGCATTGGCTAAGTGGGATGAGCAATAATAATGGTGTTTTTTGCATTCACTCGATAAAGTTGCTGGATCTTCATGAACAAATGTTACGCTGTCCCAGCAGCTCTCAGAAAGAAGATTTGCATCGCGTTACCATGGAATATGCCGGTTCAGGTGGATCCCACCATCTAACAACTAGGGCAGCCTAGTTTATTGTCTTCCAACCAGTTGATGTAAATGTGGCAAATGTGACAAATGCTCTTATCAATGAAATGGAAACTCAGCTATCGATAAATCAAATGAAATAATCAGCTTTATATTTTATTCACCAGTTTAGCTGTTGCTGTCCGTGATGTTCGACCACTGACCTCACTTCTTTGCTCGGTGGGTTCCTGTTTTCAGATCAGTCAGCTGAGTGACACCAAACCCAGCAGAGAATGTATTTGTTCTGTTTTCCTGTCAGGCCTGAATTATTCATCAGAGAGATCATTATCATTCACAACAGCTCTGGTGGACACCCAGACAGCTCTGAAGTTAATAACAGGATATGAAGAGAAAGGTGTTGCTTCAGAGAGGCGCTGATGGTAAAACACAGCTGTTTCTCCCCAGAGGAAGTTTATCTCCCACTCACATGATGAATGAATGACACACGCACAAGTATTGTATACAAATAGATCCACCCTGGATGAGTTCACAGTTTATTAGTTCCTCTGTGCATTTTTGTTCTAGGGAGTAAATGGAAATCTGGTATAAAACAGAAAGTTGTTAAATCTCTAATTGAGTCTTAAAACTGCATTTTGTCATAAAACGTATAATAAAATCATCTTCCACTTGATAAGATACTCCCACACGGTTTCATTGCTAAGATTGAGTTCATCCAGTCAGCTTTAAAACATCTTCATGAGCTCTGGATGTATTTTCAACTTGAAAAGGGGTACTTTGAAAGGAAAATGTGAGTATAAAAAAAAATTAATCAAAGGAAATGTTTTTGTATGCTTCTTGAAAAGTGAGTCCTTTTTGTAAACCAATTGAAGAGTTGAATCCCACTTTCTAATTTATGAAGCAGTTGTTTTAAGCTTTTATTGTGGAGACAAAAATGGGCACCCCTCTCGACGTGTCTGGTCCAATCTTCCATTTGCTCTTAATCCCACTCTGGCATATAGTCAAGGCAGCATGACAGCCACTTCAGACGTAAAATCTCGTCTGCTCTTTTTTTTGTGTCTACGTACCCACAGGCTAGACAGGGAGGGCTTTCTCTTTGCCCCTCTCCCCCGATCCCTGCCGTCAAGTCCCCCAGGGTGCAGTGTGACCCATACAGGCACCCAACCGGAAGGCCAACACCGCTTTCTCGCCCTCCATCCTCCCCTGTGACACAGTATACATGACCTCATTAGGCCAACCCCACCCTTTCATTTTTTTTAACAGTACAGTACGATATCAGTCAAACCTATTGACCCTAATAAGAGAAAAACCCAACCCCCTAACTTCCTAAACACGACCTACTTAATGTACGCAAGCACATGTGGATGTACACCCACATACCCAAGCACACTTCTCAGATGTGCTTTTTGCTTCCTCGTTCAAGTCATTGTGTTGAGTCAGATGACAGATTTGTTCCAATTATTTCTTGACATCTATACACTTTGACTGGTCATATTACTCTAAATTTCGTATTCATCAGACAAGAAATGGCCAAACATCAACCAAAATGTCTTTATCAAAGACAAGAAATCCAAACTGAATTGCTTGTTATTTCCTAAAGAGCACAGTTTACATTTTCTTTGCTGGAAAACTCCAGCTAAATTATGCAGACATTTTGAGACCAAATAAGGGATCTTGAAATGATAATAGTTTTGATGAATTCTAAGGGACACAAAAGACACAAAGCATGGAGTAATGGGATTTCTCCCTGTTCGGGTTAAGACTATTGCGGCAGTGTTTTTTATCTGCAAATGTCAAACAGGTTTTCAGCGTAAACCTGACAATAGTCAAATCTAGTGAGCATAAAGGCATGTTGGATTTTCTGGCTGTCAAATATCAGAAAGTGTAATGGTGGTAGAATGAGACAAGATAGGTTGAGTTGAAGAGGTTACATAAAAACAATCATGCTATTGCCTGGAATGCACTGAAAATCCTATAATCAACCATGTCAACATTTTCCATGACTGTAATTTTGTTCTTATAAGGAGGACGTGATGTTACTGTTTTAGATGTACAGAGGTAACCACTGTAAAAAAAAAAACCATCCCAACCTGTTTAAGTCACGATTTTCAGAGCAGTTTCTCTTGGGCAATAGGGAGAACATGCCAAGCAGACAGACTTCAGAGTCCTGGCACAGACTCCCCTCCTGTATGCACTCGTGGGCGCATGCATCAGTGTATATGTTCCTTAGTGCTATTTTTGTGTGTGTGGGTTGAGATGATGTCGAGAGCGCTCTGAATTTTAGTTTGCCAAGTGTTTGCAAGTGAAAGTTAGATATATGGAGCAGGCGGCATAAAACGAGGCCTGTGTCTATGAATATTTAATCAAAAGACAAACTGGATGACATGAAGCCAAGTAAACCAACCACCGATATAACAGAGCTGGTGGAGCTTTGATAGATCACGCAGTGCAGAAGACTCTGAGGATGTATCCAGTTAACAGATTGTTTTGTTTTTGTCAGGTATTCTCAGGTATAAGAGCATGCAGTGGTGTGTGATACTTGATTGATCTTTGCAGGGGAACAGAATTGGCCTCTTGGATTTAAAACGGATTCTGTGTTTTGATCAAGGACACACTCAGACAGGTGGACGCCTATTTGCATTGGGGCTTATGAGGTTTTGCAACATTTGTTTGCCGCAAATAGGAACAAACCTCTACCATCTGTCTGGATTTAACCTAATTACTGTAGAACAGAAACTCCACAGCTTCTGCACAGATTAACTGTTTGAAGGCTGATGAAACACACTCTCGCTCATAGATGACAGAAAATGTGTTACTCCGGACAGTATATCAGACATTTATCTTGTTCTTCAACTTAGCTAATGCAACTCTTTATCTGTTTCTTTTAGCTATCTGTTTTGACTTTTTCTTCAGAACCTTTAGTCTACCATTTGAAGTGCATATTCATTACTTTAGCTGCCTGTTAAGACTGACACATCTTGTTTGTCATTGTTTCCTTAGTTGGGACGAGAGCAGCTCCATCAGCAGCGGTTTGAGTGACGGCTCAGACAACCTCAGCTCTGAAGAGTTCAACACGAGTCCTACTCTCAACTCTCTTCCAACCACTCCCATCGGCTCCCGCAGAAACTCAGCCATAGTGGTAAGAAGCACACACCAGCAGTCACAGACACACACACACAGACACACACACACACACTACAGATGGATTAGCAGTGTGAGTTGGCGACAGTAGTATTGATCAAGGTGTAAATCCAGCGAGGTATTAATGAGGTGCGGAATGATCTGTCATTTGCACAACGGCCAGCAGGACACTGGCACCAGAGACAAAGCCTGATTTAATATTCTAAGCACAGTCATATTATTTATCACATCTGCAGCGATCAATGTTTGCTGCAATACATGCTGCTTGCTGGTCAGCTGCAATGTGACACAAGGCTGCTTTTGTGAGGGCTTGAGAGCTTCTTTTAAAAGCTTTTCTGAGATTTTTTGGAGGTGTTTAGTGAAGAACAGATCAACTAGTGTCACCACATCATCACTGTAATTAATTTTCATTAATCCACAAAAAACAGGTACATTATTCCAAAATCTAATATGCAAGCCATGTCATTGCTGCTATTGAGGTTTGGGATTATAATTCTACTAATTCATAGCTTTTTCTAAAATAGGATTTCAACCACCTGATTCAGCTGATCCAGACTCTGTAGTTTTGGCCCTGTTTAGTTGCATAATTAGCCTGAAGACTGAAGTTAGAAGCAACTGCCCTGAGTGAGGATGTTTGTTCTGCACAGTACATTAAAGTGCGCTGATTTATGGTCTTAAAAATGTGCTGTAGGGATGGGAGGATTTGGGACCCATGACCTCAGTGCTTCTAAAATCCTGTCTGCAGCTCTGCTTGAGGTTCTTTAAGATCCATCTGTAGCTGCTGTGTGTGTATGTGTGTGTGTGCGCGCGTGTGTGCGTGTGGGTCTATGTTTTCCCTGAGTGTCTGATGTAGGTCACACCTCCGCAAATGTGGTTTATGTGACCGATGTAGTGGGATTTTAAGAGACAGTGTAACCATAGCAACCAAAGCGTAGGGGATGCTGAGACTGCGGGTCTTTGTCTTTTTTTTCCCCATGTAGTGAAGGACAGGTCTAGAACGTGGCCATCTGGGCACGTGCGCACACACACACACACGTGCACACACACACACACGCACACACACACACACAGGGCCATCTGTAGTCCCTGCATCCGGGCCAGTGAGTCGCAAGAACCAGGGCACCTCCCTCCATCCACGCCTAGCTGCAGGAATCATAGCAACCATTACCCCCCCCCATGGCATCATTACCATGGCAACCAACCACCACATCATCATGCACCCCACATTGTCTGATACACATGGCTCCCTGTTCTCTTGCCGTCCTCAGCTGATGTTTTTTCTCTTTTGGTTTCTCTTTGTGTCCTGCAGCTATTTCTTTGTCTCGGTTTTCTCCTCTGTCTTTTCTTTTTGCTCCTGTTGATTTAAATTTCTTCAAAGGCAATCTTGACTTTACATCCATCCCTCATCACTCCCACATATTATATAATATACTCAACAAGGATATGAGTGTGGAGGAGAGAAGGGTTATGAAAGGGGGGGCCACAAATGAACATGGTTTAGAGAGAAAGAGAGAGAGGATGAAAGCCAGAAAATGGTGCATGTAGGAGTTACAAAAACCTGGATTTCCTCATTTCCACATGGAGGTGGATTAGGTTGATATGCGCTTCTTTTTCCAATACCTTTTTGCATCTGTCTGTATTTTTGTGTTGTTATCCTTGTTTTGCCATGTTTATCTGGACAGATGTGTATCTCCCCCCCCCCGGTTTCAGTAATCAGGGGATGTGTGTGAGGAAATGACAAGGTTTTATCAACAAGGTCCGGTCAAATAGGACACACACACACTCACACACACCCACACGTACACACACCCACGCATACCACCTCCTCATGTGATGTGAACCTGCCCATGGGGTCTATTGGTTTTAATAAAAAAGGAATTCAGCATATGAGTCCTCATGAGAACCGCTGGGTGCAATGTCCTGAACTGGCAAAGTGCACACACACACACACACACACACACACCCTCACTTTCACACACCTCCTGATACGTTGTGTAACTGTCTGTCTCCTACAGCGGGGAGAAAGAATAATGTGAAAAACACCCATCCTCATGTAGACTCCTCAGACTATAAACACTCACACACTCGCACACAGTAATTCTGTATCGTGAAATGAGACCTTGACTCACATTTCCCTAAGTTTAGAATCTGACTGTCCTCTTATACTGGATTATGTGCATGCTGTCTGTTTTCATTTGTCTGCTTTTTTCCCCTGCTGTCTCTTTTGAAGTGTTCAAAAAGAGCACACATCAGATGAGACATCAATGAGGGTGTTTGTGTTTTTGGGGTCAGACATGTTTTTCTGCTCAGAAGGCATCAAGATGAGGCAGAGTCTGGCTCGGTCTGACTCCACACACCTCAGTAAACTGTGACCAATGATTTCAAGGGACTCCCAACTTTTCTACATAAATGATCCATTGAGTTGTTCCACTGGCTCATTCATTCCAGTGTCCCCAAGCTAACAATTTAACATGGATTGAATTAATGTCAGGAAATGAATCATCCGAAGAGAAACTTAATTTTTTCAGTAATAAAAAGTTATACTATTGGGGAGGAGTCTGAAGGATTACATACATTTGTCACAGTTCTGAAAATTAGACTCAAGTTGGAGTGAATTGTAAAATGTATTGAATCTTACCAGTGGCACACACAGATGCACTTTTTATTGATATTAACAGCCAGACCATGTAGTCTTCATCAACAAATGGAGTTTATTCAGTGTTCACAGGAATCAATCTCTGGACACATAAGCCTTATAGCTGTTAGTATTTCTTCCATATCACTTCTACAAATCTAGATTAAGGCCAGAATAAATAACACTCAGGTCTTCCTGTCGCAAAACTAAACACTAAAACATGGTAGCTGCTGGATATCAAAATACATGTAAACCTCGGGTCTTCCTCAGTTTTGATCAAATAACATCAGCATTGTGTAAGTAATTGATAATTAGTAATTAGCTGCAGTTAGTAGTTCCTTCCGTCAAAAGTATTTTAAATACTTAAGCATTAACTGCATACAAAAGCTAGCAGTGCTATTTTAGTGTGGGTAAAAGGCAGCTATCGAATTGAAATGATCCCTGTACCCCTTAGCCGCTATGTCTCTAAGAATGTGTCTGTCTTTCTCTCTCTAGATGCGCACAGATGCTGAGAAGAGGTCTCTGGTGGAGAGCGGCCTGTCCTGGGACACTGATGATACCAAACCCAGCCGCAAGAGCCAGGGCAGCGGCGTCTACGATACAGGAAGTCTCAAGTCCGAATCGGCCAACAAATGGAAAAAGACGCGGACGCACGGGGAGGGGCTGGAAGGAGGGAAGGGCGAACTGAGGAAACCTCAGGCCCTGGGTCAGGGAAATATGTTGAAGAAAGGAAGAAACCCACCTGTTGGAGTCACGTCGCCTATCACACACACCTCTCAGAGTGGTCTGAAGGTGGCAGGTGAGAGGAGAAACACACACACGAACAGTGAGGTGTAATATATATAGCTACGCTTGAAACGGTTACATAACCTGAGTAGACTGACACATTTCTGTGGCTGTCTTTTAATATTCCCTTCTCTCTGGCAGTCTCACACCCACACACAGTCACAGACACACTCGCTGTCTTTGTCCCACACATTCATCCACAGCTGCAGCCCACCCTCCGGGCCTTTAGAAAGTGGTGCCATGTATCAAACGCCCATCACCACCACCCACTCCCTTCCTGCCAACCAACCACACACACAGACACAGACACGCACTGACCAACAGTGTTTTTTCAAGTTCCTATTGGGCCAGCCTTTCCTATCCAAGCTTTATTTTTGTGCCGGACAGAGACAATTTATAGCACTTAAAGAAAAGCCTTGTACCCAAAACAACTGGACCAGAGACAGAGTGTGTGCTTGTTAGAGTGTGTGTGAGTGCAGCCACGTCTGAGACTGTGCCAGCCTTACAGAGTGTCCACCATCACACTTAACACGCACACACTCTCACTCACACACAAAGAGCACAATAGTGGGGATTGTGCAGCTGCCTTTTAAGCACACCATCTGTGTGCTGTTTATGTAAGCACACGCACACACACTCACATGTATAGACTACCAAAACAACAGGATATTAGTTGATGTGCTGTGTGCCAGTCTAGATAGACAGTGTCTGTATAAACAGTCCTCTTTCTGTGGGACTGTCCTGTGTTTGCACTGCCAGCTGCTGAAATGACAGATACACCAAACAAGTGTGTTGGGCCAGCCTGTGATCTGTGTGGCAGCCTGTTATTGTTACTGATGAGAGCGTATGATGCTGCTATCAAGGCCACTCGCTCCACCACCGACATAGAGACTCTAATTAATCAGATGATGAAGTGAAAGCTGACTCATCAGTGTGGAGTAGCTCATGGGTTTAAACAGAAGAGCGGCACACATTCTTAGATAGTTAGAAATGTGTTTGCTGCTCATTGTTGAGAAAAGTTTGTCATCTCTGAGGTTTGGCAGGACTGAGTGTTTGCAGCATTGTAGGAGACAAAGAGAGCGTGAGATCTTTGATTGAGCAGCATGTTCAGCGATAGATGGGTACTTCCGTATTCCATTCTCTAGTATGTACTGAAGTAGAGATATACCCATTCCAATTTTCTTACTAAGAGTTATAAATTGACAGCTTATACAAACATGTGGATGTTTATTATGAAACATGGACTATTAAATAGGCACGACTCCTACATTTTTTCAGTGCAAGTGCACCTGGTTCCAGGACCTTCTCTCACTCTCACTAGTTTCAAATTAAAATGCTCTGTTACTTTTACACTTGTACAGCGTACAGTTAGTGCTGCGCCGTCTTCAATCCTAACACTTTGCCTCAAACTTGTTTGACTTATTTTTATGTTTTTTGTTATATGTGGTTATGATTTGTGAACTGGGGCTATAATAAAAGTCCTGACAATTTAACTAAACAGGGAGGAAATAAAATGTATTTCCAAAGAGTTAATCCTTTTTTTGGTTAGTTCTCAGAGATGTTGATGGAGCCTTGGAACCAACATCCACAATTTGTTTTAATTTTTTCCAGCTGTGAGCATCGCCTCTAATTCTTCTGTGCTGTGCATGACGGCACAATAGTGTTAACAGTACATTCAAACATCCAATTGATTTAGTTACAGATTGAGTTCATTTATAGATTTTTGTCACTTTTTCGGTGTGAATGCACCACAAACCCGCTAGAGGTAGTATGTACTGAGAGGTCACGAGAACAAATGCTGGGCAGATGTTGACTTGTCATTTATCTCTCTCTTTGACACCTGCAGCTACATTTAGCCAACTGTCTGCAGCAAATGTTTACAAGCCTCTTGTGTACACACTGATAAACACCGATACTGTATTTTATTAACCACAGATATCAGCACACACATGTTGGTAGTGTGATGGTTGATGGGAGGACAGCTTGTATTTTAGGGGAAAACCACAGGGGGTGATAGAAGATGAGAGTGTGTTCATACTGTCTTCTTCCCACTGCCCTCCCTTAAATAGAAAAAGAATAGAATATAAATGAGCCAATTTCCTTCAACATCCAGAGAGGGCAGTGTTAGAAGTTTAATAGCATGCAGAGGATATCTCTGTCTGCCTGCGTCTCCTCAGACATGCAGACCTCTTCTGCCGAGACATGTAATGATTCACAGTCTCGTCTACACCGCCACTGTGTCAAGCTGCGAGCTCCAGTGTCTCCACAGCCGGTGTCGATAAATCATTCATTTAGGTCAAAATTAATATGTACGTCTGCCTGGATTCTGTCAGTGTGTGTTTGCTTCTTACTGCCAACAGTGTGTGTCTCTGCAGCTTAAAATGTTCTTGGAACGCACAACATCGCGGTTATACAATGGATTGAGTTTATGACTTGACATGTAAACCCAATTTTCACATTTACGAAAGGTCTCCAAGCGTAATGTGTTGTCAGTGTCACATTCCTATAAGATCCAATCACTGAGAACTGTGAGAGTGTGTGTGGTATAGATATCTGGCCCTATATGTGTGTATGTGTCTTTTGCGGGCTTATAAATACCCTTAAGTGACTCCAGATGTCCCAAGGCAGCACGCCGGTGGGTCTCATTCAACAGCAGTTCTTTGACTCTGTTAATGCCTTGTATATAAACCTCCCATAACAACTCCCATTAGATACAAATTAAGAGCGTGGGTAGCGTGGCCTCACACTTGTGTGGGTGGCGCACAGAGTGCACATGTCTAATAGACTGTTTTTTCTGATAATGACTTCCAAACAAGTCCAATTAATTTGCCAACTGGGAAATGTACACATGGGGGACAAAATCACATAATTTTCCTTCAAACTCTGTTCCACCAAGTTATCTCTTACTCCGCCCTTTTTTCCCAAAGAGGCTACAAGAGTGGAGAACTACAGTTCCACTGGGTGTTTCATGCAGTTGTGTGGCCACAGACACGCTTCGTGAATGTGAACACCAGTTTTCCACAGCCACACTGCATTTGTTAATCTCAGGGCTCTGCAGCTGTGAAACGCAGACGTATATTTACTGGAAAGCTGGAGAAAACTTTGAGTTCATCAGGATGGAAAAGAGGAGTAAGAGTGCGATAACAGTGTGTCTGTGAGGGTGAGGCTTGTCTACACACTGTCTGCTCAGACAGGAGTTTGTTTTTATCAGCAGACTGTCAGACCATGTAGGTGTTCAGATAAGATATCATGTCCGAATAAGGCATGGTTAGTCTCACTCACCACCAAAGACTGTTCATGCTACTCATCAGTGTTTTTTTTTTCTTCTCTAACTCTCTAGGTTCAGTGAAGTCAGAGGGGAAGCCGATGGATAAGTCTCGGTTAGCACTGAAGACCTCCGGCCTTCAGCGCTCCTCTTCGGATGCTGGTAAAGACCACAGAAATGGCACCGGCACTGGTGAGCAACGTAAACCTCCGTCCGGCCTGGTCAGGCCCTCAACTGGTGGAAACTTTGGCTTCAAGAAGCCCACCACAGCTACAAGTAATGGCTCACACAATGCCAGTACACCTACTGTGACGAGTACAGGTGGCAGTGCAATACCCTGTGTCTCTGCAGCCGTGGGGAAGATTCCCAAAACTTCGGGTATTCCTGTCAAACCAGGAGCTGGTAGTAGCAGTGGTGGAGGACGAAAGACAAGTCTAGATGTTTCAAACAGCGACCAGAGTGGCTTTCTATCTCCAAATGCCAGGACGTCTCTTCAGTACCGGTCTCTGCCTCGCCCAGCAAAGACAAGCACCATGACTCTTACCCGGCCAAGCTCGGCCCGTCCAATGAGCACCACAATGGACACAGGCTCTGGGTTGATGAAACCCTCCACCACAGCGCCCCATGGCTCGAGGCTCAAAGAGCCTGCCTCAGGGCATGCTTCTGGAACAGGGTTGAGTAAGGCAGGGGGTCGTGGGATGCTGAGTCCCAGTCCTGTCAATCAAACAGACAGAGAAAAAGAGAAAGAGAGGGCCAAAGCTAAAGCTGTAGTATCAGACTCTGAGTGTGGAGGTGGGTCCCTGAAGGGCAGCCCTGCTCAGACCCCATCAGAGAATGGAGGGAAGCTGCAGGGGCTGAGACCTCCCAGCAGCAGCAAGGGCATGGATCTACCCTCACCAAACACACACAGGTACCACAAAACATACATGGAGCAACAAAACATACACACTCATTTACATACAAGTAGGAATATGCATTTGCCTCAACATTGTCTATTTTTGTCTTTAGGTTGTCGGGGATGCGTAGCCTGGCAAAACCTCCATCCATGGCCCAGCTTGACAAGTTGAACTCCAACAGCCTAGAAGTTGGAGTTCATGACTCTCTGCCACCCAAGATTCCTCCCTACTCTAAACTCCAGGACCTGGCCAGCTCAATAGGCAGTACCACTAGCCCCTGCCTAACTCCAAGCCCTGCCCCATTACTTAATGTGAACTCTTCGGCCTGCTTCTCGAGCTCAGGGTCTGGGTTGGGGCCCAGACAGGTCTCCTCACTCGGGGTGGAAGGGAGTGGAGGAAGCACCTCTCCCTTGATCTACCCTCGTCTGTCTGGGCTGCATCGCAGCATGGAGTCTCTGCCTCTCCACATGAGTCTGGCCCCAGAGCCCCAGGAGAGGGGGAGGGAGAGTTTGGTGAGAGGATACACCACCCTTGAGTCCCGAGACAAAGATAGACAAGAGGACAGAGGCCCTCCTGCCAGCTGGAGCTCTGGAAGTAAAGTCTCATTGTCTCACATCGACAGGTGAGAGTAAATCCTGATGAAAGTTAATCTTTACCCTGGCAAATCAGAGCACACATAATACATGCAAAGAAGATGTTTCGTCATTCATGATTCATGGTATTGCTATGTAGTGCCACCTACTGGTCAACTGAAGAACTACTCCAACTGCATTCCTCTTTAGTGACAGCAGGAGTGATCAGGGAAGGTCTTTGATATCTTATTCACTAAGTTCTGTGCGCCAATAATGGAATGTCCTCTTATTACTAAGTGCTGCGGTGGTTAAGTGGTGGCAGTCTGGTTGGCATTTGTTAACAACATTTAGCTCACAGTGGAAATAGTATGGAACCAGTTTTGACAGAGAAACAGCACCTATCCACGCCTGCAAAGATAATAGAGTGACAGTCAGATCAGAATAAGCCTAAGAATATTACTCATGAGGATGACTAAATTAAATCTGTCTGGATGTTTAGATGGTGAGTTAATCAGAAAACTAGAGAGACAAATCAAAAATCCTGGTGAATGGCAAGAGCATGCTTTACCTCCATCACCTTCTCATTGTCATTAAAAAGCACAAGTCTAAATCAAATATACTGAAAATTTAATGTTTTTGTACAGTAAATGCAGTATGAGATGCTTAATATCGACAGAATTACACAATTTGGTGCACTGAAAAGGGTTAAAAGCATTTTTCCTGCCACATTATGAACTCAAACAGCAAGTAAAGGCAACCACAAGCATACACACAGTGAGGGGTCTCCAGTCTATTATTACTTAATGCCTATTATCAGTGTTGTTGCGGCCCCGGTGACTGAAGTCACAATTACTGGCTGACACCAGCTGTCTGCCAGTCTCACTGTGCTTCTTTGTGCCTGCTGCCTGTTCTTGAGAGTTTAATAACTGCCTGCACCAGCGGTTAAATAATGACATTGTTCAATCTCCACAGTTCTCAGAGGGACAGAAACACGCTGCCAAAGAAAGGTTTAAGGTAAGTGGACACACACCTACGCACACATGCTCTTACACAGCAGACTGCCAGGCTTAATTTGACCACAGCATACAGAGATCCCATTGATGAGATCCTTAGTGAATGACAGTTTTGGTTAATCCTCATCATTCCTGTCAGTGCCCCAAAAATCCTTATTTAATCCCCTCAAAATTGTATCTCATTGTGTCTTACTGGCAACATTTAGTTGGTATTTCCACTCATTAAAAACACATTGTTACTGGGAAACAAAACTCATTTTAATATGCCTTATTGAACGTTAAAAAATACAGTGTATAAACATTGAATTCCTAATGAATAACACATCATAATGTAACTTTAAGATGATTCAAGGTCATCAACTTTATCTCCTCGTGTATAAACGTACATAGACGGAATCATTTGTTTACTATAACAGCCAGGTAGAACCCCCCCCCCCGGCATCACACGTTAACTTATGTACAGTTTAACTGTCCTTTTTTAGAGATACTATTTGAAAGTGTATTCATCTAAGAAGCATGTTTGATGCTGTCATAGCTTCTTGATAACAACTTTCCCTAGTCAGTTTGGAAACCTAATTTACCCGTTGGGCCACAGAATAAAGAAAATGCTTGGGTTTACCCAAAACTAGGCAGAGATTTTGCATGAGAAGTCAGACAACTGTGTTTTATTGAATATCTGTAATGTTACAGTTTGGTCTGTTAACTGTTGTACACTATTACCACGTGCAACCAACACTGACATCGCTGACTTTGTCCTCTCTGTCTTTGTCCTCTCCTCTGTGTAGTTTCAGTGGTGCCTCTCAGGTTGAGGAGGAAGGGAAGGAGAAAGGAGAGAGGAGACACTCTCATACTATTATGAGTATGACTGACTCACTCACTCTTCCACTGCTGGCCTCACCCACCTCTCTGCCCCGCAACTCTAAGACCAGCATGGGTGGGTATACCTGCATTCACAGACACTTTTCTGCTACTGTGTGTATATACACACACACACACAAGTAATTTCACCTATAACATCAGGGACACCTTTCCTTTCTAGTACCCAGCCCTGTAGGTGGACCTCCGAGGATGACTCGATCCAACAGCATCCCAACACATGATGCCTCTCTGGAGCTGTATGGAGCGTCTCCGCTGGGCAGCACGCTGTCGCTGGCTGAACGGCCCCGCAGCATGGGAATGGTTCGCTCCGGATCCTTCAGGGACAAGGAGCCTGACGAGGGTGAGCCAACTTAATTTTAAATAACTGTTGTTGTTGTTGTTGTGTACCTCTGTTTTTTTAATGTAGATTCTTATTGATGTATTTTGTTGCTGTTAATTTTGTCTATTCAGTTCACGGGTCTGTGCTCTCCCTGGCATCCAACGCCTCGTCAAGCTACTCCTCGGTGAGTGTGGGCGGCATGCATGATCAGGTAGCTACAGCTCAATATGTTGTTTTATGTTGGGTGTGTTTATGTGTGTACAATGATGCTTTCCACACATTAAACAGTGCACACTAGAGACAACCCTTTCTATAAGTACTTTATTAGTCTCCTATCATCTCCTCTCCTCTTGTCTCCTTTCATCTCCTCTCCTATCGTCTCTTCTCCTCACATCTCCTTTCGTCTCCTCTTTACTCTCCTCTCCTCTTATCTAACATCTTGACTTTTATTCCCTCTGCTTCCAAAGGCTGAGGAAAGGATTCAGGGAGAGGTAAGTGTCTTTGTTCCTGCTCTCTCCTTCTCTAATTTCTTTCCTTTCATCCATCACTCTCATCCCTGTTGTCGGTGGGAGAACATGCCTGTCATTCATTCCATGAAAAACAGCCACTTAACTAATCACTTGCATTATATCAGCCACTGTCAGCTTCAGTAACCTTGTTTTTATTTGAGTGTAACAAACCTGTTTTTCCTCACAGCAAATCCGTAAACTGAGGAGAGAGCTGGAGTCGTCCCAGGAGAAGGTGTCCAACCTGACGACGCAGCTGACAGCTAACGTATGTTCTGTTAACTTGCTGATCAGTAATAAACATGACAGTTGTTTTCCTTGGTAGTCGTCTCAACTCTTTAAGGAATTCCCTAAAGATAAATTTACACCACACAAATTACCTCAGGAAAAACACCTAACTTGCTGTCATAAGCTGTGTTTTTATAAATGTATTTCATGCACATTTTGGAGCATGGCGTCATCTTCTTCAAGGATTATTGGCATTAGGCAATTAACTAGTTTTGTTTCTGACTGGTGACCTCAACTTCTACTTTAACTATCACAGCAGTGTGTAATGTAGACTGTACAGCTAACTTCTGACAAATCTTCTTTTGTTGCTCCACACAAGTTGATTGAAACGTGTCTATTTTGCCTTATTTTTTCCTTATTTGCGATATTTCAAAAGTTTGCTCCAGTTTCTTGACAGTTAGATGGAAATATAGCTGTCGGCAACTCATTTCAGATTTGCACTTTGTAAATAATAAACAATGAACAAAACAACATTTTAAAAAATCCAGGGACTGTCAGCCATATTGTAACAATCAATCAATGAGTGCCTAGAAAACAAGTATTTGATACAAAGAAAACATTTGCTTTGTGCATCCAGACTCTAATATATGTGAATGACATTTTCATTCCGTAATTGCATGTTCAACCTTTCCCCTTGAGGCACCTTAAGCATTTGTAGCAGTCCCTTCGTCCAGTTTTACAGCCTAATACCTGTCACTCATCTTGATAAACTGTCCACCCCTGTGACATGTGCCCTGAGGCAGAGGTAACTGATACTTATGAAGACACCACAAGTGTCAAACAAGCGATAGCAGGCAAGAAATTTGCAATGTGAAACGGCCTTCAACTGGGTTTTCCATTTTCTCACTGCTTTCTGTAAAAACACTGAATAATTGGAGAGTACATTAAACTTTCTTCAGATTATTTTAATATTGTGCTTTTTTCCCACATAAAGTCCTGCTGCCCATAAATACACACAAAGCTGCAACTGAAAATAGTCCTATAAAAAATAGCTTTTCGCTAGTCTTGAGCAAAGTTTGTGAAAAACACGTGTCCAGCTGTTACACTACAGATGAATGACCTGTATGTGAGTTTACGCCCGTCCTAATGATAATAATGATTTTTTAAAAGTTGTACATACAGTACATAAAATATACCAAAACACTGAAAGAGTCACAAGCAGGTATTACAGTGGCAGTTGCAAATATAATTATAAAGACAACAGAATGACTAAAACAGGGAGAGGAAAATACATAAAAATTGAATAAAACAAAGATAAAAGCTTTGAGAGAGCAGCGTGTTTTGAGGAGAGATATGAAATGGTGCACCACTTCAGCACCGCTTATCTGTTCAGGCAGAGCTTTTCCGAGTCTGGAGCCTCTAACAGCAAATGTAAAGTCACCTTTAGATTTTAGCCATGACTGCAGCACAGATAAGAGACTTTTTCCTGAGGACCTCAGGCAGTGCATTTGGCCATCAGGTGCAAGCAGCTTAGAGATGTCAGGCAGTTCCAGTCAAGGCAGGCAGCCAGTGTAAAGAAACTGAAATAGGAGTATTATAATCACATTTTATGGAACCAGTTAAGAGCCGTGCTGCAGCATTATGTATGAGTTGGAGACAATGGAGAGACAGTAGAAACCAATAGTAATGAGTCACAATCTAAATAATAATTGTGGATGTTGGTCCTGTGATTGGATTGGTTGACTAGAACAAAACAATAGAGAACCACCAGCCAATCCAGTCCTCTCTCTCGTCTCTCCTTTGTCTCTTCAGAGAGAGATTTCAAATCCGAGCTGTGGCGTGTCAGTCATAGATCGTTTCTGGGCAGTCTCAGCATATTTCTTATCCATGCGGGGCCTGAATAATGCTAACCTCCTCCTGAACCTCTCCCCGAGCCACTTAGCCTCACCACACACACACACATACACAGGTGCCTTGCCATTTCTCTCTTCTCTGCAAGGTTGTTCCTGTACGACCACCGTGTCAGCATTTCCATTGGTCCTACTGCAGCAGTACAGCACAGGCATTATGCATGATTTCATGCAGCACTCATCAATCAAATGTGTATGTGTGCGTGTGTTCGTCTTCCCCATGAGACAGTTTTTTCATCAGGTTTGACCTTATACGAGGCTGTGAATAGGCAAAACAGATGCAGGGATCACAACATGATTATGTGTTGGATTAATGAGTGGGCCACTCCATTGTTTTACTGTATTAATACATTCTATGGAGGAGAGGGGGAAGTAATTTTCCCTTCCTGCTCTTGGCTAAAGTGGGTGTGTGTGTGAGGGAGAGATTAGGGAGTAGGTGAATTTTCCACAGGAGACATCCTGTTCAGCCTTTGTGTGTTATTCAGGTTTTTAGCACCTCATATGTGAGGCCGAAAGGGAAATCTATTGCTCCTGTGCGGGGGTTAATTTCTGCTTTCATTAGTCTCCTAATATTTTATGCACAACTAAACTAAACCAGTCTGTCCAAGAACAGTGATGTAATTAGAGTAGAGACCATTGTATTTAACCATCTGCACCCCAAAATCTGTTTACTTATAAAAACAAACACCAGATTTATACAATTTGCCATAGCCAGAAGTTGTAAAAACAGGAACTATTAATTGATTCAATCGAGAATCAGAGTTGAAAGTAGTTTTTTAATTTGATCGTGACTGCTTTAATAAAATTTTGGGGAAAAAACTGTATTCTTTCTTTTGTCTCTCCGAACAGGCAAATCTGGTGGCTGCCTTTGAGCAAAGTTTGGCACTAATGACGACTCGGCTGCAGAGTCTGTCGATGAGCCAGGAACAGAAGGTAATATCACATCCACACTTTCAAACACAAACACACACAAACGTGAATAACAGCTGCATTCCACTATGGTGCAGTCAGCTAAGAGCAGGCAGTGTCGTGCTAACATGGAGCGAGGTGACTTTGATCACAGCCTGCGGTAAGCAGCTGAATGTAGGTTAGGAGGCCCAGGCTGCAGCCCCACAGGGTGACTTTTAGTGTGAGAAGAAAACAGTGGAAAAGTGGAAAAAATAACTGCACTTGAGGCTGAATGATTAGTGTAAACAGCTTGCATGTGCGCTCACACCAAACATCACATTCCTGCATTCTTCAGCCTTTTGTATCTTTTTTTAGTAAGAAAGAATTGATCAGTGCCCGTGGCAGTGTTCAGTGTGTGGGTCAGTGTTCAGTGTGTGTGTGTGTGTGTGTGTGTGTGTGTGTGTGTGTGTGTGTGTGTGTGTGTGTGTGTGTGTGTGTGTGTGTGTGCGTAAATGAGGATTCTCTCTTCGTGCTTCATGCCTTGCTGCTCCCTCTGAAAGACTTGTCTAGACCGCTCCAGAAAAAAAGTCTTTGTTGTTTGTGCCAGCGCGCTGACCTGTGCAGCTCAGCCTGAAGCACAGGCTCTTTAACCTTGAGGAGATGGGCCGGGCGGCTCTATTTAGAGTGGTCTGGGATTGACTTCAGCATAGAGAGGCTCTGTTGTTCTCGACTCTTTGTCCTTTTGAACTGTTAACATCATGTGGAGGATCAAGCCCCTCAGGTCTATCAGCTCATACTGTGGGCTAGAGATGTAGTGTTTGACTAAAGAATGGGACAATACTACTCCTACCCAAAAAATATGGAAATATATCAGTGTTTATTCTATTTTATCTTATAATATGTCATATAGACAACTGTAAAAAAAAAAAAAAAAAAAGTTAAAATAGACTTTATGGTGCAATATGTAAGAATTTTTGTTTTTAGCATGCAGAACAGCTAGCCCCTAGCCACACTGTACCTCAAGAGGTGATAGACTGATAGCAAACAACACCAATATTCCCACAGTGCCTGAGCTTCCATTCTGGGCAAAGTCAGCTTATACTGCCACTAGCTGCACGATTAAATGAGCTCAATAGCTAATGGCAGCTACAGTTAGCAGCAGTTAGCGGTTACTCTGATTAACACCAAATCACTGACATGTATTAAATGTTTCTGTAGGACTCAGAGCTGTTGGAACTGAGGGAGACAATCGACGCCCTGCGGAGCAGGAATGAAGAAGCCCAGGCTGTCATACATGGAGCCTTGAACAACCAAGATAACATGAAAGGTTTGGTGACTGACCTGTTTCCCTGCACATCTGCCTGCATCAATGCACATTTGCCCCTTTGTGACCTCGAGCTGTTTTGGTTTCCAGAAATGTTGATGCGACGTCAGAACTCGTGTGAGAGCATCTCCAGTCTCAACAGCCTGACCAGCATGTCGAGTCTGGGCAGTCTGAAGGACCAGGATGCCAAGAAGAAGAAGAAAAAGAGCTGGGTAAGAACACACTCTGCATGTGACTCTTAACAAGCCATTTGTCTATGCTTAGTTTGTTCTCCGCAGTGATGTTTAAATAGTAGCACGAACCCGATAACAGCAAGTGTGACCGCTCTCTCCCTCCTCTGTGTTGTGTTATTTTTCTGTAATAGGTCTTCGAGGTGAGTGCAGTAATTGTGCCCCTATAAAGCCTCTATAATTTTAAGTCACACAGCATGATGGACCATCTAAAACTGTCACGCAGTCCTCAAGTGCCTTCCATCTCTGCTCATTGAGCCTCTAGAACACTGATTGGCTGCCTGCTCTGTGAATATTAAATAAGGACCGATGGCTGTAATTCAGAGTGGCAATCAGCAGACATGATGTTCCATACACAGTTTAATCATCAGTTTAATCTTCAGTTATGTTTCTCCTCATTTACACCATGCTTTATTCTGTACTTCCTTTCCTTCAGTAAAATTCTGTACAGCCTTACCAAGTAACCCTGACTGACGCAGGAGCTGGGCACTAAATCTGCAAAAACATGCACCGACTCTAACTTTGACTTATTTGCAGAAAATGACAGGAAGCTTAAAGAAGAGTGCTTATTCAGTTTCTTTCTTATGTCCGTACATTCAATTTAAAGCCACCATCAACTGCCTGCTAGCCTAGCTGTATAAAGGCCAAGGGGAAACAGCTGGTCAGGCTCAGTTGAGGGTAACACAATCTGCCTTCCAAAACATTTGACAAAAATCATAACATAATTGTTCATATTTAACAGACAGATATGAGAGAGGTATCACTTTTCTCATCCTTGTGGCAAGAAAGTGAATAAGCGTCTCCCTAATGTCAAACCATTCCTTTAATTACAGCATGTATGAAATCAGTCATAACACCTTGTTTTTGTTTTTCTTCTTAGTAATAAATGCAGTAATCCTCTGAATATTGGTTCATCTCTCTGTATTGCCATCCTTTGTGTAGCTGAGGAGCTCCTTCAACAAAGCATTCAGCATTAAGAAAGGCTCCAAAACCTACTCAGACATTGAGGAAATCGCCACCCCCGACTCCTCAGCTCCCAACTCCCCAAAGATGCCTCATGAGGGGCTAGAAGGAGGAGAAAACCAGCCCACGTCCCTCAAAACCTCAACCTCTGCCACCTCCTCTGTGTGAGTACACAAACCCCTTGCTGCAGCTCTTAGCTCAATACTTTTAATACGTTTTATCACACTTTATGGTTGTCTGGTGCTGAAGACTGCAACCCCTTCCCTCCAGGATCATGGAGACTACAGAAGAGGGAGACAATGAAGAAACGGCAGTAACAGAGCTGCGCTCAGAGCTCTGGCTGAAAGAGAGAGAACTGACAGACATCCGACTGGAGGCCTTAAGCTCCGCACATCAGCTGGAGCAGCTCCGAGAAGCCATGAACAGCATGCAGGTTTGTTTTGCCTCCATGAGCATTTGTGCAAATACATTAGTGTGTGAATTTAACATTTTTCCCCCTGCCTGTATCTTAGTCAACTGTGGAGAACCTGAAGGCAGAGAATGACCATTTGAAAACAGGGAGTACGCTCACTCTCCCTGGCTCCGGTCCCACCTCTTCCACTTCGCAGCCTTCAGGACTCGCCTCTCTGCTGGGGCCCTCACTGAGGCAGCCAATGAGTATGTCCCTCACCAAGTCCTTCAGCCTCAGCCTGAATGATTGTAAAGATCCAGGTAAGATACAGACACAGAATTCCACCTGTTTTCACTTAACAAGCATCTACAGCACACGTAAAAGTTGTATATCTGTAACCCTTTCACTATTTTCTTTCCCTTTTCTCTTTTAGACCTGTCTCCAGTTGACACGTTAAGTGTGTCTTCCCAGCCAGATGAGGTGTGTGCAAGAGTGCTGGTCCGCATTGGAGATCATGCAGAGGTAAACATCTTAAACAGCCTCAATATCCTCTAATGTCAACAGCTTTAACGTGAACATATGCAAGATTGTTCACTCTTTCCGTCTCTCTGTCTTTGCAGGGCAGTAAGCAGCAGCAGGACTACTTCCTGGGCTCAGTGCTGGTCAATGCGAGGACTGACTGGGCCTGTCTCGACTCTCTCATAGCAAAGACCTTCAAGGTAGGCCTTTCCCTTTACCTTGCAGTCCCAGTATAACTCTGAATAGATAGACCAGTCCTTCCTTATTTTCCTTTTTTGTTTGCTCCAGGATTATCTTACTCAAGTGGACCCGACTACCAGCCTGGGTCTATCCTGTGATTCACTGCACATGTACCAGCTGTCCCAGGGAGTGCAGAGGGTGATCGGAGGAGAAAAACCTCAAGCATCACCTTGTCGTTATCTTGGCAATGGTTCAGCTCGAATATTTGTCACCTTGAAAGGTTAGTGAAAGTCCTCAGTAGTTGTTTTTGCTTTGAAATGTGTGTCATTTATATTTTTGCCGACCATTTTCATTGGATTGATTTCCCACCTTCTCGGCCACCTACATTATACTGTAAAACACAACTTTGCCCTCATTTCATCTTTTTTTTTTAAATTTATGTTTCAGTAATGCAAGCTGGTGAGATTAGAGATGATCTGACAAACAATAAGCAATGATGGATGTTGTGGAAATTACTCTGAAGTAGGGAGAGCTATATAGGGAGAGGGAGAGTTTTCATATCAGTCCCTGTTCACCACTGCACTTAAAAATGAATACAACTACAAAATATTGATTGTAATGTATTGCCCACCTCTAGATTTATAAAGATTTATGTCTACGTACATGGAGGGGCATTTTAAGTTCGTAAAATTTGAAACTAAGTTCATGAATTGTAAATAGTGTACTGAAACATCAGCATCTCCCATTTTTTTTTTACATGCGGTAGTTACAGATATTTGATAATAAGGACGACATAAATCAAATTGCCTCCTCCATGTCTGCCTCTCTCTAGGTCTTAGGGAAAAATCTGTCGACGCTCTGGTGTTCGAGACTATGATTCCTAAGCCGATGATGCTGCATTACATCAGCTTGGCGCTGAAGCACAGACGCCTGGTTCTGTCTGGGCCCAGCGGGACGGGAAAGACATACCTAGCTCAGCGTCTGGCTCACTACCTCCTCGAACGCAGCCGGACCGACTCGGCCGAGGCCGAGACCTGCATCCTGGGTCGTAGCGCTGCAGTCAGCTTCAACATGCATCGTCAATCACAAAAGGTAACATGTTACTCGGGATTTATTTCAACCGCTTATTAACACAAATTTGAGTTTTGATTCATATACACAGACTTTTTAACTTCCCCTTTTTATCACCTTCACTTTCAGGAGTTGCAGCTTTATCTGTCTGACTTAGCGAATCAGATCGACAGAGAGAGTGGAGGAGAGCTGCCGCTGGTTGTTATTATAGACGACATCAGTGACTCAGCAGCTATCACTGAACTTGTTAACGGAGCACTTACCTGCAAGTATCACAAATGGTGAGTCACTTCAAACTGTTGCATTTCTCTAAAGAGATAAAATGATATCCTGCTCATGAAAAGTTCATTTCCTGCGTTGATGTTTCAGTCCCTACATCATTGGAACAACCAATCAGCCTGTGAAGATGTCGTCTAACCACGGACTGCACCTTAGCTTCAGGTGAGCACAAAATGATAACAGTGCCACCTCGTTCTTTACAAAATGAAGTGCACATAGAGTAACAGAAATTTTCTTGCACGTGAACACAGGATGGTGACGTTCTCAAACAACGTGGAACCGGCTAATGGGTTCCTAGTGCGATACCTGCATCGTAAAGCTGTGGAAGCCTACCAGGAGAAGGTGCAGGACCCAGCACGCCACCAGGCTCTCCTTCGCGTACTGGACTGGGTCCCTCAGCTCTGGTACCACCTCCACACTTTCCTGGAGAAGCACAGCACCTCAGACTTCCTCATAGGTGAGAGACAGTGGACACACAGTCAAGGAACATAATTTGGTCCGCAGCATGAAATCTGTTAACCTGAAACTTTGCCTTCCATGTAGGTCCCTGCTTCTTCCTGTCCTGCCCAGTATCAGTGGCAGAGTTCAGGCAATGGTTCATCGATCTGTGGAACCACTCCATCATACCGTACCTGCAGGAGGGAGCCAAAGATGGCATCAAGGTGAAATACACTGTTAGTGCTACTGGCAAAAGGTTTGCTGTTTTGCTTCTTCATGCTATTCTAAAAAGTATTTCTGTGTTTTCTCTCAGGTGCACGGTCACAAGGCGGTATGGGAGGATCCAGTGGAGTGGGTGAGAGGGACTCTCCCTTGGCCCAACGCACAGCAGGACCAGTCTAAGCTCTTTCACCTACCTCCCCCCAGCATAGGTCCACCCAGTGAGGAGAAGAAGCCCCCCAAAGATACACCTCCACCCAGCACACTGGAGTCAGACCCACTGGTGAGAGAGAAGGTTTCTATTGCGATAGTTAGGTGCAGAGAGGCGGCATGGGTGTGAGGTGTGCGTTTCACTTGTTAAGTGTGAATGAATCAGTCATCAACAGAGACAAATGTTAATGGACTGAAGGAGATATTTCCATGTTATAGTATCCAAACATTCTAATTGGATTCTAATTGGTCATCTCATTCAATTAATGATCTTTCTTATTTCAGTGATATTTTCTCATGTATACGTAGCCTCTCCTTGTGGGGTAGCTACATGTTTGCACTTTTGAAAATGTCTTCTCTTCGGTCATCATTTAAAGTTCAGCTGCAGTGAATACTTTCACTCTACACATGTTAATGAGGAAGAAAAATGCATCAAATCTTATTTAGCAGAAAAAGATGTATAAATCAAATGAATTGTGGCTGGGCTCATTTAAATCTGCAGTTTTAATACCCTGCTTGATTAAAAAAATTGTGGCAATGCTAAATTTTGCACCGACAAGTTATTTGCGACAGGCTTAGTAAACTATTGTTTAAGTAATTTAAATAACAAAAATGCCAAACATTGGCTGGTAAGATTTACCACCTCTCAGTTTAAATTCATATTTGTTTCATTTCTTGGCAATTGTTCAGACAATACACCCAGTGTGGCAACATCCTCTTTTACTCTGGGACATTGTTATGTGCAGTTTTCACAGTTACACGTACACATTTTCTTAAGCCAGAAAGTTATGTGATTAATCACAGAAATGTTCAATAAGTAAATGGACAAGAAAAGTTATTCGTAGTTGCTGTAATACTTACAGAGGTATGTCACTGCTTGAAAGATGGCCTCTTGCTTAAAAACTGGGCTGTCTATGCTGTAGAAAGATGGAAATATTTTTGAAATTGTTGCTACATGTCAAGAATCCTCTGGGACTGGGACAGTACAGGAATGAAGGGCTTTAAGCAGAGAACAGCTACATGTGGAGTAAATATAAAATTGGTAATTTTATGCAAATATGTCAGTTACACTCACATTGCCTCTTTGTCTCCTCCTGCTACCCAGATGGCCATGTTGTTGAAGCTCCAGGAGTCAGCCAACTACATCGAGTCTCCAGAGCGGGAGGGCTGTCTGGATCCCACTCTGCAGGCTACACTCTGAGAAAAAACAGGCACCTGTCAGTCAAGCTGTGGACTCTTGATTATGGCTGACGCAACGGGTGCAGTCCCGATGAGACTCTAAAGACTAAATAAAGAACTTAACTGTGCGCTCAGTGAGCAGCTACAAAGCTAAATGTAAAGGATCTACAGAGAGAGAGAGAGTGATCATGGACGAGGGGTTTGCTCTGCCCTGCTATCAGAAAGACAATTAAACTGCTTTTCATAGGAAGCTGTGATGATCATGTCAGGGAAAGACTTGTCTCTTCTCTGCCCTAAATTAGTCCCAGATGGGTTGAATCTGCAAGTGCATGGTAACCGGAATAGTATGATGCAAATTATTACCTATAATCCTATTGATCAAGACCCATTCTTTTTTCCTTTTTTGCTTTTTACTGCCACGACTTCCACCACAACTCTTGGTGCTTACTTGCTGGTTTCTATTGATGGCGCATGCTTCAGTTCACAAAGTCACTCTGATTTACTCAAAAGTAGGATCATCACTCGACCACAGCCAAAAATGCACTTTATTTTCTACTTGTGGTAATTGGATTTAAGGAGGCTGTGTCAGTGACTGTGAGTTTGGCCAAATTATGCAGTTCATGAGTAAATCCACTAGATGGCAGCATCTTATTCCCCCTGCCTCAGTGCTCTCCTGGCAATTTATCCAAGGTGCTCAGTACAGTATATAACACACTCTACATTATAAATATAAAAAATGGCCTTGAATGTTTTGTTATGTTCATTTCAGCCACATTTTATCTTTCATGGATCAAAATATCAGAATTTGTAAGAGCAACGTGCATGGGTGAATAAAGAAATCGGTTTTAAGGGTCAGTCTGTAAAGGAAGTGTCATCATCACCGTAGAAACAGACATTGACCCAGCTCGACATACAGAATTGTAAACACAGAGAAAAAAAAACAAAAAAACAAAAACTGCTTGTTTGTCTGCTGATAGGTCTATCTAACCATTTCTGGCTCTGCTTGCGTATATTCTGTATCTAGATATCAGTTTTAAACACAAACTCCTCTTGTGATAGATGAAGATACAGCTTTGAAAATCTTGATTTTGTAGGATTTTATACTGAGTCAACTTCAGTGATCATCTGTATACAGCAACCACCACCTATGTATACCTAACATGCCGTTATCAGACAGCGTAGAAACAATACGCTTCTGTCATCACGTACATCATCCAACAGGAGCGGGAGGGGACATAAAACAAACTGCCATCAAGTGATAAGTGTCTGTACAAAAAGTGATTTCCTTCCTCATTGCATTTGCTCTTTATAACTTTGATACCATACCTGTAGAAAAAAATGAGTTTCCTTCTTGAAGAGTAAGAGTAAGGGCTGGGGTGTGAGAAAGGTTAATTTATAAGTGGCTTCCTCCTGTTGCTCTCCTTCATTTGTTTGCACATAATATATGTTAGAGTACTAGATTACAGAGAGTATTTATTGCTCACATCTTGACTGTTCTTGTGATGAAGGAGGAGAGCGTGAAAAAAAGATGTGTAAGAGGAGGAAACTGTCTGTTTGTGGAGATGTTCTCAAACTTCTCAGCCATGTGCCCCTGCCTCGACCCTGAAGTACCTCAAACTGCCATTTTTGTCCAGATGTCCCTCTACTTTCCAAAAAAAGAAACCATAAAAAAAACAGGGTGCTGGTGTAAAGTAGAGACATGATGCCTAAAGTCTATCTGTGCCTGAAACACAATTTGGCCTAAAGCTGCCTGTGAGCTGCTTTGATCCACCACTCGGAGGCCTCCATTTAGAGGAAACGTCATCACTTCCTCTCAGCTACTCTGATGTCACTTTAATGTCGTCACCTTGATGCCCAGATCTGGGTGAAGAGCGGGTTATCGATTGTGACCTTTGCCTGGAAGTCTTGGTGATGAACTGCTGGTTAAGATGAGTGTGCATCGTGACCGGGTTGCTTGTGTGATGCCATTTCAAGAGCAGTGAAAGAACAGAGATGTAACGCCAACAAATGTATCCCTGGTGTGTTTCCCAAAGTTTTGTTTCATTGGACCTACCACGCTTAACCTTACCACGGGATTTTTTAATAACTGGATGTTTCTCCATCTTTTCACGTTGTTTTTAAGAGCGGACCTTTGTTTTTTTGTGTGTTTTTTTCTTATGCAAATATTTGTAAAGGTTTTCTTTCTATTTTGTACATGACATTACTATTGTAAACACTGTAAATAGTCAGTGCATCTGCGACAACAATCACTAAAAACTTGTAGAGATCTAAGAGAGGGCATGGCCCCTGTATGCAGATAAAAAAAAAAAAGGCATCCTTGGTGGTTTTATTGTCTTCCTCCAGCAGGCGGGAAGGAGCACTTGGCTTAAAAAGGGGGCCTGAATAATGGTTGTGTGGCTCGTCTCTATAACCACATCAAATTCCATATGTCTAACATTGAGCAATGGACACAATAAAGTCATGCCATTCTTCACATCACTACCTGTCTCTGTTTATATTGTTTTACCCACTAGAGGGCGCTAATATTACTGTATATGGTCATTTCATGGGCTGTATGAACATGTTATTTGCATGTGGTGCATTTTGGCATGGTAAACTGTTATCTGACATTGATTACATGTAGATAACTGCTTGTAATTGTGAGCAATAGGAGGTAAAATAGGATTTTCTTACCTCCTGCATACATCACAGGTCCTATCAGAAATGAAGATGTGACTGAAGTAGTGGGGATGGGGCTCATATCAACGGGAGGGGGTATTAAAATGAGGAAATGGGTGGAGTTGCCCACTTGCCCACCGAGCCTCACACTATATATATTACCTAAGACCCGTCCTGACCGCTTCATCCACAGTACTGGCCGTCTATCAGCAAGATGCCAGGCAAACCTGCCCCCATCAAGAAGTCCCCAGCCAAGAAGGCTGCCGACAAGGCACCTGAGCCCGCCCCGGAGCCCGAACCCGCTCCTCCCGCAGAGGCTGCACCTGCGGAACGCGCTCCAGCCGAGGCTCCTCCGGCTGAGGCAGCAGCCGCACCCGAGGGAGAAGCGCCCCCCGCAGAAGCCCCAGCTGAGGAAGCCCCAGCTGCTGAAGGAAGCGCACCAGGTACCTGAAGGCACCACAACAACCGCGAAAATAACCGCAGGAGATCAGGATGAATGCTAAGATAACTCGACTAATCTTAGCTAGGTAACGGTTAAAGCCAATGTTAACATTCTAACGTTTAAGCATGTTTGGGATAATCTGAAAAGTAACTAGTAACTAAAGTTATCATATAAATGCAGTGAGTTAGAAAGTACAATAATTGCCTGGAATGAAAGAACAAAAGGAGTATTTGAGTAAATTTACTTAGTTACATTACAGCACTGTGGTCGACCCTGTTCTTAGCCTAGGCCTCAGCATTTTTCTGGTTATAAAAATGAGTGTTTATACAATGCATAAATTATAAATGTATTTAAAAACGTGCTACTGTTGGTGCTGTCCGACTGCTATTCAAAGGAAGCATGTCTTCTGCAAAGTAACTAGTAACTGAAGTTCCCAAATAAATGTAGTGGAGTATGTACAATGAGTGCCTCCAAACTGTAGAGGGGTAGAAGTGTAAAGTAGTAGAAAATGGAAATACTTTGGACTGTGTAACCTTCACGAAGTTAGCGCTTACAGCAGGACTGTGATATTTTTAGCTAGGTGTACCTAATAAACTGGCAACAGTGTGCAGGTGTACATGAGAGATACAAGTTTTTTAAAAGTACATTTACAGCTAATCTCCCTCCTCTTGCTATGAATGTACCCGATCAGTTGTAATAAGATGAGATGTCTTGCACTCGTAGAGACCATGCCTCTACACTCGGTGATGAATTAGAGATGTTACAATACTGACTCACCCTACTCATTTCTGCTGGAAACTGATAAAACAGGTGACTGCATTGTACAAACAGAAATGGACTCATTTTCATAAAACAAATCTCCAGTCCTTTGCCTGCTGATGACATGTCATCAACTCCTGAAACACGGGCTGCTGCAGCAACTGTAACCCCCATCACTCTTAAAGCTAAACTTGCTTGTTGAAATTGTTTCTCAACATGTAGCTGTTATTAATGATGGGGCTAAAACTGTGCAGACAATATCTCTTGTCCAGTGCACGATCAGCATAATAGTGACTTTATGGACTGGAGTGGTTGAGTCTACTTTTCTGAAATTTTATAAGGAACAGCTACATGAGTGACTTGCATTTTATTTACCTTTACCTTTATGATAGTGGAATTTTCGAACTTCAGTACAATACCTGGAAAAATAATGAATCACAGTATTCTCGATACCACAGTGCAAATCTGATGCTACACATGATAACGAGGTACCACATCTCTTTTCTCAGCTTGTGAAAATAACTTCTCTAGCCAACATACATGTATCTATCATCCATACACTTGCTGCTGAGGGTAAATCCCATTGTGATTAATGGTATATCATTTTATGGCCATTAATTAATTTTATATCAGACTGGCCATTGTTGAAGACTTGCATTTTGCAGAAAGAGTTCATTTAAAGGATAAATTCACCCTAGAACATAAGAATGATGTCTATCATTATATACTCCACCTCGTGCTGGTCAAAGAGCAGATGAAGTTTAAACAATAAACAACAAAATGGCTCCATACAACTTGTTGGCATATTCCAAATTTCTAGAAGCCCAAAGATCCCAAATTGATTTGAAAATACATTATTTACACCCTTGTGCACCAACTTCAAATGGGATACATGCTGACGCTTTAACCTTAACCTTAGCTGCAGTGAAGATTTCAGCTTTATAAAAGGTGTAAACGATGCCCTTTCACATAAATCTTGGGGCTTCTCAAAACCTGGATTACGCCTGACGAGTTATATAGAGCCAGTTTATCACTTTTTTCTTTTTAGAAGAATGGTGCAACACTCTTTTGCTATGAAACTGGAAACACAAGAGTTTCTCACCCTTTAAGAAGTATTGGAATGAGTAGTGGCACAAATTGCATGGGACTTACACAGCGGTTAAGATGCTGAAACCACCACCAGTGATATTTACGTCACCAACCAGGTACTGGTAAATTTTTGTCTTACTTACTCCAGACCTTGGTTGGAAGGAACATCATTGGTGGGAGTAGTGGTGTGACTGGTATTGTTTTTGCCTGCTAACCTCAACATGTAACCCCTAACTTCAGCTGATGCCACAGCCACTGAGGAAGGAGCTGATTCTACGACTCCAGCCGAGGGTAAACACACACATCACAGGCGGTCCACGCACACAAGCTGTAATGCATGATCTGTGTGTTTGTGTCCCACTGTGCACTACACATGGTGTGTATGTTTCTTGCTCATGATCTGTTGTGTTTATTTTGTGTCTGTAAACTTTATCATGTGGAAGTTTTAACCAACCTGTGAGGTTGCTATCTGTGGCACTGGCGTTGTACTGTGTACAAATGTCTTCAGTGTCTCCGAGACGTGTTCAGGAGTCAGTTTTTGGGTCGTAAAATCATCTGTTCTTGTCACTGTCAACACATAGAGCTTTGTCACCGCTTTTCTGTCCTGCTGCTTGCTTCAGTGGAGTGTATCGTAATCAAATCTGCTTGAAATTGATTCCCAGCACGTTCAGTGTCATAATGTATGTCACTAATTGGCTCGTAATTGCATTTTAACGCTAGCTGCTGCACCCGCTGCTGAAGAAGGTGCCGCTGCTCCCCCCGCAGATGCTCCTGCCACAGACGCTCCCCCTGCAGACGCTCCTGCTGCAGATGCTCCCGCTGCAGACGCTCCTGCAGATGGTACATAAACATAAACCATCACACAGACAACAGCATTACTACTCAACCGCAACAAGTGCTATCCATCATGCTTTTCTACAGCTGTGAGGACGAGTGGATTCTTAACAAAACTTTAAAACTCCTGATGTCTTTTCCAGTGAAAAGCCACAGCGACAGATTGAAATGTCACAACACGGAAAAGATGTGCTGGATAATTATCCTCACCATTTTCCTCACTGCTGCTGTTTGTCTCTAAAAACCACATTAACCTCCTGCTTGTTTGACACTAGCTGCTCCAGCAGAAGCTGCCGTTGTAGAGGAGCTGCCAAAGGCCCCCACGCCCCCACCTCCTGCAGGTAACACCAACTTTACACCCTGCTGTCAGATTGCTGTGATGACAGATGTAATGACAGTGACCAATTTGTGTCCTCTAAACCTCAGTTATTTTAGTTAAATTTATTCAGTTTACTCTCATGCATGACAAAAAAGAGGAAAAACACTCAATAAACTTAATTGCAAGTGAAGTGGAACGTGTGCAGGAGTATTTTTCCTGACTCACTATTTTCGAAATTACTATATATTTCTCTTCTCCGTTTACAAAGAGCAACAGTGGCTAGTGTTAACTTTAGAAATGGATTTGATGAAATAAATTAACCGGCCACAGAGCCCCTTCAGTCAATGATTTGATAATGACAATAATTGTACGTTACAGTCCTACATGTAATCATGTTGTTGGCTGGGAGAGTTCATGATTAATCACTACTTGTCCACTTCAACACTGAATTAATCTGCACTATTTGACCTCCTTAAGTCCCCACCAGTGCTCCTCTGGAAGTATCAGTGGAGGATGTGAATGACTGTAGCCTCACCATCAAATGGAAGACCCCAGAGACCATCGGAGACTCAGGCCTGGACGGATACACTGTCGAGTACTGCAAGGATGGAAGTGAGTCGATGAATGTATGTGTGTGGGAGTCTGCACCTGTCCCTAGAGTGTCAGAGGGCAGATAGACTCATAGCTTGGTCCAGGCCGTATACGGCAGGCAGCGTTTCACCGGCTGTCACTGTATCTCCTGACACCACTTTTAGCTTCGCTCGTTTGCTTAGATGACAGCGTGCCTTCTGAGATTACCTCATGACGGCCAAAGTTTACTCCTTATGGGCAGGTTGTTTGTAAACTTGTGTCGACAGCCGATAAGCCACTTAACATGTCCAATAAGGAAACATTTACCCTTTTTAAAATAGAAAAAAGTTCCAGAAAGTATGTGTGTTTAACAAGTCGCAGCCTAATCAAGCTATCACGTCATTCATACTTCTACTTTTTATTCCTGCAGCATCAGACTGGGTTGTAGCTAACGAGGAGCTGACCCCAGCTAACCACTACTGCATCAAGAATCTGACAGCCGGTGACCTGCTGCATGCACGCGTGGTGGCTGTAAACCCCGGTGGCCGCAGTGAGCCGGGCGCACTTGCTCAAGCTGTGCCGATCCGTGAAGTTGTTGGTGAGTAGCAGCATGTCATTTCTCAAACAACCCACTTACAAACGACAGGTTAAATGGGAATTCCACACAGCTCAGACCTTTGCAGCTCTTCAGTATGAGATCATAACAACTTGGAGAAACAACCGAAGAAGTAACAGGAATGCACTGAGTGATCTGTGGGACTGTACATGAGTGCAACTGTGAACAATAATTTGCAAGTTGTTAAAATTAGATTTTCCTTCAAAAGTACCTACAAAAAACAAACAGTGTTTCTCTGCAAAAGCTGCAGTTTGAGTTTCGACCGGTGTAAAGACAGCTTTTAAAATGTCTGTCCCCAACCTCTTTATCAGGAGCTCTGATTGTTGTAACTTATGACCTATCCTTAGAATACTCATGTTGCAGCCAGCGATGTAGAGGTGGTATTAACTGCCTTGGCCTCGGATGGACTGCACAGATGTAGGCACATAAATCCCACAGGTGCTGACAAGGCCTTTCATCAGCTGTAAATCTTGCTTTCACACACACACACACACACACACACACACACACACACACACACACACACACACACACACAGTATATGGTCATTACTGCAGGGTTGACAAATAAGAAAATAAGGTTAAAGCACTCACAAATTTTATAATTTTTTTATACAAATAATTAAGTCCTTCACAAAGATGAACAATAAAAGATCGTAAGAGTAATTTATGGCATTAAAGAATACTTGACCAAAGATAAGGAGGAAGTCCTTCTTATTATATATTATCCTGAATCTACTGAACCGCTGCACCATATAGTCTACTGCTGCATCAGTCCTCAGGGTGATTTAATGGAAGACTGACTCAGGCAAAGAAAAGTGTTTGACTAATGAGCCATCTGACATCTATATTTTACACTGACTTCAACCTTGTCACTGTCACTTGCTCACTTAAATTTATGACAGTGGCTCTTATGCTGTCCTGTTGTCTGGCACAGGTTTCACTGAATAACACTAAAATAAATAGACTCTCGATAATATCGACAATGATAATAATAATATTACTTAGCGTTAACATTTTTTAAGCAGTTGAATTTTTACTCATTGCTTGCAACATTACAAATGCTGGTATTGTTCTGTCAGTCCACCAAATATCCCAACCGCTGCTGAATGGATGGCCATGAAGTTTGTCGCACATTCATGTCCTCCTCAGAATTAATTTAGTAGTCAGTTGTAATCTAGCACTGTCATCAGGTCGTAAACATTATTTAAGGCATACTTAAATTAGCATGTAAATCAAAGCACAGCAGAGCGTTAGATCTGAGTTTCAGTGCTGACACCAAACTAGTTATTTCTTTGATAACAACAAACATGTTTCTGTAAAACAAAATTGTTTTAATTTCAGAAAAAAACATTAATTTTGAATGTCACTAAACAGACAAACAGTCGTGCAATAAATCTCCTTAATACAGTCATAAATCAGGAACTGATCAGAAAAATAAGTGAACAACACAACAAATCTGACCAGGCATTTAATACACTTTCCCATACTTAGTGCCATAGCTCTTGCAATTTACTCAGTACTAATAGCAGTATTTAAATTTAATAGAATCACTGAATCTTATCTTAAAGAGGGTCAACATCCTAAACGTGTATTGCCAGTACTGGACATTTGAGGGTATTCTTATCATTAAGCCCTTTTGAAATTGCCTTTTGTGTGAGAATAAATGTTCCAACATTTCACAGTTCACCCCAAAATAGAAAATCCATATTTTTCCTGGTACCTGCTCTGCTATTTATCAATTTGTATTGTTGTGAGTTGCTGTGTTTTGGAGATTTCCGCCATAGAGACTTCTGCCTTCTCTTCAACAGAATAGCACAATAGCAATGTTGGTTTTTTTGCAAATCAACCCAGTTCATCGCCTAGACAGGAACATACATCTACTCATGGATGAGAGGTTCAAGTTTGTGACTGCATGTGATGTTTGCCAGCTTAGTTAGCTAGCATGAATAGATGTATGCTTCATCCTGCATGGTGATACAGTTGGAATTTGTAGTTAGCAGAAAATAGTTCCTCCATGAAACTGCTCACTACAAGATCTGGAGATGATCTTGAGTAATCGGGTCGTGATTACTGGAAAGAGACATTATTATTGTGTTTGTTGTGTTTGAGCACTGTAAGACAAGTGACATTTACTGTAGTTTTTTTATAATAAAGAGAAGACATCTCCACAACTGATGCCTCTGAAACTCAAACCAAGTCAATCTTTTAAATAACAGGCACTACAAGTAAATATATTTTCGTATGTGCAGCAACTAGCTTCATCTCTCTACTACTGTCTGCAATGAGGGCAAAAATGCCCCCAAAAGAAATACATTTTAACCTCCTTTCATTGTTTTAATGGATATTATTTTTTGAAGCTGTGAATTTCCATCAGACCTCGCACACAATGTGTCACATTGCTTGGTAGTGTAGACCCAAGCTGACATATCCTAGTTATCCACTTTCAGAAGGACAGCTTACTGGCTCTGAGGCTATTTCCTGGTCGGTGTTCAAACAAACAGGAAACTTTAGTGGAGAAATGCAGTTATGCAACCAGACCTGCTGGTCAACCAAGGAGAGTGAAACGTGAGCCTAATTGATGCATCCTGGGTGGCTTGTTGAGGTTAAAATCAGCTGTGTGTCAGTCATGCCGTTCTGACCAGTCACCCATCGCCATGTACAAGCTTCTGTTAAAGACCTGCTGTCCTACATATGGTGAAAGCCCCCCACAAAGACACTTTATCCAGAGACAGAGACAGATTATAGATGGTTTGCAGGAAGACATGTTGGCAGCTGGATGCTATAATGCCAGCGACACTTTTGGGCATTGCTGGGAAGTGTGCTGATTAGCACGGATTACTGTTGAAGCCAAATCTGGAGCCAGAGCTGATCCTCATAGGGAATGATGCTACCAGGAGCCGGATCCCAGCATGTACAGCAGCGCTGTGGTGACAAATGTTAGGAGAGGAGGATGAGATGCACTGGGCAGGAAACCAGGTTAGGAGAGGAGCAAGCAGGGGAAGAAGAGAAGGCGCGACAGCCACCAAAAGATGGACAGGCGTGACATAAGAGGACATTTAAGTAGAGGATAGGGGTGAAGTGAGGTGATGGAGAGCAGCATCTTAGCTGTTCATGTATCGCATAAGCCCTTAGAGCTTTTCAGACATTTGCTGCTTATGCAGAAACATGCAAGGGATGCTGTTCCTGACACTTAGCACCCGGCCTGAGAGAAACCAGTCATGAAGTCCGAGCCACAGTGCAATTTAATCTACATTATTTTATCACAGCTAGAGGACTCATGGAGTCAATGTACTTGATTTGGGTGTCTACAGTTTCCAGTCAGTTGTACCTGAGTACTTCAAGATGGGACATTGGACCAGTTGAAAGTGATGACATCCTCCTGCGTCTTCTTTGTGCATGACAAGAGGGAACACTTGTTGGGGTTCATCCAAGTGTCTAAGCTATTTTAAGAGCTGCTGGATGCAGGGTTTTCCTCTTTTGACCCGCTCTACCCAGATACTGTGCTTTTCCTCTCACACACAGGAACTCTCTGACTGGATTTGTGATCTGCTTTTCTGTGCATGACTTCTCATTATCATCAATAACACTGGGACATAGATTTGTAATTTAAAATAATGTATTGTGAAAGTATTGTTGATAAAACTGTCTGACTGTCTCAATTTGTCACAGAAAGAGCAAATAGTCAAATAAGATTATAACTGTTTTTCAATTTTTGCTTGTAAAATCTTTTATTGTGCTCTGTATGTCTTTAAGTATAACAAAGAAAGTGCTAATTTGTCAGCGCTAATCATGTGCAATCTTACAAACAAACTATGGCTGCAACTAAAGATTATTAAGATTTTGGATTTTGATCAAACGTTTCGTCTATTAAATAATCAAAATGATTGAAAAAGTTGCTATTTACAATTTTTCAGTCATCAGTTAGCTTTTTTTGTCTGATGAAGAGTCCAAAACTAAAAGATCCCTTTATTTTGCAGATTCATTTTCTGTTGATTAATCAAATGGTCATTGCAGCTCTGAATCATACTTTGAACTCACATTTCAAAGATTAGGGAAAAGTCTGCATTTATATAAACAAGTTTACAATCAAAACTCTCAAAATATATGTTTTTTGCTATTGGATTTGTGGGCAGTGAAAATTATTTTAGCTCTTTTAGACATCTTCTCTTGTACCTTTGCCTAGCAGAGGCTGCTCTATTTAGGTCTTGTTGACCTTCCATTTTAAGCGTGTGACCCCACATCAGAGACACAAATTTGTACACTGGTTGATGGTGATGCCAGCTACTGTTGTCAAGTAGGTGATTTATGAAGGTAGTTGTCCAGATGATGTCACTCATATCAAATTTACCAACAGATCAGTTAGCAATCACGATAGCAAAAACAGATGATTGGTGGAGGAGGAAATAAAAAAGCACTACTTGTCTTTTCAGATCGTCCGAAGATCCGCATGCCCCGTGCCCTCAGATCCTGCTTTGTCAAGCAGGTTGGAGAGCAGATCAACCTGGTTATCCCCTTTCTTGTAAGCCAGCACCTTCACACACCATCTGAATAATCCATGAATATCATATCCAGATGGCAAACATAATAATTTACCTTGTAACTCATCAGGGAAAGCCCAAACCTATGGTGTCCTGGCTTAAGGATGGCCAGCCATTGGATACAAAGAGGGTCAACATCAGGAACAGTGACAAGGACAGCATCATGTTTATTCGTTCTGCTCAGAGGGAGGACTCCGGTGTTTACGAGATGGCTATTAAAGTGGATAGCTTTGAAGACAAAGCCAACATCACCCTTCAAATTGTGGGTGAGTTGCACCTGCAGACTGTGTGTTTGCATTCAAACACACACATCATGTGCGTGCGCCTGACATGTAAACGTCGGCTTATTTCAGACCTCCGTGATGAATCTGCACAGCTGTTCTTGTAGCTGACTTGTTGGTTGTGAGACTTGCTCTGAAAGAAATTCAAAGCACTGGCCAACATATATCACACCTCTAACAATGATGACCTTTGACCCCACAGTGTTTGACCCTGCTGTCAGTTGCGGCTGTTAAACTGTTTAATGGCCCTTTTGATCTAACTTGGTTCGGAGCAGACACCTTTCATACTTTGAGGAACACACTGGTTATGATTTTAATCCTTTATAAATGCAGAAATGTGTCTCCTCAGAGCTGCCCGGACCTCCTGCCAGTGTGAAGTTGGTGGATGCCTGGGGCTTCAATGCTGCTCTGGAATGGACTGTTCCCAAAGATAATGGCAATGCAGAGATAACTGGATACACCGTCCAGAAGGCTGACATGAAGACAGGGGTATGGCAGATGTTCACATTCAAACACACCGAGCAAATCACGTTGTCAGATAGTTTGAATTTGTAGACATAAGCCGGATCAAAAGGAGTTAACGGGAATCCGGCTGCAGATAACTGTTGCGTAGTTTTGATTTATAATTCAGTGTCTGCTTTCTCCCACTGATGTAACGTGCATAATAAACCCTGTCGTACTCTCCCTGTTGTGTTCCAATGTTTACATTCTTTCATATACGTAAGCCTCTTTCACATCCAACCAAAAACCCACTAACACCCAATAGTATTTGGCTTTTATCCTCATGTACAATCTGCATTCATTCCACTATTAAGTGACTTCTGCAGTAGTCATGGCTGTTTACCGGCTCCAGCTCCAATCAGCATTGATGGAAACAAGATACACAGGTGGACTTTTATCCTAATTACAATAAGAATAAAATGGTCTTATCAAATCAGATTCTGTCTTTCCTCCATTGATCTCAGTATATCATAATGCCAGTAGGTCTTTTTAAAGTGGTCCTAAAGGGATCTGGCAGAAATGTAAGAGGTACTGCTGCCAGGGAGCACTCAAACTAATAAACAAAACAGCTACCAGAACCGATGATACACTCCAGGACATTTGTAGGAGAGGACATACATATTGTGTCACACTTCATCCCTCTCTGTCTTTCTTTTGTACCTGGTGGTGCAGTGAGTAGAGAGAATTAGCCAGTAACAGGCATCAAAGTCATAATGAACTCATATGGCGAAGATGGACAGAAAGAGAGAGAGGGAAATGTGGAATTGATGAACCAAAAACAGAGGGAGCAGGGTACAAGGTGCAAAGAGAAAGTGAAAGATATAGAAATAATAGATTAGATAAAGGCAGATGACACTTGCCTCATTTGAAGATAACTACTCCAATGATGACATGTGATGCAGTAGTTTTCTATCTTTCTTAAACTGACCGTCTGCTGTGTCTCCGCTTGCAGGAGTGGTTCACGGTGCTGGAGAACTACCATAGGCTAACCGCCACCGTCTCTGACCTCATCATGGGCAATTCGTACAGCTTCAGAGTGTTCTCTCAGAACCGAGTGGGCATGAGCGAGTCCTGTGCCGTCACCAAGCAGGTGGCCACCATACAGAAGACAGGTGACACCCTTGTTTCATTCCTAAATTCTTAATTCTTCTAGGGCATTTATTGAAATAATAAAGAGTTTAGTGGCAGGGCTGCAGTAGGTACTTATGGTTTAATGAGGTACAGTTTGTAGTCTGTGAGAGTGTGTCTGTGTTTAAAGACTTGACGAGTTGAAATGGTCTTGGCATTGCTTCAATCACAAGTGGGCCACTCTCTTGGCCATGCGCAGCTACTATTGCAATAAATTTCAAGAGGCACTGACAACATTAAGACAGCTGGCAGAGCAAGTGTTGCTCTTCCTGTGCTTTTGTGCGATGTGTGTGTCTTTCTGTCTCTGTCCCTGTAATGAATGTCATTTGGTTCTGTAGGTCAGTGCGCTAAATCCGGTGGTTTGTGCGCCGTTATCCCTGTATTTATATGACTATCGCATCTCCTGCTTCTCTTTGATGGTCGGCTTTGCCCTCTTTCTTCCGTTTAGAACAGCTAACATTTGATATTTGTTGTGGTCGGACATCAGATCGTTCAAACTAATTCTGATGATCAAGCATAATCCAGCCCTGCAAGTTTCACAGTCCATGTGTCTGACTTCACAGCCTGTATAAAGATTAACTTTGGGCTTTTTTTTTGGATGGCACTTCAGCTAGAAATCCCCCTCAGTCTAGATGCTGGTGTTGGTGGACTGAATCCAGCAGATGGAAAATGAAACCTCTCAGTTTATCCTGAGGGACAGGGTGGTGATGGGGGAAGTGGTCAGTTGAGAAATCCTACCTCCTGAAAAGAAACATCCGAGCCCTGATCATTTGAGAGCTGCAGGTAGACAGATAATTGGTCAGATATGGAAATGTCAAAGAGATTTTAACTGCTAATCAAATCAAATCAAATCAATCTTTATTTATATGGCGCTTCTCATACAGAAAAAAGTACCTCAAAGTGCCTCACAGAAATAAACAAACAACAGCAGAAAAATAGAAATAGCAAAATAAAAAAAAAGGAGAAGATAGTTAAAAGAACCCAAACCCTCCCACCCCTTCAGACATGGACAGAGACATACACAGTCATACACACACTCACACATATGCACGGGGACACACACACTAATACACACCCATACAGTAGCTGTCACTAAAGAGACATGGCTGCTAAGGTAGAATTGGAGTTTCATTAGTTTAACAGTTATAATTACTAGACACCTTTCAGCTAAACCTACAGTCTCTTGTGACTGTAGGTTTATCCATCCATGTCACATGGCTTCAGCTGCTTCACTTTCCAGAGCTGTCAGTAACAATTACTTTACATTTAGAAGCACAATCAGGTATTGTGATTTCACGGACAGTACCACAATGTAGTCGCTGGTGTGATCTTAACCTCATTCCACGTCTTCACAGGTATTGTCTATAAGCCACCTGAGTACCAGGAGCACGACTTCAGTGAGGCGCCCAAGTTCACCACCGCTCTAAGTGACCGGGCTGCCACCGTGGGATACACCACCAAGCTGCTGTGCTCTGTTCGTGGATGCCCTAAGGTCAGAGAGACAGACACTCCTGTAACATATCTTATCATTCCGTCTTGTCCTGATATGTGATAGCTAATGCCAGCTGCTGAAATTTTAACCTGTGAGAGATGGTCTGTTGCACAGTCTCACTGAGGAAACATGTATTTTTCTTATTGTATAACGTTTAATTCTGTTTTGCTGATACAACATTTATTATTCTACTGGGGAGTCTGGATAAATCATTTGAGTCTGTAGTATTGATTCAAATTAGGTATTAATGTCACTGCTATAAAGATAGATAGAACTGGGGCAAGGCTTAAACTGGTATGTCTATGTGAAGTTTCAGTATGTCTCTCACTGTTCTTGGCGGCCTCTGCTCTGGTTAAACATATCTTTACAGTTGTCTGGCTGACGCAGACGGCTTAGGTGGCAGGCCATGCTGGAAACGCAGTTGATCATGAGTCCTAGCTGTCCTTGACTTCTCTCGCCAAGAACAGCAGTGGCTGCACAGTTTGCACATGCCTGTTTAGTTGAGCCTAATCAAATCCCAGATAGCAAAATTGTACCAGACATGTTCACCCGGCCCATATACTGTGTGGAATGATGGCACTTGGGCAGTCCACTCCTGTTTACCAGATCTGAGCCACAAGTAGGCCATACCATGGCCACATGTCAGCCAACAGCGAACTCTATAACCCAGAATTTGGGGCCAGATCCAGCCCTCCAGAAAAGAAATGAACTGTGGTCCAGCTGGACCCGATGAATATATCTGGCAAGATCTAGGCCACAACTTATTAGCTATCTGTGATAGGAACTGATGTAGGCTCAAACTTATGATGTCAGTGGTTTACCACCAAGACTGTTTTTTTGCAGTTACATGTTAGTCATCGGTTAATCTGCATTCACAGACACAAACTCTGTTTATGGTTTCCCTAGCCAGCAGTCTAAGATAATAAGTGTGTTAAAAGAAGATTGGTTGGGGAAAACTTCCTCCAGAAAGACAAAAAAATTAAATGTAAATTGTGTGATGCCATTCCTATTTACTTGCTTACTCTTACTCTTGCAGTATCATATTAAGAACCAATGCTCGCCAGTGGGAAAAAGTATGATGTAGATGTTCTGAGGCCAAATCATTGAGATCAATATGCTGCCAGTCAGTGTGGTCGAATGCAAGGGATTTAAAGATCTAACATGTTAGCTTGAGCCTGAGTACATTATGACATCGAGACATAAGGCATGTAAAACACTGTGAAGAAAAGACAGATGAGCTAAAAGTCAAAGTAGCTGAGGAAAGTAAAGCTAGCTCAGACTTCCGACTGCTGGGCAGCTCTCACAAATGAAAACTTTAGCAGTGGTGGGTGAGAGGGTGTGCTGCAGACAACCTCACTGAGAAGCTTACTAGCGCAGTAGAGACATGGGGCTGTGAGTTGACCTGTTTTCACAATCATGCCAAACACACAGAGCCAGCTAACTCTGATGCACATTTCCCCTGGGACTCTTGGGAATTCTTGATTTTATATCATTTTACATTTCTTCTAAAAAAAATAACAAAATACTTACCATTTAATGGGTGTCAGGCTATAAAAAAAATCACCAAAAGTGACACCTCTAGCTCAGACTGCACTCAGCAGACAGTTCCTGAAAATCTTGAATCTGACTGGATTGATACCAGTAGATAATAATGTTTCAGGGACAGCTGAGAAACTCCAGTGAATTTCTTTAATGTGGCATCCCAGAGCTGCACGTTGACCATGTTTATGGCTTAGATGCAGTGATGCCTTGGCTCATCGCAGAGGTCCGAGTGGATGCCTGTGTTGGAGAATAAGGATCAAGTTGCTGATGCACACCCCGATATTAGGATCTATAAACGCGGACAGACTGTGTCTAAATCAGTCTTTCGAGCCTGTCCCTGTGGACCAGTAGTCTTGAGTTCTGCGATCAGAGCAAGCAATCGTAGCAGCTGGGGAGAAACATATCCACTGATTATCTGTTGGGAACCAAGGAAAGAGGGGAACTGAATACCTCCTTCACACATGAGGCGCACATGGTATGATCCTTTACTTAACCTCTGTTTGACCCCATAATGATGAATCTGCTCTGGAAAGGGAAACCCTCACTGCCACTACTTACAGACACTTGAGTGCTGTTTCTACAAACCACATACTTACAACTTATTACAAACAATTTAATCTAGATAAATAATAAACTCACTTATCTCACCTACTCTTGCCTTTTCATCTTCTCAATAAATAACATTTTTTCACACTTGGATTGTAAGTGTGTTATAGCACGTGTTTATTGAGACACATTCTCTTCTCTGGCTCAGAGTCAGGAGCCCATTGAGCGCTGCTGAGGGGGTCCAGCAGAATGGCATGTAGTGTGATAAGTTGTCCTGCTGTCTGATACAGAGCTGTTGTATTAAGAGGCAGAAACTACTAATGGGGAGCTAAGGGGGAGATAAGCAGGGAAGACAAAGAAGAGACAGTCATGGCAAGTATAACCTGTTGTCCTGTCATGGCTAAGTGATGTTGCTGTATCGCAGAAGGTACTATTTTTGCCACCCGTCGAGACTGTTATCAGTGTGACTGACATGCACACACATGAATGCCCAAAGAAAGAAATGATGATGGGAGAGGAAAGAGAGTGAGGAAGATAAAACGACAAGAGATGAGTGGATGGATTTACATTGTCTTGATCTCTGTCAGTCAAATGTGACTGATGACTCTATTACTGTGCTTGCAAAGAGAACAGAAGTAGTAGCAGTAGAAGTAACATCCCCAACTATGCTGGCTTGGTATGTTGGTGACTCACCATGTGCCCCAGAGGGAGGAAGGGCGTGGTAGAGGGTGTGGTGATTTCAGCAGCGCACTGCAAGCCTGGTGCCAGGAATGACTGTGTCTCGTGCTGACAATGGTCCACCTGCTCAGATCAGACTGGTAGCTCAGCACACTTGCAGCTAGCGAGCCAGAGTGAGTTGGTAGTCTGCACCAAAGGCTTTTTCTGTATCTGATCTAGCTGCAGTTTAGTTTAGTTTATTTGAGAAGGGACAGTGCAATGAACTAATAAAACATACATATATAATATACATCAGTATAAACACATTAAAAACACATAATATTCTTTTAATTACTTAAAAAACAATAGATTAATTAAACCTAATAGAAAAAAATCTATGATTATGAACAGGATACAAACTCTGGTCCCCCATATGACGGGACATGAGCATGATCCATTTATCTAGCAGAACTGACTCTGCAAACCACAATTAAGCAGGTTTATAATATATACTTATACTATCATCTTGAGGCCAAACTTTCCAAAAGGCTCTACCTGCTGCCAAAGCCTGAAATATACAGTGCTTGGGCTACTGCCTCAGATAAAATGTGTCCCTCATTCCCCCCAGGATTGCGTTTGTCTTATAGCTGTCGAGACAAAGCGTTCATAGGAGCCAATCTAAAAGCCAAAAGATGTGCCATTATTCTAGAGACATAACATTGTGCAACATGTACTTCATAATGAAATGTTAAAGCAAAAATCGTGTATATGTATGATAACGAGTTTAACTTCAACAAAGCTAAAAAGTTACATTTTCAAATCAGATCCCTCTACATGTTATACCCTTCTGCATCCTACAGAGCCACTTCATTGACCTCATACATGCATTTTCAATCACATTTTTGCAATTAAATTGATATGAATCCATTTACTACTGTCACCTCATCAGACGACCTACATACTCTCAAAATGTATGACCTTTGCATTCGTAAACTCACACGTCAGGTCTATTTTGAAAACTTGTCGTAAGCAGCAATGCAGGACTAAATCTGTTTCACACATCAGTGAGGAAGGAACGAAACAAACCGTTCTAAAATGCATCAGCTGAGGTGAAACCCAATAACCAGAGTCACCTTGCATGAAGTTGAACTATGAGAAAATCCATGCACGGAGCGTGTCATCAAAACCCATAGCAGCACATACCTTAGGTACTTGAGTTACTCCAATATTACCCAACTGTCACACTCAGCACAGACTGTCTGAACACGCTGAAAGGCGAGCTGTCAACAGACTGAAATCGTATTCTACTCAAATGTTCAATTTGTCCAAAAACACTTGAAAAAACAAACATTTCTGATTGATAGTGTCATTGTGATGAAGATGTAATACTGGAATCTTTAGTAACTTGTTCTACTTCCAAAAATGGAGGGAGCGTATTGATTAATTTGTATTTGTAATACAGTACAGGAAGTACTGAAAGACCCTCGATCACTGCTGATGTTATAGAAATGATCACAGTTGACATCAGCATGAGTTCAGAAATTTGATTGTGGTACTGGACACTATAACAACACACTGGAGGTATCTTTGAGGTAAACTGTTGATTGATAAATGAGTTTATGAATATTTTTCATCCCCTACTTTCAGCCTAAAATTGAGTGGTTGAAAAATCAGATGGTCATCGGCGACGACCCCAAGTACCGTCAGATCTCAAATCAAGGCATTTGCTCCCTGGAGATTCGTAAGCCCTGCAGCTTTGATGGCGGCGTGTACACCTGTAGAGCCAAGAACGCCCAAGGAGAGGCCACCGTCTCCTGCAAGCTGGAGGTCAAACGTACGTATCCATGGACAAACTAAAGATAATGTTTTTAGCAAATGCAGTCCAAATCTATTGAAGTTAAGGGAATTTTTCATCATTTTAGTAAATGTCATTTTAGTAAATGTGCTCTCTTTCCGAGAGTAGGATGAGAAGATCAGTTCTCATTGCTGTTGACTAAAATGAAGCTTGGACAAAAACACTGATAGACCAATGGTACAACCAAAATGAACTAAAAACATGACCAACGTTGTGGCCAGTTTTATGGCTTAAACAAAGTATAGCCTGGTAATTATTGAGTTAGAGGTGCTGTTTCCAGTCTTTATGCTAAGCTAACCATAAGTTGATATAAGACATCAAAGTTGCATTGATGTTCTCATGTATCTGATGTATCTCCCAAAATGTCATACCTTTACTTTGAAAGGTTGGAAATGTATTTGAACCTGTTATTGGTCCAATTTGATGATTGTAGTTTCCATGACTCCAATTTGTTTTACCAGACTTATATTCATATGAAATACTTTATATTCCTCTCCAAACAGAGATTATTGTTCCAGAGGGTAACAAAGAGAAGGGCAAGTAAACCAACAACCAAACCTCCACAGGTAAGAAACAGAACAATGTATTCATTCCTGTGCGAGCATGAAGTAACCAAACATGTCACTTGTAGGCAAAAATTTCATCAATATATTTTCCTCAGAAATGATAAATCCTTTAATTACAATGATTGTAACCCATAAACTAAGACTACACTGTAGCATAGCAGATTAAGAAGTTGCTCTCTTTGGGGTTGCATGGGTATGAGACTTTCAAGGCATGATAATCATCTCAGACCATTACAGTTGAACATTTTAACAATTCCAAGCATTGCTACAGCAATCACCTCTGATCCTATGCCATGTTTTGCCCTATTGCGATGTTGGGCCCTTACATTTGAGGGAACTGGGCCTGGAAAGTCTTCAAAAAGTCTTTAAATTTGATGTTTAAGAAGGTGTGGGACCCCTGTTGTTACTGCTGTCCCACCTAAAAAAATAGTTATCTTCTGCACTGCCTGCCAACCAGCCATGAATTACAGTGTTCTTAAACCCAAAGCAACAAAATGAAACAGATAACAACTCATTTGTCCTTCCCTCTTGTCAACCCCACTTTCGCTCTCTCCTCCTTTGTACATCTTGTACGCTGCAGGCCCTGCTTTTGGATGTGGTAATGTGGCAAAGATTAATGTCAGTGAAGTGGAAATACCAAATTTCTTGTTTTTACAGCTTTAACATCTCTATTTATACCCTTACTATTAGGCAGCCACATTCAGGTTTTGGTATAGGCACTTCCATTAAAGCTTTTCAAATGCTTGAGTGGTGTAGCCTTTCAAACAGTGTCAGGAGGCTTTGCGCACATCACAGTGTCATTTCAATGTCTGGTAGGAGAAGGATGAAGTGTTGAGAGAGGATCGCAAGATGGAAAAAGACAAAAAGAAGGGACATTTAACAGATGGCTGAACATGTTGGCAAGGGGATACACAGGATTGTTGAAGGCTGTAAAGAGCTAATGATATTGGTTTTATCTTACTGTAAAGGTCATTACACTGGTTCTTTTTATGGTACTGTGAAAGACTAGCACTGTCCACACTGGGTGTACATTCAGAACATGTGAGCAAGGGAGCAATTATGTTATTTAGAATTTTTTAGATGACCTCCTCAAATATCACATCTCTTCTTTTCCACTCTCAGTGTACACCTCTGTGGCATGTACGGGACTGCAGTCTGTTTCGGCTAAACTACATTAAGATGCTCAATAATTAGGTGAAGGCAATAGTTAAATGTCTCATTTATGTGTGCTGTTTGTAGTGTGATTAGGCTTTGAATATAGTGTGCATCAAAGTTGGTCATAATTTACATTTCTACCCTGCCATCACCGTGTTTATATGCAGTTATTATAAAGTTGTTGAACAGAGTTACGTAGAGTTATGTGTAAATTTGACTGAAGTTTGGAATTGCTCTGGATATAATCACAAATAGCCACAGGAAGAATTTGGCTTTGGTATACATGACCAAGTGATCAGGTTTCTCCATCAAGATTTAGTGGATATCGCAATAAAAAAAACAAAAAACTTGTACATGTACAATAGTGGAAGAAAAGAGCAATGCACATTTTTGATCTAAGAAGTTGGTTGTCAGTTTGATTCTCATTAATTCCCTTTGTTGTTGCTGAAGCTATAAATCTTTAAAGATGTGTCAGCAATATATATACTTCCACATTTATATAAAAACAATGAATTACCTACAACAGTGAGGCACTGCACATACCAACAAAAGTGGTGAAGTAGCAAGGTGAGGCTTTTAATCGCTTAATAATTAAATCATTTAGATAATTGTCATCTTTCAAACAAAAATGTCAGCTCCTTGTATGTAGGAGTTATTGTTTTCATTTGTCATTTATGCCAGTAAATGAAGAGCCTTTAGGTTCTGCAATATGCGTTGCATAAACGATGGAATCCAAAGATGTGGCTCTGGGGAACTGTGATGAGTGTTTTTCAATACATTTTGACTTTTCATGGACTGAACAATTAATTGTGAATATAATCAGCAGATTAATCGATACTGATGATAATCATTAGTTGTAGTCCTAATCCATGGATGTCTAACATTGGACTAAGTTACTGTATATCAGACATTGCTAAACTGGAAATACCTTTTAATTTAATTAATTAATCGTCTTCTCATCTGAAACAGGAAACATTTTATGCTTTGCCCTCAGGTTTACACTTAAAGGGAGATTTTTGGAGCATGGAGCCTCAGTTGCTTGATTGACATTAGCACATAAACGGGATGCAGTTGTTGTGCTACACGCTAACTACAAAGGTAACCTTCAGTGCGGTCAGGGACACGTGTGTTCACACTATACTGCAAATGTTGTCGCATGCCTGCCTGACCACCCCCCACTGTGGCTCGGGTGATCAGGTCTTAATGCATCCTCAATGTGTGTGGCTCCATTCACACCTGTATTTACAGCTGTCCACTTGCGATCAGATTACTAAAGGCGCGTTTTTCTTGCCAAGTGTAAAGTTGGACCTATACATGACGTGATCATGCTTGTGAGTCTGTGCTGGGTGTCAGGATGCGGTCCCGCAAGGCACAGCCATACATGGGAGGGCCCCTCAAGGGAAGAAAACGAGGGATTAGGCAGGGAGCGCCTTTGGGTGGGGTGGGGGTAGAGGTGATGTCAGCGCGGCACTCCACAGCTTCTAAAAATTACTCCAGATGATCTGACACACAGCCAAACTCTTCACATTACCATGAGTCAACAGGCCAAGGCAAGCGCTGTGAGAAGAAGGGAGAATGGGCTAAGAGGGCAGAAATTGAGCCAAATAAACCTCGATGGAAAATACGCAGAGGATCTCACACACATTCAAACTGGACAAATCCACACACACTTTTTCCGAGAACATTCCTGGCTGAGGTGATTATTACCACCTCATGACCCCGTTTAACCCTCCTCATGCTTTAATTATCTTTCCACCAGTGCCTTTCAAGGACCAGCAGAAGTCCAGGTCTTATGTTGTAAGGTGAGTTTACGTTTATCTGTTTGCATCTACATGTGTATGTCTGTGTAAATGTATAATGAATCCCTCTAACGCTCTCTGTATGTCTCTTATCTTATTTAGAGTGTTTGGCAGGTGTAAGAAAAGGTCGTGGCTGGCTGTGCAGCAGTTTGTACATAATGAAAAAGAGGACAGATCAACATACCAACATACCCCACCCACACATCGCAGACTCACCAACTCCTCCCAGTACGCAGGGAAGACCCACGCCACCCAACCCATCCCAGTTTGCCAAAGCGTTGTATGTTATTTTAGCTGGTGACTTGTATGTAAGGCTAAATATACCCTGTGTTTTTCTGCCTATGCCCATGTGCTGTTTGTTACAGTATATATACAGTATGTACTACCTAATAAAACAGTGAGTCCTTGGATATGCTATTGCAATGACTGTATGGATGTGCAATAAAATGTATTTTACTATGTATTATGTGTATTTCTACACAAATTGCAGGAGACTGTATCATGCTTAATATAAATGCTACAGATAGTTTGAGGCTGGAAAAAACTTAAAGGGAAAGTTTGTCCAAATAAAAAAATCTAAACATGCAGATGGTTTTGAATTCAGATGACATGGTTTTGATGTATTATCCATCTCAAAGATTTCTCCTGAAACCCCAATGCACTATATTCATATGGCAGCAATTTTCCTCTGACTTCCCACTCAGAGTGGGAAGCTTGAATCCTAGGAAAATGTTATGCTGCTGTGTTCGAGGTTTAAAGTTATATGAAAGTCATATCAACTGAAAAGATGATGAATAGTGAAAACCTGGAGGGAAGGAAGGAAACAACAACACAACACTATTTGATAACACATTAGTTAATATGAGCATTCATCCACATCCTAGCTAACACTACCATTTGGTTACAGCCAGGGTGTTTCACTTAATTAAATGTGTCCAAGATCCATGTCCAAGATGATATTTTATTATCATGTCTAACATGAGACAATTCAGCAAATATTATGTTTTATCTTGGAAAAATGGTCTGATGTCCACATCATCACTATTGAATGTCTTCAGTTGCAGATCAATTTAGAAAGGGTTGTCATCATTACAATTTCAGCCCAATTCCCCACGTTTATAGGCTAGCATGTGCAATATCGAAGACAGCAGTGTAACATTTGAGCTCCCCAGCTTGAGTGTGATGTCAGAAAGAAATGGCTGCCGTCCAAGATGTGTGTTGATATTTTAGAGTTTATATTTATTCAATTTACTATGAAAAGATTAATTGATGCAATGTGTAGAAAACAATGAATGTGGGTCTGCTCATTCTTCACACCTTTAATCGATAATTCCTGTCACATTGCTCATAAAGCTCATGCATGCTTGTACCCGACGCAACCAGCAGGGAAAACACACAAGTCAAGTCAAGACTTTGCTCAGAAATCTTATTATTTCGACGTCAATTTAAGTTTCTACTGATTAGAGATATTTGAACATGGGTTTCTACTCAAGTGATACAAATTTACACACAGTATTCATCTTAAGTCAGTTTCATAAACAAAGCCGCAGGTGTTTGCTGACATGGGATGTTGTGCAGGTTATGGTGGAGCAAAGTTTCTCACATTTTATCTGATTTATTTACAAAAACAACAAAGAAATACAAGGGAATCTCAACATCTCAAAGGACAGGACAGGCATAAGACATGTAAGCATAATCTTTAAAGTGAAACTCTTGCCTAAATGCAACCTAGGCTTTTTTTTTTGTTAATGTATATGAATCAAACCTTTGTGTAAAAGCATAATTATGACGAAAGAGGCACTTTTAAGATTGACCGTATTTTCGTTTTCGGCTCAAACTCATTCTCAATGGGAGTGCATGTGGTACTTTTACGCTAGCATAAAAATCGCTATTTTTAAAACACTAAGAGGGCTCGACACAACATGAAACTTTGCTCGTGGTATCACCAGGGTCTCTACACATGAACACGAGCAACAACGTTGTTTGTGAACACAGAGTTTACTAAAAATAAAGATTTTGAAGAACTCACATTAGCAGTAGCTTCTTCCTCTAACTGTTGTCATGGCAGCCCAGACACTTCGATCCCTGTGACCTAACAGGAAGGAGAGTAGAGTTGGACCGCTCCTAAAGCTTAATTCCATATAAATGCACAGATAATTTGTTGTTTTGTCCTTAGTGAGTCACTGGGTCACATGACATGGAAGCTGTTGACAAACAATGTCTGCATATATTAATGTAAAATAGAGGAAGAACTGAAGTACATAAAAATAGCTGCGTCTCATTCGTCCAGTTTACTAATTCAATCTAAAGCTGGCTTGGAGTCACTGACCCTGAATGTCACTGAATGTAACGTTAATCAGACAAGCGCAGTAATTCGCTCATGACATGGGGTTAAACAGTAAAATCAGAGACGGTTAATAAAGGAGCTAAAGGATATTTATTTGGTAACGTTACTTGTTTTTATCACAGCCCAAGTTAGGCTACCTCACTGCCCTGCCGAAAAAAACACAACTATGCTGGTCTTTCTAGTTACTGGTCACCAGCATATGTAGTGTTTTGGTGCTGGTCTGTGCTGGTTTTTTCAGCAGGACATACAAATGTTGTCTTGTTGCAGCCTTTGAATAGGATGACGAGGATTCCCGTCACTCAAATTAAACGGTGACTTGTGGAAATTATACAATTAGTAATGACAAGAATGGTCGATTTCAAGATAAGTTACGGTGTAGTGCTTTCACTGTGTACAACTTAAATTCGCCATTCGTCCGTGATATTAAACCTACAACAATCATGTCTTTTTTTGTTTGTTTGTTTGTTTGTTTGTTTGGTTTTTTTTGTTTTGTTTTGTTTTGTTTTTTTTGTGCCTCCGCAGAATGGATATAGGGGAGCCACTGCTAAAGGGACTATATCAAAACCAAAACTTAAACAAACAAAACACAAAGTGGCAGCTGCAGACCTGTTTGCTTACTTGTGTGAAACTGCAAATGTCATTTGTGATGCGTTAGAGTCGACTGCAGGGCGCTCAGGGGCTGAGGTGTAATTGAAGAGGATATTCTGTGTTATACCGACATCTTGTGGTGAGACAAAATACTGACTGAAGAGCAGAACCGTCACATCCGGACACGACATGTCAGCCAGAGAGGAAGTCATGCTTTACCACAGAGATGTTCACGTCAGCGCTATTGTTTTAAACTAATCCTCCTAGTGAGAAAAAGGTGTAGTGTGTACCTGCTGCATAAACATTTAAATGGGAATTATTACGTTCTCCATTTACATTTCTAGAAAAACTTTAAGGCAACGGCAAAAGAAAGAAAAAAAAAACAGTGACATTTTGTGGTTAACAGACGTGTTTCAAAGAAGTGTAAAAAAAAGTTTCAGCCCATACGCCCCAAATCACATCATACCCACAGGCTTAAATAGATCTACTGAAACTGCACAAAGTTAAGATAGCAACTTGAAGTTATCTCAAGACGGTTGGTTTTACTTCTGCTAAAGATGACCTTTAGCTGTGGAGATGAGAATAACACGTTTATGGGTTTATTTTAAATTAATTTAAATTTAAATTAGTGTTTTTCTTAAAAAAAACAAAACAAAACAAAACAGCACAATAGAGGTATTTGAGTCCAGAGTTTCTTTTTTTTCTCTAAGTAGACACATTTGTTTTGTCTTGTCAACACATACACATTCTTGCATGCTGTTTCAATTCCTCCTCTTACATTTGACTTTTAAACTGAAATCAGCAACTCAAATCGTTGAGAGCACAAACATCTGAGTGTGGTTGACCGATATGTTTCCTGTTGCTTTCACCGAAGAAGAAAAAAAGCAGATGTCAGAGAAACAGGAAAGCTGCCGCCTTAGGTTCGTGTAGAAATGAATATGTCACCCACGCCCATTAATGCGACAGTTTGCTTCCTTTACTGAACTTCACAGTAGACCTATGACTCACTCAGTGCGCAGCCTCTACATGTGCAACTCAATGGAAAATGCAGCTTATCAAGGTCTTCAGTGTCATATGTAAGTTTTGAGGCAATTATTTTATATACAGATATTTTCATTTACATTCAAATATGTTTGCCACCAAATATCCATCTTATTTTTTAATTCGACAGATCTCACTGCCATTTGTGCAGCTCAGCATGTTGATGACCCAGAGGATGGTAAGAAACGTGTTTGACTAACAAATCCTTACAATGTCTTTTTTTTGCAACACTTCACTGAATGTGAAATCACAGTTTGCAGCAGTTGGACAAACTGTCAAGAACAAGAACAACTACATGAGAAATATGTAAATGAAGGGTCCAGATTTCGAGTTAACCTCTGTGATTTTTACCTACATTGAATGGTTTTTACGCTTTCTGAACGCCTGTACTCAGACAATAAGAATGTTTAGGAAGTAGAGCATGATGTAAGATAACATGAGGAACATGAAGTACATTGTTGTCATGAGTCTGGCAGTTCCTGCAATCAGACGCCTGACATTGCGAGTTGATATTTCAACTTTTCTGCAGTTCCAACTTCATGTTTTTACATGGTTAGGTTTTCTTCTTGGTGGTGGATAGAATAACACCTAATGAAACTATACCATGTAGTCCAACAATGTGTGTTACCCTTAAGAAATGTCCCATTTCACTATTTCACTGATAGGTGTTCCTGTCATTGCGTCACTCTTTTGCATTATGTAACACTAATTCACCTGCTTTATGGTTTCGTACAGAATCGCAGCAGTTCATTCAGGGCTGCGAGTGATGATGATTTGATCGATTGTTTTGTTGTCATTATAATTTCCACAACTTGAGGAAACAACTTCGGATAGCTTGTTTGATAAAACCAACAGTCCAAACCAAAAGACAAAAAGAAAAAGAGAAAAGATTGTCATTTTACTCTCATATGTAACAACGAAAGCAACCATTCCTCATATTTGAGAAGCTGAAGCTGGCGCACACTCGTAGCAGATGTTCCAGAGACTACTCAGTAGGGGTTTTTTTTTTTTTTTTTGCAGATTTCAAAAGTATAGTTGCAGCTTATAGAACATGTAGACCATTAACACCTCTCCACCCCTGTGGACATGTGTGGGACGGTCGTGTGTCATTTCCGGTTAGCGCTCAGAGCAAGGTGCAGCGTGACAATATGTAAAAAATATATATATCTTTTGATGTATTATGTTTGCATATTCTTGCTCAAATACAAGTTTTATTTTCATTTACATGAATGATGTCTGTCACTTTCATTACGGATCACTGCTAAAAAGATAAAACATATGCAGATTCTGGCACAAAGTCTGACTATTCTGTTCTGAACTGTGTTCCCCATGACTGTCCTCTCATCCAACAGTCACCAGCACGTACAGAGACGTTACTCCGACTACACAAGCAATGATAACTGGTGAGATTTACATTTTAACCTCATGCATCTTCCGCAGATCTTTGAAGGCTTTTGTAAAGGATTTGTAAATCCTGTAGATTTAACGTGGAGAATTGTTACTTTCTGTAATGAAGTCAGTGTGACACATTTTTAGGATATAATGAGAATATTCACCCTTAATCATGATGTACTTGCATTGCATTGGTTTTGGACAGTAAAAATCTCACAGACATATCGTACTGGAGAGCAGAGGAATACAAAATGACTGTAAGGCCTGCACACGGTGAATCAGCAGATGTCACCTGTGAACTCATCATGGGCGTAGTCGGAAAGTTCTCACATTCTGATATATTTTTACCATCTGCACTGGTTTTTCGTGTAGATGATATAATCGCCACAATGTGTCTCTCTGCCTTTCCAAGCCGAAGCCGGCTGACGTTTGCAAAATCAATGAACTGTTGTTGACTCCCAAAATATCATGCAAGTGTTATATCTATTTCAAAGTATTTCTATTTCAAAGTGGATTTTCTCTCTGAAAATCTTTGTAAATGTTCAGAAATAATTTTAACCAGTGATGGCTGATTTTTTTTTTTTTCTCAATTTTTCAATTTTTTCATTTGTTTTATTATTTACTGCACTTTTGTTAATAAGGAAACACAACAGAACTTTGCTCAGTGTCATTGCAAATCAAATAGCATAGTTTAGCCTAAATATCAAGATGAGAAGAATTTCAAAAGGCTGCTCATGCCATTTGCCCTAAATGTGCAAGGCTGTCTAAGCTTGTGTGTGTGTGAGACACAAGCTATTTTAAAGCAAAATTATGTAGAAAAGGTCAATTTGTGTGATGTGGTGCCCCTTGCAGTTTCTGAGTGCAAACACCACTGTCATGAATAACAAATCCCAAGTCTGTAGCGTTGTCAGATGTCACGTAGGTGCTAACTACAAAGACAACTCAAACTTTCATCTTGAAGTTAACATGTATGTAAGGCTGTGATTCTACCCTGTCACTGAAGTTACATAGTGCATGGGGGGATGGGGGGGTGGAGCGGCTGACACAGAGACACCATTCACGCTGTACCATCACAATGATTTTGATGCTGTTATATAATGTTGCTTTAAAGAGCGGAGGGTCTAATGAAGCAGCTTCGTAGTCGGGCGGCATGACAGCAGACACTTCTGTAGGTCCACACGTTCTTACATTTTTCCTGAATGCAACTAAATATGTGTGCAGGAGTTTTTTGCTTTCATTTTGTCAACCCTTGATCTTCTCCGATGCACCTGCATGTGCAAAAGCGTCTCTCTGTGAGTAAAGTGTTTTGTTTTTTTAAATCATGTTTATCTAATCAATATTTTTGAATTATCTTCCCAGTGCCCCCTGTACCATTTCTGCAGCAACAGTCAGCGTGGTCGGATGTGTTCCCCTCTGAGAAAGTGGTGCTCAATTGTAGCGTCGCTGACAGCTCTGACTGGACCTTCACCTGGTACAGAGGGGGACAGGCATTGCAAGATTCAGATCCAAGTGTGTCTTTGTCTGCCGGGGGATCTGTTCTTACAGTTACTGCAGAAGCACAAACATCCTCTGGAATCTATTCCTGTAAAGGCCATCACAAAACAAAAGGCGTTACCACTGCAGAGAGCAACAAACTCCAGCTCAGTGTTTATCGTAAGTTTTATTATGTTCCATCACCCACACGAAAAGACAGCGAGTTATATAAGGTAATTGAAGTGGTAAGTTTTTCTTTCCTCTCTCTGATCAGCAAACGTGCCCAAGCCCACTCTGAGACGCAGTTTAGACTATCCTGAGATGTTCCCCAAAGAGTCTGTCACCTTCACATGCAAAGTCAATGTGTCCTCTGGATGGGAATATCTGTGGTACCTTAATGGAGCAGAAATACAAGCAGCTAGTAATGATGGCTTTACCATAGCTTCTATAAATCATCCAGACAGTGGCGAGTATCACTGTAAAGCCAAGAGAGGTTCATTCAGCACAGACGACAGTGAAAAAACAAATCTGAAAGTCTCTGGTAAGTTCAACTATTTCATCAATTTACCATCAGCTTGGTCAAACTGCACCTCAGTCTGACCACTTCATTCACATCTACGTACTGTATATGAGCCTTTATGCGTATGTCTATTGTGCTTGTATCTGTGAAACTGTAAGTTTAGATAATGCACTCAGCCTTTCTTTGTTCCTTTCTCCTGCTCTTCGCTGATCATTTTAATTATATTTCAAATTCCTGTCAAGATTTGTAAGATTTTTCTGCGTTTTATATTTTCAGACCCACGTAATCCATCCCTGAGCCTGCTGACTCCCTGGAAGGATGTGTTTGAAAAGGAGACAGTGAACTTTGAGTGTAAAGTCGACAGCCCTGGATGGACGTTCACATGGTACAAAAATCAAGTGCATATCCAGGATGATCCATTCTTGCCACTGGATAAAATGAAACCATACTTCAACATCACCTCTATCACTCAAGCTTACAAAGGAGGCTATTCCTGCAAAGCTCACCTTGAACACAGGGTCAGCTCTGGATTCAGCAATACAGTTGATGTCGAAGTTTATGGTGAGCGTTCACTACTCTTTATCACATAAATGGGAAAATCTGGGGAATAAGTTCATTTACTTTATTTGCAGAGGGTTACAAGGGGCAATTGATAATAATCCGACCCTATACATACAGCAAACAAACAGCGGCTCTAGAGAGGGCCTTTGTGCGTTTTTTGCATGTTCATGGTCACCATATGGGTTGGTGAGACGAGGGGTATTCACTTGGTGGCAATCTGCAACCTCACTCCACTGCAACTGCTTGATCCTACACACTTGACCTTTTTGAGTTCTTATAACACGTCCATTGTTTCCTCCTGTTTAGTCTTTGTACTATACAGACAGATATGCGAGTGGTGTTGATTTTCTCAACCAGCGTTAATAATGATTTTGTTTTATACTTCAAATTTAAATGCCTCTTAGTTTTAGTTGTATTTCCATCATTTGAATTGTTTTAGTTTTCGTTGACTTTTTAAAGAGTAATGTATTATTTAGATATTTAAATTATATATTTTAAATATAAGTCATAAAGAACTGCTATGTAGTATTGGAGAATCTAAATTAAAACTCAGATTTAAATATGGACATTATTATTGAGGTAATAATGCAAACTTAGAACTATTTATCTTTTCCGTAACTGAATCAACCAGCTGTTCTCAGAGGAAAATAAGGTCCCCAGAACACTCTTTGGATCTGGAAAGTTGGCAGGGTCTGCTGCATATAAATAAGTAAACAGTGTATGTTGTCCTTCACAGTCAGTTGTTTATCAGGTTTGTTTAGGCATAAACAAATAAAACAAATAAATCAGTCAGTGAAGATTTTTATTGATTCATAGCTACAGAGTGCACTTTAAGATAATCCTGTAGTAAACATGCTATATATTAACATGTCATCATGGAATGCTGTTAGATTTGAACATGCAGTGAAGACTGATTTAAGTGTTGTGATATGAAACATGTCTTTATTGTCTCATAAAATGAAGTATTAATTATATTATATGCCTGTTGTCTTTCTTTTGTCTTCCTGGCTAAATTAGCACTATCCAGTTGTGTACATCTAACCTCTGTTACAAGATTGGATGAATAATAAGACAATTTTTTCTATTTCGTCCCGTTTTGGATTTGTTGTCAATAGATTTCTTCATAGTTTGCATCATCATGATTTCCTTTTTTTTATATAGATGTCATCATGTTTTCATCGGTGGTTGTTTGTTGTTAAAGAAAACTATGATGAAAGTTATCAAGAACATGAATAAGCACATTTCCCCAGAATGTTGAACAAGTATTACTGCTTTATGTTAATATTCAACTTCATGGGCCTGTGCCGGCTTCTCGTCGTTTTGGTGGAGCAATAATATTTTGTAAAATGTCTTTTGTGTTTCAGATAACACACCAAAACCAACACTGAGCAAGAATCCTGCTTTTAACCCAATGTATGTTGGGGAAGCTGTGAACTTCACCTGCAATGTTGGTGTGGCCTCTGGCTGGGAGTATCTGTGGTACAAAGATGGGGAGAAACTCCCTGGAACCAGCAGAACCATTGGTTTCCCTCTTAGCCTTTCTAATGGGGGGAAATACTCGTGTAAAGCCAACAGAGGTGATGCAACGCACACAGACTTCAGTAAAGAAAAACAACAAGATGTTCTTGGTAGGTAAATTATTATCATTATTTTAAGCATTGTGTTTACACAAAAATGGACAGTTGTTTGCTGTAAATATGTAAAATTCTAATCATCTTTTATAAAAAGATAAAAATTGTCTTGCAAAGGCCTCAAACTGCAGGCTATTCTTGAATTGAATGAAACTGCATTCTGAGAGCGTCTGGCTTCCGTTATTTTATGCATTTTCTGTTGAAAAAGGATGTTGTGGTAAAGCAGAACTCAGGGAGGGAAGGCTCAGAAGTGTGTGCATGTAATTTAGAAGGAGCATGTTACTTAGGGAAGGCAGTGAAATGACATTTGGCGTTGGGGAGAAGTGCTATTTTAAGTTGTTATTTTAAGAATATGATGGTTTGAGTCGACATCATCAGTGTTATTTTACTTTAGGGTTGTCTGGCCTATTTTATCCACTTTATGTTTCAGATGTATTCACCTGTAATCAGATTTTTAATTAACAAAATGATTTCAAAGCCGCTTTCATCTTCTTGTGTTGTTTGATCTGTAGAAAACTTGGTATATTTACTTGTTGTGGTCAAGTTGACAAGTTAGGTAAAAAAAGTTTTTTTTTCTTCTTCCTGTACTGTTCTTACAGTTAAATGTATGTTTGTCAATGTATGTATTGATGTATGTGCAGAGTCTGACACGATGAGGCTGTTTTTATGCTCATTATGGAAGTTCAGTTTTCCCTGTGATCATTAAGAATTTAGGGAACCTCCAGAGCACAAGCACTGAGACTTTAGAGTGAAGTAGAGGACATCTTGTGTCCAGCAGTTAAACTTGAAATGATATTATTTGCAGATTCATATTCTGGAATTTTTAATGAGGGAAAAGTAGAATGAGTCATTTTAAGGTTTTTTTTAGTTTTAGTTTATTTGTTTGACCTGGACATCACAGTATCATTGGTGCTGTAACGCTCAACCCTGCACAAACCCCAGATGCATTGCACTTTGTGTTTATAGCAAAATGCTCATTTACAACACCTGTCAATGGGAGACTTTTTCAAGGTCAAAGCTAGAGGGAAGAAAAAAAAAGATCAAGTGTTACTCAGATGCAGTACAGTTCCAAATCACAAATGCAATACAGATAAAAATACAAAGCTATACAATCACAGAGCTGTGTGCTTTTGCAAAAGGTGTAAGAACAGTGTTGTTTCGCTTTCAGCCATGACCTATCGCCTCTGTTAAAAATATTAAAGTTGCGTTGCCTTTTCAGCTCGAGTGGTAGACAGTTAACCTTTAAGGGAGCATATCCTTTAACCTAGAAGACTTATCCAAATGAGGGATTTGCACATTTCGCACATTGCAGACAGTTACTGTTTAATGAGGCCCACGTGTTGCTTTTACCTGAATCCCGCTGTCAGGGGTTGGAGCTGGACCATGTAGGCATTTAAAAATATAATTTTTTTGTTTAAATTGCTGTGAATTATGAAGCTTTCAAAGCTGAACATGCTATGTTTCTCTAAAGCACAGCAATGGTGCCATCTCACTGGTTTTTGTCCATGATTTTAATTGTCAGGTTATATATTTAGTGATATGATGGGTTTCAAAGTTGATTGTGAGGCGTGCAAGCAAGAAGTAATGCAGATGTGAGAGTACCATGGCGTGCATGTAGAGCTGGGTGTTAATATCACATTGCCACGTTAAGGATTATAATGTGGTTATTACAATTCTATTCTGGAAAAACCCTGTCTTCTGTAAGCTTTAAAGGGGAATTCCAGTATTTTTAAACCTGGGCCCCATATCAACTTGTTTTATTGTGTGAATGATTCATACTAAAGTTTTGGAATCAGTCCCGGTCACCTCAGCTGGCAGCCAGGATACGGCTGCACTTAATTCTCCGGGCAGTGTCGATGTTATGTCTGATAAAGATGCTGGGGTTTTTTGCCACTGACAGGCTGAAGTTGTTATTCTAAATGTATGGAAACATTATGATTCCTGTAGAGAAAGATATTTTTGTTCAATAATAAGATCTTGTGCAAGGGGAAGTCTCGCTCTGAAATATCGCGTGAGATGAGTTGTTAAGGTCATCAAAAAGTTGTCCATGAGTTTTGAAAGACATTCTTGCTGGCAGTTCCTCTGAGTAAACTCCAAACTCTTTCCATTGTCTCTGTCTCGCATCAACTGACCTTCTGTGACATTTCAGAGACGTCCGAGGACAGAGATTTGTGTGTCTGGTTACAAAGATCTTATTATTTAAGAAAAAGGTCTGTCTCTGTAGGAATTGTTCAGTGATTTTGTCAGAGCCTTAGAACAACAACCTCAGTCTGTCAGTGACACTTTGTCTTTAATTTGGCCGTCAGTTCTGCCCTAAGGATTATGTTGCAGCCAATGCAGCCATCTCACAGCTGAGGTGATCAACTGGGACAATTCCAAAACATTTTAATGTATGAATCATTTACATACCCAATTAATGTCAATACCAGAATTTCCATTTCATACATGTGTGTAGGAGCTCCATAAAGCTCCTGATTTAAGTTAGCATAAAACCCTTGATTTTAGTTTGTCTTCTTTTGTATAAGCATAGTTCAGTTTTGTTGTGTATGATAGTGACAAAAATGGCACAAACGCTTTATGCTTTACACTGAATGTCAAAATCAATCTGGTTATTTGTAAGGGCATGAAGAGTTGCTTATGTCTGTTTCTCCTCAGAAATTCCTGCTCCATCTGTGAAGAAATCGACACCGTGGTTGGATGTGTTCCCTGGTGAGAGTGTGAAGTTGAGCTGTGAGATGAAAGACAGCTCAGACTGGATTTATACATGGTTCAGAGATGGACAGGAGGTCCAAGCAGATGGTGTTGTGTCTTTTGACTCAAGTCGAGCTACTCTCTCCATCAACTCTGCTTCACCTGTACATGCAGGACAATATACCTGCATGGGAAGCCTGAAGGGCAGGTCTGTCAGCAGCAGTAAAAGTTCTGGATTTAATCTAACAGTACATGGTGAGTTTACTTTTTTAAAAGGCCCCATATTGTAGGAAGAGAGATTTCATTTTCAGGTCCAAAGCTTTAAAAATGCTGTGAAAGTATAAAAACAGTGCCTTTAAATTAGCTGTCAGGACCGCTGTAAGGTTGTGAAGTCACAACTATACAGTCTTTGCCATCAACACGGTGGGTGGTGCTTGTTCAGGTCAGTGACCAATCAGAGCAGACTTTCTGGGAGGGGGGCCTTCAAGAAACAAGAAACTCAGCGTTGAGAGAAAAGATGGACAGCATGAGAAAAATGTGTTTTTTGAACATTAAAGCAAAGTAAACATATGAACCTGAAAATGAGCTCATTATGATATTTAAATCTACTAAACCAATAATAACAATTGTTTTCTTAATGTCAGGGTACAATTAAGCATTTTGGGAATAATGGCAGAAGTTTGGGTGAAATAGATGTCTGCTTAGACACATCTGGGAAAACACAAGCTTCTCTTTCCACTATATGCAGTGTAATTTTACATGTTAATGGCAAATTTATGTTTACCGACCCTCAGACAAGCCACCCAGTGTCACACTGACGCAGGATCCTGACTACAAGGTGATGTTCCCTGGGGAGTCAGTCTCTTTTATCTGCAACATTAAGGTCTCCTCTGGATGGCAGTACCAATGGTACAAAGATGGCAAACGTCTTGACCACTCTGAAAAGACGTATCCAATCCAACTCAATGGAACAACAAGTGGGGGATTATATGAATGCAGAGTGCACAGAGGCCCAGGGGCCACTTACCCTAGTCAGTCTTTACCCCTTAAAATTGAAGGTGAGATGCCGTCGACTTCCTCTAAATATTTATTTGTAGTACGCAGGTCGTTAAATTAGTTTTCCAGTTAATGTCTCCAATTGTTGAAATCACAAAATACACACAACTACATTTCTTTTATTTTGTGCATTTAGGGAACAAGCCCAAGCCCTCGATGACTCAAAATCCAAATATTGACAAGCTGTATGCTGGAGAGAGTGTGTCCTTTGAATGCAAGATTGAACACTCGTCTGGTTGGGAGTACTACTGGTACAAAGATGGAAAGGAACTCCCTGTTCCGAATAGCATGTATTCCATCAACGATGCCAAATTGTCAAGCAATGGGATGTATAAATGCATGGCCAGAAGAAATAAAACTATGTATTACACAGAGTACAGTGATGGACGGTTGTTAACCATATCTGGTGAGCCAGAGAAAGTGACTTTGTGTTTACATGTCGTGTATTATTTACAGGAATAATCTGTGATTCTTGATTTGATGCTATAAAATGTTTAAGGTAAAAGTCAACCACAAAGAGGATGTCTCTGAGGATTTTAGAAAACAGCTAACATGTTTGTTTCTTCTTAGAAATTCCTGTTCCATCTTTGAAGAAAGTGACAGAGTGGTTGGATGTTTTCCCCACTGAAAGTGTGACGTTGAGCTGTGTGATGGACAACAGCTCTGACTGGAAATACACATGGTACAAAGATGGACAGGAGGTCCAGAAAACACCAAATAATGTTCTATCTTTTGATGGGGATGCAAGTCGGCTCAACATCACCTCAGCTTCACCCTTAAACCGTGGACAGTATAAATGCTCAGCAAGGCTCAAGAGCAGATCTGTCAACAGCAGCTTAAGTTCTGGACTAACACTCAGTGTTTACGGTAAGATTTAGTATTTGACACAGTTCTTTAAAGACACTATTCTCAAGTACCACTGGTAGTATGTGAGTGCCCAGAGGAATCCAACTGTTTTTTTGAAAAATTAGAGTCAATGAGTCAATTTAGAAATGTATATTCATATAAAAATACTGCAGTTTTGTCTTACCTGTAATATTTTAGTTTCCACCTGCTACATAGTCAGCAAGATGACCTAGAATGCGTTATTGATGATTAGTGACGAGCTAAACTATAATTGTGATGACAAGGTTAGCGTAGGTAAAACGAAAGGTTGACAAAAACAACAACATCGTAATAACTATAGGGACAAGAAGTGTGAAACAGACGGAGTGTAATTTGAGCTGTCCTGCTGAAGCTGAATTTGATGCCAGTAAATGGCACGAGACAGTGAGCTGAATAAATTAGGTGTACGTTACTGTAATTTACCACTGTAATCGGTCATAATGGTGGCACTTAGAGAGCCTAATGTTTTTTGAGGTGGTACACAATATTGAAACACAACTTTAGAGAAATAGTTTTTAATCAATTGTTTTATTTTGACTCTTCACGCTGGAAGAGGTGGTGGATGGTGGATATCAATAAGATGACATTTTTTAATAAAGGGATAGTTGCTGAGAGTCTTTATGCTTAGTTATGCCAACCATGTCTTTCATGCAAATAAAAGTATTTCCCAAAATATCCAAGTATTTATAATAAGTTACAATTTTTTAAGAACGGGCCACCCACCAAATTCGTACTGAAATAGGGGGCAGCGTATCACAAGAATAACCACTATCTGCAGCTAACGATAGCTGTCGTTAGCTAGTTAGCTCACTTAGCTCACTTAGCCATGCAGCTATTATTCCAGGAATAGGAGCTCAGAGCCCAGGGGAAGTTGGTGTTTACATTGCTAGCACAGGAGCAGGATGGGCTGGGACTAACTGGTTAGCATGCTAACTTCAACAAATACCTGTATATCTGTATGTATAATATTAAAACTTAAAACTCACGCTCTGTTGATAATTTTGTTATGTTTTCAAGCAGGAATTCATACAAGTTACTCCTTTAAAAGCCTAGAAATAACCAAGTGTTTTTTAAAGCATCTAGTTAAAGGCCAGTTTCTTCTTTTTCTGTGGTCTGTGCAGTGTGATATACAAAAATGCTGTCAGACTAAAAGCAACAGCATTATTGTCTCCCTCAGATACAACACCCAGAGTCACGCTGACGCAGAATCCCAGTCACGACGTGATGCACACCGGAGATCCAGTTACATTTAGCTGCCACATCAATGTCTCCACTGGATGGAAGTACTTGTGGTTCAAAGATGACATTCCACTTGCTGAATCTGGAGCGAATCACACCATCACCTCTGTTCTGACAAAAAACACTGGATCGTACAAATGCCAAACAAAAAGAGGGAACACTGCTGTGTTCCACTCAAACCAGACTCAGGCTGTAAAACTCAACGTCGAAGGTACGTTTTTATTCACTTCCCTCTCATATTATTCTGTATGTGCATGTAGTGAATGTGTTTATCAAAGGTTTTATTGTGTGTCTACAGAGCGCCCAAAAGCTGAAATAATCCTGTTAACTGGTTGGTCAGAGGTCTTCTCCACGGACACCTTGTTGCTCAAGTGTGGGGTGCAGAACAGCCAGGACTTATGGAACTACACATGGTAATAATGCCAGTTAATACCAATTTTTGTGAGAGCCTCCCTATTTTTTACCAATTTCCCTGCTCTGCTACTGAATGGTAAATTCCTCCTGTTAACCTCCTGATTTCATAGTGACACAAATCAGTTACTATGTGGGATATGTATGACGTGCATTACTCATCTCCATAACACTCCGCTCAGTTTGCCTCTGAAGTGGATAAAAAAAAAGGTCAGAAGAAGAACAGATTCACTTGACCCTACCTAAATAATGAAGGAATCCAAGAGCAGAAAAACTTTAGGAAGTACTAACCAGGATAACATCAGGACATACAAGCTGCAAACGCAGGAAAAACACAAAGGTAAACAGGACCAGGGAAAACTTAAGAAACTCGGGACTGATAGGAGGACAAAAACAGACAAAGTGACAAAGAGAGAGGGAATGACTTGAATACACAAGGAATGGAAGATTAATAAGAGACTGGTGAAACTAAGTGGACAATCACAAATGTCATGTAAAAAATGTAAGGTATTACATGACACATGAGGATAAATCTGTCTGGATTCTATCCTTTCTGAAAAATTTAACAGGTTCAAAGCGGACAAGCCAATCGCTGAGCTGCCCTCTGACCAGTCACAAACACATAAAGTCACACCCCAGAACGACCCTGACCAGAGCGACTACATGTGCCAGGGCATTCGCACCGGGAGACCATCTTACTCAAAAACCAGTGATCATTACAAAACCAAGAACCTTCGTGAGTATGACCGAGCTGTGGAAGTTTTGAGTTTTTACCTCTCAATTATTCTGTCTCACTTACATTTTCTGTTTAGTTTTGAAGAGGAGGATCCTTCTTTCCATCTCTGGCTGTATCTTCTTTGGCATCATCTTTGTCTTCCTTGGATGCATTATCCTCAGATTCACCCGCAAACCAGGTTTGGTTTATTCCTCTCTGCTCTCATAGTGTTGTTTTTAGCCACAGCAGGCAGCTGTTCAGCCCCAATGACGGTGGGACAAAATTAGCGATAAGCTGGTGGACATAGATGAGAATATAGCTGGTGAAGAGTCGGATATTTCCCACAAGACCAGAAGTAGAGATGAAAGAGAGTGAAAATTGAGCTTGCATTCGCCAGGTGACCAAAAACACAACTGAGAACGTTGCTGTGTAATTTCTAAACAAGCAACTGTTTGCGTTGATGTTGTTTTCACACCTCATCTCCACTGCCCTGAAAACATAAAGCTCTGGTTAACAAACATTAGCCATAATGAGCTGACCTATTTTTTTCAATTTTTTTCAAAGCTGCCGATGTATACAAGCCAGAAGAAGCAGAGCTGTTTGCCAGAATGGACAAGAAAAAGGACAGCGATGGTAGGTTGACACCTCCCCTTATGGCTTGTGGTTTTGCTCACCATTTCCTCTTATGCTGCAGATGCAGCTCTACAATTGATTCATTTCTGAGCTATTACAACATTATTATTTATGTAACTATCCACTGGAGCATGACTTTCATTGTTTGTTTGTTTGTCAAGGAGATATATTAGTCTTATTTACAGGTTAGTTTTAGGTTTTATTTTGGTTACTATTGGAACATACTTGAATGCTTAAAAAGTGCATCACTTTTGTCATACTGTCCAATAAGGCCTCTCCAGAACACCCAGTCTGCTGAATAATCAATTCTTGCGTGCCATAAATGAAAAATGTGCCGCTTGGCATAAATTATGTATATAATAATTATGTGGTGACATAGTGTGATGTCACAAAGTCACAGAATTAAAGGTGCAACTACTAAGGAAGTGTTTCAGGAGCAGTGTTTTCTGTGGGAGAGAGGAGCTTCTGTTGGCTGTTTTTAACATGTTCCATGCACAAGAATTCACTGAAGGAAAGGGGATAATAGGTCTCCCTTTAATAGTTCATTCCTCCCTCTTGCAGATGCTCCCTGTCCACTGGTTCAGTACATCACTGATGCAGCCCTGAATGCCCCACCAAAAGGTAAAGAACACACAGATCAGTGAAGATAATCCAAAAACTACATGACTGTGAAAGTGTGTCTCAAGTGTCTTTTCTTTGTTGCTTTTCTAAAAACAACCTGACCTGCAGAAGGGGATGAGAACGGCATGATTTGCAGTGAAATAACCCCGTTACCAATAACCCCGCAGGAGGACCAAGGTAATAAACTGTATTACAGGTGCACTTTTCCAGTACAACATTTTCCCTGCGATGACAGACACTGTTTGTGTGTTTCTAATTTAAGTTTCCACTCATGTCTTTCTAGCTGTGACGACCGAGAGCCACGACGAGGCAGATAACAACGGCGGGATGGTTTCTTTTAAACAATAAGTCACTGAAGATGTATCCGCTTAGTTTCATGCTAAACAATAAATAACTAAATGAATGGCTCAAGTGAGAAAGCTCAAGCTGTGTACATCAGGAGAGAATTAAAGGTGCAATGTGTTAGAATTGGCATGAGTAACTAACTATCTGCTGCTCATTATAGCTGCTGTTTGCAAGTTAGCTCAGTTAGCCAAGCATCTAGCAGTTTGGACTGGGAGCTCTGATAACTGGAGACATGTTGGTGTTATTACTACCAACACAGGAGCTTTGGCCCAGGACAGGATGGGCTTAGTTGCTAACATGCTTACTTCAGTAAATAGTACAATGCATAAATGTCACATCTTCAAAACTGGTATTTCATCATGCTCTGTTGATAATTTCAGTGAATTTCATACTGTACCTTTAAGGCTCAGCTCATCTTGTCTGGCTCAGACTTTGAGCCTCAGCTGTGCTTTGACCTGAATGCGCTGACTAACAGGCATTGCTGTTTAAATGTTCAAAGATTTGTTTTGCATCGCACAGTACTGTTGAAAACTGTACATATTTTAGCACGTGTGTAATACATTGATATGATGATCTGTGGAGATTTTTTTTTTAATTCTTAGAACAAACACCAGATGTCAGTAGATATACCAAAGCTTATTTAATTTGTTTAAATAGTTGAGCGTTCATGTTAAAGGCAACCAGTATGATATGTATATTTATCTACAGTGAGTGATGCTACGAAAATGCCTTTCAAGCATTTTGTGACTCTTCATGAAATTGTGAAAATAAAAAATAAAAAAATGTTGCCTTGAGTATTTCTATAAAACTAATACTAGTCTGCACCATCAAGACACACGTTCACCCAGTGGGAATTTCATATGTAGGTGGTTCAGTCAGTGTGAAGGTCTTGTCCATCATGTGCACCTGCAACAAGACACAACAAGATGCTGTTGTTATCAGGACGAACACTCAAGTCAGAAGGTTTTTATTGACCCTGAAGAAACAAACACAAACACAGCACTTACTTCCTCACATCTACTTGAGGATATCAGCCAGTTTCTCATTGTAGTAAAGGTAGTTCTCCTGACAGTCCTCCCATGGTGTAAAGGTCTCCTCCTCCTTATCCACATACATTTCCCAAATAAGCAGGAAGTCAGACGGCTTCATCATCCGCAGCTTGCAGCCGGCTCTCACCAGAGCCCGCAGCCCTTCAACTATCTCGGGTTCCTCCCACTCGAAGAGACGGGAGCAGAATATGAGCAGACGAAGCTTCTTGCGCTGCTGCAGGATGTTGGCCAACTTGTTTGCACAGGACACGCAGGGACTAGATGACACGTACCATGTGACTTCACACTCTTGGGAGGCGTTAGGCAGCACCTGGGGAGGATAGAGGGGGGATGTCAATAAGAAAAAGCTATTGACATATTAGATGCAACTTCCCATGGGGTTCATATGTGTGCAATCAATTAAGTCAGTATGATGAGTATGAGTATCAACACTGGGATTGCAGAGGGTCTATACATTTCCAAAACATTTTTGAAACATTTCCAACTGGAATTACGTTATATAAAGTTTGCCATGTTATTTCACTTTGCAACAACTGCTTGGCAACAGCTTGTTCGGGCTCATTGCAAATATAAACTCAACACACTCTTCCATTACACGTACAGATAATTTCACAGCATCCAATTAAATAATAATTCAGCAGAGCTCACATTTGAAGCCTACACTACTCCACTGTCTGAGCCAAACGACCGCCTGCTTTCGAACCTGATTACTGGAGTGAATGAATTCTCTACTTTTAAAGATATTTCAGTTGTTACCATGTGGGATGTAGCTTGATTGAGGGGTTTTAATGAACCTATTTCCATTCTTGTTAAGTGATTCAACTCATTTAATTACAGTTCAAAAGTTGTATTTCTTTTAGATGGATTTTCAATTATGTCTGCTTATGGTATATAGTTATGGGTTTGTTTCTATTGGCATATGAAATTGTAACTGTTAGTTACTGTTCACATTTTATTTTCTTTGGGTTATTTTTGTTTCTTAATGTGGCGACAGACTTGACCCCCCTCTTGGCGTTTCCAAGTGGTATTACTGTTGGCGCTCCTGTTCAAAAGACAACTTAATCGTTTCCGTTTTGGTTGCCAATAGCAACAACAACACAGGGAAAAACAACTTATTTATTTGTTTAGTCTATAATAGAAATTGCCTGTCAATCTTCCTTTTTTCCTGGGTGGCTGTGGCAGACATAATCAACAGTGATAATGAGGTTATAGGGAACCAATGTAAACGCTGATGGTTTCATTATTCTATACACAACCATTACATTATGCAATCAACGTAGACAACAAAGACAAATCGTAGCTATCTCATCAGCCACATCCCAGGGCTGGAGAAACCAAGAAACAGGGTTACAGAATGGTAGTACAGGCTGGACAGTTACCCCCTACTGTTTCATTTCATTCCTGCTGTTTCCTATAAATCCCTGTTAATTCACATGGAAAGATTCCACCTTGAACCTTCCCATAACATTTACCCCAGTTCATTACCTGTTGAAAAAAGGCTTCTTCAGCATGAGCTGTGGCATGTTCATCCTCCATGTAGCCTTTCAGGGGCTCTGTGGTGCCTCCTGGTGTATCCACTCTGTAGCACAGCAGGGTCTTGTTCCTACCTGATGAGTATTCCACGTTCCTGAACTGGAACTTGAAGTAGAACGGGGTCATCAGTTCTCTAGTGGAGATTGAGAGGCAGAGTTTCCATAAATCTGGTACGAAGTTGGTTAAGCCTGTTTTTTTTTTTTAGTTAATATCAGAGAAAGTCTTGTTTTAACAGTGCTGATGCATCATCGTCACATTAGAATATCATGAAAGAGTGAAGAAACAATCTATCAACAGTGCTTTCACAGTAATCTGTCACCTTTAACGAATGATGGTGAAGCTGCGAGTCACACATTGGTCGACCATCCAGTGCACAGTTAAAGGGTAAGTCCACCAATTTTCCACATTAATGTAAAGGTCTTGGGGAGTACTACTGCTTATATGGAAAAAAGTAGTATAAAGCCTTTTGTGGTTCCAGAGGAAGTTGCATGTAGTGTGATAAATCAACTCCAGTGATGTCACTACGTGGCTAAATTGCCTTGTGGGTAATGTAGGCAGCAGGAGCATTACGCTCCAATAACACCATTGGACTTGTAATGGAACACATATCACTTTTTTATGTCACACATTCTTCTTCTGTTTTCAAAACCTGATGCCTACATTATCCACAATGCACCTCAGTCACTGAGTGAAATCACTGGAGGCACATTATCAGATTATAAGCAGCTGCCTCTGGAACCACAAAAAGGCTTTATACTACTTTTTTTCACAAATGCACAAGTTCTCCCTAAGACCAGTAAACACAAATTTATGTGTAAAAATGGTGAAGACAACAGCTTTCCAACATACACTCTGGTGACACAGGAGACAGAATATTTATGAGGCTACCTCTGAGTAAACTCATGTGTCTATAAATATTTTTGGCTTTCACTTTATCCCCTGATCTATGGATGATCCCTTCATGATTCAGCCACTGTGCTGACACACACACACGCACACACTCCTCGTGTCTGTCTACATAAATCCACTGTTATATTGCACACGGTGAGCCAGAAGGATCACATAAATAGATCTCTTATAGCTTTGATATCAAACAGCTAATACTCATAGGGAGAGAGACTCAGGAACAGATGCTAGGTTGAGTGATATAGCAGAGCCCGGTGTCTGTGACTCATCGCTATTCTTACTAGGATGACAGGTGGAAGTCTTCAGTATCTTTCTTTCTGACTGAAATTAGCTATACAGCGTGCATTTGGGACTATATCACTTACAGAAAGCCATGGAAAACTCCTTTAAGAACACAATAATACGTAAGTGGAGGTGTTAGAGAGCAGGTGTGCAAGTTTGACATGCTGACTCTAACTCCTTAATATGCTTTAAATCTTACCCACCCTGTGACAATCTCAAACGGTGGCAGCTCTATGGGCTGAAACTCTCCATTTTCCCCATTGCTGTTCGCCTCCGCTCCTGCTGCTCCCCCATTTGCCCCACTCGGCTTCTCCTTCTCTGTCTTCGGCTGCTCGGGGGTCTTCTCTGGCTTTTTCACAGGTTTCTCGGGCCTCTTCCCCTTCTCCTTGTCCTTGTCCTTCTCTTCATTTGATTTGTTTTCCACCTTATTCTCCTTCTTCCTAGCACTTAACCGGCTGTTCCTGTCGGCCATGATTTTGTGTAATGGGGGAGAGCGTTAGAAACGCAGAGGGAGGGAGAGAGGGAGAGAGGGAGCATGTGGTAAGTGGAGTGATAACCCTAGTGCATTTACAGAAATAGATCCCATTGTGTGCTATAGATGGAGTCTCTGCATGTCTGGCTAGAGCAGGGTTAGGTGGCTAACCCCATTCCCCCGCCCTCCTCCTCCTCTTTCCATGAACCGCCTTTTAAAGGTCAAAGGACAACACAGGAGTGAGCGCCCATGTGTTGCCTGAAGAAATTAGGTCAAGACTGAGTTTATATCTGTTGCAGTCTCTGCACAGCTGCCACAGTAAGAAAGGGAAACCCCCATATTCTGTGTAAAACTGCACCACCTGAAACAGAACTGGAGGCAGCTCTTTAATCCATCAGGTCTCGACTGTCAGCAGGCCAGCAACCGGCGAGTTATTAATAACGAGGCTTGGCCGTGTGTGTGTGTCTGTGTGTACGGGGTAACCAGGGTTCTCTTGATACTAAACACCACTTTTGTTTGTGCCAATCTGAGTGTCCTGTGGCCCATTAGGCCTGAAGGCCAGCGAGAGGGCACCCCAAAAAGGGAAAAAATGTGGAGCAGTGCGGTGGAGACAAACACAAACACAGTGTGCGAGAGACCATTTGTCTCTGTGCTATAAATAAGAGGGCAAGAAAGTGTGGCCCAGTGTGCATGTGCCTGTGCTTGTGCCTGTGAATGATCAATCTCTGAAATCATCCTGCATCAATATGGTCCTCTGCTAAGGCCATTGTGTAGGGGGAGGGGAAAAATTGGTTTTCTAGGAGCGTGTGTGTTATTCTGTGTGTCTATGTGCGTACAGAAAATGGCTTTCTGCACTGCAGATGTAATAACTTGAGGCGTAAGGGAAAGGGAAGGAGGGAGGGAGGGAAGGAGGGGGCAGTTCAATTACAATTTCCTCCCCTCCCTCGGTCTCACTCTCTGCCAAGTAATTCATTTCAGAGGCAATTACCAACAGGACCGCAGCCCAGCCTGCTCGTCTAACTCATATGGATGAGCTGTCACAGCCGGAGGGGTGGGGGAGGGAGGGAGGGAGTCGGGGGGGGTGGCGGCGCTTCAAGCTGCTCCACATACACTCGTGAACAACAACGCACCCCGTGGGGATGAGCGAAAAACACACTTTTTAAAAGATTAACACATGCACACGGATATCTGGCAATACATCTAAATCCACCGAGGCATCCTGGGGTGATGATCATTAAGATCACAGCCGTCTTTGATAATTAGGATCTATGAGAGATTTCATTGTATCTCACACAGATTAACAGACTCACTCCGGGGTGTTTTTTTTTTTTATAAGAACAACAAGAACAGCAGCGCAGTTGGTGAAAAATAGATGTAATCCTGGTGACAGCCTTTATAATCGGATCTATTGCGTTTCCTTCGCAGCCAGTCATCTTTAAAGTGATTCATGCTGTTGTCTCACTGTTCCCTATTCATCGCAACACATTCATCAATGCGTTTAAGCGGCAGGTCGAACAAGCTACACATTGTTTCCTGCCATTTGTTTCCAAGTACTTTAGTAATCAGGTTTTGTGAGCCTAGTCGGCTTTGTAGGGCCGTGTAGGATGTGGTTGCTGCCTTCCTGCTGACTCAAATCTAACTGTAATGGAATTACATGCAATTACCCAGCCTCCCCGCCGGCTCAGCCACGGAGTAACAGACTCCCGGAATAAAGACAAACACTGCAACATTTGCAGTTTCTCCTTCAAAGGGCTTTCAAATCACTTCAGCAAGGTCAGAGAAAGCAAAAGCCTCTGTTGTGCCCACATGCACACACATCCTCTGCTGGTATTCCGGGGCAGAAGCAGGGGTCAAACCCATTTCAATTCCTAAAAAGTTCAGAAGCAGAATGGGACATGAAATTGAAAAAGGCAAAAAGCGCCGATAAAGAAAATGAAATGAATTTGACCTCAACTCTGAAAGAGCACGCGTGGAGTTATAAAGGACCGGTGGAGGAAAATGCAGTTGAATTAAGGTCAAAAAATGAGATATATGAAGGAGGTTTTAATGTTTCTCCATTGGCAAAAAAATAAATAATGGCGCAGATGTGCACACATGCATGAGTGCGCTCACATCTGCAAACTGCACACACCTCTGCGTTCGGAAGTGAAACTCATTTATTCTGACGTCCCGGTGATGAGGCATACATACACAGAGAAAAGGAATAAGTGGCTGATGCAGTGATATATTGTTTAGCAGCTGACGCCTTCCTTCAGAAAACAACAACAAATTAGTTAGTCACATCCTCTAAGTGAAAATAAATCATTTGCTACAGTACGCAGTAATTGACCGTCTGGTTATTGTTGTTGCGTCAGTGTCGGCTGTCACAGACGCGAGCAGCGAGCAGAGAATGCGGAGGTCTTGTGATCTTGTAGTTGTCAGGAGACCCTGCTCGGGCAAAATAATGTCAAAGTAAACGCTCAAGTATTGTATCTGCTTCAAGTCCCCTCGGTCCACAGCATGGGGTATGATGCACCAGTCTGTATGCAGGCTACATGGTAAACAGGCAGTAATCCACACCCACTGCAGTCTAGAGAAGGATGAAATTCTGAGCAACTCGCTCCATCTCATGTCAAGTGATGTGCAGCACGACGACAATGTTTTGTTCGTAGCTCAGTCCGAGGAACAGAGGTTACTATCCGATAAGTCCACTGCAGGTTTGTATAAAGTCTTCAGTTGCTATTTATGTAAACGAAAAGCTTGATTCCTAGCTTTAAGTCCATAATAATCTGTAGTTGGCTTTGAGGTAGATGAGCGTCTCCAGGTTCTTTGGTAGGACACGGCCTCTCTCTGGCCGCAGACACCGCCCAGCAGTGGTGAAAATGCTCTCCACCACGGTGCCACAGGAGGGGACGGTAAACGCCCTCTTGGCTACCTGGGCGAGCAGAGGGAAGTCGATTGCTTTACGCCGCCAGTAATGCAAAGCCTCCTCGTCCGTGGGCTCCTCGCGTAGGTAGACGGTCAACTCCTGCTCGAGGCTCTTGGCCTGTGTTGTGGGTCTCTGCTTGATGAACGAGAACAGCTTACAGGGTCGGGAGAGCGAGGAGACCGGCGATGGAGCCGGGGCAGGAGGTGTCTGGGATTGAGGGTGCAGATCTGTGTCCGGGTCAACGGGGCTGGAGCCTGAAGAATGTTTGGACAGCTCCTCTATGAGAACTTGTCTGTGCCAGTCAGGGTTGCTGCTCCATGTGAGCTTGAACTGGGGGTCCAGGGTGGTGGCGGTGATGTAGAGGGGGTCGTCCAGGATCGGGGCCAGCCGACTCTCTAAAGCCTGGCTGAGTCCCGACAGGAGAGAAGGGCAGCGGGGGGTTGATGTCTCAGAGAGATGCTTACGGAGGCCCAGAACACACGGTAGAGCCAGGCTGATGGACACGTGTCTGTCTGTCTGCATGTCTGCCTGTCTGTCCCCGTGCACCATGTCCCAGGCCTCAGTGAAAGGCTCCAAAATGTCAGTGACCTCCTTCAGCACGGCTCTTTCTGATCCACCCAGCGCCAGCTCCCCCGGACCACTCATTTCCTCCAGGAACTCCACTGAGTCCAGCAGCCGCCGAAGCACCTGTACCAAAAATGACAACACAAAAATAAACATTTCTGAGAACTTTTGAACAAAATTCATACTCTCAGACTTATAAATCTTGCTGAAACGGCTTTATAATCAGGCTATAAAATTAATACTATTATTAGAACCAGACCAATAAATCGGTTGGCCTATAAAAGATAGTGTATTCCCCCTCTGTCTACAACAGAAAACTTCTGTCTCTTTAAGTCCCTCCCCTGAAGTCTCGTCTGATTGGTCACCTCACACACACCTGATGCCTGCTAGTGAAAGCAGAGTAGCTGTGTTCATGTCAAGTTCTACGTGCCAAACTAGCAGCCAGGCATGAATTTGCCTGTATGTGTGACTCTGTGACACAGTGTGATGTCATAAAGTCATGGAATTAGAAGCGGGATTACTAACGAGGCGTTTCAGGAGCAGTACTTCTGTTGGAGAGAGGAGCTTCTGTTGGTGCGGACTTATAAAAAACACTGAAGGAAAGGAAAACGTCTCCTTTTAAATAGCTTGCCTCTCTTACATATATTTGTCACAAGTGTTTGATTACCACATTTCAGGGATCATTGTAAAAAAAAAAAAAAAAAGAAAAAAAAAAATATATCAGCCGAAATAAATCGATACAGCTAAATACCACTTCATAAGTGTATACTTTCTAGTACTGTACCATCCTCGCCCCCGACAATCACACTGACTGGGCTCAAGTCATTATAGGCAGTTAATGAATACAGGTCACATTTTACTTTATGTTAACGACTTAACCATTTAGCATTTATAAACAGCAAATAAACATTAAGAATTTTTCCATCCACTCTGTAAAAGCTCTGCAACTGGTGACTGACGATGTAGCACAGCTTTAATCATGTACGTCTTCATGCAATTGTCGACCCACATTAATAAATGCTTGAAATGTCCTCATATCTGCCTACAACTACATTGTGGTGGTTTATGAATAATTCATTATGTAAATACTGCTTATAAAAGCTACTTGGAGGCAGTAAAGATAAAGTACAACATGCACACCACATATAGTATAACTGAGTTAGCTTACATACCTTGAGCTGAGCAGCCCAGTCTCTTGCTGCAAAGGGGGTATTTCCTGGTCCGCCCATGATCAGCCCCGGACCATCGAACACCTGAGTGAGCTTCTCAGGTGGAACAGCAGAGGTAATGTAGTTGTAGAAACAGGCAGCCTTGGCCAGTGTGGACGAGAGCTGTGGACAGGAGCGAATCCCCTCACTGACACACTGTTCAAGAGAGCGAGAGAAACAGTCCACCCGGCAGACACCCAGGCTGTGCTCCCACGAGTCCTGCCACTCTCCCTCATCTCCGACGTCTCCGTGGCCATTCCTGATCCCTTCCTTCGCGCTGATACCATCCTCCGCCCCGTCTTCTTCATCCTCCTTCAGGAAACCAGGGAGACAACATGGCTTTACTGTCGTCGTTGCCAGGAGGGGGTCCGCAACAACACGAAACGCTTTCCCTGACACGCCGTGAGAGTGACATACTTCATCAAAATCTGAAAGCACGCGAGTCCCAGAGATGCCCCCTGTCAGGGGAAGACAGGCCAGGAGAGCTGAACGCATCTGCCAGTCAGATGTAAGAAAATGGCAGGTGACACCGAGGTACCTACAGAGAGAGAGAGGGCACAGTGGACTCATCAGTGAGGGAATCAAACCAAGTGGGAATCATGGTGCTTTTGGTTGATTTTACCTCCTTACCCTGAAGTGGCTCCAGTGAAGCCCCTCCAGAGATCCAGGCTGAGACTGAGGGCATGTGCTGAGGCCAGAGCCTGACGGGTCGCTAGCTGGGCCTGATAGGCGTAGGCTGGCAGGAGCTGGCTCTGGATGTAGTGCTGGCGCTCAGGAGTGTAGCGTGGCTCCAGGAGCTGAAGCAGCTCTCTGAAGCCATGATTTTCCACTATGGACACTGGCTGCAGGTCACGCACAATCATCTTAGCTATAGCCTCAGAGATCAAGACCTATGGTGATAAAAACAAAAACAACTTAAGCGACCTTTGACCACAGTGAATATTGAAACACTTGAGTAGCTTGGCAAGAATGAGACTACAACCAGCCCAATCACCAGGATATTATGTTCGCTGTTAATGTGTCTGCAAACCACAGTAATGTCCAGGGCAGACATTTGTACCAAACATGGCATCTCTTTTTATATGCTTATCAGCCACCTGTTGTGGCAAGAGATGGAGGGGAGGGTACAAGCCAGGAGGCTGCCAAAAGTCCCGCTACTTGGATGTCTTTAAGGACACCTAGAGACATTTCCAGTTTTTTTTTAAGGAGCCATGGACATTTCGAGCTGTTTCAAAGCAGAGGTTTTTCTAAATGAACCGTCGAAACATTTCTATCCAGTTATTTTGGGGGGAAGGGGTCAAAACCGGATATTTTTAGGCAGACGTGGACATTTCTGGCATTTGTTGTGTCGACAGAATCTGGTGGGGTTTTTTTTTATTTCCAGCTGTTTTGTGGGGAACAAAACTGGCTCACTGGACACATTTCCATCCATTTACTCCGCCATCAAAACTGAGTGTTTTTCAAAGAGACGTGTAGACATTTCCAGCTGTTATTGTATTGACAAAACCAGGTGGCTTTAAGGAGACATGCAAACGTTGCTGGTGTATAAGGCAACCAAAACCGGCTATTTTTCACTGGTAGCTGGACCGTTTCCCTCCGTGATCATGCTGCCCAAATCAGCTATCTTTAACCAAACCCCGATGCTTTCACACCCTAACCCAGGTGTTTTCATGCCTCAGCCTAAGCAGGCTAACCCGAAACAGAAAATTTGAGACAAACAGAAAGTTGCAACATCAAGAAACGTCCGATTTGAACTCATCTGTGGTTTTGCAGATACATGCTTGACCAACATGTATTCTGGCGGTGGGGTCGATCACAACACACACCTGACGTGGGTCGTGTCTGTCAAACTTGGTCACCCCTCCTCCAGAGCCTCCTCCTGCTCCTCCATCGAGAGTCCCCATCCCTCCAACACCTCCTCCTCCCACTCCTCCTCCTCCGCCTCCCACTCCAGTGCTGATGGGGAGAGTGTAGCGGGTGCTCCCTCCATTGGTGGTGAAACTATGCAGGGAACCAGAGGAGTAACCCTCTCTCTTCATGTCCTTCCTTTTCACAAAGTCATCATACATGGCCTGGTGCTTCCGCTGGATGGGAGAGAGAGGGAGAGAGACAGAGAGAGAGAGAGACAGTGTGGGGGCACAGCAAAGCTATTAGTTGACAGGTGGAGGAGTTAATTCAGTGTTTAGGTGTAGACATCTCTACAAGAGAAGACAGTATGGGTAAATCCCCTCTTGTAGAGGAGCAACAGACTGTCTTAAGCACTGAGGTTCATACAGCTGACACTATCAAAGACGCAGCGGGGCCAGCTGTTGGAGCTGATGCTGACAGATTTGTGACCTGTGTCCTGTCTGCGTGCAAACATTTGATTTTTGAAGTCGTTACCTTGAGATGCGTTACGAAGTTGGACGTGACGCTCCTCTTCGCTTGGATCCTGGTGCCACAAGCCTTGCAGTTGGACTCGATTTTGCCATTTTCACCTTCGAACACAATATTAAAGTAATCCAAAATAGACACCTTCGGAGCTGACGCCATTGGAGCCCCGCGGTCCCTCCGCTCCGAAGTGAAATCAACTTGCGATCAAGGACAATCTGAGTCTGAGGTATCAATATCACCTCGCCTCTGATCATGAGCGCAGGCCGGCGTGTTTACTTCCCGATCCCCGATCACACATCCAGAGAGGGGGGGGGAGAGGGAGAGAGATGTTGCTGCCAGTTGCGCAGACAAAAGGAAAAAATGTAATTCCAAGCATGAGTTGCGTCGCTCGCACGTCCGAAATCGGCCACGATCAGACTACAGAGGCTGCTGCGGATGTCTGGAAACATCAATAATGTGCTCGAGGGGCGACATCCGCTGCTTTCTGCGCTCCCATCCGTCGGTCGGACGCGAGTGAAGAGGCGGCAGAGCGGTGTGTCTCATGGAGGCAGATAGACTGGATTATTATTGGAGCAGGAAGTACAACACAATAAACGGGAGTTTCGTTTCCCGTTTCGACAGTTCCCGGTAATGTTCGGTCTGTCCCCAGACAAACTGCTGCCGGGTGTGAGGGAGGTGGCGCTCGCTCGGATGTTCTCAATTATGCTCGTGTCGTCTGCAGTGAGGCAAACTCGCATCAACGTCCAGGATAAACACTGGACGATAAGAAGATAAAAAATACACTATTCAAGATTAGTCAGGGATTTTTTTTTAGTGTTTCCCTTTAATTCTATTATTGTGTGTTATTGTAAGTGTTACTGATGGTTAAGAAGTCATTCACCAATGTTTTCCCAGTCAATAAAAAGCCATAAAGGAAGGAGCCGGGTTGCCAGGTTGTGAAAACACTGATTTTATTGAACCTGAGAAATTCCTCAAAGAGAGCAGTCACAAACAGCATCCATCTCGAACAGGCAACACATTTAACAGTGAGACAGTTTAAACAACACAACATCAAACATACCCAATAAGCAATTAATTATAGTAGAAGTAGGAACCTCTACATCTGTAATCTTCACTTCAAAATCCAAATAGATGATCACTGCTGAGTTCAACTGGCCCAGAAACCTCATCTACTGATTTACAAAGCGTCCCTCTCTGTGGCCACATGTCGTGAGCCCAGATCATCTCCTGTGTGACTCTACTGATGTGTTCAGTCGGCCTCCTTGTCCAGCTGGGCTGCTGAAGCTTCATCCTGGAGAATTTGTTTGTTTTTCATGCCACGTTTCAGCTCCTCTCTGGTGTTCAACACAGCAGTCTGAAGGGTTGCGATCTCCGCTGACAGCTCTATAACTGGAGCATGACAGATAAAAAGAAGAGAAGCTAAGGAGGAGGAAAAGAATTTAGCCGTAGCACAATAGGAAGAGTGTCAGAGGTTTTATCTCGCACAAACACGTGGAAATATGACTGTCACCGATTAAGTTGCAATGTTCTTCTTTATGTTGCTGCATGTCATGTCATATAAAGTTTGTTTATTTTTTGTGGATTCACAATAGTAGCTAGTAATTTAAATGTTATTTTGTTTCGCGTTTTATTTCTCATTCTCCAATTTAGACCCAGTATGCAGCAGCAGCATAATAAGATCTTCAGTTTCTTTGCCATTTATCGTTTAAGTTTATTCATCTGTCCATCTATATCTATATCCATATGGCTACAGTACACACACATATACATGCATTTATAGACACAGTGCATGAGCGCCCTATGTGCAAGGACCCATGCCAGCTCAACACACAAGTTAAGAAAGAACGCACAAGTAGACAAACAAAAGCAAATAAAGAAAGGATCTTCAAATCTTAAAAGGCCTTCTGTGTGTAGTTTAAGAAAAGTAGCTGAAAATGTAAAATAAAATAGAAATGTGCTCCAAAAACCAATAAAAACAAGCTGACAGAGAAAACACAGAGCACAAAATATTAGCTAAGTAAGCCTGCAGTAGGTAGCTTGTATATTGTATTTTGTCTGTTTATTTGAACTGGGAGACTAGCAAAATAAACACCAGGTGTACGGCTAAGACGCAAAATCCAGACTCTTCTGGAAATGTGTCATCATACCTTGCTTGAATGACGACTGTGCTTGTTTCAGAGACTGTGGCACCAGAATCCCGAACCATTTCAGCGGATCTTGCTGAGGATTCTTGTCACTTATTCTTACTGGTGAAACTTGAGGAGCTTTCTCACCACTTGTTTCTTCACTTGCCTCTTTCTCTGCAATGTCCTTTTTGGGTTTTATTCTTCTCCTAACACCTGTGAAACCACACGATTGAATAAATTAAAGAACTACCGGTTTGTGGTAAATGTCTTTACCACATAGACCATGGGAGACTCACCTTCTTCTTGAGGTCCAATATTCTCTATTGACTTCACATCTTTATCAGCTTCGTTACTACATTTTTGTTCAACCTTCTTTGTACTGAACTCCACCTCACCGTTGTCCTGTGTTCTGTAAAACAGACATTGTAGGAATATTCAATTGATGGCCGTTCAAATTCCGGGGCAATTTACCTGGGAGCATTCATCTCTGCAAGTCCTCACCTGGCATGAACACAGACATGTGGCTCTATCTCACTCGCATACTGAAGTGCAGAGACTTGTTTGTTTCCCATCGTATACCGAGCCTTGGATATGGAAAACCATCCCTGTGGGGAACACGACATGATAACTGTATAACACACGGGATACAGGTTAAGAAAATGAGCCTACAAAAAATAAAATAAGAGGGAAAAATGCAGGAAATGGGCAGGACGGATGCTGGCAGTTTTGGGGAGGATTCTTCCTGATTAGAACCTTTACTTGGCATTAGGGTTGAATTTTCTTAAAATGAATCGTAAAATGTTAGAAATTAAGAGCCATCAGTTACATGTCTTCCTAGAGCACAGGCTAGTCAAATGACTTTTTTCTGTCTGATCAACAGAAGAACAAAGATATTTGATTTATCGCATAGAATGCTACACAAAAGAGCACATTTTTGCAATGACAGAGGTATTTTTTTGAAAATATATTTAATCAGTCACCAAAATTTATGCTTCAGCTCGATCTGAATAGCACATCTTCTTCAAATTGTGTTGATGTTAAAGGTTGGAAAACACAAATATGAACAAAACTGAAAACCTCAGTGTGTCTAGCTCAGTTAAAGACAATCAAAGGTAAAGTCTTCATGTTTCCTGTGTTACCTGCTCTATGAGAGAGTTGAGAGTGGCTCGTTTCTCCTCCAGTAGCTCCAGCTGGTCCATGAAACGAAGCAGCTTTTCATCTAGTAACGAAGACGACTCCTCCAATTCTGATACACCCATGTCTACTTATTTTTCAGGAGCTCAACTACTTTCTCGTACAGACTGAACTTAAGTCGTTTCTTTTGAAGATCAATGCGATGTAGCAATACACAGCACTGAGGATTAAGAATACGCCAGTTCCGTTTACTTCCGCGTGGCGTCACGTGACACTGGATGCCACGTGACTAACATCCCACGTCCTCCAAAAAGATACACCCATTGCAAGTAAGCAACGAAATCACCGAACAATACTGCAGCTTTGGAGGTATAACAGGCATAAGATTGAAGTCTTTATATTTTCACGGCAGGAAATACTAACAAAGCAAGCTGTAAGTCGCCTTATAATGTCCTAATATTACATCCCCCACTATTATCATCGTACCAATTACCAATTATTATTTTTTCTGTTTTCTAATACATATTTTTAATTCATGAAAAAAAAATCATGAAATTCCCTAATACAAAAAAAAAAAAAAAGGAGAAGTTCCCATACCGGGAGTCGAACCCGGGCCGCCTGGGTGAAAACCAGGAATCCTAACCGCTAGACCATATGGGACCGATACTTTTTCACTTCACACCAATCTTTTTTATATAAGTGTATACTATATTTATTCATCTGACAATAATCGCCTCTTATGGTTTTGTTTTAGCACTCTGACTAAAGATGACTTCATTTTGGGCCAATCTTAAACGGAATTATGGACAATTGATGAAATGACAGCCAAGTTAGGAATATGTGCAGCAGCCTATAAACTGAAATATTGTAAGTTACGTGATTGGGAAATTTAACGTTATATTTCTTACCATCATAGCCGCGTACAGGTTTGAAACTTAGCTTTAAGCTTAACTGCTATCATTACTAATGTTAGCTTCAGTGAAACTTCACTGTGCAACTTTACATGAGTTAATAATGCAGAGGCTACATGTTAGGGAAAGCCCGCCACGTTTACATTGGCCACCTCTTCCAACCAACAGCAAAGCCTAGAGAACGAGAAGTAAGCTGCTCCTTACATTGAAAAATAGCTTAACTTCTAACGTTGGTCATCAATGTAGCGTATGTGAGCTTGCTAACGAACTAACAAAAGTTAGTTAACTTCTATTCCATAATTCAAATCATAGCTACCGCGGTGTATGTACAGAGGAACTCAAACATTCGCTTCTCCAGCGGCTGAAGGGTTAACTACTCTACATAAATTATGAGTGAAACCCAGCCACTCTGCTCGGCTTCATAAACCCCTCTGCAGGGCGAGGTAGCATGACTCCCAGTAGCTCGCCGTGATCGTATAGTGGTTAGTACTCTGCGTTGTGGCCGCAGCAACCCCGGTTCGAATCCGGGTCACGGCAGGGTTAAATCCCTGACACGGCTTGGGAGGACAACATTTTTTTTCCCCTCTAAGAAAACAGCACATCTAATACATTTTGACCGCCTCCATTACATTAGAATGTATTATGCAATATCAGCAAGACAGTACCTGTCTAATTTGCATTACAATGCTTGGTCTTCTATTCTCGGGATATTATGACCATCCATATGATTATTTTAATGCAAACTCCAGGTCGTCTGTCAACAGTGGTAACAGGAAAGTAAAGATTAATATCTGTTCGAATCACTAACTCTGTTCAGATATCTTTGGAATGTATATAATAGTATTTCACTTTTGTTCCACCGTGCGCGCCCCCGCTGGATGAGTACGCGCCGAGTTACTTTAAGCGCGTGTGCACGATAAAGAAAAGTAAGAAATCAACACATTTTGATCATCTATAAAACGGAAATTAGTATTAGTATATTTTTTCTTTATATAATCCCCCTAAAATACACAAAAACGTGTTTTATGTCATAATTTTCCCAGATTTAAGACCATTCGCACTATATACACATAAAGTTCCGTAATTCACCCTTCACCGTGTTAAATATTTTACAGCTGTGTTCATGACAGGAGGGGTGGGTCTTTTGGATTAAGACGTTTTCATTGGTGGTTGTCAACAGCGACGTCCATGTTCCGAGATGAAGAGCCAATCAACGGGCCAGCAGATCGCAAGTGCGGGTAGTCTGTGAATACGATTGTCTGATTGGTCTTTGCAATCACAAGTAACCGCCCCCTTCTGCAGTGAGTTCCGGGTTTGATTCAACAGCGCTAATATGGTATTTACAGTAGTGTAACAGCAGTGAACTGCAAGATATATTGAACACTAGTGTGTTTTATAGCGTGTGGACACCATTTTTGTAGGTAAGGATAAAAAACACTTTTACTATCATTATTATTGCTTTTGTTTTATTCTGAGCTTGAAGCAAACTACCTCTAATTGCTTTGACTACTGTTTTGATGAAGAACAACAGAGAGTTCTCATTCATTAGTTAAACTGACATCACATTGTTAAAATTAATAATTTTAAAGCCCAGTCTGGATGTTTTTGAAGAATGTTCACCATCCTTTCTTTAAACAGATGATGGATGCCACATCAACAGCTGGAGTTCTTCATCCCTACTGGCCACGGGACCTTTTGATTCCCACCTATGTAGCAAATGACAGATCAATGTCAGAGATTCTGGCGTTCCTGTTTTCAGTGTCAGGGGTGTTCCTGCTTGTGACCTGGCTGATCACGGGCCGGAAAGGGTCCAGGCTTGGGACATGGAGGCGCCTGGCTGTGTGCTGGTTTGCTGTCTGCGGTTTCATCCATGGTGTCATCGAGGGCTGGTTCTCGCTGTATTATGATGCCATTCCAGGAGACCAGAGCTTCCTGTCACAGCTCTGTGAGTACAGATCACAACAATCTGTTCAGAAAACTGTGATGGTGCAGTATGTGAAAGCTTTTTCAGTTAAAATGTTTACTTTTCTCTCATAGGGAAAGAGTACTCCAAAGGAGACAGTAGATATATAATGTGAGTTCATCTTTACACAGAACTATGTTGAACTTTGACATTAAACAAGAAGACACAAAGCGTTCACTAACGTTGTTCTATTTTCTGTCTAGAGCGGATAACTTCACTGTCTGTATGGAGACTGTGACTGCATGGCTATGGGGACCTTTCAGCTTTTGGGCCGTGTTTGCCTTCTTAACCAACAAGCCCTACAGATTTGTTTTGCAGCTCATCATTTCAATAGGTGAGAGGGTTTATTGTGTCCTCACTTAAGTTGTGAGCAAGATTTAATTGATCGTTGACAATCATATAACATGATGTGTCTTATTCCAGGTCAGCTGTACGGCGTAGTGCTTTACTTCTTCACAGAGCACAGAGATGGATATGCTCACAGTGAGTTGGGACATCCTGTCTACTTCTGGTTCTACTTTGTGTTCATGAATGTGCTGTGGGTCGTCATCCCACTGGTCCTCGTTGTGGATGCATGCAGGCAGCTGTCAAAAGCCCAGGCACACACCGACAAGTCTAAGAGGAACTGACCAGAGACGGACTGTACTAGGGACAAGGGCGCAAAAATAATAATAAATACATTTTTATAGATAGATTTTGACTGTGTTGTTTGTCATTTATTTTATCAAGCCTTCCTTTACACAGCATACTATGGAGCAGCTCAAGAAGCACATCTAAACAATACATATTTTACAAATACATTTTTTTTCTTTTTAATCAATCATCCAATCCCAATTTTTCCTTCTGCTTATTACTCTAGTTTTTTTAGATAGTACATGTCCCCAGTAAGGGATCAATAAATCGATAAAAACTTATCTGTATCTTAGATTAATCATTAATTATTTTCTTTCTTTGGTTGCTGATATTCTGGGTTAAATTTACTGATGGCACAAGCTAGGCAAAATATAAGCTTTGGGCTTCAGCCTGTTCCTTTTTCAGTTGTTGATTTGTGACGAATTTGTTTCTTCCAGTGTAACCGAAATACAATTATTAATTCATCAAAGATTATTGAGGAAATTGAGAGGCAGGGGCTGAATAATTATACTATTAATAAATAAAATCTGAATGGCCTTTCAGACAAATGTCAACTCATTACAGAGGCAATTAAGTATTGTAACCTCTGATACAGTTAATCAACCACAGTAGTGTGACATGAAAATGTAAATGTGGATATTATAACAGGTCAGACGTTTCAAATCATGTTAGAACTTAAACTCAATAAATATGCACAAATATGTCAAAGTGTAACAGCCATTTTTTGTCATTATGTATAATAACATCTTCAACAGCTACACATGACTCTACTAATTATGGAACAGTCATCAGTACTCATACGCCGAAATAGCTCAGTTGGGAGAGCGTTAGACTGAAGATCTAAAGGTCCCTGGTTCGATCCCGGGTTTCGGCATTTTGGTCCTACAAGACGTGCACCAGCGGACAATCCACCCTATGTATGTATTTTACTGACATAGTTCTCCACCTTGTGGTCGATCAGCAGCACTACAACATTTGGACCTACTCCCACGCAGGATACCACAATCTCATGCAGTCCCCGCCACTGGATTAATACATTAATTTCTCTGAAAAACATTTTCACATCTGGCTTTACAGACACATTCAAAAAGTCGCATAGAGTTGTGAAAAAAAACACCCATTCACAGAACTATAGCTTCACTTTCGAGCTGAGGCTGTGGCTGTAGATGCACTCCCTTTTAATGATGAAACATGAGAAAAATCAAACCGTTTTCCAAATAACATTTGATACTCTCTAACCTTCAGCTGAACATTTTGCTGAGTCTTAGTCCCAACTGTGCATTTGTCTCTTTTTCTCTACTTGCTACATTTTTAAGTGCCTTTAAAGCAGCAGGTGATTCCGGCTGTATCTCCAGCAGTTTCTTAAAGGCCTGCCTGGCCTCCTCCAGCTCATTCACCATCTGACAGGCCTGGCCCAGCCGGTACCAGGCTTTAGCCCCACCAGGTTCCAGCTGAGTAGCTTTGGCTGCACTGGCCTTAGCCCGCTCTGGTTGGTTCAGTTTGAGCTGGCACAGGGACAAGTTGGAGTGGAGCTCTGCTTTGGTGGTTTTGAATTCATCATCTGAGGGAAGAAGCTGTGTTTTATCACCAGTGTCTGTGTCTCTCTGCTCCTCTCCTTCTGGATCACGTCCTTTTTTCTTCCCACAGAGAGTAATGAGAAGTTTGAGGGCCCGACTGTAGCTGTCTGCCGCTCCCCACACGTCCCCACTCCTGAACCTCACTCCACCCCTTTCTTTGTGCGACTTCACCCACTCCCACTTTTCACTCGGAGACATCTCCCAGGATTCCTTGCCTTGTGTGAAGGCTTTGAGTTCTACTGTGGCGTGCAACGGCAGGTTTTCCTCAGCTCGATGGGGAACAGAAACAACTGGTCCATTTCCCACCGGAGAGACGAAAATCTGAGAAGCAAAACATGATGATTAGACAGGCCATATACTTTCGCATGCTTGAAAAAAATAAAGAAGAGGAAGATGAATTATTTTTCAACAGTTTCCCAGGCCTGACTACACTCTTACCTCACAGTTCTCTCCCGCTCCCATCCCCTCCAAACATGCCTCAGTGACATCACACTGACCCTCCCCTAGCCTCAGCGTAGTCCATTCACCCAGTGGGACCTGCAGCACAGAGTCCTGACTCCTTTGGAAGGCTGTGACCACCGCCTCTGTAAGCTCAGTGGCTGACTGGTCAGAATGGACTGACAGCTTCTCGTTTCCCTTTTCAGATACTAAGCTCTCTGCTTCATCCACTTCAGCTTTAAGCCTCACTCTGACTCGACACAGTGAACCAAACCTTGGACAGTAGATGGATGAACATGCTAGAAGAGACAGAGGGATATGATTTAAGCTAGATTCTAGAGATGTGGTCTGAAAATGTATTATTTTTTTTTATTAAGGAAGAAAGTAAAAACAACATACAAGCATCATCTCCAGATATGGATACAGGGTGTTGACTCCCCTTGTCGGTTTGTTTTTTCTGGACTTTCCAGAGTCCTCGCGGACACACTGACACCCAGGAGGTGACATCAACGCCGTCGTGATCTCCGCTCCCTCGGAATGTTTCTAAAGGGTCATCCATCCATCCATCCATCACTGGTTTCATATCTTTTGTGAAGAAGAGACAAGTGAAAGTAAACACAAACATTAGAGCTGCGAACAAGCCTTTTGTCCCATTCAAGAATAAGTTTTCAGAGAGACCATTCAACCGCATGTTATGTATCTGGGAACATTAATTGAAGACAAACTGAGTTTCATAGACAATGTTGAATTTATATGTGCAAAACCGAGTGAAAGACTGTTAAACTGTTTTGGGGTCCATCTTGCCATCTGGGATAAAGTGCAGGTGTAAGTGTTGTTGCGTTTTAATATCTCTCAAGATACGTAACTCATTCTTGGTGTCTTGAGAGAAGCTGTAGCACCTACAGTGAACCACTGTCTTGCAGAAAATGACCGCTACGTTATAACTGGTCAGATAAACTTTGAAAAAGAATCAAGACGAATACTTTAATCCTGACACTGTGCTTTCACACAGTCATTCAGATTCATACTGTTCTGCATTTGAACAACGATCAATGCCTATAACACCCTGAATATAAACGTATACAATACACAATCACAACAATATCAACATCGAAGCACACATACATGTATGTTTCTCAGTAGTGGGAACTAGTAGAAACTAGCTAGTAAAGGCTGTTGGCACTTAGAGTTTATTGATAACTGTCTAGCTATCACTACATTACTATGCTAACAATGTCATTATTTATAAGGCTTTTAAGACTAGAAACATAAAGTTGTGCATGCCTACGGCGCCTCTAGTTTAAGTGTAGCTGCTGCTGCCACGGCTATGTGACTTATGAGTATTTCTGATTCAAATTCTGATTAACGCGACGTTTCTAACCAGGTGCGTTAGCGTACCTAGCTAACTAGCTAGTTGGCTATGGCGTCAATCCAAATCAACTGATTTTCATTACTCTCCAAAATATGATCTATAGTTAAGTGCAGGGCATAACGACAAAAACATGCATCTTACCTTATATTACAAGTCTGACATGTAGCAGCTTTCCAATCAGTCAAATACTGTAACAAACTCTCAGGTAAACAAACGACTGTTCTTCTTCGTCTTCTTCGTGTACACTGCGGATGTACCGCCGCCCACAGTGTGGGAGCGTTACTTCACGCTTGACTAGAATAATTTCCTTCATGTATTTCCCTCCCAATGTCATGATAATAAATGAACAAGTCGCACATATATCATCTTCTTCCTCTCCCATGCATATTACTTCCTTCAAATATCATTCATCCTCCACCTACGTGTGTTCGTTTGTGAACTGCAGTGCTCCTGCCTTCCACTAAGTGGAGACAAAGACAGATAACTGTCAACTGGCTGCAAAAGATAAAAAAGTAGTTTGAAATAAAGCAAAAAATGTTTTGTCTTGTACAACATAATGTACTACAGAATATTTCTATATTAATACAGACACTGACTACAATTCTTTAATTATACTGTATGCCACTTTGATGTACGCTATTAATAGATGGCATCATATTATTTCTATACGCAACTTTACTGCTACTTAGTTTGATTGCTCATATAGTTTACATTTCTATTTCTTTTCATATTGATATTTCTTATTCTTTCAATTGTTATTTTGTTCTGTATTTATATATACAATACTCCAATTAGTTAGGGATATTAGGATATGTGGGCATATACGCATGTGCATGGATGTAATGAAAAATAAAATGTGTCACATTATTTTTTTGGGACCAAAAATATTCACAAAACACAAAATGAAAAATCAGATATGTCACAGAATAAATAATCAAGTGAAACACTAAAATATCCCAATATCCCTTATAGATTTTGAGTAGTATACCTTTTCCTTTGCCTGTGTTGCTGTAACACTTGAAATTTGCTTCTTAGCGATCAATAAAGGCTTTCCTTGAATTCATATCTATATAAATCAGTCTATTTCCTAAATACATAAACTTAATGGATGTTAAAAAAAAAAGATAAGTTGATGTTTGGTGATATTTGGGCTGAAGCTGTAGAGCAGGCTGGTCCATATGTTTTTGTGCCTTGCAAAAAACCTTAACAGAGAACACTTACAGACATACGTACACAATCACACACACACACACAGTTTACATCTCAGTCTGTGTATTGACCCTTGACTTGTACCACTCATGTTTAAGGCCTGTGTGTTAATCTGTCCTGTCAGTATTACTTAGGGCTCTATCTTTTGAGCACTAGAAACCATTAAGTCTATCAGAGGAATACCACAGTGGACACCAACGTGTGTGTTTGTGAGTGTGTGTTTGAGACAGAGAGGGAGAAACAGAGACAGAAAAGAAGGTAATCTGAGACGCAATCTGTCCTTTTATATGTGGCCTGTTGGAGCCTTGATGAGTGTGAGACGAGGTAGTAAAATGTGCTACACTAATGAGATTCCATCACTGGATAAGGAGAGCCATGCATGCTTTTGTAGTAGGCACACAACTCAAGGAAGGCTTCAGTTGTGTGCAAGAGTTCATGTGAAGGTTCAAATCAAAAGTTAAAATTAAAATGTTTCAACAATATTGCCAATTTCATGTTGTGTCAAAGTTTATAATGTCGAAAATCCTGAAACTACGACCTGAAGACTATGAATGCTACCGTGAGGAAACCTTGTGGGGAAAAATCATTTGAATGCTTGTAAAATGTTACCACAATTTATAAAAATAAATATATACATGTTCATCACTTTTGTTTGTCTGAACAAAAAAAAAAAAAAAACCCAAAACACACATTTGTGACCACCACAATAATATTGTCCATTTTATGTCCTGTTATGTTATTGTACGTCAGTAGATGGCAGCATATAGCCTCTCAAAAACTACAATAAAAAAGTGAGTAATGTCCCTACAGAGTAGAATTGTGTTTGATGGCCACAGCTTGCTAAATGATCTTAAATAAAAAAGACAAGAACATAAAATAAAGGGAGGATTAAACACACACTCTCACTTAGTAGATATCTTGATCACAATAAAAACATATTAAAGGGTAAGTCCATATCGAGATAGTTTATGTATTTGTTATCATCATTCAGAAGAAAGACCAGCTCTTTGTAGAGATGCCATTAAAAAAAAAACAACCAGGTAAAGAGAGAAACAAAACAAAATAAGAACTTTCAGCTGCCGACGGTGTGAAATGTGAGGAGATATTAAACGCAGTTCTACATGCAGAGCGGATGAGCTGCTGACACTCACATGAACCAACAGGTGCACCATGATGGAGCCGCAAACTAAACTTCAATAGGCAGAGAGTCAGAACCAGTTATTGTTCGATTGCATTACCTTCAGAGCAGTTAACACACATAACGTAACATGGACAGGTACAGTGTGTGCAGTGTAGCTGGCATCACTGACTCGGTGATCAAACTCAATTTCAGTTATTTTGCCTTATGAGGTTTTATAAATGTAGATGTAGCGAAATATGGAAAAACTTGTAGAAGTACGATGACGATAAAACACATTTTTGAACACCTTACATTATAACATTTTGAAAAAAAGAAAAATAGACCTAGGTCAACGTCATTCTGATCAATTCAAAATGATAATTATTTGTGTGATTTTCTTTAAATTTTGTGGTTTCTTTTTTTTTTTAAAAAAAGACCAAGAATAAACATTTGTAACAGACTTTATTGCAATGCAAGTGACTGCAACATCATAACAAAGTCTTGCCAGTAAAATCATTACTAGCAGTCAACACTTCTCTCTCACACTCTCTCTGTTTATTCCAGAGCTTTTGTTCTGGATTGCATTACAGTATTTACAATTTTCTTGGGTGAATTAATATGTTTTTTTTTATTACAACTGACTATGTTTTCAATGTGCAGTAGATTGGGTTGGTGGGTTTTGTTGTTTTGTAGTGATCATTTCCCACATTTCTAATGAATATCTTAAATTTTTCCTTCTGTGAGAGAATACACTGTCCTTTGTTCAGCTTCCTCTCCTGTTGATGACTGCAGCGTGTCTTACTATATGTTACAACAAAGCTGCAGTTCGTTGTATTAAGGGAGCTGTTTAGTAATTCAAATGAGTGCTTTAATAAATGCAAATGCACTGAAGAAGTCAGCAAATGATGGACATACTGCGGGAGAAGTAATTGTTTAGGATTAATTGCTGTTATAATTATTTCATAATTAAAATGTAGCAGTTAATCGTCACAATCATAGAATTCACTCTTTCTGGATGCTTGTTTTTTAAATGTAGCACATTTCAAATGAACTTTCAAGCAGGTTTATTAAGAATATAACAACAATTTAGAGCTTTCAATTAACTTCTATTGCATATTTATGAGAATAAAGGAAAGCAAATAGTTTCTATGTGATCAGGGCTGCAACTGATGATTATTTTCATTGTTTATTAAACTGTTGATTACTTTCTCGATTAATCAATTGTATGGTCTATATAATGTCAGGAAAGTGCGAAAAATGTCGATCACTGTTTCCCACAATCCAAGATGACGTCCTCAAATGTCAAATGTTTTCTCCACAATCCCAAAATGTTCAGTTCAAAACAGAACATATTCACATTTAAGAAGCTGATATTCCTTTTTTTTTTTTGGTTTTGTTTGTTTGTTTCCAAGAGATTACTCAATTATCAAAATAGTTGGCGATTAATTTAGCAGTTGACAACTAATCAATTAATCATTGCAGCTCTAATGTGCGTTTCACAATCATAAACCCACGCTGTCCCACCATTTCTCCCTGCAACTCTTTTTCCCAGAACCTTGACTTCTTTAATCCTTCTCCATGTGTTACCAATATCATCTCCATCTCCTCTGCTTCTCCTGTCGACCATCTCCCTTCAACCCCCTCACCTTCCTCTTGGCTCCCTCCGACTTCCCAGCTGGCCTCTTGTGAAACATCCCAGTGGGTAAGTTCAGAAGCATGGATCCCAGGGCTCGTGGTCCGCTCGATGTTTCGCCAGAAGGGCGTTGCAACCTGCCAGTAGTTGGGTCCAGGGAACATCTGCAACCTCAGTAGCCAGGGTTTTGCACTGCTCGGAGGGTTGGTACGACCTCTGCTACCCTCTCTGAGGGGTTCGACATGCGTCATTCAGGGAAAAGGCCGAGTGAGACAGGTGAGAAAAGTTAAGGAACGTGCCAGATAGAAGAGAAGAAGAGAGCGAGATAAAAGATCAGATAGATAGATAGATAGATAGATAGATAGATAGATAGATAGATAGATAGATAGATAGATAGATAGATAGATAGATAGATAGATAGATAGATAGATAGATAGATAGATGTGGATTTGTGAGGAGACTTTTCCCACGAGGATAAAGATGGATCGACCACCAGCAGGATCACGCTGCGGAACTAACCGAGAATGTCAATCCCACCATAGAGACTATCAACACAATTTACTGGCTGAGAGAGAGAGAGAGAGAAAAAAATAGAGAAGGTGTTAAACTGATGGACTTTCCTTTTAATCTATGATATGGTAGCCATCTTCTTAATAGGAATAGACGGTGAAGACAAGCGTTTTCCCTAAACATCAAGTTTGTCTAACATTCTGCCTGTGTTTGTGTTTGTTTTTTCCTTGTGAAAGTGGCGGCCAGCTCGCCTGTAATCCCTCCATCACACATTCCCTAACACTCTCAGACAGTAACACACACACACACACACACACACACACGTACATATACACACACACACACACACACACAACCTCCACGACCCGGGCCGGCCAGAGGCTAACTCGTAAACAGATCGGGCCACACGACGGGGTGTTTATCCCTCGCGGCGAGACGGACCGCTGCACATGATGTTGTCCGAGCATGTATGTGTGAGTATCTAGTTTTACTCCCTCTGGGCTGTTTGTTGTTTAGAGTGAGGGACACTGACAACAGGCTCGGACTTCACTATATAAACTCAGTGTGAGGGCAGAAGATTATTTTAAGTGGTTCCCACACTCAGCGTCAGAAGATTAGACAAACGAGAGAAAGTAGAGCATCATCATCATTGAGACTCTTCCACCAAACTAGGTTCAAAAATTAAAACCCAACTGCTGAAAAAACAGCATCACAACCTCGTGAGGATAAACATCGGACATCGTTTACTACTATTCTGTGAAGGTTTTACGTGAATGCTGTGCTGCACCAACGAGTTGCCAGCCCAGAGGAGTTTCATTCATCGAGTTTTCCAGGTCAAGTGGGGATCAACATTGACCCTGAGGCTGATTAGAGCCACTATAACGATAAGGGTCAGAGAGGCTGAAAAGTATCACTCGGTAAAATATACGACATATTGTATCTATCACTGTTTAATGAGTATTGCACTGCGGTCGATCAATAAAAAAGACAAAGCCTGTCTTGGTGCACTGCCTTGTAATTCAGACTGATTGCCAGCAGAGTTGCACAAGCAGTGAAGTATGACTTTTCTCTTCCATTAGCAGTGATGGAGCAGAGTCTGCCAGGTCAGGGCTATTCATCTACATTATAATGTCATGATGAGATTACTTCAACTGCAAGGGAAAGCACAGGCTCCCAGATCAGCTCCCAGGGCAGCAAGACATCATACTATTGCATCCTTATGTGTCAGATGCAGCGTTGCATGAACATACAAGTGATGCTCTCCTGAAACTATTAAGCCCAGCGTTAACTGTTAAAACCGTTCGCTTGCTATTAGATGCCATGGGATTGATGTCTGTTTTCTAGGACAGAGAGGGAACATTAATGGCATCTCAACACTTGCTCAAGCTACCATGGACAATACATCTATCCTCTTTCTTCAGATTTTTTTCAGCGTCACAACCGTTTCCAGACGACATATTAGGTGTGTAGTTTTGATCAAAATAAAGGCCAAGTCGAAGATCAGTGTCGTCCAAGTGAGGAGGCCGGAACTAGGGCGGTACCAAGTTTACTTATACGCCTCTGGCCTGCATTTGTTTCCAGTTGCTGGTCACTGTTTCAGAGGTGCAATCATTCCCATCCACTTCAGTGCAGCTGGCATTGTTTTCACCTTGTCTGTCTTTGGAAAGAGTTTGTTGCAGCGACAGCATTACAACCGTGTTGGAGTCGTGAAACTTTGGAGGTGTGTAATTGAGAGGGTCGACTTTGAAGGTGGTAGTGGTCTCATGTAATTATCAGTTTGTAAAAGTCGTACCTGGAGTAATTACACATATATTTACATGTATGTTAATACTGTACAAGGGTCAACCAATTATTGGCCTAGCTGATTATGGAATCTGATGACTACTGTACTTGAGTAAATGTACATTCCATCACTGGTAATTATTTTGTTATCTCTACTGAGCAGTCATGACACATCACATATTTTCTACTGCTGTATGGCATGAAACAAAAGTAGGAAACAAATTAATCAAAATCACAAAACAACTCTTTGGAAACAGAAATAGGACACATTAAGGTTGATTTTATCTCTCCTTATTATAGTTTTTCACCACAAGAATTGGTTGTAAGAAGAAAAAAAAAAAGTCCCACTGATTTATACTAACTAAAAAAATTAAGTTTGCATCATAAATGTTTTAGATCCTGGGTGCAGCTGTAAAATTTGCACATTAAATTGTAGTCTGTGTTCATGTGTGTGCTCCGTCTGTCAAGTCAAACACAATCAGTGATAAACTTAATTCAAGAGACAAAGAGAACACAGTCCCTCGCCTGTCGTTCAGTAGTGTGATTTGAAACGATTAAATCTGCTGAGTGCCTCTGTATTGCCATTACTGACCACATTTAAAACATAGCATGCTAATATGTGTTTGCCCATCAGCAATAAGGGGAATCTGGCATTAAGTAAGGGTAAATTTGTTTTATCCTGAGCATAAACAGAGTTAACTCCATTATGTTGTTTCTCTGGGGGCCAGTTACACAGTCGGACCTGCGCAGCCTGAGTAGGAACCCACTGAGGGGAGGAGATGGCTATCAGGAGCCACAGGGCAGGTGGGGGGACCGTTTTTATCGATGCACGCGCTGTAATGGGGTCTTCCTGTGAGGGGGCCGGAGGAGTTTCTGTTGACAGAGCTTTCATGTGTGTGTGTGATCAGAGAAAAAGTCACTGTGGGCCATTAGGCCTCCGCACGCATGCATACTAGCACACATCTGGATATGCTTCTCCTCGAACAGTCATACCTACATACAGTCTGGCCGTCCATGTGACCTTTTAATACCATCTCAGCAGTGTTAGATAAAGCCAGTTAGCCCTTTCAGCTGGCGTTTATCACCACCAGAGAGTTCACACACACACACACACACACACACACACACACACACACACACACACACACACACACACACACAAACACACACACACAGACACACACACGCACACACACACACACACGTCATGTCACACCACTTGCACGCCATTACATCCACAATGTCCTGTAGGTGATGAATTTATGTGCCTGTCAGAAAATGATTGCTAAATATCAACCAAGTAATTCCTTCACAGCTGATCTACTCTCTGAATAAACAGCAGAAGCAGTATCTATCTTGACTTTGGCTGGGTTTGATATTAACGTTTGGTTGACACATCCATAAAGATTTTACAGCTGTGTTTAGGAGCGACCCTGTCTGTTAGGCCCGGAGGCTTAACCTACGTATCAGCTGCCCCGAGTTAACTCTGCACAGGTGAGCCACACCCAACCCAACTTCAGAAGGTGAGCCATGAGGGCGAGACTGGCTTAGTTGACCAGTGAAACAAATGTCAGGAGTCGGCTATGATACACATGGGAGTCAGGTTTGGATCAGGGGTCCGCGGAGGGGGCGTGGGGCTCTAATTCAGACCAGTCTCCAGTCAAAGTAACAGTTAGCAGCTACGCAGTCTGTTAGCTGTCATGTGTGTCTGTCAGTTACACTTGGCGGTTTCATGCAGGGTTTTTCGACAAGCTGTCTGTGGTGGGACAAGCCACGTCAATCCGTCAAGGGCTGTGTTTGGGTTGTGGTAAGTCACCCGCAAGCCAATGGCTCGAGGAAATACCAACCGGAATGACTGACAGGACTCTGGCTATTTTTATACAACTTGGATACTGTTATCCACCAAGATCTGGAGGAAAGAGTACTGCCAGGGTAGAGATCCAGCCTTAAGTTGTCAGTGTGTATTATTGCTGTTGACGCAGTGCCCTACTGTGGCGGCTGATGGTCGACGTCAGGCCTATATACTATGTGCATTATCTGGCTCCACAGTCGATGCTTGCTAATTTTCTTTTTCAGCGACTTTTATCAACAGTCCTTGTTGGACTGCTTGTTGTCCAAATTAATTGCTGGATTGGACTACAGACATTAGCATTTGTCTCCATTTTGCTACAGTTCAACATGTTTTGAATAAAAAAAAAATGACCTCACACACAGCAGGGTGGAAGAAACATTTAGATGTAGTGGTGAGCTCAGTGCAACTTAATGACAAGACTAACTGTTGCTGCAAATTGTTTAAACTTTATTTCTTTGTGATGTATCTTTCTTTAGGCAAATGTTCTCTTCTTTATGTTGTGACAATGCTGTGCTTATGGTCTGGTTAGGGTTAGGAAGAGATCATGTTTTGGTCGTCCCAACACACAGCTGAAAATTGTCCAAGTGATTTCCTTTACAACTATCGATTGGTTTCATGACTACAAATGTTGAAAGGTGTTTGTCTTTCAAGCTGATCAGTTATTTGCAGAAACAATAGCGGCATTTTATCCTAGGGACTCAGTTGGCTGAGAAATGGTGCCACCCAATCGCACCTGTATGCTTGACCAAATGCATAAAGGACGCTGCAGACCGTTTTCTGAATGGGCATTCCTAAAGCAACTTACACAATATCTTTATCATGACTTTCACTGGGGAATTTTTGTTCTGAAGAATAAAATCATGACGGAAATCCTTCGTAAACACTGAATCAGAAGTATCAATAAATTCCCTGAGAGTACCAGTTCAGTGAGCATATACAAAGTTGTCCGACCACTCCTGTAACCTGGAGAGAGATATAGGGCACTGTGAGGAGAGGGCAAGGATGAAAAGGGCAGCCCACCCATTGTAGTCCAACATGCGGAGGGCAGATGTACAGGCGTGCTCAGAGATCTGCTTTCAGAGTACAAAAGGTTGATCTAAATAAGACCCAGCTGATTTCGGCTCAGACCCAACCCTCTCGCTCTCCAATCCTCCATCTCTCACTCTTCTTTGCAGGCCTCTTTTACTAATCCTCTCGCACCGTTTGACCTATGACTCGGTGCCCATACTTTTTCACATCCCCACCACCCCCCTCTTTTGTTCTGCTCAGAGCGGGTGTATGTGTGGCAGATCTCAGGGGAGCAGGTAAAGTATAAATCCATAGTAGTTTTGACATCTCATAGTCTCTGGTTCCCATTTGGTGTGATGCCATGCAATCAGTCACTCCTCGACTCTCCTTCCCTTTTTGCAGTTTTCATTGTTCTCATTCTGGAGACGTTTATAAAGCTTGTGTTATAAACATCCCTGGTCGAAAAAACAAATTAATATCACGTGTTTCACAAGCACCCGTGTCCAAATCAGTGAGGTCTACTTTGATTATCTCCCTCTTGTATTTATTCTGCCTTGTGAGGAGCAGTGTTAAATTGACATACAGTTTTAATGATTACATGAGAAGACTCAGTGAGTATTGTTGCTGACAGCTCTCAGCAGCAGCACTGGGGGAGGTAGACGAGTTCCTGCTCTGTTCTTTCATCTCCAATCATATCAGCTTGATCAGTGAAACTGTTTAATGTGGACATGTGTTTCCCCTGCTAACAGTCTGCTACAGGGCACAAACGCATACTGAATGAGCGAGACAGCGTCTGTTTCGAATCCCACAGAGAGCGGGCCGATAAGGCAGTCTGCAGGATTTACAAGACCTTTAACTTGTCGCTCATGCAACACCATGTCGCAGTCTGTCTCCTGTGGATGCTCAATCTGACCAGAAGATCAAAACATGGGAAGCAAAACTTTTTATATGCTAGAAACTGACACCAAGCATTCAACATTTAACATCTCACCTGTACACTTTTGTATATATGATGAGCAATTATCAATTAAATACTTAGACAGTCTTTCATTCTGAGAGTTTGTCAATACCACTCTAATATGTGAACATCAAATATCAAGTTGTAGTCAGGACACAGTTAGCATAAAGCGTTAAAAAAGGGGGAAACACTTAAGCTGACTCAATAAAAGCCACCTACAAGCTCAATAATCAACAACTTAAATCTAGAGATGGGAATTGAAACCCAGTATAAAATGGGCCCCAGGGCTAAATTATAAGACCTGTGTATTAATAAGCTCCATCATTACAGGTTTCCTTTATTAGTACTTGTTAATGTTTCATACATCAGCTAAGTTATGTCTGGGTCAAGGGTGCTGAAGAAAAAGATGAATTACTGTCAGGTGCAACATAAGGGCGTTTAGGTGGATGAACGAGTGAGTCTCAGGATGAAGGTGGGGGTTATGTGAAGAGGGCAGGATGCTATGTTGCAGGAGAATGGAGAGACAGAAGACCACCAAAGAGGACCTTGGAGTTGTATTAGAAGCACATGGTGAGACGTCCAGGCATTGAAACATTTGTGTGTAAGGATCAGTCTGTGTGTGTGTGCGTGTGTGTGTGTGTGTGTGTGGGGGGGGAGAGACTCAGGAGACTCTGAGGGAAGGTCAGGGTGGGCTTAGATATATGCAGCAGAAATTAGTACCCAACAGTCCTACAACATAAAGCTGGAAGTGGAATGTAACTAATTTATTTAAATATGTAATTTTTCACATAACAATTGTCTTGATGATTTGAAACAAACTAAATCTACACTGACAAAAACTAAAACATGATCTTATCCATTAGCATTTGTGCCTGAGTCACATCTTTTTCATCAGAAATGGACATTCTTTGACAGTTCACCACCAGCAAAACCAATTTCCTGCAGGATAATTTGCAGTGTTTCTCATACATACAGCTTACTTGGGTGGGTTACCCAAGTGTATTTGGCAAACTGTCCGAGGAAATGGTGCCATCCATGATTGTTTAAATAGGTAAAAATCTACCCTCGCTCTTCCCCCCCGTCTAGTCAAATTGCTTAGCAAAGAGAGAGTAGCTCCTTCGTATTACACACGGATTGTGATGCAGCCTTTGTAATGTAGGCCCAATTTTGCAATATTTTCATACATACTTGTTGTTTGATGCATTGAGATCGACAACGTGACACGCTTCCTCCAAACGCGGCTCACCTGCTGTTATAACAACGGCATTGTGGGTGAAAAAATCCTAAAATGGAAGTGTGTGTTGTCTTTTTGTTCTAACTGCTGAGGAAAAAAAAGATAACGTTGCCGTTGCTGTTGAGAAAAAACAGAAAGGAGACAGTAACAGAAAGACAAGGCAAGCAAGTGTGATGCATTAAGATGGAAAATTAAAGCAAGTATGTAGGAAGAATGTGGGCAAACTCGAGGAACTACTCTAAAGAAAGTAGATTTTTGAGCCTCATTCTCACGTCATCAAGTACAGCAGTCAGGTTGATAAACGGGAGGGAAGATAAATCCACTTAATCCCAACTGTTGAAAAGTTAGAAAGTGATCTTTAATTGTGAACCACTGGATTTAACCACCTCGAAGCATTTATAATAGCCACTCAATAACATTGGAAAAAACAAGAAAGCAACATCTTAACTCGGTGACTCTTGAAATTCGGAAACCATGAACAGAAACAAACTGTATATTTTTTTACGTTGTTGTTGTATTGCTGCCCTTTTTTTCTTTGGTGACCATTGCCTAAACCACACACTGCATCAAGCTGAACGAACCAGCCCTAAGGCTCTCTGATCCTCACACTCTGAAACCTGGCAGCAACAAACCAGCTGCTTCCAGGCCCTTAAAGCAGTCCAGAGGCTGATCTAAGCCTCGGTGTATCTCGATGTGAGTCAGATCTCCAGCCCGTCCATCACAGTCAGAGATACTGGAGTTTACTGAGAGCTGACATAAGGGCAACATTTCACTCTGACAGTTCAGGACAAGTGCCAGCCTGCTGCCAAAGGTGTGCCAGCTTTTACTGGACAACACAACTGTTGTTCAAATATGGCGTGAAATCTGGTGTTCTTCACCAAGAAAAATGTTTTCATTCTTTTGCAGCTTCTTGACATCAGCTTGGATATCACAAAGGCTTATATGGAGGGCTAGCTCCTAAGCTAGTAACACTATTTCATGCTGGGTAGAGGGTGCAACAAAGACTTTAAATGGCAGAGCTCAAACATCCATGACAGCGCGCACACTGGTGATTTACTCAAATGCTGCTCTGACGCAACTCTGACGCTACATGCTAATATCAATAATACAAAAGTTATTGAAGTGCTGTCCATCCCACCCAAGCTAAAATAAGGGTAGCTGTTTCGTCCAGGATTTACCATGGCAGGAAATTGAAAGCCAGAGACGGACTCACAGGGCTGCAGAGTCTTTCAGACATGCCGCAGGGCTTGGAGGAACAGAGGATGAGCTGGCTTTGACCTCATTGACATTAAGAAACAAGAACACTGTCAGAGATAGCACATTTTGTCTGACTGTGAGAAAAGATGCAGTGGACTTAAAAATGGATTACTTCCCTACGCAAATTACTCACACAGAACACATTCAAGTGTGTGTCAGCGATCTCACCGACGACGATGATGACTGTTCGATAAATGAGTCAGGATTCTAGTAAAGCATCGTGCAGCCATGTGTCACCGAAAGTCCGCTGATTTGTTTGGACGTCACTTGCATGTCTGCGAGTGTCTGTTTATATCTGACATCCTGTTGGTAAACTCATCGTAGCAAAACCTCGTTTTTGTACAGTAGCATCACTTCAGCGTGTGTCATGGGTTCAATGCACAATGCCGGGTGTCTAAGTCACTATGGCAAATACTCAGGTTTTGCTACACAGTCCATGAGAGGTTAACTTTTCCATTTTCAGAGAGATGTGCGCCAATTTAGGCTGCAACTTCCAATAATTTTCTCAAAAATAAATTCAATCAAATATTGATCAGTTTCCCAGAAGGCAAGGTTACAAATCCAAGTTGCTTGTTTTAGTTGATCAAAACCCAAACGTACTCATGAATTTAGATTGTTAAATAAAACTAAATACACTAGAATAATGTAAGAATAATGGGTTATTTCTATTGCAACTAGAATGGCACCCAGTAGAGCATAGCATACCTCCGCCACGACACAACATTCCCCTTTGATTCCACCAAGCCTAATCCAATATCAAACTTGAGAGCCCTTTATCATTCTGAAACTGAAACCACCCTTAACTGCACAACCATAATGATCTAGCATCTGCGTGCGCCCTCATAGATACCAGCCAACTAACGCTTCTTTTTTTGCATTCTTCCCTGTTGAAACAAGTTCCTATCTCGCAATGCTAAAGAAAGTGAGAACAAAATTTCAAAGTGTTCTTATTTCATTAAAACATTCTAGGTTCTACTAAGGTCACAAAGAGGCATCCAAAAATATGTAAAATAAAATAAATTCTAATATGTTACAATAAATAATACATTAAGTTAGATCTATGAGTCAGACTAATTTAATATCTCTTTCTATTACTGACACCCCCCACTCTCACTCAGACATATTAGCAGAGGCCCGACAGACAGGTATCCATAGAGTTTTAAGGCTTTAATATTTTGAATGGAGGTAGTATGTGAGTTATTGTTACTGTTTGTTCCAGGAGGACTAGTCCCTGTCTGAGCCCCTTGATGTCTGCTGAGTTCACTCGGTTTGGTACTGGAGAGACTGGGACCGGTGGGGGTGACCACCATGCTGGAGTCCTACCTCCCAGTGTGTGTGTGTGTGAGTGTGTGTGTGTGTGTGTGTGTGTGTGAGAGAGAGTCTGTAGTACAGAATGCCTGGGACTAAACCGCATTTGATTTTTATACGCTTGTGGCTAACAGGAGCCAGATGTAGCTGCCTCCAGGGAGCTTACCATCGAAACAGCCATTTATTTCCCCTTTTCACTCCCTTTAATGAGATGTGTGCATGCATGCTTACATACATACTTGTGCATCGTTCAAATAAAAGCAGCCAGTGAGCCACAACAGCTTTTTTTTTTTTTGCAAAATTTCTTTATCAGTTATAAGGATTGGATGACTTTCAGTCTTGGTTAGCGGTGGTAAAAACAGGATGTGTCCTGTTCTGATGACATGAGGCCATGAGAGCGAGGAGATCCATGATTTCATCACATCATCACAAGATAGATGAGAAACAATAGATCAGAGTGTCAGAACTCTGAGGACTCACAGTTCTCTGGACGCTCAACCTGGCCCGGAGACACATCGAGAAGAAGAAGAGGCAGGCCTCACACACACACACACAGAAGGTCAAAATCCTTCCAAAAAATAATCCTGGCATCACAACTGTAGTGAATTTGTCAGCCCATAACGGTAAATCGGATACTGAGTTACGTATTGAAGTAGTCAGGCTGTTCTCCTCTGCACATATAGATAATGTACATGAGCACTAAAAAAGAGAGCAGAAAGCAAAAGAGAAGCGATCGGGGAAAGAAGGGAGAGTGTTAATTGAAAGCGAATGTGTCTGTGCTGGCTGCTGGTCAGAGATGGGCCGGGGTCCCAGTTGGCTTCCACTTCAAAGGCCCTACCCGCCTGTCTCAAGCGCACCTGCAGCCGGTTAAACCCTGCTCTCATCACTCAGGGCGTGGAAGGACCTCTACTACAACTCCGAGCCCTCACCACAAAGCTTTTTGCCAAAGGGCCGTAATGGCCTGCGTTCAAGAATTCAACCTAAAACACCAGGTAGCCCAAACAACCGTCACTGGAGAACTGAGCGTCAATCACACCGTATGAGTGCTCACAGAACATCCAGAGCAGGGTTCCTGCTGGAGCCTCAGCCAACACGTTCAATGCCACCCCCGTCACAGGTCACACAGGCATCATATAACCGCCACAGTCACCTGGGAATACATACAACTTATGCACAGAGAGCGCCATTAGGAATTATACTTGTGTTATGTTTAATTACTAATTTGTTAAAGTATAAAAAAATTAAACTTCATATATGTGCACTCACATGAGAAATGTACACAAGTCAATGCTGTTATCCAGACATTTCCATATAATTATAAAATGACAACCATAATGTGTGCGTTGCTTCTCTCCCAACAGGAAATGATAAACATGTAACTCACTTAATAATGTTTCCCCAATAGACTGCATCCAGTCAGCTAGTTCGGTCAAGATGATAAGAAGACTGTAATTTAAATTTGTAGTAGTTTGGATTTTTCTTATTGAAAAGAAGTTCAGTATGGCTCAGGAGAATAGGTCCGATGTGACTTTAAAACACTACACCAAGAATGTTATTTTGGCGATTAACAATCTTATATGCATTTTTCAATTCTGATAACAGAGGTCCATTTCAATGTCATCTCTGACTGATCTGACAGACTAAAGTACTCTTAACTTTTCTCAAGGCACTTGCGTTAAAACCCTGAAGAGCAGGGAAATATGAAATTAGACACAATAGACAGAAACCAAAAGAGACTTAGGACTTAATCCGGAAGACAGTTTCAGCTACAGTATGTGTTGTAATCAGAGCACCAACATGTAGAATAGTTAGATAGCCAATGAGATATCTCTTTGTTTTTAACCATTCAAAACATTTTTTGTTTTCTCTGTTGTTACCTTTGGATAAACCTGCAATAATTTTACACAAAGGTGCAGCAGAACAAGCTGTAAACACAACAGTGACATATCATTGTTTTCCAGTCCAGTAATCACTTTCCCTTTTGTTCGATATTTGGTCTTTATGGACTCCTGATGGATATATCTCACTCTGCTACTATAAAAACTACACCATGTTCACCAGCTGGGCATCAGCTTTGTCTGTCCGCGCTTGGTGCTGGGCAGATGTTCATGGAGTTTATCACAGCTTTTTTCGCTTAGATAGATGCCTGTTGTTCTTGAAAACAGCCAGGATATGAGACAGATGAGGGCTGCCTGAAAGAATGGTATAACAAATATCCAGCATGGCAAAAGTCAGGTACCACAAAGATGTGGCCGGACGAAGACCCAGTGTACCGAACATGCAGTAGGCTTGTCACACATGCTTTCCAACAGTCATTATGACATAATGTGATTTTGAGAATCGTGGCAATCGACCTATTCAGCTGTTTAGGTACGAGGGAGTGTTGAAACAGAAATGTATTGCACCTTGTTTTGTCATTCGATTATTTTGAATGGGGCAAAAATTAGGAGGAGTAACAAAGAATTTGTTAGTTGAGCTGTCAATGTTGCTGTGAGTCAACAGCTTTTGATGTTATGTTGTATGTTATTTTAAGAGTATTTTGCTGACGGATGAACAGCAGCATCACCCTGACAAAAATAACTCAGTTATTGCTTTCATTTGCACCTAAATGCCATTGCGCACACATAAAGTCCTCACTGCAAGCCTCAATTCTAAAATAAATAGTTAACCTTGTGGGGATCCCCTTTTAGTACGCAATGGCAGATGTGTGTTTACTGGTGCAGCCTCAAACATGAGAAACATAACTTGTGTGGACTAACCACAGAGATTTTACAACACCTTTTCACTCCACTGCTGAATAAATCATTGAGAAACACAAACCCTTTAAATCAGGGGAAGTTGTTCTACAAATGATTTTAGTTCTGACTTACAGGGTGAGTCACTCCTTGTGTCCTTTGTCTGTGTGAAATGTGAAAAGAAAGTTCAGTTCACTGATACACTGCTACCTCAGCCAGCCACCATGTGACCAGCTGCCCATGACCTGCACTGTACGTCACGCAGACAGTTCCCTACTAAAACAGGAAACTACTCAGCACAAACTCAGTTCCACCAAGAGGGAGCAAGGAGACGCTGTGCTGTAAAAATCACCAGCATCCATAAAGGTAAATTTTAATTTGGAGTCTTTTCAAACATTCCATTCGTTCAAATCTCAATGTTGTAAGTGGAAAAGCTAATCAAAGTAGTCGGATTAAAGTTTATCCCAGTTCATCCCATCTAATTTAGATGATGTGTGCCTGATTATTTCTGTCTGTGTGACTCTTTCTATGACTGTCACAGTCTATGTATTGCCAGTGAAGCGTGCCTGTTTTCTTCCTAAGAGGTGTCTGAGATATGTTAAACGTCAAAGAGGCCGTGCTGCCCCGCGTATCCCTTTGATCTCATCTGTATCACCTGCTCTGCTGAGTGTGTGTCTGTGTGTGTGTGTGTTCACTTGTGTGCATGGCCCAAATTTGTACAGCATGACGGCATCCTCCGGCGACCTAGTAAACCTGCTATTATAGAGTTATCACCATCGCATCTACAGACTCTAAGTGTGTTCACAGGAGCTATAAAATCTATTAATGACAGGCTATCCTGGGGATAAAAGAAACAAAGGGCATGCAGAGCTTAGCCCTGTGCAGGCCAACTATGATGTAACATAAGGGTACGTACTGTAGTTATGGATGTGTGTATGTATGTGTGTGAGCATTTTTTGCACCTGTGCGAGCACAGACCTCCTCTTCATGTACGTGCTGTGCGTTGCACCGTTTGCATCTGCGGAAAGTGGTTGACAACAGGCCCGGACACCTTCTCTGATAACTGGCCAGACCTTTCAGAAGCTTCTGGAGTTCCAGCGTCGCTTTGTTTGTTCAAGGCACTTCATCTCTGTCGGCAGATCTAAATTTACAGGACAATAAATTATCTCAGATCTCGGTGTCTGGCTTGCATGTGTGCACACAACGAACACACACACACACAATGTGGCCTGTCGGTCCCTGGAGGACAGTGTATTTTTAGGGTCTGTGTTGTATTCTGACCTTTCATTAGCTTTACAGATAATGCTACTGGATTTTCAGCTGATTATTATCTAAACAGACACTCAGGCCTGGTCCTTTTATCCTCACGACTACTTAACATGCTGAAATTATGACTATCAAATCCATCTACAATAAGTCACCCTGCAATAATTCAGAGCAACTAGATGTAACTTCCTGGAGATGGATTGTTGATTGACCCAAGCTGCCAACCCGAAGTGTCAGAATTTGATGATCAGGGGATGACACACAACAATCAACTATCTTGCACTAGAAACTTACATTTTTATGGTGATACGATTAGACATTTGTCCAAACAAATATGCTTAAACAAACTCTGTTTACATCTCCTCTCAAGTGGACTCTTGTGTAATGACAGTTGGATCCGAGAAGCAAAGATCGAAGTCACGTCATGTTGTAAAGCGATCAACTTTACCGCTGAATGTGCACATGTATGAGATTGTCTAGTGCAGAGCCTTGCTGGATGACAAGGTGCATCGTGGCAAAAGTTGATTCCACATCGACTTTTCCCCTACGTTATTTTTTATAGCCATACTACTCCATTCAATTGAATGACGTGAGGACACAAAGAATCCAGCGAGGACGCATGTGGTCATACAGAACAACTCAGCTCCTTCTGCGGAATGGCATACTGTAAATTAGCTGGTGTTTGGTTTTGGCTTGTTCCTTTTCTACATGTTGGCAAAACTTCCCTATGTTACAGATACACAGTGGCCAAAAAAGTATTTATGAAACAAAACATTGATACATTTCATTTTTTTTATCAGCCCTGCCTTCTTCTGATTTTCACAATCCAGGTGTGTCATGCTGATCACAATCAATTGGTTCAAGTTGAGGTCGAGTCTTGATTAATCAAATTAAAATTGGTCTGTCATTTTGTCGTGCTGTATCCATCACCCACTGCGCAGCTGGATTTCCTGCTCTCCATAGCAAATGACTACGAGCCATTGACTTGACATCTGCAACGGATCCAGTGTGTCTGCACTATGAGAGCGCTCAAGTCAGGCTGCGGCTGGCCATAAAACAATCAAGCGACACATTTTTGAGCCTGTATTGAAATGGCGAAACAAACTATGTTATCCTTTTGATCAGAAAACACAAATATGGATTGTTTTATAAGGCAGTGATACATAAGTTTGTAGTATCTCAAGTGGCTTAAGAAATTGCACAGAATATGAGGCCTTCCATGCTGACGAAATGAAGTTCGATTTCCATTTCTTGCTCCAGTTGATCTCCTTTTTGTCTTTGTCCTTCCACCTGTCCCTTGTTCATATTCCCTCAGACCTGCCGAGTGTTGAGTTTGCCCCTGTGTCCCATCAGTATTGGAACTCGGCCAAGTCTGACGACAGGCTGTCCTCCCCACTCCAGCCTGCCAGGGGATGGGAATACACGCTGAGCTCATCCCAGGACTGCCTGACTGGTGTCAGCCCACAGCTTAATCCCCACAGGGGACACATTACTGGGCCATTAGGCCAACTCTTCCACCCTCAGCACATGCCTCCTGCCCTTGGTTCATTCAGGCTCCTTCCCTTTTCCCCCTGCAACTTTCCTTTCAGAAATAATCCAGAGTGATTATAATGTATCAACACTGAAATCAATTGGATTAGTCCAAAACCGCTGCCTCCGTAAATCTCACCTTTATCCCTCCTTCACCCCAGTGCAGCGTTTAAACACAGCAACCCCCGTCAGTACTTTTCCTCTGAGGAGATGGTTGCCAGATTGGACCTCGTACATCAGGGCAAACTTTTCCTCCGACTGACAAGAAGGCGCTTGACTCTGTTATTGTTTATGAGGAGAAAGCTGGGGTCAAGTTCACAGGCTGGGAGAGAGTCAGAGAGACGGAGAGCGGGAGAGAGAGAAAGTCTGTTCCAGCTCCAGCCCCACGAGAGAGAGCATAACTCAGCCGTGTTTGTGCTTCCCTAATTCCTTTTGATTTAGCAGAAAATTGTGAGCTAAGCTGGAGCGCACAAATATTCACCAGAGCTCCGCTTCTTCACAAACCTGTACGCACCAGTGCAGTCTGTGTGTTCGTGCCTCGTCTCTGAAAAAAAGTGTGTGTGTGTGTGTGTGTGTGTGTGTGTGTGTGTCCCATTCTGACAGCAGCCTAGGCAGAAATACAAATGTCTCTGAAAGGAGCTTAGCCTTAACAGCAGCTTTGGCATAAACACTAGAGCTGTTTTCTCAAGCTTTTCATGAAATAGCAGTTTGCGACAGCTATAGCTAATTCTAATAGTTTCAATTCCGATAGGGATTTTCCTGATTTGTTTACTTGTTTGTTAGCATTACCGGGTCAGCTGAATCAACTGTGGTATTCTTAATCCAATATCACAAACTCCACAGAGAAGTTCAAGTCAATGCTGACGAAAAGAACCGCACGAATCGGCGTCTGTAAGCAGTCATTTTTGAGTTTGCGAAGGTATTCGGATACTTGATAAAAGGTTTTAATCTGTCAGGAGCCATTCGAGGACAGAGAGAATGATCAGAGGTTTGATGATGGATGACAGCTTGAAGACGCACACACACACACGTGTGGGAAGAAAGGTAAGGATGGTCACCCTTCAGGGACAATGTACAGAGTGTGTGTGTGTGTGTGTGTGTGTGTGTGTGTGTGTGTGAGTGTGTGTGTGTGTGTGTGTGTGTGCGCGCATGCTTTATTCAAGCGCTGTCTCAGCACTCGCTTTCTTACACATGTGGTTCATATTTAAGCCATAGTGCTGTTCCACTGGACGGTCTTGGCTCTGTTCTCCCAGTCCCACATTCCCAGCTTTTTTCTCCGACTTTCATTTCTGCTGTGCTTTGGGAGGTGCGTGGCTGCAGGCATGACAAAAAAATTAAATGAATATTTGTTGATAATAATCACACGGATTCACAGGCTTACTTATGCACATCGTCACCGGGGACGGCACCATGCTGATTCATCTTAATATGGTGTATGTGTGCCAGACTGAGCCCAAAGACTTATTAGTATCTGCAGTCCCTGTGTATTAAGTTCTGTTATGCAGGTATATGTGAAAGGTGGATCTGAGGAAGAGCTCCATCACACCCCTATCCAGTGAATATAATAGTGTTGATTCTAAATATTAGTAATAACAATAACAAGTTAATCTGTACGTTTGATAACATAATAATTAATAATAATAATTAACATAATAATTAACTAATAACTAACAATTTGAATAATTTCTTGGTCATTTCATCATGTTTTGCCACGTAAATGATTGAATTTTGCAGTGTCATACACTAAGAATGCCAAAAAAAAAAAATCCTTTATAATATGAAAAGCCACATATTTCCTGTGATTTAATTATCCAGTTTTACTGGGTTGTAAAATGAAGGCGCCATCACTGGTTATAATAATTCCTGTCTGAGGTCACAGATGAACTCCTCACATTAGGACCGTCACCAGTTCTACAGAATCATCACCCGTCAACACACACGCGCACGTACGCACGCACACGGACACACACCTTTATCCATCCATCCCTCTGTAATATCTCCTTCTTAGTCAAACTCTGTAACCCCTGCATCTGCCCAATGGGCGAGAGGAGCTGTCAGCAGCGAGCCCTCCCTCAACTCTCTCTCTCTCTCCCTCCCTCTCTCCCTCCCTCTCTCTCAGCTCTGACTCTCTCCACCGCGCACTGATAAAGGAGAGGTCCCGTGCGAGCATCCGACCCAGGACAGAGTCCCACAGCCGACAGTACTGCAGCGAGTCCCGCATCTACCCAGCCTCTGCCCGGCTCCTCCAGCTGTGATCGGATCCTATTCAGCCAAAAAGAAAGAAAAAAAAACAAAAACATAAACAAGGATAGGTGTTCTGTGGAGCCGACTGGAGAGGTGAAACAGACGACACTTGTTGCTGCTCGTCTCGTCAGGTAAACCTCCTGTCTGAGCGCACAGTGGAGGGAGAGAGAGAGAGAGAGAGAGAGAGAGAGAGAGAGAGAGAGAGAGAGAGAGAGAGAGAGAGAGAGAGTCTGGTGCGCACATGGCACCGAAAACGCGCTCCTCACACTCCTGACAGCCGCGCTTTTAATATGGACCCACACACTGGATAATGAGGCCTACCTACTGAATGGGTGCTTGACCTACTTCACACCACACCTTGTCTGTTAAAGTCGGGCATTTTCTCCTGAAAACTTTTTTTTTTTTTTTTTGATTCTTCGGGGAACTTGCTGGTGTTGGTGGTTAAAGACGCGCAGAAACATGCTGGGTTTAAACAGGATTCTGAGCCTCCGGACGGCCCGGGTTCGGAGCTGTGGTTCGCCGGCAGTCAGACTCTCATCCCGGTCTCCTTCATGCCAAAACTCCGGTGCCAGTTCGAGGATTTACTGTGCGTGTCTGTTGCTGCTGCTGCTGGTGACGCCTCGGGCGGACTCTTCATGGTGGTGAGTACCATCACACCCACAGGCCAACCTACCTGCCACTGAGTTATAGGGGCTGAATTTATTTATGTATTTATGCATTTATTATTATTATTGACATTATTATTATTATTTATTCATTCATTTTATTAGCATAATCATTATTATCATTATTATAAAGAGAGAGTCTGAGTGTAAATGGAGGGTGAAGGAAATGCCACACGATTTGAACATCCATCATGATGTTAATCATTTGAAACGGAGCTGGGACTCGTGCCTAGCTTTGGATCTTTTCGTTCGAAAACTTCAGGGATTCAACCTGCCAACGAAACTAACTTATGATGCCTATTATAATGATCGCTTTCCAAAAAAGCAAAACCCGTCCAGATTAATTCGGAGCAACATTTTCCAACAGACATGCAGACAGGGTATAGAGTATAATTCATGTTTCCAAACATAATCATTCGTATTTCTGCATTTCCCTGCAGATTGTCTCAACGTACTTGCGGGTTTATTAGAAAGAGTTTCATAGAATGAGTGCGCTGCCTTGTCATTTTTATGGGCGAATGGCCGCAGAGAAAAAACAACTCCAAATGTGTTTTTCTGTCAACATTTCGTTGACCTGAAGAAAAAAAAAAAAGATAAATAAAAAGAGCAAGAGAAATGATAGGGACCGAATAATGAAAATAACCTAAAATTATGAGTCGAGCTTCTTCAGGATTTGGTTTCTTGAGCGCATTTTCTTCGTGTCAGTCTGTTGGCCTGCCTTATTGAGAAACAATAATAGAGCGATAAATGTAATTTATGTCGGCGCTGTTGGCTGAGCGCGTGTTCAGCTCAGCTGGAGCTTGTATTCAACAAGGCAGAGCAGTCATTAATTCACCAGGTACCACACACACACACACACACACACACAGAAATTACTTCACTAAAATACCCCGAAACCAGCCATCTAGAGCATAGGTGAGGGGTGAAAAAATATCAGACTGCGCAATAACATACGTGGAAACGTCCCGTGTGTGTGTGTGTGTGTCTGTGTGCGCGCTTGTGTGTGAATGTGTGTGTTTATAGGAGAAGTGTCTGTGTGTGGGCGGGCATGGGGCTGATGGAATGCCTAATAGTTTGTGTAGATTAAAAGCAGTTATGGGGAGTAGTGGGAAGAGTGTGTGTGGAGGCTTTAGCCGGGCATTATTGGCTTTGAGGGGAATCTAGTGTGGGAGATACAGTGTTTAACTGTTTATCACATTTCTGTGGGTGTACAGTAAGTGGTGATATGGACAGATCTGGGGCTTTAACACTCCGGGGGGGGGAGGAGGGTAGCAAAAATGATTGTGGGGTGTTTCATTTGAGAAAAAGAAAAGGCAAAAGCATCACAATTCAGGCTACACATCGTCTTAGATTTAGGTTTATATGACATAAGTGTTGTCTTTTACTGCCTTTAAAGGCTGCATTACAGTAAAGTGATGTCATTTTCTAAACTTATCATACTGTTGTACTTGTTCTAACACCAGCCTTTACCCACTGAGTCATTATATCCATATTACTGACGAGTATTAAAGGTCCAATTTTTAAATATGTTCAGTTTTGTGATGCTTTGGGCTGCTGGACAACCCGACCGACCAGCCCAGTTGTCCTACTGTTAGTAGTTGAAAAGTTGAAAATGAGACTGACTGGAAATTTGACCTTGAAGTACCAATAGCCTTCCCTAAAATATCGATATCCAGGTATTTGTTCAGAAATGTTTTGATATTTGATTTCGTCAGCCAGTCTGAGCATTTATGCAGTGCTTTTGAGGAGATTTCAAAACATCATGATATACGTTGTGTATTGTGATATAGCCAAGTAATGCTGTGATAATATTATATGGGGGCACTAATCACACCAAGATTAGCTCCGCCATGATACTGGAAATCACAATAAGATATTATTGTGATATCTCTAGAAATATGTAAAAATGAAAAAAAAAAAAACATACTATCAGTCAAATTAATCTCTAATTTTGTTTATTGGGTGATTTGTCTCGTATTCAAATCAATTACATGCTCAAAATATGAGTCTGCAACTGTTACTGTGTAAAACCTACAAAAAAGAACAATACCATTTGATTTTCCAGTTTAGACCGTCAAGGGAATAGAAACTGAAATTATTTACGCGACGATGTATTATTTACACAGTATTATCATGTCTGCATTGTTACCAACATATCAATATTTTGCTTTTAAATATAAACAGTTATCGTCAACACCAGTGTATTGTGGCAACTCTAACGCATACATTTCATAATTGTGATAATCTTTTATCAAATCTATCATAACACCCGCAGTTTCCAAGTACTTGTCACAGATAATAGTCTGAACTGGAACCACTCATATGCACGTCAGTGCCATAAGTTGGCTTTGTGTTTGTCCCAATAACTGCAAAGAATGTAAACTGATTTGTTTGCTTATTTGCTGCATCTGTAGCATGCACACTCAGCAAATCTCTGCCAAGGTCCAACAGTCAGATTTAATTCAATGAAGCAGAATCAAACATATTTAAGTCTGCTAGATCCAGATTTTTATGAGGATCCACATCTCGTTGTGCTCACTCATAGATACCAGCCACCTAATTATGCCTGATATTTAAGATATAAGATATACATAAGATTCATACATTATTCTGACAGAAAATAATGAAACATGTCCTATTCTGGGCTGTGACCCATCCTCCATCCAGGTTTTGGAAAAAAAAAACAAAAAAACAGTTCAGTACTTTTTGTATAATCCTGCTGACAGATGAACCAACAAACCCTCAAAACAAATATATTTTAGTATTTTAGTTTATAGTCTATATGATTAAATAATTCCCCTGAAGATGACAGGGCAACATTTTGCAGCTGTGTCATCAGAAGTCAATAGAAGCCTTCCCTATTTGTCTCCCACTTGTCCTTCCTCTGTGATTCACAGTAGAGTCACAGGGCTTTACAGCATGTTGTTTTAAACCTGTGGATGGACAGTGATTTACTATCCTATAAAATCCACAAGTCCTCTTGACTCTCAGAGAGAACGAGAGAGAAAATTAAGTGTGAATTGCCGCTCTGGCTCTTTCCTTTGATGAGCAGTCTGTTCTTACCCCTCCTCTCTTATCCCACTCTGGGGAGTAGAGAGAGGGAGAGAGAGCCTCCATCCTCTCGCCTGGCCTCGTAAAAACCCGACCACACAGCTACGAGCTCCCTGACCTCCCCTCGCTGACCCGCCACAGCCCTGCAGCCATCGAGCTGCAAGGGGTCTCGTGAACACACACACATCACGATTAAAGTTTATTTTGGGAAAGGCTCGACGCTGCATCAACATTATAGGATACTGCAAGAATCCGTTGTCTCCTGGCGGAGAGAATGACTGGAAAAAGGCACGCTGGAGAACAGCTAGTAAGACGAGAATGAGAGCGAACAGGCCCGAAGACAGAGAGGAGTAAAGTGAGTAAATGGGGTCTTAGTTTGACAGGGTTATTGGAGGCCCCAGACTGCGTGCTCTGATTTGTGACGACATGATTTCAACGATCCCGTTGGGAAACATTTAAACACACATACACACGCAGGTCTTGTGGGGAGAGGTTAAGTGCTTATTTATTTGGAGAGCCAAGTAAATGGTTTCCACTCCCCTCCTTCTCGCAAACCCTAAACCGTTAAGTGTAGTGAACTCTGACTCACAGAGCTCTGTTACCGCAGCTCTCCTCTGTGCCACTCACCACCTTTAAGTGTGTCTATACATCTTGCCATATGAGGGCACCAGTGTGTACTAATCAATCGCAATGTGGCAAAAATCGCTGCTGGATTAGACTTCTTCTAAATGACACGGATTCAGTTGAAAAGTGTCTTGAATTTTTTCTGCATTATCAGGTACATCGGTGCGCTGGGGGCCCGGGTTATCTGCGACAACATCCCCGGCTTGGTGAACAAGCAGCGGCAACTCTGCCAGCGCCACCCAGACATCATGCAGGCCATCGGCGAGGGCACCAAGGAGTGGATCAGAGAGTGCCAGCACCAGTTCAGACACCACCGTTGGAACTGCAGCACGCTGGACCGCGACCACACTGTGTTCGGACGTGTCCTACTGCGGAGTAAGTTCATGTGTGTGTCTTCACATGCAACGAGGCCAAAACTGAGATACCACTATCCTCTTTCTTCACTTTTACTGCCTTATCTCTCCCTTCGCCTGTCTGTTCTTCTCCCCTCGCTCTGTTCTTTCTCCGATCTTTCCTTCTCATACGCACGTATGCTGGTGCTCCTTGTTTATAGTCGCTAATGGACTGTTGCAATGCCTTACGCCTCGTCAATACACACAGGCTTCGAGGCACGGGCTTGTCCTCATTTTGTTTTTCCACTCCTGCCAGACCTCTCGGCTTTTCTAACAGATTTGTGTACGTATGCATACAGGTGCATGTACATTTTGACATACATAGTTTCCAACCTGTTTGTAGCCAGTTCATGGATAATTCCTCCTCATGAAGTGTTTTTCACAACTGCATACAGTCGAATTAATGAATATTTATGAAATAACTGTGACAGGAACAGTGAAACTGCAGTTAAAAAAAAAAAAAAACCCACAGAGAATCCTAAATTGCAAACTATACAGGTCCAATGTTTAACAATTCCCAACTCTTGAAATGCGCTTTGGGATGGCAGCCGACGCGTCAGTATTTGACAAGCTGGGAATGAGACTCAAACCAAACATTTTTCGCAAATTGGACTTTTAAGTCAGCAATTCTTTTTGCAGGAGAGAACACGTTAAATGATAACAGTTCTATAAGTTGTCGATCACACATTCTTTGCATGCATAGCTCGGATGAACACCTGTGAAAAGGGTGACTTGATGCCCTTGATGCTTTCTCTTGACTTTTTGCAGCTTTCTGCGCCACACACAATAGTAAATGCGTCATTTCCAGCAGGTCACTGTAGTCAATCTGAACAGACTTTGTATACGACGTCACAGACTCTCCTCGGCTTGTTACGGTCCCTCTTCCAGCTGTCCTAAGCATGTGTGGGGGCCAACGATGCATGGAAAAAAAGTAGCAGATATGGAGATACAGCCTGAGTGTGTGTGTGTGTGTGTGTGTGTGTGTGCGTGTGTGTGTGTGTGCGCGTGTGTGTGTGTGTGTGTGTGTGTGGCGGATAGGAATAAACAGTAATGTAGATGTAAATATTTAGAGAGATATTCTCACTGTCAGACAAACAGCGCAGGTTTGAATGATGACCAGCAATGCCCTCCTCCATCCTCCCCCACATACACCCGCCCCCTCAGCAGCACCCACTGCCCCCTACTCCTCAACAAAGATGGAATGGGACATTCCAGTGAATACAGAGTTAGCAGGTCGGATCGCACAAACTGGTTCAGAGGGAACATGTATTTTGTTTTCGGATACCAAAGTGCCCCACCCTTGGTCATTTATAATCAGTGCTCTATGAGTTTGTTTTGTGATGTTTTCTAGAAGTGCTTCCATTTCAGAGCACACAACGTTACAGAAAAAAATTCTGATTCCCTGATCTATGTACATGTTATCTTGCAGGACAGCGTTTTAAATTAAAAATGTAGTTCAAAAATGTGATACAATATTTTCCATCCAGCTTTGCAGGTTATTTGAATTCCTCTTCCGACTTGTTAACCGTCCAACTTGGTCAGACTAAAACCATTGTGTCTGTGTGAGCATTGTTAGAAACAGAGACAGGTCCATAGGCCCAAGAAATAAATTACCTATATGCACTTTATGTTAACATGCAACCACGAGCCAACCTAATATAAAACAAGATTAAATGTTTCATATCCTGTTTATATAAGCTGCACGGTGAAAGCGGTAGGTCTACGACGCTAAGATGTGTCCTGTCACAGCACTGTTATGTGCTCACCCATGTTTTGGCAGCGCTCAGAGAGTTACACAGTCACACATGTAAAACGCGGGTGAAAAGTGAATTATTGTGCAGCTTGTGGAGATAGCTGTATTAATTAAAATAGGTGGTCAGTGTGATTTTATATTACATTAATGATATATATCCACAAAACAGTAATTGTCCTTTAAATATATTTGATTATTTCATTCTTTCCGGAACTTCCATTCAAACAAAAAAAAACAACTGCCAAGACAGCGAGAGACAACACTAAACAGTAGTTTGAAGCTCTCAGGCTCCAAATGAGAACAATGTTTTTGTGTTTACAGGTTTTAAGGTTAACAGGTGCTCATTAATACAATATGAAATTAATATATTGGTGCTGTTCCGGGAACATCATAATCATGTTTTGTATGGTCATGGCTTAGCAACTCATGTAAAACAAGCTGGAAAAATACACACATGGGAAAAATGATCCTTTTAAACATGCATTAAACATTGTGAAAGGGTACTTTTGCTGTCTAAAGAAGTAAGTTTTCCCCTAAGCCAAACCAATGTACTTGTATAAATAACAAGCTAAAAGTTTATTCTATTTTGGATATAAACCCCAGTCTCCTGTGTAACAATTCCATAGACTAAAGAATCACTATATTTGTTTACAATAACTTGGGGGGAGAAAACCCCAGACCACCGTCTTGCAATAATGGTATAAAAATGGTATCACAAAATCTCGGTGGACATATTTCTACAGATACACGTTTTTTACCATCATATCCCCTCAACCCTGTTGAATATGTGTCCGCTGACAATTCAGCATGCCGATCATGCTAAAGGGAGCTGAAGTCAAGTCCAAAATAGAAAGAGTGCATCCTCTGGGAAATATTGATGCTTCTTGTGTGAAAGTAAAAAAAAAATGACTTGCTGGTGGCACGGGATGAAAAGGTTGCATTATCACCAGAAACATCAGGATTTATGCTCTGGGAACCATGAATATCCAAAGCAAATCTTACAGAAATTCAGCCAACAGTTTTTGAGATGATTTGTCATGTTTTAAAGCATTGGTTCCGGATGGTTGTCGGGGTGAAAAAAATCATTAGAAGTCTTTTTCTTCTTGACGGGAGATATAACTTTATACGGAGCAGAGTTGTTGTTAATGTTATATGTGAAAACCATTTATGTCTCCTTCTTTTTATTTTTTGGGGGGGTGGAAGAGTTCTTCTGCCTCTTGGTGCCGTGTTGTTTTTCGGGGTCATTCATTCCCACGGGTGCTGCAAAAAGCAACTGTGACCAAGCACTATATCTAATTCTCTGTGTAACTTTGGCCACACAATAGATGAGTCATGTGCCGAGGAACTTAGGAGACCAGAAAAAGCACAGCAATGGTAGAAAATGCTGTCATGACATCACCCTGGCGCTGATTAATGGGGTATCACTGTGTCTGTATTTAAACAATTTATGCGAGCAGAGGAGAGCCCCGCAGCTAGGATTATTTCCATGATAATATTTAAACAAAGCTGTCCTATACTCCACATCAGGCCTGATATGCCCCCGTCAGCTGCACCTTCACATCCTGATGGCTCATGCCCAGGCCTGGTCATGGCATTATCTGAATCTGTGTACGCATTTTAACATTTGGGCTGCACAGTTTTATGTCTTTACGGAGTCTAATCTGAGAGAATCCTGTGTTGCATTGAGTAACGGTTTGACCTCTTTGTGCTTTCTCTCCTTGTCTCTCTTTCTCAGGCAGTCGCGAGGCAGCGTTCGTCTACGCCATTTCCTCAGCAGGGGTGGTGTACGCACTCACTCGCGCCTGCAGCCAAGGCGAGCTGAAGACGTGTAACTGTGACCCACACAAGCGCGGACGAGCCAGTGATGACAGAGGAGAGTTCGACTGGGGGGGCTGTAGTGACAATATCAACTACGGGATCAAGTTTGCCAAAGCCTTCATAGACGCTAAAGAGAGGACTGTCCGAGACGCACGGGCGCTCATGAACCTTCACAACAACCGCTGCGGAAGAACAGTAAGAAAACACTCACAGTGGCGTATCTAGCTCTACAGACTTTTGTTTTATTTGTTGATATATCTGACCTTGGACTCCATTCACATCTGATATTAACATGCAATCTGTATCTAGATACATGATGTGGACAATGTTTATGGACCTATGCATTTATCTGGCTGATCTCCTACAAATGTCTGCATAGTCTCTGTTTTTCATTGTGATAAATATCAGGACAGACAGACACGGCAAAAACAAGCTTCTCCTCCATTTTAATGGTTACCAGGGTTACAGGTGATTATATATATGATTGGTTGTCTGAAAATGAGCAACAAATGACTACTTCAGTGGATTGTTGAAATGTTCAGAGATTTACATTTTTTTTACGAGAGATGCTTGAAGTATTTGCCCAACAAAAGGCGGAGCGATGTGAAAAAAATGTCTGGGTGCAGTGAATTCTTCTTTTAAGCAAATGCAGGGTGCATATGGTCTCTCCTCGTTGGGAACAACGAAAACAGAAACTTTTTTTGGATTTTACGCAGAAAAAAAACATTTTTGTCACTGTGGCAACCCTACCACCCAAGTTATAATGCATTCTGAGTGCATTTTGGAGCTGTAACTCTTTCTTTTAAATTGCAACACCTGGCATTGACACATATTTTTTCTTTTCTTAAAGAATTATTTTCTGATACAGATCACCTGTTAATGCTAAATCTAAATGGATTCTGAGATTTCAGTCACTGACCCAATGGAAGTAAATATAATTTTATTTGTAGTGCAATTTCTTCCCAGAGAGAGAGAGAGAGAGAGAGAGAGAGAGAGAGACTTTGGTTGATTTGTTTTCTTTTGAACTATTTCTTTGGTAGAATGAAGCTTACATGGAAACTGTTCACAGAATACTTTCAATGCTTTGATATGGGTCCCAACCCATTCAATATGTGGCTGGATGCCTGAAAAAAATAACAATGATGATGACCCTAGAGCCCTTTTGAGAAGTTCAGAGAGGGTTACTCTGTTTTCTGACTTTGTATAATACGACTGCCTTGAAATGATAACCTGTCACTCAAGTGAAGCACTGTAGGCACCCAGCAGTTAATACATCTTGTCCCCTTTCTCATATTGTGAAAATGAATATGGAGGAAGATCCGGTTCAACCAAACTTAAAACAGCAATAGCAAAACTTAATTTCAAAAGTAATGTCCTGAATAATCCAGAGACATTGTAAACTGTTCATTTTCCAAATATCTTTGGAAAGAAGCTCAGACAAAGACAAAATATTTACAATGCTTTGAGCACCTTAAACAAATATCCTTTGCCCTCTCTTATATCTACCTCAAAATAATGATGTGCAGGACTACTTTAACTAAACCAACCCTGTAATAAACATTCCTGCCTGAGTGCTCCATTTTCAGAATCTGTGAAACTCAATTTCAAGATGGCTAAACACACACAATCCCCACTTCTCTCTGCGCATTTAGGCAGTGAAGCGATTCATGAAGCTGGAGTGTAAATGTCATGGCGTGAGCGGCTCTTGCACGCTGCGTACATGTTGGATGGCCATGTCGGACTTCAGGAAGACCGGGGACTACCTGCGGAGGAAATACAACGGGGCCATCGAGGTGACAATGAATCAAGACGGGACGGGCTTTGCTGTGGCTAACAAAGCCTTCAGGAAGGCCACCAAGAACGACCTGGTCTACTTCGAGAACTCACCGGATTACTGCCTACAAGACAAATCAGCAGGTGAGGAGGCAAAGGGAGGAGGAAGGTGGACTGAGAGGCAGGTTCTCATGGATGTTGATGGATTGCCCCGACTGTGTTATGTTTTAGGGGTGTTATGTATATGTTGTGTGTATGTTCATGCATGACTAGTGTGTTTGTGTGTGAATGTCAGTGTGTGTGTGTGTGTGTGTGTGTGTGTGTGTGTAAGGGTAGTCAGATAACACAGCAGGCCTCCTGTGTGATGTCTGTGGAAGCTAATATCCTTGTACCCTGGGGACATGGTCGTTTTGTGACCACCTGACCTCTATCAGTCTTTGTCAACACACACACACACACACACACACACACACACACACACACACACACACACACAAAACACCATAGTAACAGGAAGTGTTGATCTACCTTTGCTCAAACCACATCATTAATTATGACTTTCTGATGGTGGATGGATGTCGAGGTTGTTGGACAAACTTGTACGTTCTTTGACATCAACACCTCTGTCCAGTTCTCCCTGCTCCCTCTCTCTTCGTCCGCCCCCCTCTTTCTCACCTTCCCAGTGGAATCCACAGCCTAGGGACACAAGCAGCTAATTTAAAAAAAAATCACTTCTTTCTGTCTGTCACAGTCTCTCCCTCTCTGTCCGTCTGAACTAAGCGTAGCTGGAGGGCAGAGTGGGCCTCAGAGTGTGAGAGCCTGTCTGTCTGTCACGCTCCACTGTCCATTTAACCCTCACACACACACGCACAGACACACACACACAGATAGAGTGGCTTCAAAGGGAGCAGTGGCTTGGGAAAGGCAGTGTAACTATAGGCCACTCTACCAACACTGCATAGTTGTGTGTGTGGGTCTGTTGTTCTACGGGCAGCTTGTTGTGATAGGTAGCAGTTCAAACATGGAGCTTCTCACACGAAACACCAGCGCTAATCTCTGCGGGGTTGACATTCACATAAGACATAGACAATATGCCACTGCATTAGGTAATGGCCAGACTGCTAAACACTGGCCAATTTGTAAAAACAGTGGGGCATTCTATCAAACATTTCTAGTTTACATTGTCTCTATCGATCACCATTTACCACAAGCCTGAGGCTGTCATGGGTTCATGCCCCATGTTCGGATTTTAGGGCCCATTCAGAAAGGATCAGGCATTGTGGTGAAAAACACCATATGTATTCACCAAATCTGGTCTTGGAGGGCACAGTCATGATAAGACCAGTATGACCTGCAGATGAGAGGTAGAATGGGACAGGTCAGTCATGTTGGCACCAGCTGTTTGGCTAAATGCTACACTAGCAACTCAACAGACATTTGTCTGTGTAGAGTCTTGTTTTACTTGGAATAACTCAGTTGGAAACACACAATAATGATCAGCCTCGCTTTTTAATTTACCGGTGTGGACAAACATCACTAGCAGGACAAGCATGCTAGTAGCCGAGGCGCTTGTTTTTTTTAGGCGCATTAATGCAACTTTCTGGATCATCAGTGTAAGTTCATCACAACATTAAGTCACACGAATGGGCAACAGAATGACACTCCTGCACCACAGCACAACCCTGCGGCTAATCCCAACATTGCCTGATTCTGTTTGAATGGGCCCTGAGTGTCAGTAAACCACTGGCAACATGGCTGCAAAGTCATTAAGGATGGCAGTCACATCCAAATAAAATCCATGTTAACACTAATAGAATCAATTCATCAAGTTTCAAAGGGTCTATACAATGATAATTAATGAATAGTACAAGTAATTTTAAGCAAGCCAGACATTATCCAGCTTCTCGGGTGGCATTGCTAAAATTGAATGTCTTTAGTTTTGAGCTGCACAAAAAAAAAATATTTCAAGATGTCAACAAACTGTGATGGACATTTTCTTTTACAGACAAAACAATTCATCGAGAAAACAATTGTCAGCGCTGTGACTATCCTAGATTGCAGATAAAAGTATCTACTACATAATTAACAATTAGAATTTGATCCTTTGTTTGTTTTATAATATTAAATTTGGTTGAGGAAATTATACAGTAGTCCTTTCACCTCCAGTGCAGAATTTGGCTCTCCAGAGAAATTATCAATCAGAGAAACTTTTAGCTTCTATTAGCTAACACTTCTGTGTTTTTGTGCAGGCTCCCTGGGCACGGCTGGACGGGTTTGCAATAAGACATCGCGGGGCACTGACGGCTGTGAGGTCATGTGCTGTGGGCGGGGCTACGACACAACAAGAGTCAAGCAAATCACCAAGTGCGAGTGCAAGTTCAAATGGTGCTGTGCCGTGGAGTGTAAGGACTGTGAGGAAGCCGTGGACATACATACGTGCAAAGCCCCAAAACGAGCCGAATGGTTGGACCAGACCTGAGGACACGCCCCATCCGCTCCCCTATAATGCGACCCCGCCCCCTTTCCCTTTACAGGACATCCTGTGGAACATGGCATTCTGGGAAGGTTTGTCCGAAAGTGCTCTGCGTCTCCGGCCTCCCCTGCCCCCACCCTCGGTTCATCATTGCATGGCTTTTCTACCTGTCTCTGTGAAAGCACTAGAATTCAATACCCATCAATATGAATTAATACCCATTAGCCCCTGTTTGTGAATGGCCCTGTGAATGAACTGCTGGGATCAGATGATGAACGGTGAACAGTGAACACTTTGGGGTTTCGGTGGATTGGGCTTTAATCAAAGATTTGGTCCAGACTGCCTTTTTTTCTAGCGTGTGGTTCGGGGTTAAAAATGGTTTGCTGCTTTCATGATGCTTTAAAGACACATTTTTACATTAACTGAGCCTTCAAACGTATCAAGTATTATTACAACAACATCATATATTCACATAATGTTTTTTTCTTTTTGTTGGGGAAATACACTTTTATCTACCAAAAACAAAACACTTGGTTGGACTGTGGGAAGTAGCTTAACGAGTGCACTTTGAGAAGTGGACATCAGAGTGTTAAGTTTGGCTACGTGCGGCCAAACAGAAGTCCAGGAAGAGGACTACAAGGGAGGATGGGGAGATGGACACCAGATGAATAAATGGACGGATGCATCATTGGAACTTTGAATGCAACTGTAAAAAAAAAAAAAAAAAAAAAAAAAAAAGGAACAAAGAAAGAAAAAGCTGTTTAAAGTGATTTATTTAAATTGTAAAGTGTTGTTTCATTACTCATCTGCGGATGAGACTGCACTACATTGGCTGACACGAGTAGAGAGAAGAGCACTCCCACTATTATGATTACACAATGTACTCTCGTTTTCTCTGTGTAAGACGACAAACTACCGCTGACAAGGAGAAGAAGAAGAAAAAAGAAGAAGGCTATTCAGTCACACACAACCACAACATCAGACAGATTTCACTTCTCTGCTCTCCAGCTTGCTTGTATAACATTGTGTATATTGCCTTATCTAAACAGATGTTCTTATGAAATATATGGTGCATTAGTATATGACACTGGAATCTTTGTTTTTTGTTCGGTCAGACAAACATAGAGCTTGAAGGCAAGACAGAGACTAGATAGGGCCGACAGAGCAGAACTAATCAGTGTGACCGAGCCGGATAGTGAGTAAGTTCTGTTATACTGCTGTCATAACCTGCCAGGATATTCCCATCACACACACATATACATACACACACATACACACACCGTTAGTGCTCCTCACCAGCATGAGTTGAGAGACACCGGGGACACAGTAATAATACAATCTATGTTAGTAACAAAGGCTGATTCAGTATGCGTCGGGGTGGGGTTGCATTATATCAGTCAAGGGGAGGGAAGTGTTTGATTAAAGGCCCAACCTAAACCCCAACCCCTGCTGGCCTCATCCCACCCCTCGCTATGTGGAATTCCAGGTGGGTCCCAGGCTAATGACTAGATGGCTGTAATTACCCGGGGCTGTTGATAGCTGGTGATTGGACACGGTCGTGCCACAGAGGACCTAGTGTGGGCTCCTGCTGGGACCACATTTAATCAAAGGCTTCTTGGCCGGCTTATCAAAGGGAATACTTTCCAGCAATCTTCTCTGCCTCAGCCCCCGCCAGCTCCCGAGACTCTCAGTCCAGTTAGGTCTCTGTTACATTAGAGCCAAGAGAGTCCTGATAACGTGATTTCAAAAGGATGTCACACACAACCGCAGACTTAGGACAAAAGCAGCGTGTAATCTAGGGCTGTACGAATGTGATGTTATTTATATTCTAAGTATACACTGAGGTCTTCAAATGATGTTGGCAATGTGTCGACAGTCCACCCAAAAGAATAAGCAATTCTAAAATTTCTCCTCAGATTAAATGAAGCACCTTGCACAAAGGGAAGGCAGATACATTCTAGAGACCATCTTGCAATGGCTACAACACCCACTGACATGTTCATGTTCTGACTCATGACGACTCTGTGCTGAATTAATGGATAAGTATTCATGTAGGACCACGCCTATCTTCAAACCCAGTCTTTATTTTGTACTGAACTACATACACACCTGCAACGTTTACTGACTGCATCTTAGACGGTTCTGACGCTATTGTGTTGATAAAATTTGTCAACAGACAGGCAGACGATTTGAAAACTGCACCAGCTGCACTAGAAAAAGGCGGGGAAGGACTGGAACTGGGATACAGTGATCTGCGTCTTAATATGTGGGTCAGGCGCAGGGTGTGGTTCAATGGCCCCTTTCTTACTTTACTAGTTCCAGCGCCCTCAATCAGACCGCACCCTTTTTCAAACTAAGTCTTCATTTGGATCTACGGAAAAGAAAGCTAATGTAATGCTTGCCAGACTCAAAGTCAACAACTTTGCCAACTGTTGACAAACTACTCTAATTTGATGGTATGTTTAACAACAACATATCGAGCCAGCCAGACATGCCATTGTCCCAAATTGTCCTCAATATAAACTACACACCTGTTGAGTTTTGTGCCTGCTTCTGTCTACAGGCAGACAGAAATATAAATATAAAGTACTCAAAATCACTTCTGCTTTATGGTTCAAGACCACCCCTCTAAAAGTGCTAACACTAGTCGGTGACTAGTTCAAGCCAGCATCAGTATTTGACGACGTAGAAGTGACATTCAGTAATCAACTATCTTTTGCCACAGTCACTGACTGAACACTGTGTAGCATTCTATATTAGGGCTGCATGATATTAGAAAACATTGTCATTGCAATATTTTGGTTTCCTCCATAAGATATTACAAGGTCAAAAAATACAAGAATCTTGACTAGATAACTTGAATAGCTTAACACAGGCTATGCTACTGATGTCACAGTCAGCAGAAGTCACCATGGTTACAACCACTGAGCAGCAGCATTGTAAATCTTAATGGTCTTCTGAGCTTGAATGCCAAAACAAACCCCACACATCTCACAAGGTAATTTTCTTTGGTTGGCTTCGCACATACTATGAATTAAGATGTCATCATTATAAATGAAGCTTGGAGGCTTCAAACTATTCAGCAGAGCCCTTGTGTAAACACAACTGCATGGTTTCCTTTTGAGAAGGAGCCAAATGATAAAGAATTAATCAATTGCCTTTTTACTCAGCAAAACTGTCTTATAACACTACAACATTTTTATTTATTTTTTTGAATTCCTCTGTGCTGTGTTTGTCAATGAGTCCTTCTAATGAAATCCCCTCTCTTGCCCAGGCTTGGGACAGGATGCAGCCATGTTCAGGCCTGATTGGACCCGCTGACTCCATGACACAGGAAATGCAAGGCCTCTGCCCTGGAGATACCTTAATGCAGGAAGCAGACACAGATACAACAAAGGAGATGAAAAGAAAAAACGTTCTCCTTAGTTTCTACAATCAACACAGTCTCTTTTACTTGATACTACTTAGTAATACAAGTTTTAAATAGACAAATTTAGGCCACTCATAATTCAACTTTCAGTTTCCCGACCTCATCTGCCCCAAATAGAGCCCTCAACATCCTAGAAGTGGTCTTTTAATAGCCACGGGAGGCCCATAATGTTAGATAAGATAAGCTTTATTGTCCCTCGGGGTAATATTATCAAGCAATTCCAGCCATTGAGACTATTCTAGTGCCAGCTTCCTGTGGTACATCTATCTGTGTCCTGAATGCCAGGCTGAGAGCATTCCTGTTGCAGAGGATCACAAGCAAACCATTTGTCTTCACAGCTGGCAGGCAGCGCTATGGGTGAGGGACACTGGACTGACTGAGGGCACAGTGATGGCATCAAAACACAGGAGGTTTAAAGGAAAACTTCAGTTTCACGCGACCCGCATTAAAATTGGTTACGATAACAGCCTCACCAAGTTAATTACTGAGATCTGAAATGAAAGTGGAAACACTACTAAAAAGAAAGTCCGAAAGGGCTGGAAACGCAAGCAATCAGTTGATCACACAGGTTTATAGGTGAGCTCAAATGACTTGTAAGACAAATATACTGTAGGTGAGCAATGATCACCTTGCCTTTGTAAACATACAAACTGACACCCAGTTTATTGTGCAATGATTTTTATGTAATTACGGACATTAAATGTGCACTAATTTGGTTTTACATCCAAATAAATAAGCTTGTGTAGATCGTTTGTTGGCTTGCTCCACATTGATTTTTTACTGCTGTAGCAATGTAACCATGTTTTTGGATTGCAGCAATTAACTTGTTGGATACAGTGTAATTATGAGCAATAATAACAGCAGCCAAGGCTACAAAATGAGACCAAAATTGCTGTAAATCAGAACTATGCTTTAATTCCTGAACAAGGAAAAGTGATCTGAGTGTAACCCCTGCTCAGAGCATTCTGTAGTAAAATCACAGGCATAAGTAGTTATATATATATATATGTGTGTGTGTGTGTGTATATATATATATATATATATATATATATATATATATATATATATATATATATATAGATATATATATTTTTTATTTTTTTATTTTTTTATTTATTTATTTATTTGCCTTTATTGGGTAGCGACAAGTGAAGAGGCAGACGATGATGATCATCACTGACCTTTCTAATTTTCATGACTAAGATGAGACGATGACGAGATGGCACCAACTGTGACTCATCAACATTCATAGTTAACAAAAAATACTAAATGTGATTTGATTTTACAAAAATCTCCCTTTATTTTTGTCGCCAAAAACGACGAGACAAAATATTCTAGACATGGGCACAGCCAGGACTCAGCAGCTTGTTTCCGTTGTTCAAAATGCAAGTTGGTCATGTTTCTTTCTCTGTGCAGCTTTCATAGTTTTATAACATGCAAATTAGAACATGTTCCACCTCTGCATGTATTTCTTAAATTGATACCATCAGACCACCAGACCAGACACTTTCTGCAGAGCTGCTATCTTAATCATTCAACCCATGTTTATCTAATAATGACATAATAAAATCTTGTAAATGACCCAAAATAAAAAGATTGGCTCAGTAAAATCTGATGGCTAGAAAAGACTTAAATGTCTATATTGACTAAAACTATACTGAAAGAGTTTCGAGTGAGGTTAGAATGCCCAGATTTTAGTCATCTAATAAATACAATTAAAAAAACGTGAACAGGGTGACTAAATACAGTAAAAACTAGCTAAATCAATGAAATCTATTGGACACAGGACTAAAACTAACTGACAGCATTAACAGTTAATTGAACTGATTTTATGTATTTTCCATTGAGAAAAGGGTTGGCTAGTTGTGTAACACTGCCCATGTACAAACTGTTACCCTGACACACGTTGCTGCAGTGTCTTTGAACTATTAGCCATGCAGACAGCCCCAATCATTTATTCAACATCATCACAGTTATTCTAAACTGTGTTTGTGTCCCCCTGTGCCTCGGTACTGACAGACAGTTATGTAGATTAATCAACCATATGTCTAGTCTGTAATGCATGTCAGTCTGCACTCTGGATGCCAAATGACAACAAGCCTGAGAAAAGAGGATAGACTTCACTCTCACATCTAGTTCCAGCTTAGATTGAGACACAGTGAATGAAGGAGAGATGTGAGCTGGACAGCCGCTCACATGGGTGGATGAGGTTAAGAGGGAAATGTCTTGGGTTACTTACAGACCTGGCGGGCGTGTTTATCCGCAGATCTTAATCTGAGCAGAAAGAACTGTGTTCCCCTAAATTCATCATCATTACTCGCCCCACCTGCCACATCCCTCTGACCGCCTCCCTACACCTCCCTCCTGCTCCTTGCCTCTGATACAGCTCCAGCTAGAGACCCCACAAATGGCCCGATAAGATTCACCTTGGGGTGGTCCAGGTGTCAGCCATGCGATCTGTTTCGCACACATTTTCACATGCACATACCTGCAGACCAGGATAGGACCCCCTCGGTGCCCCTCTATGCTCACCTGTCTGGTGAAACCCTCAATATGTTAGAAAGCCTTTCCACTCTGTCACTCACTGTTTGTGACCAGGAGGTGCACACAAACATACAAGTGTGTGGGGGGATGAGTTTACCCCTCAGGGCCGGTAGAGCCCGGGTTGAAGGGGGAGTCTGGGGAGGTCAGAGGTCATAAAGTTAGGGTGTATCAACAGAGAACCTTCAGCTCTATGAACAACCACCGCTGATCCGTTGCCTGTTGACACCTCCCAACCATTAACAACTTGCTCATATGACTAAGCTCTCCTCTGGCTGGCCGGCAAAGAGGGGAACTTATTCAGAAGAACACCTGCTCTGCTGGATTAAAATCTGGCCTACTGTGTAGCTGCCCACATTGTCAACTCCTCCATTCATCTTTCATCCTTTCGCTCTGCCTTTATCTGATGGGGTGAGTGTCAGACTTTAGGTATTAGGTGGTGAAGCTTTGTTGGGAACAGGTTTGAGTTGGAAGTCTGTGGGGAGCAGTAGGAGGTGCAGATTTATTAGAGAGCTCAGACTAATATTTACGTGACCTGCGAGGACCTGAGGCGTGTGGAGACACAGGGAGAGAAAGTGTGGGTCTGAACTGCAACGTCTGCATCGAGGGAAAAAGGAGATTATGAGGAAAAAACACTTATCTCATGAGACCTACACCAGAAAACGTCACAGCCCCAATTTATCATCTTGAATTTTGCTGCGATATAAGTCACTCATGGCTAAGACAGAAGTCAGAATTATATAGCAGAGAGGTTCGGCTCACGGATGGCCAAGGTGAGGGTTAAAGGACAAAGAGTGTCCTGAGTCAAGACAGTGAAGTCTTCATCGTACAAGGTGTGGGGCTGCCATGTGAGGAGGTTTGTATATGCATGTGGCGGTGCAAGTGTGTTTATCTCCCTCCCTGCGTGGGAATTTACAGACACACCTCGCAAGGCACAAACAACAGTGACCTGGAAAAATAGTCGAAATTCCACCAACATACCAGGGAATCTGAGGGTTCAGGCTGACAATACACACTGACACACACAGACAACGAGAGACAGAGGTGTGGGAAACGGGAGAGATACAGGGTCAGGGTCAAATTGTGTAGGCCTCACAGACATAGATACCAGTGAGTGATACCAGCTGACACACACCGATGCTGACATTAACAGTGATACCATGGCTACCTGAGTGACATTGATAGATAGCGCCGAGCCATCCCAGCGTGCACACACAATCAAGCTAAACCTCAGCCCAGACATGTGACTTTTAATCAGCGCATACTGCGGCAAAGGTCTGTTGTCTGCTCAACCCTCTCGCACAGATGTTTTGTACGCTTTAGCGCTGAAAAAACACATGATTTTTTATGATTTGTCTATTGCAGAAGCACGTCTATTTACTGAATGCTTCGTTTTAGTGCCAGTTGGGGCAACTGTGGCTCAGGAGGTAGAGCTGGTCGTCCACTAATTAGAAGGTTGGCGGTTTGATCTCCTGATTCCCCAGCTTATCATTGAAGTATCCTTTTTTGTCAAGATACTGAACTTCAAAATGCTCCTGATTGGGGTGTGTGTGTGTGTGTGTGTGTGTGTGTGTGTGTGTGTGTGTGTGTGTGTGTGTGTGTGTGTGTGTGTGTGTGTGTGTGTGTGTGTGTGTGCTTTGTAAATACCTCAGCAGTAAGGGCTGTATATCTCCTGAGGAGCAACAGTGCCAACAGTGAATGACAATGTCACAGCAAAAATGTGTTGCATCATTCTCCTAAACAACTGAAGTAGATGGGAATTGTGTCAAAACGTTTTGTTGTGAAGCTGTTTTGTGGACCTGACTTCAATGAAGGCAATTTGTATTTGCGGGTGAATTTGTCGTTTATGAAGCCCAATCTGCTCAGATTGGTCAGCTCTCACAGGCCATGATTCTGCATCAGCTCTCCTGGTGCTTTTGCAATCACGGATATGCTGGGGGCTCTGTTGAGGGCTGTGACGTGTAGTTATGACATCGCAACCCTCGTGTGAAGGCACAGTTTCTGTAAGCTGTTGGCATTTCTCCTTGTATAGAGCTTTTTTATACTATCACAGTATTGACATAGCACCTCAACTTGCTTTATAATCAAAGGAGACAGGAAATCTCACTTTCTTAAAAAAGGTCCAACCACTGAACAAAAAATAACATCAAGCTTTAGCCCCTTAAGGAAACATGAAAGCATCTACTGGAGTGTCTACCTGTACTCAAACATGTTCACAACTGTGTGTTTATTGTTGCTTAGAGTGGAGTAGATGTGTTTACCACTTCACTGGAGCCAGTGTCCAACTCCCAGTCTCCTAGACTCCTCACCTTTAAAAACACAAACCACTACAGATACACATAGATTCACTCAGACGACGAATCCCAAACTCCCACCACACAAACAAATACTCTCAATGTGGAATGTAGGAGGCTCAGTTGTTTGTGTTTTGAGGTGCAGCTCTCCCCAATTTTTATTTTCGTGCTTATCTTCCTAGGACATACTGTATATTCTGGTTGGCCCAAACATAGAATCATCTTTGTCATCACGTGTCTTTCCCAAATCATTGTGCTGATGCCTGCAGCCCAGTGCAGTAGCACCAAGGCTCCACATTATCCCAACTGGGACCACCTTCTACCAGCACTAAGAGCAAGGACACAGTACAGTAGCCTCAGTCGCTCAGTAAACAGTGGTAAACAGAGCAAGCGCTCGGCATGAAATGGAGGAATACAGCGCACAAAACATTTACACAGAGCTGCCACGGGAACAATATCATTTCAGTTTTACAATAAAGTGCTGGTGTAACAAAAACAACATGGGGAAACTCATCTGCCCTTCTCTCCATTCAGGGTTGTTTATGCCTCGGCCTCCCACTCTGTGTAAGGAGATAATTCAATCAAGTATAATAGAGCTTTCACACAGGCTTAACCCAGCTTTAATGCTGATGCTACAAGACCCAAATGTGGATCCTGATCTCATATAAATACTATTTCATTCTCTTCCCATGTCAGTAGATGAATTGTTTGCTTGTTACTGCTAATAAACTGCACTAATTTGACCTTTCATTTTGAAATTTAAGGTCAGTTTCAACTAGCTAATTCAAACTAAGGAAAAACACCAAATGTAAAAGGTAAAAAAAATTGATCTTCTATATTAAAGACAACAACAACCTAACAAAAAAAGAAATCTAACATACTGGGTTAAGTTATTACCAAGAAAGAGGAGAAGCAGTCACACTGTTGCCAACAACAGCTTGATGCACATGAAATACACTGACTTGAACAAGCTCGTTAAAAGCTTATTTAAAGACTCTCCATGAAGATACTGTGATACAAATATATATTATGGTGGAAAGACAAAAAAAAAAAAAATTAAAGGGCAACTCCACCAACTTTGCATCTTAAAGTTTGCTACAGGACTTGTACTGCTGTATTTGTGACAAAGGTAATATAAAATTTTGTGGCTCCAGAGGAAGCTAATAAGTAATCTGATAAACTGCCTCCAGTGATGTCTCTCGGTGGCTACATTGCATTGTGGGTAATGTAGACACCAAATTGGACCCATTATGGAAATTTTAAAAAGAAATGGACAAAAGCAATGCCGAAGAACCAGAGATATCGCCTCTTCTATTCCATGCCTTTTTCTTGCTTTTCAGAACCTGGCATCTACATTACCCACAGAGCAACTTAACCACTTCATGACATCAATTGAGGTATTTATTGGAGGTATTTATTCATAGAGGAAGAAACTACTGCTAACGTGAGTTGTTCAAAAACTCTGTGTGCACAAATAATGTTCTCAATGCTTGTGTTCATGTGTAGAGACCCTGGTGATACTACAAGGGTTAGGGTTAAGGTTAAGTTTCATGTTGTGTGGAGCCCTCTTAGTGTTTTAAAAATAGCGATTTTGATGCTAGCGTAAAGTTGCCCCATGCACTCCCATTGAGAATGAGTTTGAGCCGAAAACGAAAATACGGTCAATCTTAAAAGTGCCTCTTTCGTCGTTATTATGCTTTTCCACGAAGGTTTAACTCATATACATTCACAAAAAAAAGCCTAGGTTGCATTTTGGTGAGAGTCTCACTTTAAAGTAATGCTGTGTGTGTGTGCGTATGATTATTTCCTCACAATTCAAAGTGCTATAACGATGCTCACATCTCCATTATTGGCTAGGAGCTCTATCTCTATCAAGTGTTTGAACCAGGATGGTTTGGGGGAGAGTAAACAACAGTCTAATGTGTTTATTAAACACTAAAGCATACACCAACAGCTGTTTACCGCACAGAGAGCCAAGCCGCGTACAACAACAACAGCATGAGGAACATGTAATCTGATGGTTACATGCTGTAAGGGAAGGTGATGTTGATGGGGGCTTGTGTCTTGGATTTGATTGAGGGAATCTTACAATATGGTCGAATCCAGCTGCCTCAACACACTCTCTTACCCTGTAGTTTAAAGCCACAGAGTAAGAGTGTGGGAGACAGAGCGAAAGCTGTTTATGCTTGAAAATCCTCCCACTCCTGGTAAACAAATCAATAAACATGATACCACATCAAAACAATACGCTAGACTTTACTACATGACGTTATACACAAAGGTAAACCTGTAGAAACAATCAGGGATGTCATCATCCCCAGGGCTATCCTCAACAGTCGTACCACCGCCCCTCAACAAATAAAAAATTAACTGATTATCAGTTCGTTTGGCATGGTCAACCAGTCCAACAGTTACTTCACAAACGATAAATGATGGAAATGTGGCTCTTGGCCCTTAAGTTAAAGAAGGATAGATGGCTGAATTACTGTGTATTAGAATGAAAACAGCATAAAAATACAACTATACATCTGTACAACATCTACGAGTGAGGTCCTGCCCACGGGACAAACACAAATAGTTCAAACACTGCAACTTGTCCATTTGTCCTCACACCGAAAGAGAAAGGAGCTTCACCAAATGCAGTCTGACGCACTTTGCATGCTACATTGGATGGCTCTAGCATTAACAGTTTAGGTTTGCACATCTTCAGTGTCAACATTGTTTGTGTGTCTTGGCCAAATGTCTATGTGCATCAAAATTCTCTTGGATAGATAACTCGGTAACTAAAAATAGTGTGGTACCTTCTAACAACAGCCATAAACATACTGTACTTTACCATACAGTCTGTCAGAGTCAGCCAGGAGAGAGAGACAGGTTTACTGGCTCTGCGACTTTAATATCCAATTCAAATGATGCAGACTTGTGTCTAAGCCAGTCACAGGTGTGGCTACCACCAGCCTTCAGTCATGTCAAGTCAATTTAATTCATATCGCTCAACATCACAAATCACAAATTTGTGATGTTTGCCTAAAATAAGATAAGATAAACAAATCTAACCATAGACCCTCAGTTCAGATAATGAAATTTGTAGGAGCTGGATTATATTTTAGTGTTTAAGTCTGAAAACATCAACCCTAGTTACTGATTATATACTGTACCTGCTAGGGCTCTGCCATCTGAAACATCAGCAGGTGACAGGGCCTTCTCTTACCAAGTAAAGATGGATTGTTTGCGAGCAAATCAGATCGAAGGAACGACTCTTTAACGTGAACGAACTGACCTGATTCCACGTTTCACTTCTCTCTCGTTCCTTCTTTCTTCTCACAGACTAGTCGCTGTGTTGTTCACTGTTTACAGTTTTGTTATCAGAGTGGTGAGGAGGACTGCGAGCCAGCCAATCATATGCCGAGTCCAGGATGCTGTCGTCGAATTTTAGCCAAAAAAAACCCATCTCATTTAGTTCGTAGCTCATCGTTCTCGTTCAGTCAGTCAGTCAGTCACCCTTGGCTTACCTTCAATACATGTCAATTTAATGTCAAGGTGAATATACACATTATCCTCTGTTGTGTTGTCTAAAAGTACACATAATCATGAAGTTGTAGCTATGTATTTGCCTTGAACTACTGTGTTATGTTGACCGTTAGCACGATCGTTTGAGAATGAGGAGCTGAGAACCGTGCATTACATGATTCACCGCTAAACAACGTTGTACCGGAAATGCTACTGAATGATACACCTTCGTCTCACAATCCATGCGGTATGTGTACTCGAGCATTTGCTGTCTGACTTCTATACGCTTTTGTATATTTTCCAAATGCTTCACATTACTGTGCATATAATAGGTAACAAACATTTTGTTTTATTTTCTTTATGTATGATTTTAATGTTTGCTGGTTTTGTTGTATCTACAGCCATTTGCGGCATGTTATATATTTGAGGCACGCCACCTGATTTTGGCCGATAACTTTGACTTTTTACACCACACTGTCTTTCCCAAAAGTACCCTTCCACTAAAAGATGCGTTTTGTTTCGAATCCGATGCTTATGGCACCTCTCTAGCTCATATTTCTCTTTATCTCTCCACTACAGCCATCTTTTATTGTGTACAGTATGATAGCAGTTGCTATAGCAGCAAGTGTTCAGAATATACGCTTCTGTTCAAAAGTGTCTTTGTCGTCAACTCGTCAAGGATTAGCAGTATCTTTAGCAGTGGCATCAATATGTCTTTCGACATCATCACCAAAGCCATCAGCTGTCCACTCCTCACAAACAAGATCATTACCTTGAGCATCATGCAGCACTCTGCCAGCTATTGAGGAGGATGTTTGCTTGAGGTGTGGGATTGATTCCAGAAGAGAGAGGTCTCGGCGAAAGACTGAGACGTGAGTAGGGACGTTGTGGGAGATAAGTCCACTTCAGCAAACTCAATGGGACACTTCATTACAGGCGCAGCTCTCACCCTGAGCGCTGTCTGTCTGCTATGAGAGAGAGAGAGAGAGACAGAGAGATTTTGATAAATTCAGCTTACATCAAGGTTCTTAATTTGATAACAGGTAAACTGAAACCATCAAACTTACAAACCACTTGCTTCAGTCAGTCATTACTGTAATTTCTGGTGTGGTTATGATCAAATAAACAATATTTGTTTGAAATATGAGCAACTAACAGAGGTAACGTCACTGTGTGTGAGCACGTAGGTGTGTGTTTGTGTATGAGCGTGTGTGTGTGTGTGTGTGTGTGTGTGTGTGTGTGTGCAACCACAGTGACAAAGACAGATTGGGTGTCTGAGAGGGACAGATAGCCTTACAGCCAACCTCCACTCACTCATTGAGTGAGATAAAGGGGAACACACACACACACACACACACACACACACACACACACACACACACACCACACACTCCTCTGGCATCCAACCAATCGTGTTGAGAAATAACTCAACCCTTAACATGGACAAATAGGTGTGGATAAGGCCTGTGTTGGGTCCCTGCAGAAAATTGCCGATTCATCACAAATTTCAAACAAACAGATTAGAAGAAGACTGTTGTGGCATTCAAATGGACTTATAGGATTTGTCCATGTATACACTCCGCCGTGCTGTGTGAGACCCGGCAGGGTACGCAAGTACGAGTGTGTGTGAGGGTGCCAAACCAGTGACAGGCCATTCTTCTGCAAACAGGTTTTCAACGAGCTCTTATCTCTCATTTGCTCTCTCCTCATCCATCCGTTCCCTTGTTTCTTGCTCTGCTGGAAGACATGCTCCTTTGATTACATTTCTATCACAAATAGACTTGCTACATGCAGCCTATTTGTCAGAAAGGCAGCGTTCGAATAGGAGTCAGATATGCAGTGCATCACCAGACAACTGGACAAAGTTAAGATAAGGAAAGCACTGTTATGAGTTTGTGCTTGTGTATAGGAGGGGTGGTCCTGTGTTTCCGGGTGACCTCTGTGGCCCAGGCTGCCCGTCTATTAGAGCAGGGGCTATTAGACCATCAGAAAGTGGGAGCATCCCCTCTTGCCATTGTGATAAGATCAAGGCATTCCGACGGCCAGAGCGGTCATTACCCTGTTCTCCAGCCCATAATGTCCCTCCATTAAAACACCCCGTTGCAATGGAAATGCAGCTGTGGCCGTTTAAGTCATTTCTTGGCTCTGCTGTCTCACTGGGTCATTGACACACACGCACACACAAACACACCATGCATCGATATGTCGTCTGATAAACAGATGCACATGCACACCACTATCAGGGGCACTCCGTCTCTCTCACACATGCAGAAACACACAAACTCTGCTGTCTGGTGGGGGTAATAGCCGACAGGACAGCGACACGATCAGTGAGTCACCGTCATCGCAGCACCAGCACTGATGACGGATTGTACAGTAAGACGATCTGGACAGCTGAGTCATCATTCAGCTTCAAACACAAACATGGATAGGCAGACAGATGGGAGGCTGACAGAGAGACACACACAAACAGACACACGCACAGCACTAACACCAATCAGGATAAACAAACACCTCTGGTTGTTTCAAAGATTTTGTGTCAAACAAACTCAACCTCCCGTTCCTCTAATCCTCATTTGGCCACTTCCAAATTTTCCCCAGTAGACACCTCCTACGCTCAGACATGCATACACCCACACACACACACACCAACCTCTCTTAAACCCTCGAACCACACAACCAGCATGAAAATCAGGAAAAACCCTCTGGTGTTGCTCCCGAGGAACCGTTGAGCTTATGATACAATCTTACCTCAGTGGTTCATTTAGCTTGGAATTTACCACTTTAAAGAAAAAGATTTCTGCCTAGATTTTCTGACTTAGTTTGTTTAATGAATAAATCTAGAATCTTTAAATATTTCTTATTTACTTTATTTACATTATATCCCCCTTAATGCTCACATTTAATATCACAACACAAATCTCTCCAAACCTGATTTGACATTACATGTCTCCTTTTTTCAGGTGCTTGTATGAAAAAGCTCTGTGCTATGTGTGACTAAATTTACTGCTGACTGTACAACAACTATATCAGCACTGATGGATAAAAGTTGTCAAATATAATAAATGTGCAATTGTGTATATACCTTTTGAGTTTTTATTTCCTATTCATAGTGTTTATACTGTTCGTACTGCTTTTTTACTTATATTTTTATACATTCTACTCATTTAGTGATGCTCTCAACTTCAAAATATCTGACGAAAAAATGTTATTACTTCCATAAATGTTATTTTGCTTATATCAAAATTGGACTGTCACTCCAAGCTCACAAAGCAATGTAGTCACCTTGTGCAATAAGTTCTTGAAGGTGAGTGAAGAGGCCGCAGTCAATTAAATCAAACTTAACATATAGCGCAACGGTGCAAACAAATGAACTCACAAATAAGTTACAAAAGAGATAGTGCGGGCTACTTTAATGTACAGTTGGAACCAATTAACTTACTCAGATATGAAGAATATGACTGTTGCAGAGCCAAGACAGCCACTAGTGCCTGTTTGAACAGACTGAGCTCAAGTTAGTCTGCGACGCCCCCTGGTGGCCACAATGTTAAAGGGACAATAACTTCAGTCAAACGTGAGCCAGCTGTTTCAGTCATTTTGTCATCATAGTTCTTGTTCAGTGCCAACAGGGCAAGGAGTTCAGTGTTCAATGCGCCTTCCTGTGGCTTTACTGCGTCTCTTACAGGAAACAAAATTCTCTCCTTCTCACCTCTGTGTCATTCTGAGCCTACTTTCAATCAGTCAATCAAAAACATGTATGGTATATTAAAAAAGAAGAACAACGAAGTTTGGAGACACCACTACATTGCAATAAAATGAAGTTAAAAATATTAAAAGACAGAATGAAAGCTCAAAACAATCAATACAAATAATCATAAAGATAAAATAAAAATGTTCACGTGAAAGTATATTTGGAAAAAAAACATCAATATAAAGACAACAGCAACAGAAAAATTTAAATAAAATATAGTTGGAAAAAAAGGGCTATAATAAAAACAAAATAGATTTAAACAATTATAAACATCAAAACCATACACTAGCTGACTAAGGCCAGTTTGAACAGATTGAATAGATTCAAAAGTATCAATACTATACTTTGAGGGGCAGGATTTTTCTGCTGAATTGAATAGATCATTTTTCACGACAGACATTTTGATTTGTCAAAGCAGGAAAAGCACTGTTAAATGTATAACATTAATTCGGGCTGCGTTCGGTTTAAGTGGCATTGGAGTCATGGTTAACATTATTTGTCCCAACTGTGCTCTTCCTGCTTTGTTAATTCAAAATGTCTGACATAGCTACATTTTACGTTTTTTTCCTTTAACAAGCTTGTTTATTCAAGAATGACAAGACAACTACAAACGCGGCCCTATTTGTAGCTCTGTCTCTACACACTCCCATTAACGGTACTCAAAGTAAGACTAATACACCCACCTCGGAGTTGGACTTCTTAGGTGTTTTACTTAAGCCTTCTGCGGCAGCTCCCTGTCACAGTTCAGATGCATCCCTTATTTGAAAGTGACAGTGTCTGAAATCTAGCCAGAGGGGCCAAAATAAAGATCGATCACCGCCTTTTGTCCACGGTACCACGCATGCGCGTAATAATTAAGTCACGTTGGCATTACACTTACCTTACCTATTCGATTTGTGGTTCCCGACCCTAAACTAGTCTAAACCTTACCTTAACCCCCAACCAATCGTCTCTGCTACTCCTAACCCTAAATTAGCTTTAATTCCTAACCCACCTCAGAGTGCAAAGCTAAGAGGGGACGTGGCGTTCTATGTAGTGGAAACACACCCTACCGGGCTGCATCACTTGCGGTTGCTAGGATACACTTCGCCCGGGAAACTGCTTATCTTCAAATCATCAGTAGCACAAAATTAATAACAACTTCATATTGCCACCCTGCCCCCGATGCTACCTGTCCAGCGAAAAGTAAGTAGGGTTACTGTATTTACTAAAGAGCGTATTGCTGTTGTTTGCTGTGTGTTGAGTTTAAGGTTACTTGGGGCTGTTTCTAGCTAGCAAGGTAAACAAGCAGTTACCAGTCCACCCTGTAATTTAGCGGATATGCTGTTACCTGAATTAAAGTTAGGGTCTGTAATGTTGTTCAGAAACACAGTTTGTTATTCTGGGTGAAATGGTCCTGCTATCCTGAGAGCAGTCAATACATTTTGTATTCAGAGAGAGGAACGAAAATAAACAGACCTCTGTGGCAGCTGCAGGACTGAGAAAAAGCTGACCAATCCTTGCTTTTCAGCCCAAATAGCACGGATTGGTCAGATGCCTTCATGTCTCGTTCTGCCTGCGCCCCCCTCTGTCCCTCCCTCCTCCGCGCATGCACACCTTACGTTTCACTGATGCCGGAAATATTCAGCACACTCCTCTGCAGAAATATGAAGCTGCCAGAGAGTTCATTTGGTTACAGTGGCAGAGAAAATGCAGCTAGCGTTACTTGTAACAGCTCACCCCGCTAAAAAAGCAAGGAAAAGAAAGCCTGAGACAGAAATGGCTGGACGAAAAAGGTTCTGGATAAAGAAAGAAGTCAGACCCGAGTCAACATTGGTGCGGTGTTTGAGTGGTGGAGACAACTGGGGAATGTGAAGGGTCTGAAAAGTGATGCAGAGGTTGCTCTCTTTCTGTTGGAGGTGTAATGATTTGTTTTGTTTCATGGCGATTTGTTATTTTCATGAAATATGTAAGGTTTGCCAACTTGGCTATGTTTGTAGCTCATATTAGCCCATTGCTAACGTTAGCTTCTTTGTGTGTTGTTTTTAGCCATGGGAATGGCTAATGAGTCGGCCCAGTTTCCACTGGATATGGTCCGCTGCCTTGCGGCTTCCATCTGGTTTTGCTCTGCCTTCTGGCAGTTCCCACTGGTTAGTTTGAGCCATGGTGCAGTATGGTAGACAGCTGGCCTCACAACATGTGCTGGTGTCACCGGATGTTGTTTGTTATTTCGGCATTTTACTTCCTGTCCACTCCGTGCTAAATTCAGCTGAATTGAATTACTGCGTAGTGCTCGGCATCTCCTTCTTGCTGAGTCCCACTGCCAGATGCGCGTTCAAGTTTGTGTGGGCGTGGCTTTGGGCGGAGGACTGACGCGAGGGGGGAGGGGTGGAACTTAGAGGAGGTGCCACTTTCAGATCTTGCTAGCTCTCCAGGATTGTAGACCCTAGCTTTAATGCTAAAGTTTCACTGTTGTTACACTCCAACTAGGTTTGTGGGCTAACTACTAGACATTGGTTGTTAGGCTTATAGTTACTGTTACTGTACGGTAATTATTAATTTTGGCGTTAAATAATGTTGATTAATTTATGTATAACACACAATAACTATATTATTGCAACATCTGTTGAAAATCTGAGCAAAAAAGGGCTAATAGTCAAATCCATCTGTAGCTTTTTTGTTGTTGCGTGACAGAAATCTTTAGTATTTTGCCAGGTTTTTTAACGGAAGGTTTAATATCACAAGACTATAAAAAGCCAGAACCAAGACAAGATATAGGCCGTAGGGAACTTTCTAAAATCACAACTCATATACTCATGCAGACAGTGGGTTTATTATCCCCTTGATTCTTTTTTTCAGTATCAGCAGGACTAAATGAGCTTATATCAGCGTGTTCATTTATTTGAGAGAAGACATACTACGACACTCCGCTTTACCATTTATTTGGAAATGTATCATTAAACAAATAGCTTGATACCAAGGACCTTCTCTGTTTGATAAATCACAGTCAGCGGATTGCTGAGTTCATCTTATGACATGTTTTTAACAGATGTAAACCGTTCCATCATGTGCATGCAAGCAAAATTAGAATAACAAGTTCATAACCTTGGTCTTTCCCTACAAAAGGCACACTTTGTTCTTTCTCTTTTCCTGGCATATCTCTCCAATTTATTAACCCTTCATACCGCAGAACCAATGCTTGTTTCAATCACATCGGTCAACAGAATAAGTACAACTCTTAATTATACAGTTTGTTAGTGCATAGTGATTATGTCATAGCAGTCAGGCACTTAATACAGACAGGTAAAATAATACATCTTAACACTTACCCCAACAGCAGGCACTGCACCCAGAAATGTGGCCTGTAGTACGTCCTGAAATACCCAACACAATACCAGGAGAATCTGATCTCCAGAATGAGCCTCGAAGTATATCCAGTGTTGAAGCACAGGTGGCACTGCAGCAGGCCCAAAAAGAAGTTGGAGCCCGTATGAAAATGGCAGTGTTGTTCCAGCAAAACAGGTAAGAGGTCCTTCAATTACAGTTCCAGAGCTCAGGTTTATTATTGCATTTACTGATATTCAAAGGTGCAATATTATTTAGGTTTCATGACATTCTATGGCTAAAGTTAAAAATACATTCATACCTTTTCCTTTCCTGTCTGAAAGAAAGCAGAATTTAGTTATTTTCCACATAAAATAGAGACTGCTGTCAACCTGGGATTTATCACAACTGACAACACATTAAGTACAAATACTGCAAAGCCTTCAAACCTAACCAGTCTTAACAACCTTCATATGCTTTGATTTCCACCTGTGAAGACAGGTGCCACCCTGACTGATTGCTTTTAAACCTTCATTATGCTTATGCTTGTCTTCTGTCCTTGCTGGCGTTTACACTGATTCTGCAGGCTGTATTTCAGCTGGAGGGATTTGGGCCCGGACACCCAAAAAAAATTTTGGCCTTTTTCTGGCTGTATTGACAGGATAGCTGAAGAGTGTGACAGGAAGCAGGGTAAGAGGGGGGAATGACACGCAGCAAAGGGACCCGGGCCAGGAGTCGAACCCGGGTCCGCTGCAGAGCCCCTGCACATGGGTCACACGCACTCTACCAACCGAGCTAAGCGGCGCCCCAAGGACACCCTAAATTCTAAAGTTTTATTCGAAGCTTTCTGACAGAAGTACTGCTTGTGTTTGACAATCCACTTTTATCTATGATATAATTTCAAACAAGCCTTGTTGTATGACTCCACCACAACAGGGCTCAGCAAAATAAATACGGTGTCACCATAACCTCAGATCCTGCATCAACAGAAGAGAGAATCAAACTGACTGTGTATGAAAACAAGGTAAGAGTATGAAGATTGGGACTTACAGTAAGCCATGCCTTTTAATGACTAACCAGAAGCCAGTGAGATTATGAATTAATAATACTAAAAACACATTTAACACATTTGTATTGATCAGAACAAAACACTCTTGATTGGACTGTGAGTTTCGTGTGTGCCTGGGTATTTGGGTTGCAGCAATATACATTTTTCAAGGTATATCATGGTATGAAAAATGAAAACTGACGGTTATCATTCTGTCTAGATCTGTCTGTCTACGGTATTGAATTCTACCTTAGTAGAACTATTGAGTTAACGACAGTTTTAATTTCTGCCACAACATGATTATTAGTATAATTATAAGGTTTTTGTTCAACCAGAGAAAACCTTCTCATTTTATGAATTTGTAACTGATACTAATCATAAGAATCGTATAATACTGCTATACTGTAAAATCATGAAATTCTGACATTTTCTGGTACAGTTTTCATACCATGAAAATCTATTACCTTTGGAACCCTGGTGGCTGTAGTGATAATACTGACAGTTTGCATATAATAACATGTTTCTTCTTTAACAGAAAATTGTGCCACTGACTGTAAAGAACTCTGGTGTCACAACGGTTTATTTAACCTTTTGGGCTTCTGACCTTGTAAAGAATATCTTCACTTTGAGAGACTGTCAAGGAAATGTCATCAAGTCTATCAAACAACACCCTGTTAGACCAGGTATGAGGGAGACGCAAACAGTAATGTGCCCCACTTGAGAGAGGGTCTATACAATTGTCAATGGTTGTTGGATAATGATTCAAGTGATGAATGAGCAACTTCCAGTGAAAGTCCATATCATTTATACCATACTTAATGGTGGATTTGCAAGGAGAAAGAACACTAGTAGCAAAGGCAGCAACTGTGCATAGTTTAAATTGACTTGAAGATTTAGAGCAGACATATTCACCTTCATTCAAGCCCTTTGATCACGTTCTTGTTAGTGGTCAATTATACACATCCCTAAGCACAAAAGTTCTCCTATTTTAGGGGCTGTTTAAGCAGGAGAAGTTAGGAGAACCAAATTGTCAACCTACTTATAAGATTAAAAAGGTACAGTTTTATTCTGTTTGTATAAATAATGTAATCTTTGCAGTTTTTTTAATCTGGTCAATTTATACAGGTACTTCAATGGGATTGATTTCGAGAAACCAAAAAAAACAAAGCGTCAACCAACATGTATAGTTCGTCAAAAAAGTAGTGAAGCAGTTTTTGCCACCTTGCAGGATTAAAATATCTGACTTTCTATCAAGTTGAGACAATTCGATGTTCATAATCCTTTTGCAGTCCTCAAGGCAGACGTGTGTCAGGTTTGACTCAGCACACGCAACTGTTAAAAAACAATAAGTGGTTCGATAATACAAATACTGAATCCAACATGTAAGACAGAAAATGACAAACATGTTATATTTGAAAAAAATGACAAAAGCTTAATTTCCTCACCTTTTTTTCTACCATGTTTTTCTAGGAGAGGAATTTAAAATCAGCGTTCATTTCTACTCACAGCATGCCGGCTTCTTTGAACAGTTACTGGTCTTTAAGTTTGAAACAGGCCAGCAGGCCTCTCATGAATTTGAAATCATGCGCCTCTTGGAAGTCACACACTGGACATCTTCACGTGAAGAGCTCTTCCCCACAAACTCATGCGACGGCCAGACTAAGGAGTGTACCTCTCCTGAAACGCACAGAGGGTAAATATCATGTCATTTTCATGTTATCTATGTGAGTATGTAAATTGTGTAAAACATCTTACACAGTCCTTGTTTGAATTATTACAGTTACAATTTCAGAATCTGTTATATTTCCTTCTGGTTCTCCCTCTGACAATCTTCATTCACATGTCACCCATTCAAATTTACACACTACTGATTGCAACTTTTATTGGTCATCTAGGTCATTACTGTTCTGTGTTCTGCCTTTTCTTCCACTCCAGTATATCAGCGATGTTTGGTAGGCCTGTGGTGGCTCTGAAGGGTTATGCGATGCCGGACTACATTAAAAACATCACAGACTATGACCCGTATGTATTTTCACATGTGCACGCACGGAGAGAGTGAAAATGATTTGTAACAGATTTAATTTACTGTATGAAAGTTAAACAATTCAGGTTTTTTTACCCAGCATAGTGGCACTTTCTTTTGAGCTGTCAGCATTACATAAACAACACTCTACTGTTTTGATGGCAAAAAGAATATCAAACCTGACTCACTGAAGCAGTATGCCTCTAAGCAATCACAAAACTACAGAGGTCATCCAAGTTTCCCTGTCACTTGAATCTCTTTAGGGCTCTCCAGAGACCTCTGGAGTGGAGCAATTATGCCGAGAGGTTCCACTTGCTGCTGCATCTCGAGGAGCTCCAGATGAAGAAAGAGATTGAAATATATAATGAGCTCGATGTGCCCATTTTCAGACACAAGCGCAGCAAAGATCAATTCATCCTGCAGGTGATGCTCCTCACATCCACACAATAAAACATGATGGCTGACAATTGTCATTGTTTTGGCCGGATCTTTCACCCCAGCATTACAGAATGGAACAGTATTTTTCACATAAACGTTTTGTGTCGTCAGATGCCAGGTGTCTCAAGAGACTTAAAGAAGCTCTCCAGGACACTAGCACGAGTGAGTCGTGTTGACCAGTCAGTTGTTGGAAAGAAGATTTACATAGGCTGGGTCCAACATGTGGTTGCGCAGAAGGTCTATGTGCAGTTTGATGAAATGTAAGGACAGAGGGTTAAATGGCATTAAATGATAAATCCCATAAGAAAAGTATTTTTTTTTGTTTGGTGGTGTATTTACATGCACATCCATCTTTGTATGAAGTAAATGCGTTTGCAAGTTTTTACAATGCACAGTTACACAGTACAGTTTGATTTTCAACTTCAAATAATTAACTGGCACCACTGTTCAGCAATTACATGGTTACTCCACAAATTTCACACATTTAAGTGGGTTTTCAGGTCTTGGTTATGGCTATGTGTCTGCAGATCAAACTGCAAATAATCAGGTACATTTTAGAAACTGTCATTTACGTGTAGTACTCATAGTCTACCTAAGCATATGTAACATATGTAACCACCCCATCAACAAAAATGTTTTTAAGTGAATGTGTGAATTTGAATGCAGGTTTCAGAGTGATTTCAAGGACAACTTGCGGTTCAGTGTTGACTTCGCTCTTGACCGTTTACCCCTGCGTGTCCAGCATAGAGCAGTGGCAACTGTGAAACCACGCAACCTGGTGGAGGTGCTGTTCCCTACTGGAAAAAAATCTTCCCACAGTCTACATCTACCCAGGTCAGAGAAACTCAAGGTCAAGAATCCAGGGAAAACATTCAAAATATGTGATCCAGACAAGGACATACTAATGTATTGGTGTACTGAGTCTGTGGGCTTTGATGTTTTTATCACATCAGAGTTTAAAATCCAGTCTTCCTGTGTAACTAAACTGCATGTAAACCCAGATTCCCTTATCTGTGACACTTCTCTGATGTCATTCCTGTTCACCTCTGTCTGTCTGTCATCAGACTGTTAGACTTTGAGAGCAACCCAGAGCAGCGCAAGGCCATTAAACACATTATAGCTGGTACAGCAAGGCCTGCCCCTTATCTGGTATTTGGTCCACCTGGCACAGGTACTGTACATGCATGTGTGAATGCCCCCTGATGCTCAAGTGTATATATTATTTACAAACACAAAATTAATGTATTTTGTCTTGGTCAGGCAAAACAGTGACTTTGGTGGGAGCCATCAATCAAATACTGGAAACTCAGAAATCATGCAAAATCCTGGCTTGCGCTCCTTCCAACAGTGCCATCGATCATCTCTGTGAGAAGATTGCAGAAGGCAACGCGGACAAGCACCTGCTTTATCGCTTGTATGCTGCCACCTTTCCTGTGGAAAACGTTCCCTACATTAGAAAGGTCTGGATTTCCTTCTTTGAGTTTCTCAGAAATAAACATTGCCATGAGTATAGAAACAACACAAATAAATAGTAAGAAGCATACCACAATTTCTGACATGGCTTATTTATGAAGATCACAAAGACATAGCACTACATAATGGCTTTATTCAGAGTTTTGCTGTTTCACTTTAATCAAAAATCATTTTTCTTTATATGTTGCATCCTCAAAGCCCTTTGAGCCTTAGTTCTTGACTTATCTCAATGGAGGCTTTAACAATGGAGTATAGAGAGTATAGAAAATATACAGAATATGAGTGTTTAAGTTGGGTATGATTAAATAAGTGTTTATTTGTTCTTACTCCTTTTTGGGCATGTCAGTTTGTTAACAGAAATGAAATTTGTAACATACTTCATTTTGTCATGCTTATTTGTTTAACTAATTTAACTTGTCTAAAATAATTCATTCATTCATTCTTCTATTCATTCATTCATAAATGCAAAAAAACAAACAGTACTAATAGAATAACAATAGAAATAAGTCAAGTTCAAGAGTAAACAAAAAATAACCTAAAACGGAAAATTTGACTATATTCTTGTTTCTGTGTATCTATGTGTACTTTATATGTGCTTATGTGAATTGTAGTTTGATTTGTGGTTTTTCTGTAGTTTCACTGCAACCTGGTCGGTGATGCCGTTAGGATTCCCACTAAACGGGAGCTCATGCGGTATAAAATCATCTTCACGACCCTGCAAACTGCCGGAAGGTACTGTGGTTAATACAGTAAATTACATCAGAATCTTAATTTCCATAATATTAAGTAAGTACATTGGGATAATATTGTTCAATTCACAAAATAAACACATTTTATGTGTTCTTGACAAGATATGTAATTTAATATGTCACAACTTGCTAGTTACAGGTTTTGTGGTCATACTGGCTCAATAGCACAGCATAGTGTTCCTTTCATCCTCCTGGCTAACAGAACAGCAGAAACCATTGACAGCTATAGCCAATGGCAGAAAAAATATATACTTTTTTACATTTTTTTTTTTGTTTGTTTTGTTTTGTTTTTTGTTTACATTAAATGATTTCTTAAGGTCCACTTGAAGTTGTCATGTTTGAATTGTAAGCAGTACTTTATTTAAGTCTGTGAAGTAAATGTTTACTGACATATGTTTACCTATTTTACACTCACATGGTTACAGACAATAATGTCTGGGAGATTTACAGCACTCGCACTGTCCACTAACTTGATCTCTCAAAATCTCCACTTCTTATTAGAGTGCTTTGATTTGTAAATACAAATTCCAGCTGTCTTTGATGCAAGGATGTTATGAAGCCCTCATCTTAAATAGCATGTGTTCCTGCAAGTGCATATTTATTTTTGTATTAATTTTTTAAATCTAAACATTTAGATTTGCTCCCTCTAACTCTTCAGGCTTATAGCAGCAGGGATTCCTGTTTGGCATTTCTCATACATATTTGTGGATGAGGCAGGCCAGACTACAGAAACAGAGTGTCTTATCCCTATATCAGGTGACAAAGCAAGGTGTAATGTTATATCATAACTGTGTTCTGTACAGCATTTGATATTCTATGTAGCGGGTACTCTTAACGTTTCTGTACGACAGGTTTAATGGACCCAGGTAAATGCCAGGTGGTGCTGGCTGGAGACCCTAAACAGTTGGGCCCAGTCATCACATCCAAAATGGCAGAGGACAATGGCTTCGGTGAGCAATGTATATCCCTTTTAGCAAATAAACCCTATTAGAGTCTGTGATGTTTCTAAACAATCAAATGGTGAGATCAAGTATCAATCAAAAAAACAGAATGAATGGAGTGCTATTTGGGTGTAGAAAAAGGTGTCCCACTGGTGCTCTTCAGTTTGGGGATCCAAGTAGAACTTTGAGGAAAAAAATCTGAGGCACTAAAGAAGGGAATGATGAAAAGCCTTTATTGGTACATGGCTAGTCTAATAAAAACATGCCAACGTGTTTCAGCCTGAAAGGCCTTCATCAGGGCAAGGGAAAAGGGAGATCAAGATCAAGTACTTGATGTATCAAGGATTAATTTAATGCTAAATCTAAAAATAATAGTGGAAATTCAAGTGTGTACCATAGGAAATTTGAAGAAAGCTACTTTGTGCAGGTCTGTCCATGTTGGAGCGTCTGATGAGGGACATTGACCTTTACAAGTCAGACGACACACACGGGTTTAACAACCACTTTATCACCAAATTACTGAGGAACTACAGGTGCAGTATTGGTGATGCTTAAATTTGTTACTTTACCATGCTTTGTTGAAACTTTTGTTTACATTTCTTCTCTCTTCACTGTCTCTCAGATCCCATCCTGCGATCTTGAAAATTCCCAACAGGCTCTTTTATGATGGAGAACTTAAAGCCTTTGCTCATGAAGAGAAATGCATATCATACTGCAAATGGGAACGACTGCCAAAGAAAGTAACGTAAACACACATGCACACAGATGCCATTTCTCTCTCTTTCTCTCTCTCTCTCTCTCTCTCTCTCTCTCTCCTTTCTCTCTCTTTGTCTCTCATTTCTCTCTCCCTGTCTCAGGGGTTCCCTTTGATCTTCCATGGAGTGGCAGGAACTGATGAACGTGAAGCCAACTGTCCTTCTGCATACAACATGGCAGAGGTGGAGGTGTTGAAGGAATACTTAAAAGCCGTTATTACCCATCTTCACAAAAACAGTGTGACCAAAGTTGGACCAAAAGAGATAGGCATCATTACCCCATACAGTAAACAAGTGAGTATGTTCTCACTACAACCTGTGGACATGTTAATAGACCTGGATACGGAAATCAGATTTGTTGCCATTCAGAGGCAAAATATATACTTCAGAGACACTTTTTGTCGTATGATGGCCAAGTGAAACCCCCAGCTAAATATTTAAGGACTTTGAGCTAATGGAGGGTCCTCTTATTGTTAATGGGCAATAAATTGAGTGTATGGCTAGTTTAATGTATAGACAAAGCTGCAATTGCATTTTCTGCATTTCCTACATTTGCTCAAATACACCAATTTGTCACTCTATTTTAATTGGGCTAACCTTGCTTACAGGTGGAGAAAATCCAGAACGCCATCCAGATGGACAAAGATCTCAAGGAGGAAAATTTGGAAAACATAATGGTATGAAGATACAGAGTGATGTGTTTATGCTTGCTGCAAAACATGCTTGAGAGAGAGTTTGGAACTTCAATAACATACCTCACTTTTATATTTTTCATAGGTTGGCTCAGTGGAGCAGTTTCAGGGTAAAGAGTTCAACGTGGTTATTTTGTCTACAGTGCGCAGTTTTCCCAAGCTGACTTCCCACAAACAATGCACCCTGGGCTTTATTGATAATGAGAAGGTGAGAAACATTACACAAACACACAAAAACGTAATCCTTCAGTAATTATAATAACAATGATATTTGTGCACACAATACTATTGCTACGCTAAGTTAAGAAATCTAAGAACCTTGCTTCAAACACTTCAATATTAATGAAGAGAAACTGATTTTTACTGAAACCTCTAATGTCCACAATTTTACCATCAGTGGATCCACTCACAGGCACTAATTTTTCCATGTGCACTGAAGCTGAAGTTCACAATTCAGGAGCTGGCCGACAGCTCGCTGACGTTTTGGGTCAGGGAGCCAAGAGTGAGCTACAGCCAATGAGAGAACACCCTCCTTGCACCCTTCCTCCTTTTTCATTGCAATAACAGTTCTCTCCTACCCTCTCTCGATTCTCCCAAACATATTTTTCAGTTGCCATCATTCCCATGTCGCATCTCATTTGTGTGATCTTGTAATGTGTTACCACTCTGCTTCTGATCACTTACAGTGTTAACACCAACAACTACAAAACTTGCAATTATAAGACAGAAACCTGTGTAGTTTGGAAAGTAAAACGAGCTAACGTCTTTGATAGTCGTGTAGTGTGGCGAGGGCATAAGTGAAATTATCTCCACAGAGGTTCAACGTGGCCTTGACCAGAGCACGAGCCTTACTGATTGTGGTTGGAGACCCAAGAATTTTGAAAACTACCAAGATATGGAACAAGTAAGGTCCTCATAAATTTCTCATTGGTCTAATTCTGTTTCAGTGGAGAGGGTGCCTTGGACAAATACATACCTCAAATGCTCCTACATGCCTTATACACTGACCTCTCTTTTTAGATTCATCCATTACTGCTACAAAGAAGGGGGTTACCGAGGCATTTCTGTTTATGATGCCGAAGAAGAGGAAGACATTGACTCGTGTACACTCAAGGAACCTCTGGTAAAATGCACATTTACACACATTCACGGACTTCATACTGTTTTCTTTCCATTGTCTTGAAATTCTTGAATAGTCTTAAAGAGTGAGGGCTGTTTGGGTTCTCTGTCCACCTTTCATCTACACCCTGCAGTGAAGAGTGATTCAGTAACAGCTGGACTTCTGTTGAAGGACCACAGATTTTTATTGGCCATTTGTGATCAGAATATAACATGACATGAAAAAATGAGACATTCAGTTAACATAAAGTAACCACCAGCTTTCAGCATGCCACAAAATTTTCAGAGCCCCTTTAAACATTCACACGTACTGCTGTGAGGCTCGATTAGTAGTACTACTACGCTTTCTCCCTGCCTATCAGATAGGTTGTCCGATTGTGTGAGGATATATGCATATCGTAACAGCAGACCGAGAATCTCACCCGAGAAATATGTGTGATACAGAGAGAGAAATCAGTTTGTGTTATGAGGTCTCACTCCTTTTAGACAATATTTGTATCCGACAGAACATAAAAAGGCAAAAGCAGGTATATCCTTCTCACTTGGCATCACTGTCATCTCAAATGCCTGTCCTAAAGCCCTTTGTGCTTTAACAAAAGTAGGATTTCTCACTTCCAAGAATTGTCAGAAAACAAGGGGGCCTTACTGAGGTGATGAGAAGGAGCTTTGGATGGGGGGATAAAAGGACTGAGGTGAGAGAATCGTCTCCCTTTCAAAAGATTCAAAATCACCTATAGCTTTATTTACCACTGTTTTAGAACATCCAGCGCCATTAATGTCAATTAACTAAGCACGTAGAGCTAAATCGTACATTTATTTTTCACTACATTACCATGATGGGTCACCTACAAGAAACGTGACAGTTTCAGGTATCATTAACAATTGTTAATCTGTTTTAAGTGCACCTGCAGATCATTAGCTTATCAACTTCTGCTGTTTAATCCTGGCCTCTTTTCCACTCCTGTGCCAGATTGTTCCATCCCGTATGGTGATTATGTCGTGCTGCTTGCTGTTGAATTCAGCTATCTTCTGTGTATTTTTTAGTGTTGAGATTTCTCTTGTGCTCCAGTGTTTTCCCCGTCTACATCTCATGCTCGTGTTTTGTTTACCTGTGTGCAGAACCTCCAGCGCCACTCTGTTCTGCTTCCTGCTCCAGTGACTCACCTGAGGTCCCTTCACACCTTCACCAGACTACCCAGCCCGCCTGCCTGGCCTCCTCACATGCCATTTCCATAAGAACGCTGTCCTGTAAAAAAAGAAAAATTCAAACCTGAATTCCAACCTCCGGTCTCTGCATTTTGGGTCTAGACCAAAACCACACCGTAACACTCTTTATGTTCTCATAACACAAACCAAAGTAGAGAAAAGAAGAGGGAATAATAAGAAATTTCCAAACTGGTTTCATCTACTTTGTCCCACAAATGAGCTTAGGCTTAGGTAAAATAGAAGAATGAATGGTATCAAACTTGCTACGAGACACAGAAATCCTTGTCCTTGGATGGAAGTGCAAGATGGTTCATTTGAGGACAGAAACGGTTTGTATCACAGTAGTTCTTCATTATAAGGTTTAAGTCCCAATTGTAGCAATGGAGTTTGATTTGTTCACACTAAGCTATGTTTTTTCCATAACAATATCTAAGTTCCATGTCAAAAACTGCCATAAAAGTGTTACGTATTCAGCTTTCACCAGCTAACATTTTTCAGCCAACATCAGTCCTAATAATAACCACCAAATATTCATTTATTTTCAGGATTTCAACCCTTTTACTTCCAGTTTGTTTACAAGATGCTACTGTTTTATTCCCATATACTTAATATACAGTACATTTATGGAAGTTTTTGACATGGAACATTTTTTGCATCAAATGTGGTCTTATCAGTTGCATGAGGGTTTAGGCCTATGAGCCACAATGCAGGTACAAACAGATGCCCTATCTAGTGAAAGGTAGTTCTGAGTACACAGTGTATCTAAACACAAATGAGCTGAGGTTTAAATTTAAATATATAAAATAAAAATAATTAACACTTATCCAAAGTTGAAAGTTTAATTACCAAAACAAAAACTGCGAATGCATCAACAGTTGAGTTTGTGTCTGTAGAATGATTCACAGACGTGAAGAGAAAACTCAACCGGTTAAAGTTAAGTTTCTTTTTCTTGTGAACTCTGTCTCTTCCTATCGTCCTCTCTTGGAGGGCACATACCCCGGACTGCAGTGAGAATATGGGGGCGGGCCTCAATGTCTGTCACAAATATTGCAAAGTAGCACGTTAAAACAAAAAAAAAGACCTTGCTTACCTCCATTTTGCCAACTGTATTGCTTCTTCTCTCTCAGAGACACACATTCTTCATCAGCGGTTCACTGTGGGACAGGTGGGCGGAGTCAACCAGTTAACTTCGCCCACACTGAGCCGCTCCCCGATCTGCGTACCGCATCCAGGGGCTTCTCCACTTTAGGTGCGCTGCCTGTGAGCGCGCGCGCGCGCGCACACACACACACACACACACACAGGAATGTGGCACACATACACACCACACATACACACCACACACGCATCGGTGGTGCAGCCTTTTATCGTGACAGACGCGGAACGACGTCGACTAACTGTACCGAGGGGAAATTTGGGGTTTTCCCGTCAGATGCTGATATGATCCTCCAGCCGTGAACCATCCACAAGTCTTTCTATGAGTAACTTCGATCACATCTGTGTTTGATCCTGGTTGGTAGGAAGTTATCTATATCACAGACCTGCCAGATTGGACTGGACATTTATTATATTGTTGAAGAGATACGAATCAAGCATCCATCACACATCGACCTCAAGTCGGATCAAGAGAAATAAAACGACGACTTCAAGAGGTGAGATCTTCTTTTTCATGTAGGAAATGGATCCCAGTGTCTGATAGTTTTGAGGAAAAAAAAATCGCGAGTGATAAAAAAAAACAAAAAAACTTGTTTATTCTAGAAATCGAAACTACTGTTGACGCTTCAGTATTACCGTCCTCTGACACATTTCAAGAAAGTGACAAGACGAGAAGACGCAGTTCAGCGCTTCCTCGTTATTTTTTTATCCAGCAAAAGGATGTGATGATTAAGGATTGCATCACAACATCAAGGCCTTACAGCTGATACCAGTTTTAATCCGCTTACTGGTTTTCTCACTTTGTTTAAAGCCATCGTGGATGAAACCTACAAACAATATACAATTTATTTTACAGTTTCTCCCGATAGAAAATATGGTCGTTAAAGAAAGGACACAACATTTCTGTGCGGTACGATTTAATTTAATGTCTCCGGAGGGAAATGCGCCTCGGACTAAACCGCACACGAAGGCCTCCAAGCTGCGTAAAAACAGCGCTGAAATAAATGTGTTTTTTTTTTTTTATTAACAGAATTTCTAAACACAAAATTGCCTGTTGATTGATTAATCAGTATATTTTTATTTTATTGTTATTAGTAACATGTAGCTTTATAAGGTAATTGCTGTAAGTTATGGACACGGTTTTAAAAGTCTGCCAGCTCCCCCTCCAGTTAGTTAGAACTGAAGAAGCCTCCTGGATAAAAGGTAAAACGTCTTCAAGAAACTGAAACAAGCTAATTTGCCAACAATACAGCACTTAAAGTGTTGTACCCTTCAGTAAAAATAAATATATCGTGTTCAAATTTTACTTTGGAAAACGTGAAGGAAGAAAGAATCTGATAATAAATGTACTGTTTCTTCCAGTAAGTGGAATCTGTGTTTCCTCTTTTTTAAAATGCGATTGTCAGTACAATTAATTACTTTTAAAAAATAACTTGTCAAATGAATGTTAAATGTATAATATTTGATGGCAAACTAGCGGAGTATAACTACGAATTAAATGAAAATCGAAAGTACAAGGACTTCACAATTGTACTTAAGCACATTACTTGAGTAAATGTACACAGTTACATTTCATCGCAGATTACACTTCCGTACAGTAGTAATGACTGGCGGATGGTTTGGGTGTGGTCTGAAGCCTGTTGGGGTGTTATGTCACTTTGCATTGTGCGATTCTTCGTCCACCACAGTAGTTTCTCTGAGTGCAATAACACTGTCGTGAATACAGATCTCAGGTCTGTAACAATTTTTCAGATGCAAAACAAAACTCATTACGTCATAACAATGTTCTGTGTTGAAAACATGTATGTTGGGCTGTGATCTTCCCCTCTCACTGAAGTTAGTGCAGAAGTAAGTGATGTGGGCTGCGGAGTGACTGTGATAGAGACACCATTCGCCTGTTACAGGATACTGTACCAACACTGTTTTTGAAGCTGTTATTTAAGATTAAACAAAAAGTTACATAATGTTGTGTTAAAGTTTTGAAGCCAAGGGTTTCAGGGTCTTTAATCCAACAACACATTGTGGTTTTACCATAAGCCCCAATTTCTGTGTTGCTTTTTTTTTTCTTCCTCCAGTGTTTTATGTGTGTTCTTGTGATTGTAAAAAAGATTTTGAAAATTAAAAAAGCCAAATTCCACACCAACAAAAGCTTCTCTCTCTGCTTAAGAAACACACCTTGTAGTGGCCACTGAGACATAACCACTCGTCCATATGCCTCTGACAGCTATTAATAGATACTGGAATATCCCCTGCTGTCCATAACAAGCCAGATAGGTAGAACTGTGTCACCCTACCATTAAGCTTAGGTCTGGTGGGGATGTAAAGGGAAGGCCAATGTTTAATGTAAGCTTTTATCACAGCGTTGAAACAAATGAGTGACAGGTGTTACCACAGGTCACCCCGGGCCTAAGGAAGGCAGGGGCCAGGGTATGATGTCTGTGGACTTTTTAAAAACATAACCAAGAATGGTCAAGACACTGGTGTGTTTGAAGTTCTGAAAATAATAGTGGCTAGACCGGGTTGATCATAATGAAAGAGGTCCAGGGGCGTGGAAAGCCACCTGAACGATCAGAGAGTGTGTTTCAGTCTCCCCTGGGGTAACTTGTGGTGTTTGTGAATAAACGACTTTTGACCTGAAGACCAGCTGTTTCATACCCGATTTATGACTCCAACTGTGAGTGTTTCTTTATAGACAGTAAGTTCAGTATAAATCTAAGAAAAGTTAGTCATCACCACATCCTCAAACGAAAAGGGTCTCGTGTTTAATGCCGTGACTTGGTTGACGTCACACTTTGATGTGGAGTCACACATTTGCATAATGAATGCGCTGTGGCGTGTTTGGCCTGTAGGAAATTATTTACCACAGCTGCTCTGTTGGTGTCAGCAGTGGTGGCTCAGACAAAGTGTATTCAGGAGGGGGGAGGGAGGGATGGCTTAAAGGACGGGAGCCAAAACAGAGACTGTCAGACAGTATGAATGTGAAATTTAGTATATGTCTCCTTTAAGACAAAGCATGCTGTTTCACTTACCGGTATTTACATGTTTTAATATTTAAATGCAAAAAAAAACTGTTGAGGATACTATTTATTCCAATACTGCCAATAAAAATATCATAACAGCAAACATTGAGCTACTTGATAGTGGATTTTTTTTTCACCTGAAGTCAAAATTGATTTGAAGTGATCCTTTGCACAGGACAACGTTCCTTGTTTGGACCAGTGGCATTCACACATTATTCGTTGACCAAGGCCTTCCCAGAGGAGAGCTGCCAGCCCCAGAGCAACGAGGGAACTTCCAGACCGAGAGATAATGAGCAGTCTTCTCAAGAAAAAACTGAAGGAAGAGAGGTAACAGAGTTCTCTTTCGATTTGATTGCTCCCAAGATCCTTTTCTTTGAACTGCTGGCCCATTTTTACTTTTAATATTTTATATATGAACTTTATACTACGTTTAAATGTTTCATCTCCTCTGTGTGTGTAGGTCAGCTCGCAGGTCAGTCTGACCTTCGTTGTAGAGACCATTAGGTGAAAGAATTTGTGTTTCAGTGAGGAGCCGTCATCTTTACGCTGTGACATAAATTAGGAAACTCTGTCTCTGGAGGAAACAGGAGAGATAAGAGTTTTAATTTATGAGTTTTTTTAAGCAAACAGATGAAAGAGTCTCTGTTAGAACAGCTTTTACTGTTTTTGTCAATGCTGGAACGTGGATGAGACAATAACTTCAAGTCAATTTAAGAGTCACAATCAACAAAGGGTCCTCTTTGAACTCCAGGATCACCACAACGACCAGCTTAATTCATTCATGCTGAAAAAGCAGACGAGAGCAGGAAATAGTGTGGGTAACATTGTAAGCATAACCTGCTGGTTGCTAGGATACAAGCAGACCACAAAGTCTAATCGCCCGCTTTACTGTCATTAACTTGCGTCACTGGCATTGTGTTAAACACAGCCCACGTTCTCATTTCTGCGTAAGTATAACATAAGAATATCCATGAAAGAGAATATATGACAATTGATTCTGTGATTGATCATACCCTGTGTGCTTTTTGCTCCTACAGGCAGCAGCTCATCTCTGACAAGAATGGTGTCTGCATCGACTGTGACCAGGGGTTTAACAACGGGACACTTTCCTTGTTTGTGAATAAATCTGAGGTACTGACATTATGAAACTGCAACGTGTCCCAATCATCATCTGCTGAGTCAGATAAACTCAATTTTGGTTGTTGTACCAATGTGAGGCTATGTTTTTTTTTTCTTTATCTTTAGAAGATAGAAGTGGTAAGTTTGAGAGTGAAAAACAACGGAAGGGAACCTGTGTTTTTCACTGAGTGCTTCCAGCTGCACAGTTCTGAGTGCATCACTCTTAAAGATGAGCTCAATGTGACCAAGGACAAGCCCCTCCTTCTGCAGCCAGGTAATGTAAAAATAGTGTATGTTATTGACATTACCAATAGCAGAGAAATGATTGCCCCTTCCCAGAAGTAATCATCTGTTAGTCAAAACAGAGTCTCATCCAAATAAAAGCAGCTGTACCAAAACCACCATTTTTACTCCTCCTTGGTAATGACACTTAGAACAGATAACAATAGTGAAAGTCAAATATTATGATTGAAAGGCTGCTTAGTTGTAGATGCTAACATCGATGTCAGCTAACCAGTCACATTCAGAAATAAGCACGCTTGTGGAAATGAATGGGGAGGAAATGCAGAGGGAAAATAATACAGAAATGCGTCAATGAATAAAAAAAAAAAGATTAATGCATAAAATGGCTGATTAAATGGGAAAACAAATAAAGAGTTGAATTAATCAAATAAAAAGTACAATGCATTAATATCAATTGATGTCACAAAAGCAGTGTTATTGCTGAGGTTGATGATGGGAAGGCAATGTTGCAGTGCTGACAGGAAACAAAAGATGAGCAGTTCGTAAAACAGATATATGCCACTCTAGTTACACTGTGCCAGTTGAAAAGAGTACAAGAATTTGAGCGGAAATGTCTTTGAAGAAATAAAAAAAAAATACTGTATATCCGGGGTTTATCCATCTCCCTGATCCTCAGGCACTGGGCTTTCTAACATGTAATTTAGAAGGCCTACAAAATCAGGAAAAAGTCTCCCGCACACTGTCCACTTCACTTGCGAAGTATCGAAATGTTGTCGTTAATAAACTAAATCACAAGTGAACTGGAACTTTTTCGTGAATATGAATATTTAAAATAGCAGGATGCCATGTTTTCCCAGCTGAGAAAGAATTTATGGACACAATAAACAATTATTAATGCTACAATGACACCTGCTTTTGTTCTATTTCTCAGGCAACAGCTATACAATCGAGGTTCACTTCCACTGCAGTCAGGTTGGATGTTATGAAGCTGAAGTGGCCTTTGAATTCAAACTGCATCACCCCACCACTGCCTTCTATATTGTGCGTTCGATTAAGTTTCGGTGTAGGACCACCTTAGGACAGAAGCTGGGCCCTACTTCACCCTTCAAACCTCCTTCCTTCACTGCACGGACCCCTGAAGTCGATTACGAGATTGTAGAGGGACAGCGACCTAAAAGGTATCACCATTCACTCAACACATTGAAAATATGAGCGATTATAAAATGCCCTGTGTGTCCTAGTGATGTATCCAAACTTTTCCATTTTGTCTCTCCAGGCTGTCGAGCACGGACCAACAAAACGGGGTCAGACTAAATCATTATCCGATACCAAAATATATGTACCAGAGGACATCTGCTGCCTTCAGAAGAAAAAGGTAAATTTACTCCAATTTCATCCAATTAAACATGATTAATGAGAGTTGACTTTGGCTTTAAAAAGAACTGTTTCTGAAAATTCAGTCTGGGTGCTTTGCACTGAGCCCGTCATTGGCAAAAACAAGCTCTTCAGGTAGACATACTTTGACAGTGTGCAGTTGCCTGGATTATATTGGAGCCCATCAGGTAGCTCAGCATTGGACCAAATCAAAAAATTGCTATCTCTATTTGTCAGACATTCATCACTTAGTGGCTGTTCAGACCTGGTATCAACATGTGTTCTGAGTGATGCAACCACAAGTGGACAGCTCTTAGTACAGACGGAAACCAAACTTGAGACACTTTGTGAAAGGCTTTCTACAACAAATTGTTCGTGATACTTCGTACCAAACTATTTATTATTTTGTTCCAGTCATGTAGGTGTTTATTTGCATACAGTATAATGTCAGGTTGAAACACCTAAAACATTCGTAAAACAAAGACTAGACAGAGAAAAAAATGACAATCAGGCGATTAGTTTTACTTGCAAGGAGAACAGAGTGTGCGCACTGTCTCACGCTCCAAACTGTTCTGCCGCACTCCCTGTTCTCCTATCTTTTATTTCCTTAGGGTGGTTACAGAAAGGTCATGGTGGTTAACTCTTGCACAACTTTATTTTTCTCAGCACATGCATCTGCTAATATTGTCTTCCTCTTTCAAAGTAGGACATAGTCAAGGTTTCTCTTATCTGGTTATGAAGCAGCTGCACAGGGAGGACGTGGCCTCGCTATAGTAGTGGGTGTGTGATTTCTCTATGCAGACAAGAAGCTGGCTCAGTAACAGTTACTCTTGCAAAACACAAAATAAGCGAGTGATAATATGTACAGTGATTCCAACATATAAAAAGTACAGTACAAAAACATGGGCTCATAGGGTTCAGGTTAAAAAAATACCATGTAACCATTTAACAAAAGTCTCAAAAATATTGTATATTGTAATATAAGTTAATTAGCAATGTATTTTGTTTGTTGCCAAAATATCTGATCTTGCAATGCAATATCCACTTGTACCTCAATATGATGGTTTATGGTTACATTTTGACACTGGAAAGATTGTGCTTTTGGTTTAATACAGTAATAGTCCACAGTGACTTGAATCCCAAGATACAGTGTGATTTTTGACATTTAATTTAACTGCAGAGATTTTGTTTGCTTTTGGAAGACAAAGCTCAAGATGTAAACCACAGTGCCGTGTGTCAAACTCCCACACTTTGTACTGCCAGCTTCCATCACAACAATCTCCACTTTGCTGTGGTAGATAGCAAGTAGAGCGTAACCTACGTATTTCTTAGAGAAAGGACTTACTGTGGACAAAGGCCAAAACCATACCTTCATGATATAAAAAAAAAAACACAGCCTCTGTTCTACAATGTATACATTGCATAAAATGTTGTTCTATTCATTTGTTCAGTCAGGTGCTGCAAGCACCTTTGAGCTGGGAGAACTACTCCGAGAAGTTTCATCTGCTGCTGTATCTGGAGGAGCAGAAGATGAAGGAGGACATCAAGAAATATAACATCCCCAACGATGACAGAGAAGAGGCCACCATGACCAGAGACCAGTCCAACAAGAATCTGCTTGTTCTAGAGGTTAACATGTGCTCACTCATTCACCCACAAAAATCACTCATCTCTTCATCTATTCATTCATTCTTTAAGGTTTTTTTTTTTTTGAAGATTACTTGCATAAGCTACCCATCTAAATAACACTTGAAGTGCCTTGTCTGGAGGAATACATCTAAAAAATGAGAGCATTTCATTGAAACACATTATCACACTGCAAAGAACATCAGTGACAATTGTGTTGCTTTAATTTAACTGACATTCTGATATTCTGACAAGTGCCTCTGGTCTCCTTTACATAGTTCCAGATGTGCATAACAATTAAGACAAAAACCAGACAAATGATTAAGTTTAAACAATTATTGTAGAATATCACAATGATCCCTTGAAAATGCATCATTTTTCACACAGCTGGTATAATAGCCATTGTATTTTTCTGACTGCAGGTTGTGGTACAGTACGGTGAGAAAGTGTTTATAGCATGAAGGAAAAAGAAGATAGTAGTTATTTGAATTAACAACATAGTCACCTGCAATATTGACTTTATTAATAATGATTTATGCCTTTCTTCATTCTTGTTCACTTGCCAGGTGCCTGGTGTTGCTGAGAATCGCCCGTCTGTGCTACCAGGTGATAAGTTGTTGGTGTGTCCTTTAGGAGAAAAAACAAAATACAGGGGCCACGTCCACAGTGTGCAACTCAACAGTGTCCTACTCTGCTTCCACCAAAAGTAAGATCGACACATTACAGTAATGCGGTCATGAAGACAGAAAAAACATTGATTTATTTTTTACCAATTTTATCAATGATTGTAAGTATATGAGATTCACACATTTTTTCCTTGCATTTGTTTGTAGATTGCTGGACCGCTTTGAGGATGGCATGAAGTTCAGTGTTGAATTCACCATCAGTGACCTGACTTTACGTCTTCAGCACAGAGCTGCTGAGCTGGCAGTTGAAAAAAAACTGCAAAAGGTGCTGTTCCCTCCTCATGCCTTCCCCTCTCAGCAAACTGAGCTTCCACGACTCAGGTTAGAAATACTAGTACAGCTGTGGCCAAAAGTTTTGAGACACGTGGAAAAGAATGTACTGTATGTACACTGTGTCTATCTATTTGTTTAAAGGCAAATACAGTCGCTGCTTGCATTATTATTTCAGCCTTAATGATATTTTCCTGAATTAAATTCCAGGAGAAAGATGGAACCAGCACAATCTCAGTTCAGGGGGGGTTTTCTCATTTATACCTACACCTACAAAGACAGAGGGAGAAAACACTACTTCAGTAGTGAAAACAAAATACTTACTGCTCATCTGATTTCTGTCCAGTTAAAACTAAAAGATTAATTGTATTAATGAAGGCATATGAAAGAGTGTTCTACTGCTAGACTAGTTACAAGATAAACCATGTTAATCTTGTGTTACCTGTGCTTTGCTGTGCATGTAAACATAATGTCTCTCTCTTTCTGTGACTCAGCTCTACCATCATACATGTCATCCTCTGTCCTCCTTTCAGTGGGCTGTTTGACTCGAACCTGGAGAGCAACCCAGAGCAGTATCAGGCTATACAGCACATTGTAGCTGGCTCATCCAGACCTGCCCCCTACCTTGTGTTTGGCCCACCTGGAACAGGTAAAGCAAGTGCCCTTACATTGTCTGGGGCTCAGCAATATGGCAAAAACAATCCCAAATATTTTTTTCCATTTTGATCCATGTCAGTATGTCTCACAGTATATAATTTGATAACTCTGCCTGTTTTGAAGAGTTTTCCTGCAATTTACAAATTAAGCACTGCTGAAAACGTAACACAGAAGCGGGGCCGCGTTGTGACTGTTTTCACAGGAATCATGTCTGCCAGTTTCCTGGACTATCGAACCAGCTTATGAAAGTTTGCGTTTTCATGCAAACAAACCACCAAAATGCGACAAAAATTTTATTGTTTTTGGCACAAAAAGTGGTTGTGTAAACAGCCACATAGTCCTCACTGTTCAAGCAATGTATGTTTGACCTGTTATCCTACCAACCGATGACAAAGCCAGAAATTAAATGCATTTTACTTTATTTTAACAGTTCTTTGTCTGTTCAGGCAAAACTGTGACGTTGGCGGAGGCCATCAAGCAGATAGTAATGAACCAGGCCTCCTGCCATATCCTGGCCTGCGCTCCCACCAACAGCGCTGCTGATCAGCTCTGCGAGCAGATTCTGATGTTCAAACCGTACCGCTTGTTTGCCCGAGGACTGGAGTCAAAACATGTCCCTGACATTCTGAAGGTCAGCGCTGTTACATTTGAAATCAATCACATCACATCAAGTGAACCATTTCTTATTCACACTCATCCAGAGAATATCCACACATATTCACTTGCTCTCTTGCTGCATAACTGCTGCACTTCCACTGGATGTAAAGTTTTGTGTTCATGAACGTTGTGGTACTTTCACAGGCATGCTCTAACCTGGATGGAGGGTGGCACTTGCCCACTAAAGCTGAGCTGATGGATCACAGGATCATAGTCACCACCCTGTATACAGCTGGAAGGTAGTGAATGACTCTGGCACTACAGTCACTCACCTTCATGACAGTATAAAACAGTACACTACAGTATTCAAATCCTGTGTTTATATTCTCTGCCATTTGATAATTTGATCTCTGCAGGTTGGTCACAAGTGGTATCCCAGAGGGTCATTTCACTCACATCTTTGTGGATGAGGCGGGAAACGCCTTGGAGACAGAATGTTTAATCCCACTGGCAGGTAAAGAAAACAACCAGCGGTGTGTTTCCTGTGATTGTTTTGTACTTGCTTTATTTGTTGGTTGATTTGTGTTATCTGTGGTCCAAAGGGCTGCTCTGTGCAAAATCTGGTCAGGTGGTTCTAGCTGGAGACCCCAAGCAACTCGGACCCATTGTTAGATCTTCTCTTGCTAAAAAATATGGCATGGGTAACTACAGACACACTCAACATATGTTTTTTCCTGCTTATAACACTGAAGTTTGGATAAATGCCACTTTTGTTAGTAGCTTGAAATCATACCCTCCAATTTTGTCCGTGTATATCTGGAGTGTCTGGACTTAAAAGGCTCTATTGTGTGCAGGAGTGTCCCTCTTGGAGCGCTTGATGAAGGATTTCCCTCTGTACTCGAGGAACGAAAAGGGCGTGTTCAACAATCACTTTGTCACCAAACTGCTGAACAATTACAGGTGCGGTAGTGGAGGTGGTTTGAGATGAGAAAGGATGGGACTGACTTTCCACATCTTCTCATCTATTTCCATTTGTGTTCGGCTCTTTCAGGTCTCACCCTGCCATCCTGAATATTCCCAGCAAGCTCTTCTATGATGGAGAGCTGAAGGCTTGTGCGAGGGAAAACTCCCTCTGCAGTTGGGCAGCCCTTCCGAAGCAGGTAATGATTCTTCTTTCAGCACACGCGAAATAAACAGAGGATGTGCAGACTAATCATTTCGAAGTCAGTGCATGTAATAATATTAAATAATTAAAGTATTGAAATAATGTCAAATTAAAAGCAGTATGTAAATCTTTTATTAAAACATTTTTGGGGGGGACAACTCTCAAATACTCAGTATGCTCTCAACTACAAATTACACTTTTTACAAAACTAGTTTCTTTCAATCTCTCTCTGATAGCTGTCACTCTGCCTCTATTATTTTCTGAGAACATTCATACCCATTCAAAGCAAATATATCTTTAGCCTTACTAAAAAAATGCAATGCAAAGATGTTACCCCTGGACCGTTCTTCTTTTACCATGATCAATACAGGCTTTACACTATTAGCTTTTGTATTCAAATTATACCTGTGAAATGCCCATTTCAGTATGTTTTTTTTTTTTTGAAAGCCACAGGTGTCACACCCAGGCCCTGCCCTCCCTTGGGCTCTGGGTGGCAACTGGCATCACTTAGTCATTTGTTTAGTCTAACAGGGGCGATTACAGCTTTAACTCAAACATAGGTTTTCCCTGTTGACCTCATCATACACATGATACAGTACAAGGCTTAGCTGGTACTGCAGGGTGCTTCCCAATTGCTTAGAGGAGAACAGCTGGGCCCTCTAAACTGAGTGGTAGACATTTGAGTTCAGATCTCAGTCACTACAAGACAAAACACAAGGAACTCAGAGGAGACATCACACAAATGCCAACAACAAACTGACAAAGGGTACATGGGAAACCAAGGTTTAAATACACAGACACACTAATAAGTGAACGAGGAACAGGTGGGGTAAGAGCAGGGAGGAGGACAGGTGAGATAATGAGGGAAAGACACAGGAGAAAGCATGAAGGAAACAATACTGTCAGACAGAGGGAGATAAACATGCAAGGAGGAAAAGGAAGAGATAGAGGGGAGAACATAAAGGGAAAAGCACAGAGGAGAAAACCAAGAGACACAAACAAGTGACAAAACACAAGACACCAGACACAACACAAAGAGTGGAGAGAGGAGTTTTTTTTACTGATACTGTCGGCCCAGTGTTAAGGTGTGCTCTATGATAGAACAAGAATACAAAATGAATATTTTCTGGATTTAAAACATGTAATGGTGTATTCATTGGGAAAAACACAGAATGGTAGGACTGATTTATATGTCCTCACTGGCTTGCCTGTGGTTCAACACACAAAACAACTCTCATTTTATTTACAAGAAGACAATCTCATAACTGATACTCTGTGTGTCCATACATGCTGATCAAGACCCATGCATTACTCTTTATACTTGTTTTTTTTAAGCCTTGCTCAAAGTTGATTCCACTTCAAAAAAGGTCTGTCAGTCGTTTCTTTTTACAGTATTCATATTAAAATAATAAATTCTTTCAGGGCTTTCCAGTGATCTTCCATGGTGTGAAAGGTGTTGATGAGCGTGAGGCCAGCAGCCCTTCGTTCTTCAACGTAACGGAGGTGGAGGTGCTCATGGAGTATGTGGTGAAACTGCTGCAGAAACATGCCAAGAAAGGGCAGCCTGCTGTCTCACCCAGTGACATAGGCATCATTGCCCCCTACAGGAAACAGGTCAGAATGAATTCAGTTCAACATTACAACAGGTAATAGTTTTGCCGATGACTTTAGTACAACTGAACACCTGTCGAAGGGGAAACATTTAAGTACATTTAGGTTTAAAGTGTTTTTTTCTGGGTGTCACACAGGTGCAGAAAATCTGTCAGGCTCTTGATAACGTTGGGAAAAACCATAAAGACCTTAAGGTAACTAAATATTTGGCACAAGTAATGTAAGACACACAACAGAAGCTGTCTATGAAGTGTATTTACGTGTGTGTGTGCGTGCATCTGTATGTGCGTGCATCAGGTTGGATCTGTGGAGGAGTTCCAGGGTCAGGAGAGGAGGGTGATCATGGTGTCTACAGTTCGGAGCAGCCCCGACTACACAGAGATAGATAAACAGTTCAGCCTCGGCTTCGTCAAGAATGAGAAGGTACAGCACAAATACATGTATGTACACTGTGTGTGTACACACCAAACATTATTTTGACACACTCTTTTCTTGTCCAGAGATTCAACGTGGCAGTGACTCGGGCTAAAGCCCTGCTGATTGTGGTGGGAAACCCCAGAGTGCTGAACACCGATGAGACCTGGGCCCAGTACGTATAACGTGGACTCTTCTGATCTCTGCTGTCAGCATACACATATTAACATTTAAATTGTATTAAAGAGAGTCCCTGTTGACTTTGTTGTTTTTCTCTCCCTCCTGCTCATCTGCAGGTTCATCCAGTACTGTAAAGATGAAGGAGGCTACACTGGTTTTACTCCAGTAGAAGACGACGAGGACATGGTGATGAGACTCTCTGCCCTCTACAAAAGCATTGAGGCTAAAGGTGACAAACATATCTTTATTTTCATAAATCCCCTCAAAATAAGCAACTTTTTAAAATTATACTTTAGTTTGGTTTTTGCTTAAATTCCACACCTTGCTATCTATTTAGCAGATCATGGACCCTGAGTGGAGGAGTGACCTGTGAGGGAATGCCCACGAGATGCTTTAAAAAACAAACAAACAAACAAAAACCTTTTTTTTTTGTTTACATATGTACTGTAACATTAGGACAAGAGGATAATGCACACTTTAAATGTTCACAGCAGGTATTCATGAGACGAAAACAAAATGTTCTAATATGATGTTAATGTCAGATTATTGTCTTTTTAACTTTATCAATATGAACTTGACCAAAGACCACAAGGGAAAAGGGAGCGGATTAATGTTTAGAGTACTTTGTCTTCCATTGCCTCTGTGGACCAAAAATGATTTGGAGACTTGAATATTCAGACTTCAAGTAATTTATATTAACTTTGCTCAATTGTCACAGTTCTTTATTATTATAATGCAGTTTCATGATAATTAGTTGCTTTATTAAACCAAAGGATGCATGTTCATGTATGAAGTCAACACAGCTAATGTGCCATTAGTTTCAAGTCGTGTAGTGTGTGCAGGTTTGGGATTAGAGGGAGGAACATCTGTGAAGATTCCCATAATGTGCATGTTGCAAACCGGTTTCACAGTTGGTTAGGTGTGGCCTGTGGCGTGAGCCCAGCTTAAGTTTTGACTGCTTTTTGGATTACCCTTTGCTTAGCCTTTGCTTTTTGGACTTGGATTTCATATTTTTTGTATTTGCACCAGCAGCTTCATTAAAGCTTACTTTTGCTATCATCTAATTCATTTTGTATCTGCATTTGTGTTTTTACATTTGTTTATATAGTTTTGTCTATGATTTATTTTGGCATTTTCTTAAATTAAAAAAAAATGTAAAATATATATTAAATATTATGGGAGTAAGTTTTAATACTAACAAGATCCTAATCTCATTTCACTTAAGATAAAAAGGCTAGAAATTTTAGCTTAAGACACCAACTCGTTCTCACATATGTGGATCCAGCTGTATGGAGACGTTCAGCCTACTTTGACTGGGAGTCAGAAAGTCCTGAAGTTTTGGTTTCCTCAAGTGTTCTGAGTTCCACTGCGGGCTTGCTGTGTCGGTCCAAATAGCCAGAGGGAAGTCCGGTACTCTGTGAATGAAATTCTTGCTTCACGGCCCAGCAGGATGTCCGCTTTGAGAGCGCTGAAAGTCTGTTCCAGTCACCAGAGCCCACCGAACGGGCGGGGTGGGGTTTTACCCCAAACCAAACTCATTAACTATAAAACTTTATCTTGGCTTAACAATAACATAAGAGAAACATGGAAAACATCAGTTTTATTAATATCTCTTACTGTTCCTTAATATACTAAAATTAAGCAGATGAGATTCTAGTTTATTGGTTATTTTCACTTGTTGGAGCTCTGGATGAGTACAGAGACTGCTGTTGGATTGGAATGTCACAAACACAGAACGGAGCATGTCACAAATCCTCGGGTGACAGGAGGACCAGATAAACAAGGAGGAGGCCCTGAGCAGTTTTACTCTTAAAGGGTGTATCTGCTGATTCAGTCAAAAGGAAAGAACATCAGCTGTCATTACCTAATTTACAATTGCAGACATTCAATCATAACCATCTTTGTTCCTTTTTCTTCTGATGTGTAGAGAGAAGACTCTTCTGTGTTGACCTTGGTTGACCTAAAAAACAGGAGTGCATCTCTTTTCGGGGTGGGAAAGATTGATGTTATTTGTTGTAAATTACTAAAAGAAGTCTCCGGTGACGCGTCCATCCGAAGGTTTATAGCAAGAAAAACATCTTCCTTGCTCGGTGGAGGGGTGATGGGACTGCAGGGCGCTTTCAGAGAAAACAGTCAAGTTATGGGTGAAAGGTTAATTAATGACAGAAACAGGGCCTCTTTGAGATGCAGAGACGGAGGACATGTTCCTACCTAACGTTCTAGGAATGTTCTTTAAAGGTAACAAAAAAAATATAACCTTCAGAGAAACTTTAGGGAACAGTCTTTCAAGGGTACCTGTTCGCTGCATTCAGTTTTAATATAAACATAAAATGGCTCCATACAACTTGTTCAATGTGACCCAAGTCTCATGACAGCCAGGGATAGAAAATTGTTTTTAAAAGAGGCTATTTACACCCTTTTCACAGCCCAAATATTCACTGTAGCTGCTGAGCTACAGTAATAGAATTGGCGCTAAACTCATCTTAAGTGGGTGCAGGAGCTCCATCCTCTTGTCAAACCAATTTGGCTCTAGAGACTTAGGATTACATTGGACGAGCTGTACGGAGCCATTTAAAAGACAACATTTCAACACAAGCCCCTGTCTACTTCAACTGTTTGGGAGAATGCCACTGTCTTTTTATAAATGGGCTACACCACTTAAGCTGACTTAAAAGCTCTAGTCTGTTGGTTTGACAAACTGACACCAAATAACAAAACGTGTGAATCTATGGCAAAAAAGTCACTGCTGTGAATCTAAATGTTTTTTTGTCACTTGCATCAAGTTAGTGTGAAACTATCCCAATGGACTTCCATGACTTTCTGTTTAAAGGGTGAGAGGAGTGCCCCAGACGAACCACGCACCCTTTGGGCAATGACCTTAAAGGGTGTCTCTTTATCATAACAGTAATCACTATGGTAATACAATTATAATCATTTTTATTATTTCTATTATCTATTATTATAATGTGTTTATTATAATCATGATTAGCAGTAAGCAACAATAATGTGGCTCATATCACCGCATCTGTGATGTTTGAACAGCTATAAGGATAATACAGACTTGTGTTGATTAAAATTACTTGTCATGCAAAAGAAAACATACTTATTGCTGCTGTTCGCGGACTGACTCATCAGAATCACGAGGTTTAATATCTCTGGTGATGGTCTATATCTTGCAGTTTCGCTTTCCCCGCTCGTGTTTTGGGATACTGTCTCAACTCATTAAGTTTCGTTTCTCCGGTCTGACACCCTGCGTGGGTGCGCCTGCTTTAAAAGTCTGAGCTCGACTTCTCTCAGTGCAGCAGTGTAACGACCCGGACGGACAGAGAAACACCGCCCCTGTTGGTTGTCCGGGAGTAGAAAGGGAGCCGAAGTCACCGGGACGTCCTCTGAGATGCAAATACGCTGTTGATGAGCGACATCCGTGTACAGCCTAGGAACCCGAAGATTTATTTTTTTTATTTAAAATAACTTCGATCATATCCATCTTTAACCATGGTTAATAGGACTTTAAGTTCACGCTGTCAGATTGGACTCGAATTCTTTGAGTTTCTGAAGGAGACAAATCGTGAATCCGTCTCAGACAGACTTGAGCTGAGAGACATTTACAACACACAGTTCAGGTCGAGGTGGGTTGGCTTCATATTATGCAGGAAATTGATATTTTATCGTTATTGTTATTTTTTATTTTTAGCATTTTACTATTATTATTATTATTATTATTATTATTATTATTGATTTAATTTTTGTGTGTTTTTTTTTTAGGATTCCAGGAACCAAAGACCCAAACTTCGGCTCAGTCCTCTATGCCCTGAAGGCGTCCAAAAAAATAACAAGACGAAGAGACACTATTCGCTTCAACCCCACGGTATGCACTTCCATCTTGTACTACAGGGCACCTGAGGCTGCTCAGTCCTGTAAATAACCGCATTTACAGCTGTTGCGAAGTGATAATCCGAAGCTGGTGTGCAATCTTTGACTTTCATCAGCATCATTTGTCGAGATCAATGTATATATCAGTACAAATACAGTATGAAGTGGATTAACGGGTGTCTTTTTTTATATGTATGTAATTGTCATTTAAAGGTACAGTTAAAGAGAGTTCATGGGGTTAAAGTCTATGACACATCTGACCACTATAAATCATTGGTAGATAGGTGTAGGTGTGGTCTGGAGCCTGTTGGACTGGTGATCACATGACACCCTGCACTGTAGGTCAGTTCTAAAATCAATGTATGAATACAAATCTATCATTTTCGATATTGGTCACAGGTGTGATGACTATTTAAGACAAAATTATGTTACCTTTTTACCTTTTAAAAACAAAAATCATGTTGCTGATACAGTGTAAATCACTTTTTTTTATGCACTTTGTATCTTCAGTAGGATCACAGTGTTACATACATGTTAACATCAAGTTTTCAAACTTAGAACATGAATTTGAAGTGATGCAGTTAGCTCCTACATTACATCTGACAGAGTGCACCAGACCTGGGATTTATATTAATGACATTGGTGTTGCACACACAAAATGTGGGCGGGTGCCAAAATTGCACTAAAATGCCAATTTAAATGCCAAAAAAGAAAAAAAAAAGTTTTGATGTCAAAATTTTGATTTTAACACTTAATCAAATATAATGTTTTGAAGCGGCAGCAGCCATGTGTCATTTTCAAAACATGCTTTTTGTCGTAAGCCCCAGTGACTTGCAGAAGTTGTGTCTGTGTTAGGACAGGGAAGTGTCACAAAACCAAATGTCTGGGCTGTGAAATTCCCTTTTGTTGCAGGTGTGGAGGAAGACATAATGCATTTATTTTGGTGTTGTTGTGCTGTTGTGTCCTTCTGGCAGCAGGTGGCAGACTGGCGAGCTGAACAAGCAATCCTTTTGCCTTCCCCTCTGAACATTATTTTGGGGTTTTCAAGATGATTAAACGATGTTGTTAAACATCATTGTAGTGCTAGTAAAAAATAAGGTAGAAGTATCTTTTTGTTGTGTATAAAAGGTATATACTCAACATTTGTGTATGTTTGTGTAATTAGAAACAAAGGATGCTGTTATGTTTAGATGCGTTTTATATTTATATTTAAAACAGGGGGATATCATTATGTCCGCTGCCAATAACATATCATAAAAGAGCAGATATCCGCCATCTGATAGTGAAACAAAGACAAAATTGACGCTTCTTCTGCACAGGTTAGAGCTCTTTACGTGGACCAGTGGCATTCACCCAGGGGCCGTCAGCCAGAGCCAGCCCAGAGTGGAGCTGCCAGTCCTGACGCAGCACAGGCCCTCACCTCCGGAGATGACGCAGTGACTGGAGTTCGAGCCCGGAGGAAACTGGCTGGTCTTCTGATGCAAAAACTGAAGAAAGACAGGTAACATAATCTTCATCCTCTCAAGAGACTTCTCTGTTTTTTATAACCCATCATCTTTCACTACGAAGCAGTTTGTCAGCATTGTCAAACGTGTTGAATCACTTTTGTCACCAACTCGATGAAAAAGGAAACTGGAGTGCAGTTTTGCTTTGTGGACAAAAAGGCTGAATTAATTCAAAGTCCAGAATCACAACAACAAGCTTCAGTTACTCATGTGATGTTTAAAGAACGTTAATGCAGTCAGTGTTTTGCACCCGCAGAACTCAGTTCATCTCTGACAAAAATGGAATCCGCATTGACTCCGACCAGCAGTTTGAGAACGGGAAACTTTCCTTGTTTGTGGAGGAGTATGAGGTACTAATCTTACCCAGTATTCCCTGATTATTATCTCCCTAATCATATAAACCCAGTGATGCTCATGGCACAGATGTAAAGCCATGTTTTTCTTTTCTTATCTTTTTGAAACAGAGCATTGTTAATCTGAAAGTGGAGAACACTGGGACAGAACCTGTGTATTTCACCTACTACACCCCGCTGCACTTCCTCAAGTACTTCCGTCTGCACGATGAGTACAAAGTGACCAAGACAAACCCCCTGTGTCTAAAACCAGGTGACGTAAATGTCACGACTCCGTGTCTTCTCCAATGAGAGAGAATTCACACAACACAACAGACGTCATTACCTGTTATGATCTTTTCTCAGGTGCAAGCTATGAAATCCAGGTTACCTTCAGCTGCAGTTTGGTTGGTTTCTACCCAGCTACACTGGCCTTTGAATTCAAACCAGACCTGGAGTCCTCCACTGCATTCCACATTGTGCGCTATATTGAGGCTCAGTATATAACTGCCTTAGGACGGGAGCTGGCACCCATCGCGCCCTACAAGCCTCGCGCCCTCCCTGCCTGGACCCCTGAAGTGGATTGGCAGATTGTGGATGGGCAGCGACCTGAAGGGTATCACTGTTCACTCAACGCGCTGTCAAACATGCAGCATATGTTTAAAAATGTAAATGTGATTAATCCAACTTTTTAAAAGATGTTTTCTTCTTTTACCAGGCTGTCAGTGCTGCGGCTCAAAAATGTGGTTGAACTAAAACAGTATCGAATACCAGCATACATGGACCAGCTCATCAACTCACTGAAGCAATCTGTTTTCTTCCACGATCAAAGGTATATTCAGTTCAGTTTGCGATGTCAGCTGGTGTGGAAAGCCTAACCTCACTTGTGGGTTTTGCATGCATGTTGAATGTGTTTTATTTATTACATTAAAGCCAGTAACAGTTACGTTTATATACAACTAATTGGCAACAGCAAACAGGTTTTGAGGAAAACTGAGAGCCAACCAGATTTTCCAGCTGTTTTCTATCAGCATAATGCAGAAAATTTGGGTAATTATTGTATCTTTTGCAGTTGAATACTAATTGACAAGATATTTAATTTCTTTTCTGCAAAATATTGATTTTGCATGCAATGTTTGCTTTTAGTGATTACTGCTAAATGAAACTTATTATGGTTGTCTTGGTTTAAAACAAAGATAATCAGCAGTGACTTGAAACACGAGACGGAACAAGACCATTTTAACCTGACACATGGTCTTTTCCCTTCCTCTACCAGTGCTTATGTTCCTTATAACGAACCACAGAGAAGATGTCAGAGTCCTATGTTTTTTATCCCCTATCCATCCAAACCACCTCCCCGGCAGTAAAGATTACAACGAATAATTAAATTCACATAATGTCCAACTTTAGTGGATCACTACAGATCACTTTTGGAATTAATCTGTAGGTGCTGTTCAAGATTAGACTTAACGTTTCTATGGATGTCAGTTTTTAAAACTGACAAAGGCCAAAACCTGACCTTCTACAGACTAAGGAAAGACTTATTTTTAGCACAGCTGTTTGCGGGAAATGCCTTATTAGAATGGTGAGGCAGGCAAAGGTCAAGAATCAGGGGCAAGCGTCCTGGGAGCCGAGGAATCCCCTGTCGACATGACAGAAATTGACTGGCGACCTCAGGCAGACGGCCTGTGGTCAGGACAGTTGAGAGGATCAGGTCTGCAGGGGATGAGGACACAAGGCTGGAGGATGGCGCATCTCTGGAGGATGGTTGGGAGGACGACCAGATGTTAAGAGCTGCTTTGGAGGCCAAGGTGCAGAAAAGAAGCTAGCGGGTCAGATGGTAGCAGGCCTGAGTAAAGGCTGACAGCTCACAGTCTGAAGTGAAGTGAAAATCAGGCTAAAGACAGAGCTGTCCCTCTGTCCCCCTCATAAAAATGTGTCTTCCAATAACCTTTTATCCAAAGGGGATCAGAAATCAGGTCGTACAGTTCATCAAGGAAAGCTGGGTCCACGACAGGTGAGTTTGTAGTGTCAGTAGTGTCTCCCTTGTGCATACAACAAGGTGAGCAAAAGCAGAAGGAAAGACCCGCATGCAGACACAGGAAGCAGACCAGAAGAAGTTTAATGAATCTATTGCAAAAAGGCAATGAACACAAGGCTTATGGAACTGGTGAAATAAGGCAGCCCAATATGGCAAACAAATCTGTCGAGGATCAACAGCCCCGAAACAGGCAAGGTCAGGGAAAAACAAAGCAAAGCTCCAAAGTTTGAGAATAACTGTGAACAGATATACACACAGACAAGCACATGATTCTCTCCAGGCGATCCCCATTATGCCTCCCCTGAGGCCTGGCAGAGATAACAATGGGAAAACAACCCAGCTTCTGTTCTACAACATATACATTGCCATACAGTTTGTTCCTTTTCCTTGATCTTTTCAGAAGGGCCTTGCTGGAAAGTCCCTTGAGCTGGGAGAACTACTCCGAGAAGTTTCATCTGCTGCTGTATCTGGAGGAGCAACAGATGGAGGTGGACATCAAGAGATACAACATCCCCAACGATGACAGAGCGGAGGCCACCATGACCAGAGACCGGGACAACAAGAAACTTCTTGTTCTGGAGGTTAGTATTTGCTTGAATTATCAGAAAGCACAAGACAAGTGCCGTCCGATATGTTTTTGATTATTTTGATTAACAACGCAACATATTCACCTGCCAGGTCCCTGGTGTGTCAGAGAATCGCCCCTCGGTGCTGCGAGGGGATTCGTTGTTGGCCTTTCCAGTTGGTGAAAAAAAAATTAAATACCGTGGCTACGTCCACAGCGTGCAGCTCGACAGTGTCAAACTCGGCTTCAGCTCAGAGTAAGATCAACCCATCCCCATTAAGATGCAATAATTAAAATATAAGAATATTTGTTTGACTAGTATTTTCCTTGTTTGTTAGTATATGAGATTCACATATTTTTTGCTCTGCATTTATTTGCAGATTGCTTGATCGTTTTGTGGATGGCATGAAGTTCAATGTTGAGTTCACTGTCAACCGCCTGACTGTGCGTGTTCAGCACAGAGCAGCAGAGATGGCAACTACACGCAGGCTGGGAGAGGTGTTGTTCCCTGCTGCAAACCTCAATTCTCAGCAAACTGAGCTTCCCCAGCTCAGGTTAGACATGCACACATATAGACTGTGTATATATTTGTTTTAAGGGCAGTTCCTTTTGTACTTTATGGTTCACTGATTTATATCAAAACAAAATGATGTAATTCCAATGCATTAAAATAGCTTATAATGGAAGCATTTTAAGAGCTTCATAATGGACTGATAACAAAATAAGCAATGTTATTCCAGGTACTTGAGTTACCTGATGAGAGTACATGCTTTTCTTTGCACGCAAACACAATTTCTCCACCTTTAACTCAGCACTAACATCATATGTGTCATCCTCTGTCCTCCATTAAAAGGCTGTTTGACTCAAAGCTGGAGAGAAACCCAGAGCAGTATCGGGCTGTACAGCACATCGTAGCTGGCTCATCCAAACCTGCCCCCTACCTGGTGTTTGGCCCACCTGGAACAGGTAACTCAAGTACCAGCATCTAACTTTAATCTTTAAGCAAAGTAATCATTATTCTAATTCTTCTGTTCAGGCAAAACTGTGACTGTGGTGGAGGCCATCAAGCAGATAGAGAAGAACCAGGCCTCCTGCCATATCCTTGCCTGCGCTCCCTCCAACAGCGCTGCTGATCTGCTCTGCAAGAAGATTCTGGATCACGTGGATGAGCGTAAAGTGTTTCGCATGTACGCCACCAGCCGGGACCCAAAATTAGTCCCTGATGAATTCAAAACAAGGGTATGTTTGAGATACGAAGCTTTTCTTTGATGCACAAAGTAACTGATCCACCCTTATACACTTGCTTTCTTGCTGCAACACTGCTGCGCTTGACGTGTTCGATGCTGTTTCACTAAGTTTTGTGTACATGGACACTGTGCTGCTTTCACAGAAATGCTCTAACCTGGTAGGGGAGTGTTACGAGTTTCCTGCAAAAGAGAAGCTGATGGAGTACAGGATCATAGTCACCACTCTGTTATCCGCTGGAAGGTAGTGAATGACTCTGAGACTACAGTTTGCTCACCTGCACGCCACTATAAAAAAAGCTGCTCTTCACCAGTCAGTTTTACTGTCTGTCTGAGTAGGTTTGCTAACGTGTTTTGTACTCTGATCTCTGCAGGTTGGTCACAGGAGACATCCCTGAAGGTCATTTCACTCACATATTTGTGGACGAGGCGGGACACGCCGTGGAGACCGAATGTTTAGTCCCACTGGCAGGTGAAGAAAACCAACAGTGATTTCTGTAATTATAGTGAACTTGTTTTATTTGTTGTTTTGACTTTGTTGTCTCTGGACCAAAGGGCTGCTCTGCGCAGAGTCTGGTCAGGTGGTTCTGGCTGGAGACCCCAAACAGCTGGGACCCATTCTCAGATCCCCATTTGCGATCAAATTCGGCATGGGTATGTACAGACATACTAAACATATATAGTGTCCTGTTCATGAAACTTTAGATAACTGAACATACATAATTCTGAAAACAAAATCTTCCTCTGCTTGTGTGTGTATTTCGGCTGTCTGCAGGAGTGTCCCTCTTGGAGCGCATGATGAATGATTTCCCTCTGTACCAGAAGAAGGAGGACGGGTACAACAACTGCTTTGTCACCAAACTGCTGCACAACTACAGGTGTGGCAGTAGAGATGGATATAGTTCACTCCTTGACAGAAACAAGTTCTCCGATTATCCCCGTCTTCTAATATGCTTTCGTTGGTGTCCATCCTTTTCAGGTCTCATCCTGCCATCCTGAAGGTTCCCAACGATCTCTTCTATGACGGAGAGCTGCAGGTCTGTGCAGACGAATATCTACGCAACTCCTACTGCAGTTGGGAATACCTCCCAAAGAAGGTAATGATTCTTCTTTCAACACACACTGAAAGAGGTAAATCCCGTCATCTCATAGCATGAGTTCGGTATCTCACTACGGGGTGCATATTCCTTGAAAGCTCACCATCATTACTTGAGACCCATTGGCTGTGTCAGGAGGGGGGAAATCCTTCTCCTATAAAAACCGACATCAACATCAGCTTATTCAAAATAAATGCACCTCTTCCACTATTCAGGAAAGGAGGGTGGTCTGGTGAGATACTAAGCTCATTTTAACAGAGAACCAGGGTTACTTGCCCTCAAGTTGTCTTTTAAACTTTAGCTTGATATCTCACAATGGGGATTTATTGACTCCCATATTGTCGGACAACTTTATCTTGAAAACTGACTGACAGATATTAACCGCGGCCCTCAGAGGAGCCCACGCTCAGCTCCCAAAGTGGGCACGGTGCATAGAACCTTGCAACGCAATGAGGTAAAGCTCAACTGGCTGCCAAGCATATATGTGACTGACCCGCCTCTAAACAGAGCTCAGAAATTCACCATCCCCTTAGTAGGGTGAGCGTGTCAAACGAGTGGGGCTTGAAGCCTCTTGCTGCAACAGGTCAAAGAAATTGTCCCAACGATCCAAGGAGGAAGTCATAATGTGCAAAGATGTACTATTATGCCCATGACACAAAAAGCTGATCTGTTTCCAAACCTTGTGTTTTGTAAACATAGATGCATAGTGTACACTTTGGGCACAATGTTCGTGGGAGTCACCCTACAGTAGGTTTCATATTAAGTCAGTGTTCATAGAAAAACAGGCCTTGGCAATGCCAACAAAAGAACATTTTGAGATTTATCTGATATAAAGGCCTGGTCAAGAAAGCTTTCTCCTAATCCAGTGAGTCTTGCAAATAGCTGAAAATTCCAGGCACTGAGCCTTCTGTGACCTTGAGCAGTGGTCCTCAAACACATAGTATTTGCAGACATGTAGAGGCTCTAGCTTTCTGAATGGTTGTGATGCCATTCTGTGGAAATCCAAACACATCCAGGTTTAGCCCTATGATTGTCTTTGTTTAGTCATTGTTGAGCTGGATTTTGAGATGTAAGACATTCTGCCAAGGCCAAGATCCCCTATCTCGCAATGTTGACAAAAGAAAAAAAGTATTTGTGTATTCAGTGTGTGACTTGGATCCGCTCCAACATTTAATGGGTATAACTTGGCCCATGTTGGACCTTTCTAACAAGTTTCATGAAAATCAAGTCTGTAGTTTTCCTGCAGACAAACAGAGAACGGAGCCAAAAACATTGACAGAAAATAAATTGCCAGATAATTGTGGTGGAAATAATATCTTATTTACACAAATAATAGATAATTCACAGAAGGTTGTCTTTGTATAATTTATTAAAGTGCTAAAAGCAAAAAGCAAACAGAGTTAATCAATTTCAGTTGACCAGCCTCAGCCACCAAGCAAACCCTGGCAGAGACTGAGAGAAAGAGTCCGGACTGAGATTTTCCCGAAACAATATCCAGCTGGCCAGACAGTCTTGGATGTACCCACAACACCTGACATGCGTCCGGGGAGCGCAGAGTGCAACTGTGTATAAACACTTCCACATAAATCAGCGAGGTCACTGTATCAGAGTAAGTGAAACGTTTCATAGTTAGGCCAGGTAGGTAGGTTGGTAGATGGATGGATGGATAGATAGATAGATAGATTAATACATGAAGGGAAATTAGGTTATCATTAATTTAATGATTTCATGGATGTATCTCTAAAGAAAAGTTAACAGTTTCTGACCATGCAATTCTGCATTCATTGTTACTGACAAAGAAAAGTACGATTGATTTCCGTTTTGTCATTGGGGAAATCAGTGAGTCAAGGAAACTGATACATTTGATTACTCAATTCTGCAGGAACAGGAAACAGACCGTTGACTGTCTGTGTTATGTTTTCCCCACCTTAAGTTTCTTCCTCCTCACAGCAGCACAGCATACACAAGACATTCTCTAAAGTCTAAATATATATATATATATATATATATATATATATATATGTATATGTGTGTGTGTGTGTATGTATATGTGCATGTGTATATATTATTACTAAAACAAACATTCTAAATAAAGTTTAACATTTCCCTCAGAACTTCCCAGTGATCTTCCATGGTGTGACCGGCGTCGATGAGCGTGAGGCCAGCAGTCCATCTTTCTTCAACATAGCAGAGGTGGAGGTGCTGATGGACTATGTGAAGAAACTTCTGTGCACACAAGGCAAGAAGGGCCTGGCTACCATCTCACCCAGAGACATAGGCATCATCGCCCCCTACAGAAAACAGGTCAGAAGGACCTACAACACCTACAACAACCTGCTGTACTTGGAAGTTGCTTTGATCAAAGAACACATGAACACCTGTTGAAGGGGGAACATGTAAGTAGATGTCAAGTAAAAGCTGAATATGTTTTTTTCTGGGTGTCACACAGGTGCAGAAAATCCGTAGGGCCCTGGAAAAAGTTGGGAAAAACCTTCCATTTAAGGACATGAGCGGCCTTAAGGTGACTAAATATTTCACACTTAAGTATTGTGAACACACAGCGGAAGCAGTGTATTAAGTGTATGAATATAAACTTTTGTGTGTCAGGTTGGATCTGTGGAGGAGTTCCAGGGTCAGGAGAGGAGGGTGATCATGGTGTCTACAGTTCGGAGCAGCCCCGACTACACAGAGATAGATAAACAGTTCAACCTCGGCTTTGTCAAGAATGAGAAGGTACAGCACAAACACAAGCGTGCACATTGTGTGTGTACACACCAAACATTATTTTGACACACTCTTTTCTTGTCCAGAGATTCAACGTGGCTGTGACTCGGCCTAAAGCCCTGCTGATTGTGGTGGGAAACCCCAGAGTGCTGAGCAACGATGAGACCTGGGCCCAGTACGTATAACGTGGACTCTTCTGATCTCTGCTGTCAGCATACACATATTAACATTTAAATTGTATTTTCAATTAAAGAGAGCAGTCCCTGTTGACTTTGTTGTTTTTCTCTCCCTCCTGCTTGTCTGCAGGTTCATCCAGTACTGTAAAGATGAAGGAGGCTACACTGGTTTTACTCCAGCAGAGGACGACGAGGACATGGTGATGAGACTCTCTGCCCTCTACATCAGCATTGAGGCTAAAGGTGACAAATGTATCTTCTTTTGTTTTATTTGTTTCCCCTCAAACAAACACTTTGAAAAGATGCTAAAATCAACCGCCTCACTTCCTTTCAGTGGAGACTGCTGAGAGTGTCGTTCAGCAGATCCTGGACCCCGAGTGGAGAAACGACATGTAAGGGGAAATGAAGAGCACAAACGTCCATCCTGAGCACTTAGCTTAATTCTGCTTCTAGTCTGGTTTATTTCTTCAACGGATGATTGGAACAAAAGGTTTATAGCAAGTCTTTTTCCCCCACAATTTACTTAAATTCTCCGTAAGGGGCTTAATGGCACAATCCCACATCAAAGCTGCAATATATTAGAATTGACCACCTGCTGAATTAATTCTCCACACAAATAGGGGGCAACTTACCATCAGAGTGACCGCCAACTAACGCTCACTGTAGCTGTTACCTAGTTAGCTCAGTCAGCTATGAGGATAGCGGTCCTATTCCCTGGAGTATACACTGTGGGCTCACACGGCTAGCACAGAGGACTTGGACTGCTGGGGCTAACTAGTTAGCATGCTAACTTTAGTAGCAGTTCTGATATTCTGTTGATATCATTTCAGTTAATTTTTGTAAGTTTTACTGTAAAACTTAAGCCCACAGGTGTTATTCACCACACAAAAACAACATGACTTGACCAAAGACAGCGAACGACAGGGAGCTGATTCATGTTTAGAGCAGCTTGTCTTCATCTACCTCAGTGGAATGCACCAACACCACTTTCAAACGTTCCTTTAAGATTTTCCAGTTAAAATCACAGCAAATAATTATCAATGTTGAAAATGAATTTTACCAACCAAAAATAAGATTCTCAGGTTTATTTAATTGACTGTGATTGATTTTGTTCGCTCATCATTGCTCTTTAATAATCATTTAGTTTAATGACTTTTTGGTTCAGTGAAGTAAATAAATATACGGCAGGGATTTTTTTGCATGTATGTAGTGTCCAAACTTTTTTAAAATCACCACGAGGTTGTTATTGATCAAATAAAATGTTTATGGTCTATTTAAAACTGGTATTTTCTGAATTTAGAAATCAATGCTTTTTCAAAAACTTAAAGTGAATTTCTCAATTTTAATTATCACCCAAACCACGGCTGGAAATATTTTGGCTCATTTGGAATTTGTTGGTTTGATTTCACTGAGCTTGGAATTTTGTTATTACATGGCAAAAAACAATAGTTTTTCTAGTCATAGGAAAATCAATACAATTCCTGCATGAAACACTGAAGACAAATTAATACACGATTGAAAGCTTTGGAAATAAGTAATAACATGGGATTTGTATAATTAATAAAGTAATTTTGCTGATGGGAAAGTTTGAAAAAAGCAATGTTAATATGAATAAATGTATTTAAAAAAAAGCCTTTGCAAGACTGTTTGACTTTTGTGAAAATCCTTGTGAAAGTTTGTAAAAGATGAACCAGCTAAGATGACATAGTATTTCAAAAATACTTTATTAACATGTTTGTCTCGTCAAGACATTCAACACATCCCACTCCTGTTTGTAAAGCGTCATCACAATCAACATTTTCTCTCGAACTAAGGTATTTGACATTACAGACACAGAGGCACTATCCAGGAATTAGCCCCAACCTGTGACATTCTGATGTGAATGTACTGGTTAAAGGAAAATATCTCTATTGGGTTATGATGGTGGTAGGATCAATGTTGGGACCATTAAATTCACTTGACCTGATCTCTTATGTAATATGTTCAGCATCTCTCTGCTCTGCCTGGAGGATGATGAATCTGTGATGAGAGTACATATCTGGAAAATGTTCCTAAAGTTTAAATTGTGGTTGCAGCCACTGATAAAATTGGCTCTAAAGCTTTTCATCACAAATGTGTTGCAATTTATATATATATATAAAAAAAAAAAAATTGCATTGTCACCGGACATATATACTTTTTATCAGTTAGCCCCATCCCAAAGGTCATCGAGGGCAACACTTCTAATCTCATCTCAACGAATGTCTCTCGTGTATAATGTCAAATAAAAGGCCTGTTGCACACCAACACAGTCCCAACTCCCAACAGTCAAGCCAGCTGCCAATCAGGTGGCATTAGTAATGACATCTGAGCTGTCAATAAAGTTGTCAGTTGAAGATTTTATTTAATAAATCTCATACACAGAATGGATCTTTGTAGACCTGTCTGAATATCAAGATGGCTGTATAAAGTGTGCATCATTATCCAACCTGTATATTACAGTGTGCACTTCAGAAAAACCAGTGAGACGTAAAGACTGTATACTGGATCTGAATCGACAGTACAGAGGTCAGACAGGAGGTTTGTTTGGGGGAGGGAGGAGTTGGTGACGTCTTGGTAGAGGCAAGTCTGTCAGACCAGTGTGAGCGTGACTGAGGGCATTGTGTCTGACAATAGACCACTGTCTCCAGTGCCAGTTTAAGCTATCACCACAGAAGAGAGATGGAGTGAGGTGCAGCCCAAAACCTCTCAGCACACAGTTGCTACTGCTTCAGTATATGTAGGTTTCAGTGGATTAATGCAGTGACAAGACTCTCTAAATTTAGTCCTCCGTGTCAGAAGAGAAAGCTGGGCGGTGGGGGGAGACACAGATCACTTCTGAATCAGCAGTTGGTGAAATAGGACGGCAAGGGTGTAAAATTAATAGTGGTGTGAGAAATAGATGGATTGTGTCTGAAGGAGGGGTTTATGCAAGAGAAGAAGGGGTTTCATACTAAAGCAAAACTGTCAGCAACCCGCAGCCGTGAGAGCGGCACAGTCAGTGGGCATGTGAACTATAAGACCCTTCTCTGTAAACAATCATAACACAGAGGCAGATCCATGATATATTTGTAAAGTATATGCACGTATAAATACAAACATACATTCATATAGGAGGAAGAGGGGCAGGTCCTTCACACAAACAAGCTGGCAGAGAAAAAAAAAACTGCAAAACAGAAACAAAACTGACAGTGTGTAAGTAGCAGAGGTTTTTTTCTTTTTTTAAAAAAAGGCTGATTTGTTTTGCTTTTAAACAGGTGTGTCAGTCTTTCATATTCTTCTGTGGCGTATCTGCATCTGTGAAGTAAGTATAGTCCACGGAAGCCATTGATTTAAGGTTTCACTAAGTGTAGAAAGGGGGGAGTCCTCCCTCTGGTGCTGATTGGCCAACAAACTCCTTTCACAGTAGTTGGCAGCCGCCCCTCTTCTTGCGCTTGCGGACCTGCAGCGCTGCTCTGGTGGCCATCTCGAACACCTCCCTCACGCCGTCCTTGGTCTTGGCGGAGCACTCCAGGTAGCCAAAGGCACTGATGCGGTTGGCCATGTCTCTGCCCTCCTCAGATTTAACTGGCTCCTGAAGGAGACACATTATTCTCATTTTCAGGTTTCAGGTTTCATTTTAAGTTGCCACTAGAATAGGTTTACTTGCCGTAATGCTAAAAAACATCAGTTTTGTAATACAGCAGCACTGTATTCATCATGTTTTCAGCTTCCAGTTAGCTTTACTTCTACCATCAATATAGGCATGAATTATGCAAATGATGATGTAGTGTCATGTCACAAAGTCACTTAATTTAAGGCGGGGCTACTGACAAGGTGTTTCAGGAGCAGTGTTTTCTGTGGGAGAGAGGAGCTTCTGTTGGGGTTCCTGTTTTACTTTCAAAACCTTTTACATGCACAAGAACTAATACAACACACTAAAGGAAAGGAAAAACTGAAAAGCATAATAGGTCTCTTTTAAGGGTTAAAAGAGACAGTGGATATAGATGTGTCATGGGGAGGTTGGAGAGAAGTGCGCACCTGTTTCATTTTGGCCAGCTCCCTGCGTGTGTGTTCATCATTCCTCAGGTCCTTCTTGTTACCCACCAGAATGATCGGGACGTTGGGACAAAAATGTTTCACTTCAGGCGTCCATTTCTCAGGAATGTTCTCTACAAGAAGGGAAAAAAATATTACAGTCACTGCACAGTCAATTCCAGATGTTTCTCCCTACAAGGACAGCTGAGAGAGGCCTCGTCCTTTCCCTTGTGACTGTGCAGACATAAACATCGAGAGGTTACCAACCCCTCCGTGATAAATGGGAGAGTCTGCTTGCCAAAATCGGCCCCGGCTCGAAGGAGATGCTGTGATAAGAGTATCTGTGGCATTGCCCGTATCAAAACAGTGTGGGAGAAAGACTAAGGGCCTCAGTCGGACTAAACAGGACTTTTTTTTCTCATTGGTTCGATTTGTTTTTTGAGGGGCCAAGAACATTCAGATCCTAGCCTGAAATACATGTGACAGATTCTGTGAATGCTTCCAGAAAATGTCTTCAGAAATTTGAGCCCCACACAACTACTGCAGCAGCAGCAGCAGCAGCTCGATTACAGTTTGAATTAAACTCAATTAAAACCCATAAGCGTCTACATTATGCATTGATCAGAGTCGATCTTGGAAGCTGTGCTGTTAAAACTTCTCAATGATTTATTCAGATTGCTGCGTTGGGGAAACGGTCATGTGTGGAATTACTTAATTTACCGTCTTGAGTTACTAAACCAGAGAGCAGACTAACAGCAAACTGTAATAATTTAATCATACTCATGAAGAAACACCATCTGAACAGGCATTACACTTTGACAACGTGGATCATTAATTGCTCAAAATCTGCACACAAGCAGCAGACGGGAAATTTGTGTGAAAAACATAAATAACTAGAAGGGAAAAACTATAAAGGAGAATCAGTACTTATTTTATTTACTGCACTGACAGATGAGCTCCGCTCGTGGTGGAAAATGTGGAGATTTAATGGAACATTAGCCAATATGCCCTTCTGTATGTGTGCGAAAAAATAAATCATTATAGCTTTTCCAATGCACTCAGACAGAGCTCCCTATTAGGTGTTATTGGCCTGTTTTCATTATCAGGGCATGCAAGTTCTGTGTTTTCTTTGACCCTTCTTCTCTGTAGATTGAAGCTCTGTCTAACTCCTTCTTAAAGCACCACCATATAACTGTCTGCTTTATTGTTATTAGTATTTTATCAGACGTACACACGTTTTGGGTCACTTCAGTTCTGCTGTCAAGAGAAGAAACACTTTACAGAGACACAATAATTTTCTAAATTAGCCTTCACCAAATTGACACAGGCCAACTTGAAATCAGAAAATCTTCTGAGGCTCACCGAAACGTTAAACCACTACTGCGATCAACACTCAAGACTCAATTAAAGTACTTACACTTTTTTTTCATACAAATAACAATCCTATGTGAACGTTAGCCGAGGCAGTGCAGTGCAAACTAATTATCCATCTACATACACGACATAATACCTTAAATATCTTTGAACACAAGCAGTTTTAATTCCCCATTATTGATGGGCAGTTTGTACCCAGCGTTACCTAAACTGTCGGGGCTGTCTATGGAGAAGCACATGAGGATGACGTCTGTGTCAGGGTAGGAGAGAGGCCTCAGTCTGTCATAGTCCTCCTGACCAGCTGTATCCCACAACGCTAACTCCACCTAACACAGATGGCAAAAAAACAAAAAGCATGTGACACATTATTAAAATTAGACTGGATATTCTCACTTTACTGAGAACAGGATGAAGATGAAGGAAATGAACAGAGACATGGAGAATATGGGCATTGAGACTAAGGAGGAAGATGAAGGAAAAAGATTTAAAAAACAAGTCACTCCTCTGTTAATAGGCCTAAAAAGCAACTCCCCAGAGGTTGAGACAGCTCCCGCAAGTTTTACTGAGGCGGTTAATCAAATTGTTTACAATCCCAGAGGGCCTGACCTGATCTACATAAACAAATGCACAGCAAATTATCATCTGCTCGAGCCGGAGCTCACACACTGTATGGGAATGTCTCACGTACAGTAGCCTGAAGAGTCGTTGCATGTATACATCATGCAACTTTCGACTGTTACAAGTCTCCTAAATGGCTGTGGTCTTTTAGCTTTAGCTGTTAACTTGACCTAGTTTATCCAACAAACTGTTGGTATTATTTTACAGTGACCTCACCAGTGTAATTACAAACACAGCTGGGGAATTGGGTAAAAACAGTCATCATCGGACAACTACACAGCATTCTAGCAGCTCATCTGGACTTTTCTGACGTCTCCCTACACTCATGTCTCACCAAAGTCTTGCTTATTGGCTGACAAACTACTTACCTTGGCAAGACTGCTTGGCCACACTGCCTTCTGACTTACAGTGTAGCACAGACAGGGCATTCTTAACAGTGTGTGAGACAAGTGGGCTGAGCTGCACCACATCTTCTGTCTGGCAAAGTCACTTAACAGCACACCATAATAAAACTGTGTCTTATCTGCTGCTTCTCAAATCTTTGACCATCAGAGGTGGACAGTAACAAAGTCCCGACGCCGTGTTAAAGTACTCAAGTAGATTTTCCAGATTCCAGATCAACTTTGAATCCCTTAACTCAAATATCTGTACTTTCAACTCCTACATTTTCAAAACAGGGTCATTACTTTAGTCTGAATGCATCTGAGAGGAATTATCGATTATTTTTATTTTGCGTCACACCACAGCGCTTTCCTAACATCACACGACTCATTTTGACCTATGTGTCTCGTATCTGCAGCCCTCTGACAAGAATACTATTATTTTCTCAATGTTTTGCTGATCGAGACACAAGTATCTCTACCTCTGCTGAAGGATGTGTTTACATTTGCAACCTCTGATTACCACTCGGTGTCTGCCTTGAGCCTCATCTATGGTTTATTATAACAATGATGCCCTTTACAGGTTTCTTTTCTTGTATTTTAACTCCACCTTTTAGTATCAGATCATTGTGTTTGGTACCTCAACAGAAGGGTGACGAAAAACCAGACTGCTTGGTGGAAATGAGCTTTTAAATTTGATCAAATGATAAGTCGGAGGTGGTTAAACATTCAGTCACACTGACCTGTTAAGTAATACTTTATTATACTAAATATATTTTTTAAGAATTTGTAAACCAGAGTTAAAAGATTTGGAGAAAAGTCAAGTTTTTTCTATGCAACCCAGGAAACAGGAAACAGGAAATGGGGCACTAGTCATGACGTATGCGGAATCAGAGGGGTTCCAACATCGGGCAGGAAGGTGGCACTGATCCATTTCCTGTTGTTGGCTGGAGGTCTGCTGCTTTATAACAATGAAAAGAACCCAAGGATCTGCTCACAACAAGCATATATCCCCATTGGCCTTAATGGCACATGGTTCTCAACCAGCAGGGCCAACAGGGTCACACTTTCAACACTACTGCCAACAGTTTCAGTCACATAAACTCGCCTGATCTGAGGACTGTTTCTCTTCATCGCTGATGATAGGGCTGGATGGTACGGCCTAAAAATTGAAATCTCCAATTTTTTCACACCAAACTTTATTTACAATTTGTATTGATTTTTATTTCCTTCTCAAAAACAAACCTAAAATGACAATGAAAATATTAAAAGCATTGCATTTATTTTAATGCTTTTATTTTAAACAAATAAATTGAACTCACTTTTAAACGAATAAAAGTGCATCCTTTTGAAAAGAATGTGTCCGTTTTTGATAAAACGCTTTTGTAAACATAAATTTAACATGTCAGATTGCTTGATATTGATAAAGTGTGAACATAACTTTCATTAAATACTTTATTTTGCAAAAGGTGCCTTTTGCTTACAAAAAGGATTTCATGGCCAGGCTAAAGTCTTTTTTACAATTGTGTGAAAAAGACTTGAATAAAGAAGTTGAAACAGTACTTCTACTTTGACCAAAGTAAAAAGTGCCCCTCTAAATGACATTTCTAACGGACATTTCTGTGCTAAGCTAGCTGAACATGAGCCTTCTTCGCTTCACACTGTTCCTCACTCAAGTCTCCCTCTCCTTTTCCACCTTGATCCGACTTTTACGTCTTTTTCTTCTTGCTACATCTTCCATGTGTTATATGCAATAGTGGCGGCATGCTGTGACACAAAATAGAATTAATTAATAATCCCCCTCAAAATGTAAGGAGCAGGAAGTATATCTATTAAAATGTTAAAATGTAGGGAGTAGAAGTGAAAAGTTGTAAGAAAAATGAATACTCCTACCAGGAAAATGTATGCGAGTTCAGTGAAGAGTATTGTATTTTGTTACTTCCCACCTCTGTCTTTACTTGAGTAAAAGATTCAATACAAAAAGAGTCAAAGTTCTCTACGACAAGTAAAATTACTACATTCAAAATCCTGCTTCTGTAGAAGTACAGATGTATATTCATGGAAATGCACTTAAAGCATCACTGGTAGATCATTCTGCATTAAAATGTCCCTGTGTCTCATACATTTTTATATATGACGTTATTAGATTGTTATCACTGAATGTGTATGAAGCATTTTACGATTTTATGTTGTTTCTAGGGGTGTCACGATTCAACAAATGCGCCATTCGATTACATTTTTGATTCTAAGGTCACAGTTCGATTCAATTCTCGATTTTTAATTCCAAATGACGACGGAAGAGTAGTTTGTGTTACAGGTGTTGGTTTAACAGATAAATCTACCTTTTTGTGGTGCCTGCGGAGATGCCCTGCCATGTGGAAGAATATGATAAAATTTAAATGGATACACTTCAGGTACAATGTGGAATTCTTTACTGGTTATGAAACAGGATAAATGAAATACTGATGTCTCTATATGACATGCATAAACGAAACAACAAGTGGGAAGATGAGATATTTCGGTTTAAATATGTTTTTTTTAATCACAGGTAAGGGTAAGGGTTGTCCAGTGGCGCTGCCAGAATCAGAAATGAAAGCTCCTTGTAGTAAGTAAGCACACATACACCTTAGTACTGTGCTTTCGTACATGGCTTATTAGTCATAATCATATCCCCAAAACAAATAAGAACCGATTTGAAAATATTAAGTACCTGTTTGCCATCTACTTCAATATCAGCGATGTAGTTCTCAAACACAGTGGGGACGTAGACCTCTGGGAACTGGTCCTTACTGAAGACAATGAGCAGGCAGGTCTTTCCACATGCACCATCTCCAACTATCACCAACTTCTTCCTGATGGCTGCCATCTACAAACAGGAGACACTGTAGTTAGTTTGTACATTAAGTATAGAGTGACCAAACAACCAGAAAACTGTGAGAAGCAAGTCTGTTTAAACAGTAGAGGGGCATGAAATGACAAAACCAGAAATAGTAAGAGTGAGATGGGGGGAAAAAGAAGAAGAGCTGATCGAAGTCTGTTTTCCACCTCACACACAGGAAAGGGAAGAGGGTGCGGCTCTGAAAGAGTCGAGCGGAGGGTTCTGGAAAAGCAGTGGGAGGGAAAGGAAGAGGAGGAGGACCACGGTGGTGGGAATACTGCAGCCTCGGAGCTCCACACACTGCTGCAGACGCATGGCCTCTGATACACATTAACAACGATCATACTCATACATGTCACTTCTACATCCCTGTGTGATCTACAGCTCTTATTGGATTGTGGTGACAGCTTCTGTATTGAACACAAATTCTCTCCCAGTCTCTTTTCTTGTATGCCTTGAAAGGTGTGTGGATGTGAATGAAACGATTCAGACACACACATGCACACACACACAAACACAAACACACACACACACACACACACACACACACACACACGGATCAATAGCTATCTCCCACAAGCTGACAATAATAGAGAGAAGGCAGTAGGTGATGAGACGACCAACTGGCTGCCTGCCAGCAGCATCAGCTTTCACCTCTTTAGACTACCTGGACCAGAACAGATCTACACCTCCTTAGAGCAGATACAATCAATGGTTTCATATTGCCAATGGTAGTGTTTCCCACACATAGACTTTACTTGGGCCGCTACCATTTATCAACAGATGTCAAACTATGTCTCAGCTTTTTATTTGTTATATCTTTCACTGCCCTGAACCTGAATCGAACTCTTCAAGCTCTCCGTTTTTTACACTCTAACCTGAATCGAGACCGTCGCAGTTAGTGTAAACTTTAGTACGGACACCGTCACACAGTCGTTGCCACAGTTACAGCCGGCCTGTTACCCTGATAACAGACATGTACAGTGTATGCGACTATGAAAAGTATTTTTTTCTACACACATACATATAAAATACTCGTAGAGTATTAGATGTTTTTGGCTACGTATGTCCTGGAAATTAACAAATCTGCATTGCACCCAAAACGCTGCATGAATAACAAACCCTGGCAATTAACATGACATATACTGTAGCCCCAAAGAACCCTGAACCCTGAAAGAATTTGAGCAAACCAGGCCTGAACCTGGAGTTCATGTCAAAATGTTTTACATAACCCAGCCCTCCATGTTCCAGTCCTGTGAGCTTTGCAGGGAGACAAAGAGACGTTCTCTGATATTAGAGCGCCCTTCTGAAAATAGACTTATCGTAGGCCTATTTTTGCCTTTATACTGTAAAAGCACCTGGTGGGTGTGGAAGTCACCTATTTGGTTTTGGTAGGCTACATCACACATGCTTACAAGAGAGTGACGTGAAGAGGCGCGGTGAGGCAAAACGGTCTGTGCGCAGTAAAGACCAGAGATGTAGATGTGTGTTGGTGTGTCGGGGGAAAACTAATACAAATTATTGTATTATATTCAAAAAGTGTTATTTATAATGTTATTTGATCTTTTATTACTGTCAATCAGAGAAATTCATTATCAATGTCACTTCTTTCTGCTTTATACAAAACCCCTACACAAAGCTACTATGGCAAAGGCCAAGTGTCTCTGGCTGTAAAGTATTCTCTAAATCAAGGTTAAGTGCCTGGAGGGGGATTTATGAGTGGAAATTACACGTGATGAATGGCAGGATGCTTGTATTGAGGCCCAAGCCCAATCAGCTAATACCAGAGACAAGCTGTGACAATATAACTGACTAAATTTATGGGCTTTGACTGGGGTGACATAAGTACAATGTTATTCCAGTTAAAGTGCATACATTTGGTAACAATTTGATAGCAATAATCCAGATGCATGCCTCAAGTCACAGAAGGGGGACGAATGGAACAGTGGAATAAGTTTAGTGATGTAGTGCCAAATTGTTCAGAATGAAACCTTGAATGTGTTGTTGTAAATTAGGTGAAAATAGTTTCATGAAGATCCCGTTTTCCTCTGTTACATATAACTTGCTTCCATTATGATGGGTGACTGCAGGAGTGCTGGGAAGGGAGGGAAGAAAAAAGTATTGAATATGTTTATACGGACATGTTATTATACTGCCTTGTGTGATGATTGATGACTCAGTGAAAGTCAATTTTAAAAAGTAGTCATCAGTCCTCCGCAGTTTCATAGTCTCATTGTTTTGTTTAAACATCTTTACGCTCTTGAATACCTCTCATTTATCTAATACCATCATTTTAAGCCACAGCAGGAAGTGGTTTTATGTGAAAAAGTCTAAAAACTCACTGTACATGACCCGCTCAGCACTCAACAGCAAACAGACACTGTGAGCAGTTAGCTGGTGAAGAATTTAGCAGTTAAAGATATTTCCCTCAGGAGTTGGCAGAGAAACTGAACTACAAGACGGATAACATTGGACATTCACACTTGAACAGGACTCCAAATGTTGGATAAAGTTGCTCCTGGATGTGTAAATAAGGAAATATTTGCAAACAAGTTTGCCATATCAATTTAAAAGGTGTTAATATGTGACAGTGTTGCGTCCACAGCTTGCTTCTCCTGCAAAGTCCTCAAAAAGACAAATATCACAGGCTTAAGGAGCTTTTAAGTAAGACAACAAGCACAGCTCTCTGCTATGGGAAGTTACACTGTTTTGTTGCACTCTGTGTATAAACAGTTAGTTCTTCTGAAATGGTCTGTGGGTGGACTTGAAGATCCTGTTATTGTTAAATATTCCCAGGAACTTAAGCCAGATAAATTCCCACAGGCAGCACTTTGGCTCATTAACACAGATTTACCAAAACAATTTATTCCACACACGACACATGATATTTTCTTCAAACAATGAGCCCCAAAATAACCAGAAAGACACAGGTGTCTGTGTACATCCAAGAATGAAATCTTCACATCCTTCCCTCGATTGCCTCAGCTTGAGTCAATTTCACCAAACACCAACTGTACACAACAGCACTCATCTTCACCACAAGAATAAAAAGGCGATTGTGTGGTTTTCTTTTCTCTCCCACACATTAAATCGGGCCAGTGTGTTGTCTGTTTTTCTCTGGAGAGAGCCACCTGTTCTCTGTGATAGCAGGCTGCTACTACTATACATCATACTGTCACTGCCAGAGGGAAGAGACACACACACACACACACACAGACACACACACACGACCGGTAGCTACCATGCAGCCCTAGATAGCTTCAGAAAATGGGTCTAGTCCTGCAAATCGTGTGCTGTGACACAATAACGCAGCTTATTGACAACGATAGCTCTCACAGCGCGCTGCCTACTGTGACAGTGGCAGCGTGAGGCTCTTAGGGGGAGATAATGGCTCCTTCACTTTGCATTAATGCACTGTGCCAGCACAAGGACAGGAACTCCAAGGACTTCTTCACTAAATAAGAAGGTGTTCGGCTTCACTTAAAATTTGGCAATATATGTTGCCATAATATTCACACAAAATATACCTGGCAATACTGTCAACATTTTTTGTGAAAATTAAGCAGCAGAAAAAGTCTAATTTTCTTTTGTTACAGTGACCATTTTTCATTTACATCTGGACCAGTGGTGGTCCTCAAATCATTGAGATGCTGGCCAGTCAAATAGCCCGCTAAGAGATGTTTGAAGATGACAAAGAGACCCATTAGAAAACATGTCATATGAAGATGCTTTAGTAGGTTGCGATTGACACGGTCAGTATTAGTGGCAGCGGTAATATCTGCAGCCTCTTCCAATCTCTACTTCAACTGCTGTCTTCAGGGAAAGGGGACACAGTCCCCTGTGCTCCAAAGAACATTTAGAGAAAATCGTTTGTCTCGGTGGCCATAAAATATCCTAATCAGTAGAGACACTTTTTAAGCACTTTCCCTTTTTCTGATTCTACTACTAATTAAGTAGTAGAACCTGGTTGTTGTTGTTTTTTTTTTAAAATGTAGCTCAAATCATGTTTCTATGTTTACGTGTTTTAATGTGTCCTGTTTTGTCCATGATATGTCAAATGTCTGCCCCTTTACCCACGCTCAAAAAAAAAAAATGCATACACACAGCAATTTCGCTGTAATAGTGGTATTAGTAACACTTCCTGCAGGTGGCTCACAGTACAACTTTTCAATAAATAGGCTGGTGGAAGACTTTTTTTTATACAGATTTGAAGGAGGTCCTCAGATCACGTCAGGATCCCCAGTTTACAAAGGGGTCTGCAGGTGCTTCATTTGTTTTAGTGGATTTTCCCAAGAGATTTCTCACTTCATTTGCCCTCCTCACTTCTTGTCTTCACTTCCTTTCAGTGACTTCCTGGCAGCAACGACAGGCAAGACAACTGGAATTCAACCATTTTGTCATTTTCTCTCGTTCTGCCCCTAAGGTCTCTTAAGCAAAGCTTTATTAGCACAACAAGGAGTCCGACACAACCATCCCCTCCTCTTGTTTTTCCTCAAGACACAAAGCTCGAGACTCAGCCTGCACTCCATGAGTCCTCACACACATACTGTTACTATCCCTCAGCAGACACCCACATCATACCCACCACATAATATGTAGGATTCAGGAACAGATATAGAGTATATCATTCATAATTATTATCTCATTACAGTATAATCACTTGAAATGTATAATTATTGTGCTTTTGTTACTATAGAATACATTTTTTATGTTTACAGATGGGGTACATGCAGAGTCCCTTGTGCAGCAGCCCAGAACAGACAATCCAAACCCCGGCTTTGAACAGGGCCTTCCCCTTTTTTTAAGCAGCCACCCTTGGAGAAGGTTGGAGAGTGTGGTTACACTGGTTACAATCTGTAACCACACAGCTAAATGCCACTAAATCCTACACACCGGACCTTTAACTGAAGCTTAATTATATTACCAAAGCTACACTGACCTCATTAAAAGCAAATTAAATGCACCTCAGAGTAACATCTTTCTGTGCCTGCAGCTATTCCATGTTTTGCCATTTGCATTTATATTACAAAGCTCTACTTTGGTGTGACGCTCAATAATCAATAATTAAGCATGCCCTGGATGTTATGTTGTGGTAAGTAGGCCTGGTGGTGTTGGGGAGAAAATTATTTTTAAGAGAAAAAAAAAAGTCCAAACGTGCTCAAAATCACTTCAATAAGGATAGCTTTCTATGTGGTGTTGAAGTTACTCATACAAGCAGTGATGAATGGAATAGACACGACATGATAATTACAGCTGCTTCAGCTCATCATTGCAAAGAATAACTGGGACCAAAAAATGCACTTAAGAAACCTGCTGCCCTAACCCTGCACACACACACACACATAGGTGATATAACTGTGCAGGAGAAACCTTGTTCACACGTGTCTTAGGATGAATGATCCATTCTTGCATAATGCTTATCCCCACGAGGGGCTAGCGAAAGGACAAAGTTCTCATTCCTAGCACATGCAGCATGGACGCCGATTCCTCCCTTCCCTGTGGTAGTAACACATTAGCAAGTCTTGTTCATTAGCAGTCGTGGGGAAAAGAAAACATTCTGGTGAGCTTTGGGAGAAGCTGTAAGATTGAAACTTTCTCTGCTGAACCAGATTCCCATCACATGGATCAGCAGACTCGAGGTATTTACACCAACCCTACACTTAGCGACCCATTTGATTAACAGTAAGTACATGCTATAAAACCCCCATTATTAAATGCCAGCTCAACTCAAGCAGAATCATCAAAGTAAATTGCTTTGTATTTGTGTCTTTTCCTTCAGTTACAAGCTGATAAAATAAAAAACCCCTCAAACATAAGCACTAATAACAGAGGATCTGATCCAATCAGATTGCTTTTAAGACTTAAACGCTGAAGGCACTCCAGAGTACAAACGATGAAACCATCTTTTGAAAGGTATCCACTCATTTACTCGACTCATTGCATTGTGAAGCTGTTAAATATCCTGATGATTTAAATAGGCCCGACTCATTTCCAGTTTTTGTCTAGGTTTTTTTCTGGCTGTGCCAGCTGTTGAAAAATTCCCTGCTGTGCTCGGTTAAAACAATGGAACCGCACAGGCTGAACTACGTGTGATGAACAGCTGTTTCAATAATGATATGTGCAGCAGCAAGCAGTGCGATCAGAGCCGCAGGTGAACCACACCTTTATACTGCTGCAGAGTGTTGACATTTTACACTTGAGAGTTTTGTTCTTGCGTGGGAGGCTGTCCAACAATGAGACACTTCTCTCTTCATAGGCAGCCCTAACACAGTGTTTCCCACACATTAACTAAGTCATGGTGGTGCTGTCTCCATGAAAACAAGGGGAAGTTTGATATTTGGTGCAGAAACGATGGCATGCTAAGAGTAAAACACGGAATTACTGCAAGTTGTGCTTCTCTACTGTACTTACTGAAAAAGGTAAATAAAGAATGACAAGAAGATAAACTAATGCCTCAGCAGACCTGCAAACGATTGAACATGTCCTCCCTTCCTTCCTTTTTCTTGGAAAGTGATATTAGGAGCCTGTCGTATGGAAAATAGGTGAACAAAACATTTGAGCCGCTCCAGACAAATATTAACTAGAGTGTTAGCTGTTATTGACACACTGACTGGTCAAAGCAGCTAAATGCATTCCACGCGATGATTAATAGCGGGTCACTGAGTGCTCACACACACACAACTCCGTCTGACTGTGTACAAATGTGGGAGGACATAAGCTATGAGGAATGTCTCACCCACTTTCAACACCCCTCACCCTTTTCATCTAAACACACGACATCCGTGCCCCAACAGTGCCCCCCTCTCTTTCTGTGGTTTGAAATGTGGAGGATGGGATTTTTCATGAAGCTCAGTCTACAATAAAGAGACAGCACATGTGAGTAAACACATTTGAGCTTGTAGGCAGATTTAGCTTACTGATTTTGAAGTGTTTGCTTTTTTGTCAACCTGGTACAAACAAGCACAGCTGTTGCTCTAGTTCACACACTTCCAATTCAGAAGTTGGCATGTGCGAATATATGTTTGCAGAGATAGAGGTCAGAAACATAATGAGTAAAAGACACGAAGAAAAAAGTGCAGCCGACACAGCTGAGATTCACGACCATTTCAACCGATTTGGTGCAGCTGCAGATGGACTTCAAATCGGCCTGATAGTGAAGGATGTCCCTTAAGTGCAACATCACTAAGAAAAATGATGTGTTTCAAATATTAGACATTCATTTGCATTTGTTCCAGTTTATGTATTTAAATTAGACATCAAAGAAGTTGGTGTCATGAAACTGTGCATATTTGATGTGCGGAAAAATGCATTTCAAATCCTATTTTTATGTCTCAGTGACCACAAAAAGTAAAGTATTTTGCTCTCTTCCCATTCATTTTGATGGGGGCCTAGATAGATTGGTAGCCTTGAATAACAGTCCAGGACATTGCCAAGATGGCTGCTGAGTGGTAAGACTTGCCTTGATGGACTTTGGTTGCTGTTAATACACTCTGAAGCAAAATTACGTAGAAATTGGCATTTTGTGCAATTTAGCGCTCACCACAGAGTGCAACGCCACTGCCATAAATACAAATCCCAGGTCTGTGAGACGTAATATAGGTACTACCCTCAAACAAAACTCATTACATCATAACAACGCCTACAACACTGAAGTTACACAGTGCAGAAACAAGTGATGGGGGCGGAGTGCCTAAGATAGAGACAACATTCATCCTATCACAAGACACTGTACCATCACAATGATTTTAAAGCTGCTATTTCAAATGGAAAAAAAGGTACATTATGATGCTTTAATGTGTAAAACTGGTGGACTTCACCTTTAAAAAGGAAACTGTTAAGTTGAAAAATTGATCAGGTAGCATGTTCTATATTTCAATATAGATTTACTTTAAGCTAAATGTCCTATATGGAGCTGTATAATGATGCGAAAACTAATTACTATTTGTAGTCTCTCTATCTGGAACTGTGGATGAAAAATGCCTGACAAGGAGGAATCCCTTCACTCCTTACAGAACATTACAACCTTTTGCTTGAGGTTGGATTTCAGAAATTCTCGAAAAGAAGTTGAAGCCAAGTTCAAAATTTTCAAGGCTGAACCCCACTCAAGACCAGAAGTGGCTGCTCAGGATCCAGGCCAGGGAGGCGGCTAAAGTCAGAGAACCTAGCTGGAGCCCAAAATAGGACAGAGCCATTGAGACTCCCTCAGCCCAATTTATCACCGTGCACACTGCTCGGCTCAGAGGAAAGGACGAGGGAGAGAAAAATCACACAGAATTATCCCTTCATCCGCCCCTAGGCCTCCACATGTGGTGCAAAGCAGGCTGAAAAGTCAGATGGACGGTGGAGAGGGAGGAAGGAGAGGCGTGTTTGGTCTAAACTAGTACATGAACATGTTGTGTGGAGAAACTTCACAACATACCAGAGTGAAGAATAATATTCCATGAGTACAAAAAAAAATAAAAATGGATGAATTAGTCATGGAGTGGATTTGGAACGGCGACTAATCAGGATTTGGTTAGAAATAATGTAGCTCTGATTTCCAACTCTTTGGCTGGATGCCGTTTCTCCTTCACTCTATATTTATTCCTTTAGCTCTCTATTCAACCCATCCTCCTCGAGGCTCTTGTTCTCTCTCCATCCTCATCCCTTCACTTTCTCTCTCTTTCTCTCCCTTGCTCTCTTCCTGTGTTGCAGTGTGATGTCACCATCAGAGAGCTAATGTGCCGTATCCTTAGGGTGCTGCATTCCTCCTTTCCGACTCACACAGCACAAATGAAAGCCAGAGCTGACACACACACACGCACACAAACACGCTCACACACACACACCATGTAGCTATGCAGCCTGGATGGAGTCGCCACCTCCCAACAACCTCGACAGTTTGCCTAATCTGTACCTTACATTTATGTGGTGTGTTAACAGCAAGTAGGGACAGCATTTTGTTGAATGTTTTCCAGTTTATCTTTAAACGCTTGCAAGTAACTAAAGGCTGAAATATGTGCAACTTGGGCAGTAACATGTCGATTAAAATGCTGATGATATGAATAAAAGTTTAACTGAGGAGGAGACAAAGAGTTTTGATAAAAGCTCTGTTAGCAACCAGAGTTCCATGGATGGCTGAGCTGGATGAGTAATAGAACTCAGAAGAAAATGTTCTGTTTTCTAGGAAATCCTTTTAGGGACTTCCTGAAAGTGCAAGATCCAAACAGGAAACTCTTGCAGAGATTACATGTTTTCCCTGGAGGATTTTCTCATCTGCCTGCTGTCTGTGTGTGAGACACCCCCACAGCCTACGGACACGGTCATCGTCAGATGACTAGGAAACAGAAACAGTGAGGAGCCTAAACTCAGCATTTTCCTGTGGTCTCTGTGTGCCCTTTCAGTACGACACTGGCCTACTTGGAAATCACCCTTGATGGAAAGTTGTCCAGACTAATCTTAGACAGGATACTGTGGAGCATTGTGTCGGCTGATAAACACCTACAGCTTAACAATAGAGTGAGTATGAGCTGCAAAGATGGAAAAAAAAATGGACATATGAGCTAAACCTTCGCCTTGGACAAACTACAGTAAGCGGACATTCACCATCCCTAAAGCCCAGGCTGGCACGTACAACGGGCGAAAAATGAAACACTCATTGTAGGTCAGTCATGCTGAGGGGAATAAAATGAGGCGCAGAACCAGGGTGAATGGCCTCTGGTGATCCTGGCATACAGTATATGGAGCTTTTGATCCATATTAGTTTTCCATGAAGGCTTTCGGGCAGACCTACTGAGCCTTTCAGCTGTCCTCTGAGATGACCTCAATAAGGGAAGAAGAAAAGAATGAGAGCTCACGTGCTGGAGACGTTAGATGCTCTATAATCACATCAAGCTTGTGAACTAAATGTAATTGGCTTGTGGACAATTATATTTACTTACATTTCCTGATGTTGCAACTTGACGGTTCTTATGGTCTAATTTTCAATTGTTTGTTGTGACATTGCTGTGCTTGTGCTCTGGTTAGGTCAAGGCACAAAAACCATTTGCATAGGGTGAAGAAAAACATCACGTATAGCTTAAAATACTTGTTTAGGTCGCAACAAACCTGCGGCAGCTGGAGATGTCCCCATTTACCGTCAAAAAATATATTTGTTGCTTCCACAAAATATATTTGTTGCTTCCACAAACACATATGGAAAATGTCCCGAGGTCTCCTTAAAAATACCCATAGTTGTCATTCAACATTCAACAAGACTACACCACTAAAACATCTGTTGCCTGTGTGGTCTTTATAGTTATATATGTTCAGTCTTATAATTAACTACCTTTATGACAAAATGCGACATTATTGACATGGTATCTTTTAAATTCACAAACAGCGTATTCATGACACAACTCAAACAAGCTCAACAAATTATCTATCTCTGTCTGTTCACTACCATACAAAGTTTTTTTCTGAAATAAGGTTCCGGAAAAAGGTGTGACTTCAGCTATCTATTACCACGACACTACTACCCTGATACAGCTGGCTCCAGATTACATCACTTATTAGACTGACAGCCAAAACCACCACTGGGGTGACAACCATCACGTCTGCTTTCACATTACTGTAGACCAGACTGGGGGTTTCTACGCACTTCCTTCCACTGCGACTGCACTGATATGTTTGTGTGTGTGTGTGTGTGTGTGTGCCACTTCCTCCTCTGAACACTACCTGCAAACAGCTGGGTCAGCAATCAGCTGTTCAGCTATGATGACATCATACTGTCTGGTGTAGTATCCACACAAACAAACATTTTGCATGCAAACAAACAGGCCAGGTCTATCTGTAGGGAAATATTTAGAGCGCTCTTCCTCCTCCTCCTCCTCTTCTTCCCTTCTTGTTCCTCCTGTGTCTGTCTGCCCTTTAGCATGCTGTGTGGAATAGGGACACAAGGGAGTAGTCCAGCGGATGCATGACGGAGTTCTGCAGGGTTTGCTTGGGTTCACGCCAGAAAACCGGTAGTTTTTGTTATGGGGAACAAGCCACAGGCCAGGGGAAGAGAAGGGAACAAGCCCGTGAGCGAAATGAGGGTCTGCGCTACAGTAGCCGAGCAGCACAACAAGGGTGTGGTGACTCCGAGAGGAATTTCCTCGGGACAGACTCATGTTTTAACACTTATCCATGACGGGCAGCAGAAGCCTGCACCACATAACCACACAGAATGGAAAAAAAGATCACTCACTCGCGAGCCTATACAAGTTACTTGTTTGTTTTATGATTTCCAGGAAAAAAAAAAACCAAACAAACATCCGATACGACCAGTCCTCGTTCACTGGTCGAACAGGTTTCCAAAGAGAAAGAGGCAACAAAGTTTACAGCGAGTAAAGATCGACCCCGTCTGCCTCGGCAGCTGAAGTCCATGTAATTAAATTACATAATGAAGAATATGACGGGGACAGACGAGGGCTGGGTTTTGTGTGCCAGGAATGCTGATATGATCCATATCTCCGAGGGGAACAAAAAAAAAAACAGGAGTGCCGTCGGTTTTCATACTTTTTCTTTCACGTTCGTCACCAAGACATCGAAACACTTTGATCCACATCGCTGGGAAAACAAACAAACAAACAAACAAACAAAAAACTTCCCAACAAGTTAACAGGTTTCAAGTCGCCGAGCTGCTGCTGCCATCAGGGTTCGTGAACGCGTCCTCAGAGGAGCGGTGGTCGTTTTTTTAAACTAGTTTTCTTTCGAACCTCAAAGTGGGTTTAATAAACACGAGGGGCTCTGGAAATTAAATGACAGGAAGAAAAGGCACAATTTGTTCTCTTACCTCTCCCACAGTGTTCCTTCAAATACCAGCGACCTCCGTGTTTCCCTCCTGCTGTGGCCCTTCCCTTGAAGCTGCTGTAACCAGAGTGAAGGGTCGAGGAAGCGGCCGAGCTCATACTCACAAGACCCGCCCATAACGCTGCGTTCAACGTCCGCTCGGAAATGTAAACAGAAGCTCACGACAAACTAGGGCTCAGTATTATTTTAATTGGCGGTTAATCCACCGACAGAGTCCCCCATTAATCGAGTTCTGTTTTTCACATGCAATGTCAGGAAATAACAAAGGAAGTCAACATATTCAAATAGAGTGACGTAGCCATGACGTATTTTTTGTGGATTTTTGATTTGATTTTGGAATTTTGCCATAAATAAGCTCTGTGACAAACGAGAGTTTGTGATACTCACAAGTTTTACTCTGCATCTTCACTGATCAATACCACTTTATGGTTCTCAAAGCCTAAATGAAATCACTAGAACTAAAAAACTAATGTTAGGTTATAAATAGGCTACATGGTGGTTGCATGACTTCCTTGTCATCACCACCACCAATCGTCTTACAACACAATTACCACACACATTTTCTGTAAACTGTTCAATGTAGAACTTGTAAAGTTAGTGTTAGAATAGTTTTCAATTAATGTCAATCTGTAAAGATGGACTAGTGAATAGGAGACATGATGACTTTTAAAGGCAGCAGCAAATTCTGTAGACCCATTTAGCGACTTGTAAGCAACCACAGTTTTTATGACTCGTAATCCTGTTATATCAAATTGTGGGACATATAATGATGTATCTTATGTCACAGAATAAAGTGTGTAAATATCTTGAGCCTGTGGTAACCACAGACCTTGATTCAGGCATTTAACGAAAACCAATAAAAAGAAATCTCAGACTTTGAGATGAGGGAACCTGATGTGCAAAAATGCTAATTATCTTCCAGGTTTTAGGACTACAAACTACACCAACAGCCCAGAGCCCAACGATATTAAAGTTACTAAAATGTATGATAAAATGACAAAAAAAGAGTATTTATTCCTCACATCTGAGACCCTTAAAACCAGGAAATGATAACAGTTTTCTCTAAATAAAATAGATGGTTTTGGTAGTACTAGTATCATCAGTAAAATTCATAAGATAAAAAAGAAAAGTGCACATTAAGAAAAATCACACATTTTAAGAATTTAAACAATTTTCCATGCCATTTGAATTAATCTGCACGTTAAACACATCATACTGAATATCATAACAGATCTCTACTGACATACACAAGCTATGCTTTGCTCTCACATTTCTTTGATTCTTCTAAAGTGTGCAATAGGGTCACTATGTTATATAAAGTCACATCAGTACAACACTCAAAAATTGGTGGTTGTATTTGTCATTTCACAAGCTCCATACATATTGAAAACACAGATGGAAACACAAAAAGCCTATACTGAACATTTTGCATAGCGGGTCATATAGATTCATATAGATGTTCTTGCATCATAGCACTCTATTCCCGACGTCACTTGAACGCAGCACAGCGCTTGAGATTCCAGCGCCTACATGCTATAGGCTGAGAGGATTCAACCGTTACAAGGTCCCCGCCCCTTTACGGTTAGAGAATAATGACATCATTTATATTAAGAGATGCTCTGTCATTTAAATTGTCAGCATGACCTGCGTTTTCTATCATGCTAGAAACAGAAGAATAGATCAAAGTTCTTCAGTGTCTTGTAATATCTGAGCTGGATACAACCTCTTCTCATCACTAAGCATATCTTAACAACCATCATTATTCCTCCTCCTGTAAGGATCTGGACTTTGACCCAGAGTGCTTTTCTCCCACAGTGCAACAGGAAATCACACAACAGGGATTTGAGCTTTTTAACATGCCATTCTCTCGGTGAATAAGTTCATTCAACCCTGAGAGCAGTACACTGTGAAAACACATGAGCTCAAGGGTAAGAGGGATATTTCACGACAACTTCTAACAGAAGGCATCCTATAAAACTCACAGTAGTCCATTATGCACACTCACATCTCTTATCAAGATCTCTACTCTTTAAATCAGGAAGTTTAATTGTGCCCAAAGAAAAACACCCAGCGGCAAACTTCTGTCGCTTTGCTTTTCTCTTCTCACAGGGGGAAAAAGAGGTCAAAGCAAAGATTTAGCTGTTTGTTGGTAACCACATCTTCCGCCTCGAACTGGATGTATTTCACTTCTCTGGCTTTTTGACAGTAATTTGGACATTTCGCTGCAGTTTCCATGGTAATACCCACATACTGTAGTTTCAGATAAAGCAGTGCAAAGCGGCACCTCCCAGTCCCATAGATTACTGATGCTATTTCTGTAAGCTGTCCGGGAGGCAGAGCTGCTGGCTGATGTGTCTTGACTGGAGGAAGATGAGTGTCTGAAGTGCTGCTTACAGTTCAGAGAGAACTTTAACCATGTATATGAACTTACAACATGCCAGCAGTCTCTATCATTCCCTCACAGTCCCTCTAATAACTGCTATTTGACACTATGCTCTTGTGGCGCATCTAAGTTCTGTAGATTTGGATGGTTGGATTGTTTGGAGACGTGGGAACTTTGATATTTACTTGAATCAGTCCACACAGAGTCAGCTTGGAGTCTGAATTACTCCAAGTTTTGAACTTTTTTGGTTAATTTAAATTGAAACGCAACATTCAGTGGGGCTGCTTGTGGGGGTGGAATAAATGTGTGCTTTCACAAGAAAATTCACGCTGTTGATCAATGATAAATCATTTTGACAGTGCAGTGCAACCTGGTCCAATACAAAGAGCAAACTATCATATTGGCTGGGTTGCATCGTCCAATTTAAAATACCCTACTCTACTAAAGGCACATAATCCAATTTTGGCTACTAGGAGTCAATACAAGCAAACAGTTCCTTTCTTTATCCTACCAACGGACCAGAACCCACAGATATTTATGTTACTGTCAAAGAAGAGAATCCATTCCTCACCTCTGAGATATCCAGGATAGGTTGCTGCTTAACAAAATAAATTCTTATGAATTATTAAACAATCATCATAATAGTTTGATCGTTTAGTCAACTAGTCTACAACAGTAGAGCGAATACTTCCACCAAGGTCCAACAGTCTCCTGTTGTACTCACTCATGGATACCAGCCACCTAAATATACATGATTTATTCCCCAGAGAATTTAAGAAAATGTTGAAAATCGCAAAGTTCAAGAAAGTGAGAAAAAGTTCCTTCATTTGTGCCTTTTTATCCAGATCTGAACCAAAAGTTACTGGGGTATATTCTGGGCTAAGACTGATCCTCCATCCAAGGTTTGGTGGAAATGTGTTCAATGGATTGTGTGAGAAACCAACCAGATACAAAAAAAAGACATTTGCCAAGTGTTGTGTCCATAGGTGGAACGTTGGGGTGCAGAGCCAGACTCTCTGGAGGAATGAACACCCAGAGTCACATCAGGTTGTACTCTGACTCTGAAGGGACGCTCAGAGAAAAATCTATTTTAACTTGTGAATTTTAAAAATTGATTCGTTTTCACTCCTGCGGCAGCAAACTGTGGAGGTGACCTCCGTTGTTGGGTGTTCATGTAGTGGAATTTTGACTGCCAAATGGAGCTGGCGGGAAAATGTACTTTTGTTACAGAGAGGAAAGGTGAAGCATAAAAGATAGTTGCATCATCCACCTGATCCCCCCCCAGATCAAGTGCTCATCACCACCCGATGAGAATATATCAAGCAGGGTTTAACTATTACAGCTACGGGCTGAATGATAACACAAATCTCTGCCTTTACACTGTTAAACCAAAACAAGTCTATGAACAATCCACCTACCTGCCTCTCAAGGGTGCAATCATTTCAAAATTCAGAGAAATCAGTTAAGATGTATAATGTCAAAATGAAAATGTAAAATGTCAAGTAGTAGATGTGTCACGGTGTTAAAATAAAGATATAATACTGAGGTGGAAATCCACACACAGACTGCCAGACATGATTCTTAAACTGTGCAAATGGATTACAAGACGGTAAACAGTATATGGCATTCTGTGGACTGAGCCTGGGGCAATGTGACATGCTCGTATCAACCAAAACTGAATTATAGAGTTGCACGGTAGACTCTAGTCTCAACATGTCCCCATTATGTGGTGTACTGTTGGGTTTAAAGGATTTTTTAAGGCAGTATTGCAGACTATACTGACATTGCTTCATTGTGTGGCAAGTGAAACTTTAGAAAAAAGATAAACTGCTGATCAACAAAGTTGCAGAATAAAAAAAAAAATCACATGCACAAGGTCTTTTCTAGATTAAATTCTTTTAGTTCTATACCTGAAAAACATTTTAATCTTAAATTAGACAGTGACAGCAGGAAAGAGACCGGATAGAAACAGGAAAGAAGGTGGATGAATCTGACCCAAGCCGCTGCAGGACAGACTCTACCAAGTGAGCTACCAGGGTGGCCCACAGTGACCCGAACCATTCATTGATTCATCAAAGCTTATGTAATTCAGCACTGTGGTTGTAGAGTACCTTCACCCCGAGGACACGACATCAAAACATCAATAACTTCTTTTATCTATTATCATATCTATCTATCAAACACATGCTGGGCATTTCTCATCTTTTCCCCCCCACACGAGTCATTATGGATCAGTGAACACAGAAAGCGAAAGAAGAAGTTTGAGGCAGCAGTGAACTACTGAGTCACCCATCATGCCCCAGAGGAAGTTTACTCATGAGAAAGGAGGTGGACGCCATGTCCTCACTTCACCCTTTTGAATCTGCTAACACAACTAAGTTGTGAGGACACAGTGACACTTAGTGGCATTACACACATAGTGCAACCTGCATGCACCTCAATTCGTGTGCCACGTAATCTTGAGAGCGATGGTGGTGACAAAGGAACAGAAGGAAATCCACGTCATCAACCAGTTTGCTGTCATTCTTTTGTCTGAAAATCATCAGACAACCATCTGAATGGTCTGGTTAAGAGACTGGAGATCGCATCTGGACTTGCTTTCATTACAAGTACTCAGAAAGCAAAGGTCCCACAGATGGTCAGCAATTACATTTCATACATTCTTAGAGAGACATTGTATTTGACATGGATCATCATGCAACAAATTTATAGTGTGAAGCAAAACATCTTAATACTGAAACCATAGGCTGTAATAGCAAACTGAAATGTATTGATAGAGCAAAGACTAACTGGGTTCAGCTCCTCAAATATGAATGTTATCTGGTTTCTTTATTTTTGGACTGTCAATCAAACAAACCAAGGTAATTTGAAAATGGTGTTACAGGCTCTAGCCACTTCGGATGGGTATCTTTCAATGTGCTGACATTTTAAAGTTGAAATGCTTATAACCAGTTAATTGACAATATAACTGGTGGGTTAATCAGTTGTGAAAACAATCCATAGTTGAAGATCAAAGCTTCACAGTATCTGTACTGATGCACCTTGTTTGCCAACTTTTGTAACGGTGATTATGCCTCCCCTACCTAATATACAATCAATGAATAATTTATCACAATAAAAGTTTTTAAAAAAGGGAACAGAGAAGGCGGATCAGACAATAACACGTCTGAAATAATCAACAAAATATCAGCCATCATGTTCAGGTAAACAGTGTAGTGTTCAATGCTCATATGGAAGAGAGATTTAAAAAACAGTGAAAACAGTTGTAAATGGAACAATACATTAATCAGCTAAACAAAACATAAAATGAAGATAAGGATGTTAACAGGGTTGTTTTGACCCAACGTGAATGTGAAAAATGTTTTGTAGGAGTATTGTGCTGTGACAACAGTGTAAAAGGAAACAAACCAAAACATGAGGAAGTGTCGGCTGGAGTGCTCTGACCTGGACTGGATTTTACACATGGGTGGCACACTGGCCCGAGTGTGTCCGAGAACATGTATCATAACAAACACTTCCTTTTCTTTTTCCATTCTACATTCATTACTGCTCCATCCGCCTTTAACATTTGGTAAAAGTGCATTTAGGCCTTACCACTAGAGGGCCCTCAAATCCCACACATGTTATCATTCAGTACTCCTTAATGCTTTTCTTTATTCATGATTGCATAATAATTCCTTTTTTTTATATAAGGTGTGCAAAGAGACTAATTTTACCAACAGTGACATCCCCTTGAACCAGTGCTGCCTACTGTTCATGCTCATTCAGCCCCTTCAGAAGACAAGTTTAGGAGTGTTAAACTAGGCCAAAACAGGATAAAAACGAAACGTATCTCTCCACAAGACGACATTTATAAACGCCGACCTCGTCTGCCACCTCCTACTCATGCTCGGAGCTGATTTTTCTTCAAAATAGTGCTATTAGTGGCAGAGAATGTGGGCTCACTGGTTTTCTGCTCTCCAAAGTGTCTTTTATCTTGGCTCCCTCTGGTGTCTTTTTCCTCTGTAAGCTGGAGTCAGTTGAGTAAAAGACACTGCTGGGAACAGAGAAAGAGTGAGTGAAACCCACCCCCGCCTCTCACATAAAATGCTCCCAAATCGGAGCCAATGGTCTGCACGTATTGTTATTAATTACGTGTCGGTGTTGTCGTCAGGGGGAAAATGAGGAGTTCAGAGGAATGAAGTGAGGGGAAAGGGGGACGCAGGTGGGAAAGGAAGGGTGATAGAGGCGCAAGACGGATGAATCAATGCAGTGTAGTCCCACTGGCAGCAAATACAAACGGACTGAATTGCTTTCAGTGGCCGTGCTTTGCACAGTGATGCCTCTATGGGGTTTTAGACACACATCTGTATGGATGGGATGCCGTCTGACGATCAGGCAATTTAAACCTGTAGGAATGTGAATCCAGGCGGGACAGACTTTTGTTTAGCAGACAATGTTTGCAAGGAGTTTAAAAAACAATTGCCTCCCTCTTGTAAAGCTTTACAGGGATGAGCAGGCCCACGCAAACATAAAAACCAGGAATTGAGGAGACAGTAAAAGCATAATCCCGTTTCACCTCTGCCAAATATCCAGCTGTGCTGCTCCAAAATGTAAAGCTAAAGGCGTGCACTTGTGCCTGTGTTTGTGTCAGACCCTCTAATCCAGCTTATGTACAAGAAGCCACAGCAGGGATGCAGGGATGGGTTAAGGGCACAATATCTGCTAATACTTTGCAATGCATGTAGAAGAACAGTCTCTAAACCTTAAGAAACTATATGCTCCCTGCCTCTCTCTCTCTCTCTCTCTCTCTCTTTCTGCTCTGTCTCTCTTTACTGTACGATATAATACAATATAAACCTGACAAATATATTTGCAGAAAACTTTTCTCTTCAGCTCTCAAACGGAGCCTTTTTTTTTTTTTTTTATCCGATTCCATCCTGATAAGAACTAAAGCTGTTTACGAGATTTAGAGAAGGAAAGAGAGAGAGAGAAAGGTTGTAAGAGCGAAAGACAGAAAAAAATTGAGAGTGAGAGAGGATTAAAAAAAGAAAGACAGAAGGAGCAACAGATATTCGGGTCCCTGAACCGGCGGTGTGGAACAACATAATCCAGGATTTTTATGGCCGTTGTTTTTCCTGAAAAGCTTTTGGATTATGAGTGGCTGTTGCATTATAACGCCTGTATCTCATTGTGCTCGGCAGATTACATCCCGCGTCCCCGCTGCTCAGATGAGTGGAGCTGAGAGGTCAAGACACAAGGAGGGCGAGAACAAAGAGTCCAGGGGAGAGTTCCAAGTCTTGAATTCTCTCTATTTTTCTCCTAGTACACATACACACCATTTTTTTTTTTCTACACTACCCTCTATCGGCCCCCACACACCGTGAAAGCCATTAAGAAAATACAGCTTTTGTTTGCACTGTTCGAGCCAGAATGCCTCCTGAACCAGTGTCATCATCTTCACCACTGAATATTTTAAAAAGCCGTGGAAACCCGTCTCATGCACCCTCTCTCGTTGCACTGAGACAGCGTTCCAGCTGGTGTGCATATCATCCTCCATGTATGGGATAACTGACTCCCATCACGCATGGACATCTGAGAAGTTAAGGATCATCACTCTGGGTCCTCTTCTTGTTCCAGAGGGGCCCGTGTGTGACAAAATAGGTGTCTCATGCATTTCTAAACAATACATACAAACATTTTGTATTCTACTTAGTCCTTTATCAGGCCGTTCTCACCGGAAAAAAATGGCTGTATAGGTTGTGTGTGCAAGCAATTTAGTTCGACCCGTATTCATGTTTATTGTTTGGTGGTGCAAGAAGTAATTATGAGGGGAGCGAAAGATAAAATTAAGTGATGTAATATTAGACTGTTAAACTCCATACATGGGAGAGGATGGGGTCGGTGGTCGGGACAAACAAGGACAGGAGTTACGCTCGGAAGACTGCTGTTTGTGTCTTGTTGAAACCAAAAGTCGTCTGTGCGAATCTACCCCAGTAGTTTTGGTGCCTGAAACTAACCAGGGTATTTTTGTGCCTCAACATAAACAAGTTGTTTAAGTGTTGAAACCCAACCTATTTCTTTTAGTGCCCAAACCTAACCAAGTGCTTTTAGTCTTAAAACCTAAACAAGTCATTTTAGTACCTAAACCAAATCAAATTGTGGCGAATTCACATTAAAGACATGATGACGAATGTTGTTTTGGAGTTGTTTAGGTATGAGGACCTGTTGTCTATGGTTAAAGTACAGGTATGTTTGGCTAAATCAAATTGCCATCATGGTCAAAGGAAACCAAGACTGAGAAGTGGAAAAAAAGTCAAATTCTTCAAAAACATTAGATATGAAGAGGTTAGATTTTATTTTCAAGATGTAACATAAAAAACGTATGTAAGAAAACAAAAACAACAATAACCAGTACAATTATCTGCAAACATACAGCAAACTTCCCATAAACTGCATACGGTGAATAATTCATTTGAACGGGATAGAACAAGTGAATACTTATCAAGTCCCACATCCTCCTTTTTTACATTTTATCAATAACATTTAATCTTAAAACATAAATACTGAAGCTCTCTAGCTCAGTGATCACCATACACATCTTATTCAAATAAATGAAGTCAAAATAGTTAAACTCTAGTTTCAGATTTGGTTGTCCAAACGACTTGGATCAGAAACAATGTGTAATTCCCGCAGAGGACATTCAGTTCCAACAGACGTGTCCCTGCTGCACTCCTGTTGTGTCTATGTTAGTGTGCAGCCTGACAAAACATAAGAAAGTGACATTTTGAGAACAGAACATCAAATAGCGACACTCTTCATTTCCTCTATGTCTTGTTTATCAAAGTCAAAAGTGGATATGAGGACACTGCTGTCATGGATGTCCTCAAGCCAGTGTGTGTGTGCGTGTGTGTGTGTTTGGGGGGGCACTGGACCACTGAGCTTATATTTCAAAAGAGGATTTATGATGTTGTTGCCCATTTGTCCTTTGACAACACTAGTGTGGATAAGATAATAAGAGTCATTACATCATCATATCATCTTAAGAATTTTATGCAGTAGTGATCCAAGATGTGTTTTTAAATCAATTAAATCTTCAATTTTCAGCATGTGATTTAATAAACAGTCTGATGTTCTGTCTTACTGCTTCTTTTCAGTTATTTTTTTTAGTTATACATATAAAGTATGCGAGGTGCAGTTATGCATATTGTTTGTACAGTTGTTTCACAAACTCCCCCACAAAATAAAGAGCAATAAATGCAACTTTACCTGCATTCTGCAACAGCAAAATGGCAAGCAGAGCATCACAGAAGTTCTTTTGTGAGGCAGCGTCCTCCAGCTGTCCCTGGAGGATCTCCAGGTGCTGCCATGCCAGCTGGGAAATGTTGTCAGTCACTCTGTCATGTTGATCTTAAGTGTTAGGTTCAACAACTGCCTACGGTCAGATCTACAGCATCTACCACGTCTTTCTCAGGGGAAAAATGCTCGGGTTAAAAAAAGATGATGCTCCCGTGGTTTACCAAATCACAAGGAAAGGTGGGGATTCATGTAAATGCCTGCATTTAGGATGGGTGTGGAAAAGAGCTTGAGGTGATGATAACATTCAAATATCTCAAATTTGATTCACATGAGTGACACATTTTTCTTCCAAATTCTTCTTCAAGATCAGAGCATCTTTCTGGATAATGTGACATTGTAAACTGGAGGCAGACTGTGAACTCAGTGGTTGGTTGCTTATGTTGCATTCACGTGCTCCTTGGATGGTCCAGTTTCCCGAGTTGGGAAGTCATTCTTCTGACTTCAGTGGGTTCATGTGGGTTATGTTGGAATGTGGGAGCAACATGGACACCAAAAAAAAATAAGCTGTTTCCAGTATTTGAGTGACAAGGAGGTACATAGGAAATGTTCTCTTTTTCCAGTTGTTGTTCCAACTTGAAAGGGTGGAGAGGTTTTCCGATAATTCCGACAGTGCATGAGGGCACCATTCATTTTAGAAAACACTAGCAAGAAAACGTGACTGCACTTTACAGAATCCTCTTGGATAATGCTATTTTCATCAAAACATTTTTTTCCCTCCCTTTTCATTTCTAATGCATGTTTGTTTCTTTCTCAAGCTTTGTTTGTTTCTATCAGTACATGTAGCATCACACACCGACTGGATTAAGAAGTAAACGTGCGTCTGCATCAGCATGTTCTGTCTAGGCGTAGTTTCTGAATATCTCCACCCTGTAAGGAGTTTTCCAAAAAGCTCAGTTTTCAGTGACTTAAGACAGCATGTTTTGTGTGTATAAGCAGAATGCATAGACAAAGCTACGTCTAGAGAAAAACCTGTGTCTGTGTAGACTGGGCCTGGTTGTGATGAGATCATTGAACTCACTTCCATGTACTGTAAGTGACATTTAAAGTGCAAGAATTAGACTGAGAGGAGATCAGTGTAAGGTATGTCTAGGATGTCTGTAATGTAATTTTAATGGAGCTAACTGTAATGTAGTTACCGCTAATGAGAGTCTCAAGCAAGGCTCATCTGGCTTTCATGCTGCGATGCAAGGCCATCAATTAGCAATGAGGGCCTGGACCAGTCTTTCATGCTCATAGCAGCTCTGAAGGAATTAGTCCGTTTGAACATTTACATCTTTGGGTGAGAGAAAGAGAGAAGCAGACAAGAGGAGAGCGTGGAGTCGGTATGTTGCACCCTGCTGCTATCTGAGATAAAGTGTTCTTTGCCGAGGGCAGCTCTGTCTTTCAACTCAACTTACAGCCTGCGATAAGTGATCTACTGTAACTTTTTTACTCTGTAACTTGCATTATTCTGAGTTCTAAGAGGCACTACTTCAGTAAGAAAAAAAAAAAAAGCTTCTTCAGCTTTTTCATTTCATTAATGAATGCAGAGATGTCTAGATTAAGAGAAAGGCTCAGGAAATAACTTTTAGGATTTCCTTGAAGTCAGTATCAGTTTGAATTTTCATCAGGAAAAGTCGGGCAGAGTACGATACACAAGGCATGCGTCCTCCAGTCTGTAGCACGTGTCCACTCTGTGTACACATGGACCGCATGTCTCTTACACTCCCTGAGGGACGTGATTAGTCATGTATGAGTCCAAGGAGAGCAGAAGAAGGAGAGTGACTGACAGACAGAAGGAAACGCGTGCAGAGACAGAGGGGAGTGCGACAGCAAGCGTTAGTAAGGCGAGGGTTAGCGAGAACAGAGGAGCTGCCATCCAAATGGATAACACAACAGGCAACAAGCAACAACAACAGTGACAGCTACACCTTCCAGCTGCTGGCTTTCATATGCTAATGCTGGTATTTCTGCCTGCCAACTCAACGCAGAAGACAATGTGTGTGTGTTTGTTTGCGAGTGTTTATTCCAAATGAAGTGATGCACTCAGGACTCCGTGCCACATGGTACTGGTAATAAGAATCATCTGGCAAGGCTCTGAAACACATGCACATGAGCACACATAATACTGTGTGTAAAGCTTTCATCCTCACTTTGATGTTTTTACGTGAAACTGTACTGTACCCAGGCACGTTTAGTGAAGCCAGTGAGAATATTGTGACAGTTGGCAACAAATCCCATGAAAAGACCAAAACCAACAGTTAAATCAGTCTACTAGCATGTAATGCCTTTGGAATGGGAAACTTGTATGTTATATCCTATCTGTCGACCTTACTTGTTATCAAGAAAGTGCAGCAGCGCGGAGAAATTTGAAGAAAGGGCACTTGACCACGTTTTGTCCACTGGAAGGGCACTTTATCGTGTTTTATCTGCCATATGGACATCCAAGAGGGCACTCTCGTCATGTTTTTCTTTTTCTAAACCTGGAAGAACCAGCATGCAATACCACAGATGAATTCCAAAATTATGTTTCTTTATTTTCACTTTTTTTATTTCTCTCACAAATACTAATTTCCTGTTGTAACAATGCTATACTTACACTTTGGTTAGGTTTAGTAAAAAAAACAAAAATAAAACAACAACACTTCTTTAGGCTAAGGAAAACATCATGGTTTTGCTTAAAAAATCTGTTTTGGTCATCACAAACATGGCTGGACATATCTTGTCTCCTTAAAAACGCCTGGTTTTGATGGAAAAGAACACAGCTGGAAATCATCCCAGACTCCTTGAAAATGTCTAGTGTGAACACTGAAACGCCATGGTCCCTCATCAGACATATCCAGTAGTTTCCCATTTACAAATGCAGAGAAGCAGACTTGAACTGTGGTCACCTGCTTGGCATCTTTATCGTCTGTAACTCAAGTCATCACCTTGTTAAGTTCATAACGGTGAGCGTTAACAAAGTATTTGCTTTTTTCCCAATTCAGCAGTTTGACAGCAACATTATTTAAAGTTTTTGCCAATATGGCCTATTAATCAGTTCTGTTTTTAGTGCCTACCTCTAGCTCCTGGGGGAAAAAAATCAGATGCGACTATGTTCACCAGTGATCAACTAATTGTGTCTGTCTGCTTTTAGGTGCCGAGCAGGTAGTGTACAGTAGATTTTAGAGCTTTTTTCACTGTCAACAGCAGCCTGCAGCAGCCAAAACTGAGCAGAGAGAGTGAACCAATACAGTCATTTGTGTGCTGGACATCTAAACACTGAGCTGAAACTTACAATAACACTCTATAAAAAGCTGAGTGGAGCTGCAGATTTCTGAGCTTATTCTCTAAAGGTTCATGAGCGGTCCCTTTTATATTGTCACAATGTCATTCAATACATTGCTGTCATAATAATATTAATTACCACCGCTCCAAAGATTTACCTCTTCAATTGCAACCAATTGGCTAAAGGCTGGGGTTTTGGTCTTCATGGGATATGTGGACAAAAACATAGAACAGCAGTATCATCCTTTTAATCTAATAATAATAATAATAATAATAATAATAATAATAATAATAATAATAATAATATCTTTAATATAATATAATATCTTTTTCTCTGAGGTTTGGCATGTGGCAGCTGCCTGGCTGTACATTGTCAGCACTCATTAACATCTGAGATTATTATGAGTATATGCAGGAACATGTGTTTGAACGGATCATCTCACAGTCCAGCAGCGTTTGTCTCCATTTCACCTCCTCTGTCGAGCTGATTTACCATTCGCTTCACTGACAGAAGGTTATGTGTGTTGTGGGTTTTTTTGATGCTCTGTACGTACCCTGTACAGATTGCGAAACCCCTGAGGAAATGTGATTTGGGATTTTGGGCTTAAAGTTGACCTGAAATGATTCTGATTAGACTTTTTTGAGATGCTCTGTAAACTCTGCAAGTGGATCCCTTGTGTCCTGGACAGAATGTGTAAATGCAACATTGTGCATGGAAACAGTGGTCAGCAGCACTGGGGCCCCAGAGGGGACAGTCCTGTCTACGTTCATCTTCACCGGCTTCACCCCAGACTTCATCTACCACGCAGAGTCCTGCAGTTTGTAGAAGTGAATCTAGTTTGATTGGTGAGAAGGCAAATGTCAACATCCATTCTTATTATCTATTGCAGACTTCTTACTTATTATGTATTACAATAAATACAAAGACTGTTATCTTTGAGTGGCGTTCTGGTTTATTATTTAAATACTGTTATTGCATTTTGCACATTTATAGATCCCATTTCTCAGCATTATTTTTTTTTTTTAATGTTGTGATATAGGTTGAATGAATATGCTGCACCTACTTTAACATGTTTCTTATTTAATTTTTTAAATTTGATTATATATTGTAGTATATGTGCACATATTCTGACTAACCAATCACCAGAATAAATGCTAGCATTGAAACTATTTAAGGTTCAACTTTACTTCATCCTGGTTAGGGTTAGGATAACTTCAAGTTTTGATTGAAAATACCTGTTATTTTGTTGCCACAAAGCACAGCTGGACTTTGTACCTACATCTCCTTCGAAATATGCAATGATGCCATGTACAAATGCTGACATGCAGTCTCTGGTCTGTGACTCTACCACCATCCCCTCTGCTTCCAGGTGTGAAAGTCAGGGTATGTACACGTAATGTGAATGTGATATGGCACGTTTTGAAAAAATGTCACATGGAACGTAGCGTGGACGTACAAATGTGAACGCATCAGTGGTTTGCAGACTGTTGCCAACATTTTCTCCTGGCAACTGCACTGATTTTCACGTACTTCTTATTCTTCTTAATGTTCTTATAATTCCTCTATGATTATATGTTTATATATATATATGGGAGCAACTGTACCAAGACCAATTACCCCTGGGAATCAATAAAGTATTTCTGATTCTATCACGGCCTCCTTGTGTTTGTGTGCGTGCTAACATGTGCAGCTCCGTGAACACACAACGCGTCTTTCCAAGGCTGCCATGCGGTCCGTAATGCTTCTCTCTATGGGAATTGATTACCTATTCTGTGGAAGAAATGCACCAGTGTCTTTGATTGGCACATGTTTGATCCCTCTCTGTGTCATTGGGAGGCCACCAACTGCAGTGTGTCTGTGTGTGTGTGTGGGTGAGGATGTATGTGTGCAAATGCCACAGATCCCAAAAGAATTGGGTTGATTTTTGAGGGTTTCCAAGCAGCCCTGGGATCCTGCATGCATGTGTGTCTCTATTTGTTATCTTGCGGTCCACATGCCGAGTTTAACCGTGCTGCCAGAAAGACAAATCCCATGCTGAGGTTACCCATGATTCAACCCGTGTTACTGGAGAGAGAGAGAGAGCGATGGAGAAAAGGACAATGATTTGGTGTATCAAGAACATGATATGGAGGGATCGGAGGGTGAGAAATAAAAACTACAGGTTTGCCGAAAAAAAAAGGTGAAAATAGAGGAGAAAAGGAGAGTGTTGAAGGCAGAAGAAAGTGGGCAGAAAGGAGAGGAGAGATCAGTAATCTGAACTCTTTGTCAGAGTTACAGATTAGCTCACTGGGTGAAATGATATATGACTGGCACCGGGCCTCCGCACATGCACACGCGCACAATCACACCCCCACTATGGATCAATTACCCTGTCATCCATGTGTGCAACAATACATCATCACCTCGATTACATCTTTCACACACACACACACACACACACACACACACACACACACACAAACTCTGGCACTCACATGCGGACTCCTATATATAGTACACACACAGACACACACACACACACACACACACACACACACAGACGAGAACTTCAGATGTACTTTGTTTCATTGACTCGGCTTTGTTTGTGTGTTCAGTGTTTTACGACCAAGTTTCTGTCCTGCCTGACTTTCTGTGGCCTTAATACCTATTACTGTCTATCTGTTTCTCTTGCAGCCAGAGAAGAAAGTGCACACCCCGCCCCCGCATGCACGCACGCGCGCAGCATGCACACACACTCACGCACGCATGCACGCACATGCACGCCACAGTCACATACAGTTACCCCCTAGAGCCAGTGGGGCTGCTTCCTCAAATGAACTGCACTGGTCAGAGTGACTGAGTCTGGACAAAGTCATTTGTTGTGAGTAAACTTCTTTGGGCAGCTCAGGTCACTTCAGGCAGCGGTGGAAGAGACTGCGACACACACACACACACACACACACACACACACACACACACACACACACAGACGGGTCAGTGTAGTCGAGCATGGTGTCGATCACCCCTCTGCTCCTGTTGTTTGGTGTAGTCCACTGGGAAATGGCCATAGCTCAGCTAAAGTGAGTTCAATTTAATTTGAACTTCACACAGCTGAGGGAGAGACAGAGAGGGAGAGAGAGAGAGAAAAGAGAGAGCCTATATTGTTTTGTGGTGTTTGAAGTGACACAAACATTTCAGACTTTGCTCATGTCCTGCATCAAATCCCCTGAGAGTTGTTGCTGACGCATCTGGAGTTGTATGTGTGTGTGTGTGTGTGTGTGTGTGTGTGTGTGTGTGTGTGTGTGTGTGTGTGTGTGCCACCTGACACATTAGTCCATGCCTCTTCCTGCTTGTCCGCCAGTCTGTGCCGACAACAGACGAATAATAATCTGGTGTACCCAACAGGTCTTGGCGCAGCCCATATGGCCTTCTTCACATTACTGTACAGAGTATCGTTTACGTTCATTGCATGCGCCTTTTTCTAGGCAGCGGTTTCGCCCTGAGTCCGCTAGGGAGCGCTGCTCCACTTCCCAGCAGACAGTCGGAGCAGCGCTCTCCATCTTCCAGGCGGACAGACAGGAGCGCACCAACAGTCTGCCTGACTCCCCGACCGCAGCGCACCTCTGTCCCGCCGCACTGGGCTACTTTCTCTTCGCCCCGTTTAAAAAGGACGAAAGGGGAATTCTGGGTGCAAAAAAACTCCCCTTCTGACTGGGGAGGTGCGGCTTGATGTTTCCTCCATGTTGGCATGTCTTAATAACTAAGTTTTCTGCCTCACCCGCTGAGCAAAAGGAGGAGGAGAGGAGCGGAACTTTCAGGGGAGCCTTTCTCGCACCGGAGTAACGCTGCGCGCTGGTTTTAACCCGGGAGGTCACATCTGCCGCCGGCTCCCTTTCTCTCCAGCGGGGGTGGATGGTATGCTACAACTTTTCCGCTCCAGTCGAACCTGAGAGAGGAGCCGTTTTATGGTGCTGGAGAGGGGGATGCGAGCCTCTCCTCCGTGTCGGATAGCGGAGCGGCTATGAGGAGAGAGGTTCACCTGCTGGGCTAACAGAACAAGAGCACACTGCACCAACAGGTATGGATCACCTGCACAGAACAGCCGGGCGCATCTCATGGCTTATTCGCCCCCCCGTAACTGTATGAAAGTGTGCTTGATAAAAAAAAAAAAAAAAGAAGTAAAATTGTTTCACACCTGCCACGCATGAATCAGACTGTAGAAACTGTTATCTCCTCTCTGAAAACCATTTACGCACAGAATGGATTATCATCTGTTCCATTTAAGGGAAATGACAGGGATTTGGTTTATGAAGGCATGAGAGCAGTGCAAAAAAAAAAAAAGAAGAAAGAAAGAAAGAAAGAAAGATTGCTCATGGTGAAATCCCATCAGCCCGCTCTGCTGTGGCATCACTTTTATTATCACGCTTGTGATTTTATAGCGAAGACAAATGATTGCGGTTGTTTCAGGTGTTGCACAGCCTGCATAGACTTGCCTCTCACTCTCTCTCTTCCTCTATTCTCCTCTCCTCTCTCTCTGTCTCTCTCTCTCTCTCTGTCTCTCAGACACACACACCCACGCAAGCAAGCACGCACGCACACACTCAGGGGCGCGCAGGTCTCAGCTGTGCGTATACGGGCATATGGCGAAGGATTCAGTGCGCTATTCTGGGCTGGAGCTGGTGTTTAGCGGTCTTGCTGGTTGGTTCTACGAGCTGTTCTATGTCCCTGTGAACACTGTCTTTACATGACAGGTGTGTAATGTGGATATACTGTTTGTGAGGAGCTTGTTCCGGAAACGAAAGCTGTGGTGGGCGTCTTCTGCGCAGCACCGTGGATCACCTGACGCACTGTAGATGGTGATGCATACGATGACCTTTAATGGTGACAGTAGTCCATCAGTTTGGCTGCAGACTGTTTGCCGAAAGGTTTTACAGTGGCTCCTTTTGCGCTTGAAGTTCACGCTTGTGCCTCTTCATCGTGTTATTTCATGTCTGTTGCTGGCCTTTTCACAACCTTGACTCATTTATTAATCCTCCTGCGTGCCCCACAAGCCGGTTTGAAGCAACCAAAGATGGTCACCCCAACTGTGTGTGAATACATTTTTGACACACTCCTGCTCCATCTGTCTCTGACTCTCCCTCTGTTTCCAAGCGCCTCTGTGAAGAACACAGAGGAGCCGGAGTGAGTGAGCTCCTAGAAATGAAGAGGAGGAAGAGAGCTGACAGGGAGACGTGATTGACAGCAGAGAAAGAGGAGCGGAGCAGGGAGGAAGATTGGATGTTGAGGTTTATGGGGAGATACAGGACTGCATTAAGAGAAACAAATGAGCGGTTGCTGATTAGATGCTCCCGGACTGCCTCTCAAATGTATTTTTAATATGGCCACAGGCTGATGAATGCCATCATGAAATGTTACATCACCGGTTTATTCAATAAACACTTTTGGTTCCCTGCTCACATGACCAGCCACAGCTGTGACAAAGAGAGGAGTCGGCGATGGAGGGCAAAACAGCCTCAGAATTTCGTATGCATTTATGTAATCAAGTAATTACAAATCGACGTTTATACCCCGTCGTTTAGGAAACATTTAGTAACCGCGGCCTCCCTCCTGCGACAGGCTGCTCCAGGGCTCCAATGAATAAAACACAGTGTAGTACTTTCCTCATGTTACTGAGATATGAATTGCCATGTTTGATGAAGCTACAAAATGAGGGAGACAATTAAACAGATATAACACGAGATAGAGGCCGACATGTTACAGAAGACAGATGTGTGTGTGTGTGTGTGTGTGTGTGTGTGTGTGTGTGTGTGTGTGTGTGTGTGCGTGCGCGTGTGAGTTTGTAGGTGCACTTGTGCCTTCATCTTTTCATGAGCTGGGCTTTTGGATGAGGACATGTTTGCAAAGTGAATTTGTGGTTTTTGAGGTTTTAGGTTAGACCAGGCTGCATTTTGTCAAAGTATAAAAGGATGTGGAGGACTGAGTAATAATGGTGTGAGGGTGCCGACCTGTTGTCACACTCACATTGGGGGCACTGTCCCCTACAAACAAATCCATGTATTTCAGATGGAGACCTGGTTTTCAGAGAAATTTGATCTGATCGACCGATATGGTTATTTCAAGGCCAACACTGAAGCCATTCGTTAGTAACCTAGGAGACCAACAAGCAATTTGCAGTAAAAATCTGATCTGAAGATTTTTAATCAGAAGAGAAAGATCTTCATGACTTTATGTCTAAACAAACTAAAAGAACAATCTCTAAGATTTCATGACTTATATAAACTAAACAGACAAACTGACGTTAAAGGACAACACAACTTCATACTGTTTTACTTTGTTTATATGTGGCGGACCCTGCCACCCTTCTAGCTTCAAACAGCAGTGTTCTGTGATCTCATTTCCCCCTGAGAGCTTGTTTATTCACCTATCCACACAATAAATATTTCTGAGTTTGTATTATTACCTCATTAATATTAAAAATATTACAAGTTTTGAGTTTGAATGTCTTTCTGTCCAAAACTACATAGTGCCCCTTTAAGCACAGTGCTTCTGATAGTAAGTCATATGCTTAATATTAGTTATTACCACACCATATTTCTTTTCTCTCTTTTTCCCCCCACTATATTTTCACTTAAAATACTTGAAAGCACCATCAGCTGACCAAACCCGACCCCGACTTGGGCATCATTTCAACATTTCTGTCGGGTATCCATGCTCTATTTTCTGTACCATATTGCAGTATATACTTAGCTGTTAGTTTGAGGAGGACAGTGAGAATAGCCGACTACTTAAACCGATTTGAAAAGGAAATTATACAGTTCTAATGGACATTAATGAGTTAAGATGTTTCCCGTTTTTTGGGCTTGTTATAGCTTAATTACATAACGATTAGTGGAAATACGACAGGAAACAGGGGAGATGACAAGCAAAGTAGGGGATAATACACTGCTTCACAAACCAGCAGCGTAATCTAATGTCATTCCTTATATTAGGAAGGTCCTCTCTCTCTCTCTCGCTCTCTCTCTCTCTCTCTCTCACACACACACACACACACGAAACACAAAGAGTCATACTCAAAAATACAGCAAGCTTTCATGTGTCCCAAAACTTTTTTATGTCTCTTTCACACACACACACACGCACACACATGCACACACGCGCACACACACGCACCTGCATTTCTCTTACTCACTTCCTTTATCCTTTTCTTCTACCAGTAAGCCCTCTGAGTCATGGGAATAATGTCAAATCTTCTGTCTAGAGAAGAGACAGAGGGAGAGACCAAGAGACCAACCAGAAAGAGATAAAAAAAAAAAGTACAGCACGTGTCCTATAAAAGGTGATCTCTTTTTCATTTTCCAGCTCGTGTAGCTGTGCGCAATGAGAGGAGAAGAGGAGAGGATGACAAAAGGAAAAAAACGAGAATGAGAATCAGGAATGAGAGAGAGAGCGAGAGAGAGAGACAGAGAGAGAGAGAGAGAGACAGAGAGAGAGAGAGAGACAGTGACGGAAAGAGCAAGAGAAGAAAAATAGAAAGAAAGCTGGCGGGAATAAATAGAAATAAATAAAAAGCATGTGTCCTATAAAAGGTGTTCTGTATTTCATTGGCCATCTCCAGCAGCTGTGTATGGTGCGCTGAGGCCCAGGGGGGACGAGTAGCCACTCTAAATGTCTGTAACCCACATAAAGAAATTGTTTCTGGGAGATCGGGCCCCGTAAATTCATTCCTAGCCGCCAGCCCTGTTCTTATCCCACCTCCCAAAGGTGAGCTATAACATCCAAACACATATATTTTTTAGATTCTTTCTCTCTCTGTACAAACACACACACGCAGACTTTGCCACCAAACACACACACACACACACACACACACACACACACACACACACACACACACACACACACACACACACACACACATATCCAGACACCTTCCCTCCCCCATAGACACACACATATTTCAGCAGAATATCACCTTCTCTGTAGGCAATCTCTGCTCAGGATGCACACACATACAATACACACACACTTGTTTATTTTCACATTCATACACACACACACACACACACACACACACACACACACACACACACACACACACACACGTTGCCTTGCTTCCCAAATGGCTTTTGTAGGACAGTAACGGTGACAGCTACAACGACATCAGTACCTGCTGTGGAACAGAGAGAAACAGCAGCAGATGCCGTGCTCACAGCTCCAGGATTACCTTAGCCTGAACAAACTCCATTACTGCTTCTATTACCCAGGTATACACAGGCTGGGAAAAAGCACTTTGCAGACCCACTGTTTACCCAAGACCTCTGTGCCCCACACACTGTGTCCCCCGACTGCAGAGCAAGGAAGAGGTGAAGACCAGAGGGAGAAGTGTGGGTGAAAGCATGAGGCTTATCTGTCAGGGCAGCGTGTAGCGCTGTGACAATTAGCTGGTTAATTCAGTAGTCAAATGAGAGAAAATGAATCATTAATCACTTAGTTCCATCGTCAGAAAATTAATGACAACAATTATGAAAACAGAGTGATCATTTAGACTCAAATAAACTTAATGGCAACCCATCCATGTACGAGTGCACACAGCAGCGATACGACTGCATTCCTCTGAGACCGATGCTGCACAAGGTGCCAAAACAAGTGCAAAACAGTGTAAAAGAGAGTAAAGGGTACACACCAAATTCTGGTTCTTGCTTCTTAATAACTCACCACTCATAATCACCACTAGGTTTGTTTCTAATCTTTAGTTTTTTGACTAAACAACACGCAATTTTAGGACATTTTGTGGGGTAAATGATGAATCGATACATTTCAGAGGTCGCAAAAGTGTTCACATGCTTCACATGAGTAGAAGTAAGAAACTACAGGTTTTGAAACGTATAAAAAGTCTCCCTCTCTGTCTGTTTCCGTTTCCTTATGTCTTTTCGGCCATTTTGTCTTGCGACATCTGCCCAGCACCATGGTACACACTGATAGGCTGAAATCAGTCTTGTGATGTCGGGAAGACGGTATGCAGCGACGCAAAATAATCCATAATTCCATTCCATCAAATGCATTCAGTCTAACGGGACTGTTTTGAGAAATGTTAAATTTGTGTTAAATTGGAGGGAGTAAAAGTAAAAAAGTTATCAGAAAAATAAATACCCAAGTAAAATACAAATATCTGAAAAACCTATTTGAGTGCAGTAGCAAGATATCTGTACTACTTCCCACATCGTGTAACTGCAGTCCAGAAGTGCTGGTTGCTGTCATATTGTTTAATATGAAGCAAATTAAATGACAATTTGTTGCACATAACAAACAATAATAAGTATTATTAAAGAATTGCTGAACGCATCTAATTAGTGAAATAATCAAGAAATTCATCAACAACAGTAGCCCAGTTGCAGCCGGAAATAAAACATTTTTTTATCAAGCAAAAATACCAAACTTTTGCCAGTAATAGCAATATTGTATGAATTTGTTAATCAATGATGTTTGGGAAGTGCTGTAGGACATCATGCTGTCGTTTGTGACAACTATTTTATAATTACTTTTGACATTTTGTTTGTTAAGCGATGAATCAATTTACTGGAAATAACGAGCGATAAATAATAGATAATGATAACCGTTTGTAGCAAAGAGACAGACAGAGAAGACGGAGATGACAGGGGAATACTGTGTGGCAGTGCTCTCCTTCTTTGACTAATGAGGGTATGTGATAGGGCAACGGTGACTGATGCTCGCCACGTGTGTGTGTGCATGTGTGTGTGTGGTGCATTCATGAGTGTTTTCCAAGGCCATATATGTGATTGTGGTGCCAGCAATACAATGCTGAACAGCATTGTAATGCATAAGTGGATGTGCAGAAGGTTAATAAGGGAGAGAATGAGAGAGAGTGGGAGTGAGTGTGTGAAGCTGAAATGTGCTCTGAGAAGTTGTGTGTGTGTTTGTGTCTGGAGTGAGTGATGAACTGCCATGTATTTGAGTGGAAAGCCATCCATCACCCTCATCAGTGACTCTGGGGTCCTGTCATTACATGTTTCCCTTCATTTACACTGTTAATGGCCATCTCTCTTGACCAAACTCTCAGCTGTGCTGTCTCACTGTTGGTCTCTCGCTCTCACATTCAGATTTGTGTTTTTAAGACAGCCGTGGACATTTGATACATGCAGCTCAGCTTGAAGATTTATTGTCGCTCATTTATGTTGGTTGATCACTTTCTTTTTTTCAGCTAAGCACTCAAATGCAACTCAGCATGTGCGTCAGTTCATAAAGTTGGGATGTTCTGCATGAGAGAAGCGGAGCTGGTGTGGTTTGCACTCGAGTTGTCTCAAGTCACCACTTTAATGACCTGCAATTTGACTTGACAAAAGAGAAATTACCTGTGACTCGACTTGGACTTGAGTTAAAGACAACTTATTATGCTTTTTATTTTGTTTTTTCCTTTCCCTCACTGTTTTATAAAAGTTCTTGTTCACGTAAAAGATCTTGAAAATTCAAAAGGTCAAAGTTCAGACCGACAGACACTCCTCTCTCCCACAGAAAACATCGCTGCTAAACAGTCAGTAGTCCTGCCTTTATTTCTGTGACTTTGTGACATCACATCATGTCACCATATCACTCATTTGCATAGTTTATGCTGGTTGGTTTGGCAATTAAGAAATTGACTTGGTATAGCTGCTCTGTTGTTGGTAGTAGTGCTGGGTCAGGCATGTCTGAGCTGACCAATCAGAGGAGAGGAGTGGGTATTTGGAAGGGGTGGGCCTTGAAGGGACAGGAGCTAAAACAGAGCGTTTCAGACAGAGGGTGAACACAGTGCTGCAGCACTGCACAGTATGAAAGAACTGTGTGTTTGTGAGCATTAAAACACTACTATTCTAGTAGTAACCCAAAATAAAATGATGAACCTGAGACTTGTCTTTGCCCATTCGAGGACCGTTTGTGAGGTTATCAGCTCAGCAATCAGCAATTTATTTACTTTACTTTATGTTATTTTCATGTGTTATTTTAGGTTCCCTTAAATGTGTTTTTTAACCAGAAAGTGAGGCACTAGATATCCCGTCTGAGCTGACAGTGACATTAGTGGTTCATTATCTTAATTTCAAAGCAGTTTTGTTATTAATGTCACTTCATGCATGTACTGAGCTCCTCTTTTTTTTCTAAATTTATTGGCATGACTATAATACATTACTAAAGTAGGTTGTACTAGGCTTAAGGTATTAACATAACAACTCTGAACTTCTCTGAAAACTCAACACATTGAGTGGTTTGCACATTTCGACTGTCTGCCATCAAGGACGGATACTTAATTTCACTGATGGGGGGACAATAAATAGAACATTTTTGAAGAGCAATTGCTGAAGTTTATAATAAATGTGCAGCCAAAAGTACTGCTGTACTAATAGAGGAAACGCTAATGACTACTATTAAACTATACTGAATAATTGAAAGGGAAGTACCTTCAGGGCTGTACCAGCATATTAAAAGACGTTGCTGCCAAGTGTCAATATTGTGGCTGCACTGACGCACACAATTCAAAAGTGAGGTAACAAATTGCAATCTGTGATCCCTGTCAATGTGTTTTTGACTAACTAACCCTTTTTGTTTTAAGTTAAGTTTAAGTAGCTACTCACCAGAGGTCAGCCACCACTAGACACTGGTACCTACACTACTGTGTGTGGAGGTGCAGGCTGGTATAGAGGACTAAACCAATGTGAGGCATATGAAGGGGGGACCCAATCTTTAAAAATCTTAAAAACACATTGTTTTGCATCCGTAAATAGCAGAAGTGTTTCCAATACATACAGTACACCATATTGACAAAAGTATTCACTCACCCATCCAGAGGAATTGAAATCAGGTGTTCCAATCACTTCCATGAGATTTCCAGGAGAATGGTACTTGTCTGACTGCATTGTGCCAAGTGTAAAGTTTGGAGGAGGGGCATTACGGTGTGGGGTGGTTTCTCAGGAGCTGGGCTTGGCCCCTTAGTTCCAGTGAAAGGAATTCTTAATGCTTCAGCATTCCGAGAGATGCTGGACAATTACATGCTTCCAACTTTGTGGGAACAGTTTGGAGGTGGCACCTTCCTGTTCCAACATGACTGTGCACCAGTGCACAAAGCAAGGTCCATAAAGACATGGATGAGAGAGTTTGGAGTGGATGAACTTGACTGGCCTCAACCCGACAGAAGAACTTTGGGATGAATAAGAGTGGAGACTGAGTGCCAGGCCTTCCCATCCGACATCAGTGTGTGACCTCACAAATGCACGTCAGGAACAGTGGTCAAAAATTCCCATAAAAACTGAAGAGTTGAAGCTGTTATAGCTGCAAAGGGTGGACCAACGTCATATTAAACCCTATGGATTAAAAATGGGATGTCACTCAAGTTCATATGCGAGTCAAGGCGAGAGGGGGACCCCCACAAGAAAAACAAAGATGACTACATGTTTTATTGATTGAATGTAATTGGTGCAAATCATAAAATGTTCTGTCCTGACCTTCTTTGTCTGCATGTTTAGTGATGCTGTGTCGCCTCTCTAAACCTGTGTCTGTACACACTACCTACACTCACCACAAACTGATGCAGGCTGGATGTCAATGTGTTCGCTTCTACTTCCTCGATCAGAATATTTTAAATCTCCCTCTAAATATCAATTCATTGCATCGTGTTGAATCAGTGTTTCACTTTGACCTCTGAGCAAATTTGCTGTGTGTGGTGGACGCCGCAGCACCGTGGCAGCTCAGTTCCTGGTGTGCAGGTTAACTACAGCTGCTGTTGCTGTTATAGCAGCTGACTTGCAGCTACACCTATTTAGGAAGCAGTTTGATTTGTTGATTTTGGCGCAGCTATAGTTTCTGCTAATGAGCGTGCAGTGACAGGACCGTCCACCGCCACCAGTGTGTGGGCTGGGATGTGGTATCACTTTCAGCAGTGCTTATGAACGGACCAACACAGACGCTGTAGCTTTGGCAGTATCGGGGCTGACTCATTATGGCTGAGGGCAAAAGAGGAGCTGTTCGCCAGAAGTCAGAGCTGCGCCACACATACAGCCTTCCGGCTCCGGCAGCTTTCTTCATCAACAACAACTAGACGGCAATCAACCATTAGGCCGGCATAATTAGGCCCAGCCTTGTGTGTGTCTCGTCTCTGCTCTCCCGAGGGATGTTTCTGCGAGTCTTGCCTTGGTCAGTCCTTCGGAGATGGTGAAGAGTGAGGAAACGTAAGGAGCGAATGACGTCCCAAAGGCACTGACATGAGAACCAAAGAGTCCCCAGTGAACAGAGCCACTGTTGACAGAGTATAATGAGAGTAGTAAACTCACTCACTCTTTCTTTCCTTTAATAATTTCTTCTCTCTTTCTGGGAGTGTGAAGCTCCAGGCACATCCTAGTGGCTGTGTTTATCTGTGTATGCCCTTTTATCTTGTAGTCTTTGATTATGTTCTTATAAGTGGGACCACTAGCTATTTCACGACTGCCTCATTAGGTTGTCAGGCAAGCCCACAGCAAATGCAGTTATATCTAATTATGCAATTATGAATTCAGTATGAAGCTTTATATACAGTACTGTGGATGGGTATGTCTGCGCTGGAGCACGTACGCGGCAGTAATTAGTGCAGTTTTGTGGGTGGCTGTTGTGCGTGTTGAGTATGCGCTCCGTTCAGCAGCTCAGCTCGGCTACTTCATCTTGTCTCTTTTACCACGAAGAACACGGATCCTTCAGAAATATTGTAAACATTTAAAGCCTAATCTAATGCTGATTATACTCCAAACCCTGTTTTTCATGATGATAATAAAATGTTATCTTGACTTGTCAAGTGGCAACAGTGCAGGCTAACATGCTATCTTGCCATCAGGGGTGGAATTTGCTCATGTACAGCACAAATAAGAGGTACTTGTACTTTACTGGAATATTTCCATGTTATAACCTCTACTACATAACATTTAAAATGCAAATAATGTACAATTAGGCTGCCAGCTGGATATAATCAGGAAGGAGCTGAATAAAGTTGATTTTGATGACACAAGTATCAGACCTAATTTAATGCTTTATTTCTCGAGAGAGTGGAACAGGCTAAAAGTCTTCCGATCACTTGTAACGTATTAGTGTTTTTTTGGCGCTCTCTCTTTGTGGATCAAAAGGAAGCTGGTCATGAGTCAGTGAATGGCTTTAAGACAACCGTCAGGAAGGACAATACAAAATATCTTCTTTGCAGTTCATTTTATAGACCATAACACCACCTGAAAGTTAAAACGAATTGATTTGCTTATTTCAAATGTTTGCTTTGCGACACTTAATTAAGATATGTAGTAAGGGAGGACATTAATTAGGATTATGTAAAAAGAATACTTATAGGATAATCTATAATCAGCCCAGAATACACTGTTTTTAACGTAAAGCAAAAGTATTCAGATTAGATTCAATATTTTTGCAATTCAATGGAATATGTCACTAATCACAAAAATGTGCTTACAAAATCCCTGCGTCTCCATCCACTGGCTGGATGACCATGGTATCACCACTGCATTTACAGAAACAAACAGTCACGCACTTTACTCACCGAGAAATCTGTCACCTTGGCTTCAACCCTAAATGACACAGTCTGCCCAGTCAGAGCGAACACCTCGTTAAGAAGTTCAAGAGCGTGGGACTCTTCCTCCTAATCCGTACGCTTCAAACTTCCAACGCAGCCGGAGCATTTTCTGTTTTTCTAAGAGACACGTTTCACACCAGCACTTCAATAGATGAGATAAAGAAAAAAAAAAAAAAAAAAAAAAAAACACAGTGGAAGAGGGGAATGAGCTACAGTAGGTGGTGTGCTTCAGTGTGTCATGTTTGTCTCCAGATCCTATTGAGGAAAGCAGGCGAGGCTGCGAGGCTCCCAGTGTGTGTGCGAGACAGGGCTGACAGTAATACAAGCAGTATCTGGCACCCCCCTCCCAGGGATCACATCCTTAAGAAGGTTTCTCTTACTAATCCCCTCCTAATATGACTAATATTATGACATTGCCATTAGCCGCAGCACTCTGATGGCGCACACAGGGAAAATACTCTTGCCATGCACACAAGCAGCAATATTTGGGTGGGTTATTAAGATTTATAAATATACAGCGTTTCCATACAAACACGCTGCCGTATGACTGAGCACAACACCACCTATGTTGTTCTCTAATGTGCTACTTATCGACGTAAAAGTTCAATAGAGACAGATGACAATGCCACAGGAGATCATTACAGGAATGAGACTTGGAAGCACCCAAGGCTGAGGAGACAAAGACATGTGTCAGCACCTAACGATCAACAAACGGTATGTCATGTATAAGCAACAGTGATGTAAAAAAAGATGACGTCTGCTGTTGTAAATGTAAACATCAACAGTACCAGTTTAAAAAAAGTTAAAGATATTATTAGAGTATTTCTTTTTGTGTTTATGTTTTTGTATGATTGAAGTATAAGAAGCTCCCGACACGTCGGTCTCATGAGCAGATAACAACATTCTCTCAGTTCAGGCCAGGATGAGGCTCGTGGCTGTGTGGGAGAGACAGAGAGCGGCTCTGAATGCAGAACAAGAATTCTAATTTTAAAGCCATGAATTACCAAAAGACTGCTTTCAATTTGATTGAATCCAACTTTATTAGCATTCCGCCTGCCTTTATGTGATGAGGCTGAGCCGGCCTTGTGTCCTCTTCCCAGGCTGCAGCTGTGGCACTGAAGGACACAAAGAGGAGCTTAATTTGCGATGCCGATGGCTTTAGGGCTTTCGGTCACAAGGAATTACATTGTCAATTATTTTTTTGACAATTTGTTTTTTGCACTTTTATTTAGCTCACATCTCTGATAGAAAATTCCCCTGCTTTGAACCTGTTAAACATATCTGTGCTTTTATGTGGAAATAATGCTGAATAAGTAAAGTTTTTAAGCTGAGCTACGGGCTCTATAGATGGCATTGTTGGTCTGCTGGTCCACCACTTGGATCCAGCCTGGACTATTTCAACAACTGTTGGATGGATTGCCATGAATGTTTGCTCAGATAATCATGAAGCACAAACACTGATTTTCTCTCGAAGGATTACTGAACTGTAATAACGTGACGCCCTGACTTTTCAACATCAGCTGGAAAATTACATTCAGTGTTGTAAAGAAGAACCCAGAAGTCACAGTAAAAGTAAAGATATTGTGTAAAATATTATATTAGTAAAAGTGAAAGTTACCCATGAAATGTTCTAATATTTCTGTCAATTGTACAGAGGTAAAAGTATAAGAAAAATAAATTACACGTATATTAACATTACTGTATGATAACAGCAATCAGTGTTTTGTATACTCTTGTCGATAAAATAAAGTAACTAGTAACTAAGGTGGTCAAATAAATGTAATGGAGTAAAAACTACAGTATTTGCCTGCAAAATACAAAGGACTGGAAGTACAGGAAATGGGCTTTAAGTGCCTTAAAATCGTACTTCAGCAGAGAACTTAGTAGAGTAAATGTACTCAGTTACTTTCCACCACTGTTTTAGTTTATGACTGACAAAACTGATGACATTCCAATCAACCTCAGCTGCACTTCGTTTAGCACTCGTCAGCAAATGTTAACGTGACAAAATGCTACATTGAGATGGTAAACATTAAACTACCATCATGCTTATGTACATCCTCAAACAGCTGCTGGTGAGTCTTAATTTTCATCCACAATCACCCCTCTCAACTTGAAGAGCCCTGATCTGGTTCTGACTACATGTATGCATGACTGTGTGTATGTACTTTACATGAGAGAGATTACAGCAGAGGATAAGCTAGTGAGTCAGAGCACTGAGTGTTCATTCATTAAATCTCATTACCGGAATCATGCCACGCTTGTTCATGCCATATTCCTGTTGGGTAGGCCGTGGTGAATCTTTTTATGGAATATTTCTTAAAGCAAAACTCTCACCAAAATGCAACCTAGGCTTTTTTTGTGAATGTACCCGAGTCTAACCTTCGTATAAAAACCTAATTATGACGAAAGTGGCACTTTTAAGATTTACCGTATTCTCATTTTCGGGTCAAACTGCATGGGCATGGAGTGCATGTAATTAGCGATAGCATCCAAATCACTATTTGTAAAACACTAAGAAGGCTCGACACAACATGAAACTTTGCTCGTATTATCACCAGGGTCTCTACACATGAACTCGAGCATTGAGAACATTGTTTGTGTACACAGAGTTTACTAAAAAGAAAGTTTTTGAACAACTCACGTTAGTAGTTGCTTGTTCCGCTAGCTGCCGTCATGGCAGCCCAGAAGTATTGATCTCAGAATGCAATGTACATTCACAATATAAAAATAGCGATTTTGATGCTATCATAGTAATACCCGTAGCACTCCCATTGAAAATGAGTTTGACCTGAAAATGAAAATATTGTAAATCTTAAAATTGCCTCTTTCGTCGTAATTATGCATTTACACGAAGGTTTGACTCATGTACATTCACAAAAAAAGCCCAGGTTGCATTTTGGCGAGAGTTCTGATGTGAGTGCAAAGATGATGTATGAGAAGCTGCTTTAAAAGAGACACGAGATACAATTTCACCGTCCATGTTCTGTAAGAATTTGGGAATTACTCTCACACTGAGCTTTGCACAATCTTAATACCCCTGGGTACACTGATGAGCCCCCTGAGGGCAGCTGGTCCCTGCAAGAGACAAATCATTGAATAAGACTCTAAGAAACCACTTTATGACGCATATTTTCTATATGAGCAATATCCTATTATCAATGAGTAAAATGTATAATCTGTCACAAAAATTCCAGCTGTTCTTAGCTGAGTTGCCTAAAGTAAGTGATAGGTGACATCCATGATGCCCAGGACGCAAAAATCTCTTCCAGTTGACTCTCGTTATATTTTGTACATTTGTCGTTCGGTCCTCTACAATACAGTTGACGCGCATGTTCAGAGAGTTGCTGTGTTGTGTCACCCAGGCTGCACCTTGTCCAGGAGGGAGCTGTCTACGGTGCTGACCAGTGCAGCAGAATTTAGTGAGGGAGCTGTCCATGGTGCTGCAGGGGCGACACTCGCCTATGAACAATCACCAGAAAACAAAGATGTTAACAGTGCTCACTGTTACACACTTGGTATGCGTGACATGAAATCATGAGACCGCAATCATTTCTCATTGTGAATGTGCCACCCACACACGTGACGGTGCTGCTCTCTGGCCGCCCGTCCGAGGCAGAGGCAAGGAGGGGGGTTTAAGGATGGATTTGTTCACGTTTGAGACTTCCAAGCACGGAGAGATGGTGATCTTAAGAATCTCCTTGACATAGCCTGGTCCCGCTCACCCCCAAAGGTGTTGGGAAAAGAGGAGATAATGCAATATGGCATGGTGTAGAGAAAATCCATCTGACATGTAGTTGTTTGTTCATGGGGAAGAGGAGGAGCGGGGAGGGCAGCGGGTCATAGCAGAGGAAGAACAGCTGCTAAAAAAAAAACAGAGGAATGCTTGAAAGTGAGCACATGGAGAATAAACAAAAGATGGAGATTTGCGAAGACAGCATGTGCGCTTTACCTTCACATTTCATACCGTGTAATCATCTGCAGAATGGATTAGATTCATATTTTTTCAGTGGGAACCGAACTCTCCCTGCACCATTCTAATTCAATTTCAACTTTAAAGCATCCTTTTTAAATATTTAACGACCCCTCTCAAACTTTCCCTCACTGCGAACGTGTGTGTGCCTGCCAACGCAAGCGAGTGCATATGTGCATATGTGCACGCATGTGTAAACTCATTAATAGATGATAACCCCGGCTGGACAGAGCTGCGCTAATGCACTTGTTGTCCATCGCTCTGTTTCTTGTCTCTCTGTGTCCATCACCCTCAAATCAACCACAACTGCCGTGAGCTTAGGAGAACTGCGAAAAACTGAAATGGGAGTTGGGATAGGGTTGATATGAGGATCCAATGTGTGTGTTTGTGTGTACGTGTGTGGGTCGTGGGTTTGTGTGTGCGTGCAGGGTAAGCCTAGGGGTAAGCTTTTAGAGGTCTGAGCAGAAGGGTGTGAGTGAGAAGGAGAGGACAGATTTGAGCAGTTATCTCTCCCAGCAGACCTCCTGTCCTGCCTGCCCACATATCCACAAACACACGCACATTTAGACAGACAGACACAGACACACAGACACACACACACACACACCATTCCCATCTGTAATCACGTTTAGCATGGCTCTCTCTCTCACGCACACACAAACACAAACACAGACTCACACACACAAGCACTCACACACACACACACACACACACACAGCCCAGTCTTGAATGGACTCGAACAGAATGCCTATGTGGACTGGCCTCCGTATTCGTTGTGCAAGCGGCAGCAGAATCTCTCCACTGTACCTCCTCCTATTGCTCACCAGAAACAAGCCCTGAGCTGCGAGCAGACAGAACATTGCCCGGGATTGTGGGGTTGATTCTATTTTTACAGTCGGTGTGATGAGGGGTGTGCTGAGAGAAAGTCTCAGCTCTCTTCCCCCCTCCCAGATACTTTAATTAGAGCGCTTCTCGCAGTTCTTGCTGTCTCACCTGTCTCTTTGTTACCACAAATGAATGCATGTTAGGGAGAAAACAGGTAAATGGATAAATGGATGGATAAATTGAGCGCAGATATAATTTGCACTCTCCCTTTGTTTCTCGCGAAGGCAGATTTGCAAAGAAAAGGTGTTTCCAGGGAGTCGGGGACTGCATATGCGTGTGTGTGTGCGTGTGTGTGTGTGTTTGGAGCGTTGCAGTTGGAGTGGAAATCAATGCAGAGAATATAGTGGCAATTACTACAGCAGCCTGCAAGTGAACCTAGTGGAACAAACTAACTAATACATGAATAAGTAAGCACAGTGAAATGGAGATGTGTGTGTGTGTGTGTGTGTGTGTGTGTGTGTGTGTGTGTGTGTGTGTGTGTGTGTGTGTGTGAACTGGTCTGTAGATCTTGGACGGTCCTTTGCTGTGCCAGCCAATTAACGAAGTGTGTAAACCGAGCTCATTAAAGAAACAGAGCGTTGGTCACACACTAACAAACACGCACTCTCGCACACAGACAACACACAGTGTGTGTCTGAGCCAGACTCTCTCCTATATCAAGCATACCATGAACAGGAAGTGACAACCTAATTTCTTTCCAGCTACACAGGTCTACTACAGTGTCTGGTATTGTCTGCTTGTTTGTGGTTGCTGCTGCTGCTGCTGTGTGTGTGTGTACGTCCTTTTTCTGGGCCCGTGCGTGTGTCTGGGTGAGTCTGTTTGGACAAGCTGTAAAAGATTGATTTAGAGTTGGTTGCTTTGAACCAACTGCCAAGTGCTGCTTCACTAACCCTTCTGTGTTCAGAGAACAAAAGCTCTTCAAGGTCCCCACCTACTAACCATTGCTCTGTCTGCCTTCCTCCCTCCATGACTCTGTGCCTCTTGGCTTCTTTTCTTGTCTTACACTCATCTATTTTGGTCCAGGCTCTCCGTTTCTCCATCTCTGTCCTTCCGTATTCAAGAGGTGGACGAGTGCAGCCCAAATATTGCCTTTTTCTGGTGCTTAATTGTGTTATAATGTTGAGTCGTGGAGGTGCTGCTTTCACTTTCTCCACTCAATGAGACTGTGAAAAATAAGCAGCCAGGAGACTGAGGTGAAAATATTTGCTCTTACTGCGCTTAATAAACATGATTCATGGAACTGTGTAGAGTATTATCAGTCACCCGAAGGAGGGAAACAGAATACAGTATGAAAGCAGATGTGTGACTTCATCAGAGATTTTGTTATTCCCTCAGGGTCGACATGCTGAACGACAGGCCTGTCTTTTTCTGTTTCTGCTGCACACGTGACTCAGTTTAAATCAAGTCAATTTAGTTTAATTCAATTCTGTGTGGTTTATTGGCATGAATGCTAATGAAGAGTGTTTCACAAGCTTCGCAAATAAGATTGCAATTAGATGTGGTGCACTGCTGCGTTTTGGAAAAGTCTGTGAACCCTTTAAAAAAATTCTGTAACATGGTCTCAAATGTGATTGGCACTTCGTGTCCTGAAGACATATTTTAAGAGTACTCAGTTTAACAAATAAAATAGACATTATACTGCACATTATACTGTCATTTTTTTACTGAGCAAAGTATCTAAAATTAATTATCATTTTGCTTTCTGTACCTAGTTTGACATCTTTGAGCCACATGGCTTTGAACATTTCCTGTAACTGTTGATGAGTCCCACACACTGACTTGAAAGGATTTGAGCCCATTGCTCCTTCCAAACCTGCTTTAATTAAGTTGGGAGGGTTTAAATGAGCATGAGTTGCTCTCTTCAGGAGACCCTCCCTGCTGTTCCAAATTGTTAACTTTCTTTTCTGCTTTAAACATCCTTGGACTTCTTTATGGCTGCTGTCTTGCTGCATGACCCACCCCTTGTTTAGCTTCAGTTCAATAACTAAATAAGACTTTTTTTAGGACTTGAAATAAGCTGTAATCATGGTTGAGGTCACATTGACAGTATGTAGATATACATAAAAAATCGCAATAGCTCTAGCAGCACTATTAGTATTGAATACTGATCAATAATATGGTTGGCTACAGGTTACAGACTGCATAACATCGGTACTACCGAATAACTGATTCATGTCAAATTTCTGTACCTAAGAGCTTCTTACATTAAAGAGAGAACGACAGAGAGCGAGATGTCAACCCTGCAACAAATCACAGTGTGTCACTTGCACTAATATTTGTAATACAAAATACAAAACTGACCGGGGCAACACTATATATTATGTATGCAATAATTGTAATGCCGGGGGAAGATGTCCACCCTGAGGAAACACCTGGTCAAACATAAAACCCATCCAAAAGCCAAACAATGTATGGTGATCGATAGCCTGAATCAGCTCCTGGTCTGAAATTCCTTATCATGTTGGTTAGAGCGCTGAAACATCATGTGAATTTAGCGTGTTTGAAACCTGACCATAAACCCAATTGCTTGCTTCGTTCTACGTCATATCATTGTAAACTGAATTACTTAGTGGGTGTTGGGTTTCGGTCAGAACTAAGATTTAAGCATTAAATGTTGTCTCTTGTAACGTGTAATACTGGCATTTGTCTTATTTTGTCCATGTTTTACTGTGACAGAATCTTTGATTAAACAACACTAAAACCAGCCATGAGATGCAGCCCTAATTAAACTGATTAAACCCTTTTGTGCGTGTGTGTATCTTGAAACTGCATGAGTTGTACTGCAATTCCTTTTTGTTCTCACTGTTTGATGAATTCATGTTATGTGTTTGTTTGCAGCGTGACTTCATGTGAAGTGTAAAGGGGTTGACATGCATATATAGGTGCACCAACTGCATCCTTTGGTTACATCTCTTGTAAAGTGATGTGTGAGAGTGTGTTGAGGAAAAGGGGGCACAGTGTGGGTCTGTGTGTATATTTTCTGCATATCTTTTTTTTGTGCGTGTACAAAGGCTGATATTGTGCTGAGTGAAGCATTTGGACGATAGCGACATAAAGCTGCTGTGTCCAAATTTTGTCACAGATTCTGGTTGGTTACACAATCCAGTGCAGCCAGTGATACCCTTGATACAAAATACGACCCCACCCACCCCCCCTTATTTTTTTTAAATTCTACGAAGCTAAGAAAGCATTTCCTTTATTTTCATCAGCCTCCTTTTGGAGCTAAGCCATAAATGTTTGACCTCATTCCACATTCAGTGGCATAAAACAATTCTGCAGCGCGCATTTACAACAAAAGAAGTGGACGGTCAACCCGAAATGCTAAGTCCTCATCCACCAGATGGGAGATTTAACTACAAGCCACATGCTATATAGCTGAAGGGGAATCTAAGAATTGTGTCATTTTTGAAAATCCTGACTGCAAACTGGTAATCAAAGACCCGAGAGCAAATCCTCCCCTGAGGCAAGCGTTCTCGTAGTCACATACACTTATGCAGCAGTATAGCCTGCGGGCCACCCATGGCTGCAACTGTACGCCACACACAGCAGGACTGATCAGTGGGATACAGTAGATGATGCGCACAAACACTTTCCTTTAATAGATGGAAGTTTAAAAATAGGCTGCCAGGTCCTATGTGCTCCATCCATCCATCCATCCATCCATGTAGAGCTCTCTGCAACATGACAGTAGGAGATGCCAGATTGGAGGTCTGCAGGGCTTGGTGTAATGCCAGTACAGCCAGGTGGTGGGAATCTGTCGGAGATTAAACTGCTTGGTGACCAGCTACCCGGCTCACCCTGGCCCGAACAGACGTGGCACCCCTGGCTGATTGACCCGTGTAGCAGGTGTCGTGGGTACGGGTGGCAGGTCAAAGTCTGCCCTCAACTCCCTCTCCAGTGGTGGGGGGAGAGCTGTGGATGTGGGAGGTCTTTTGGTCTCCGCTGTCCCGACGATTAACGCTTGCCATAATCCCACATCAAAGCAACTTTCCCAGACTAAATCTTCCTGCAATCCAATTTCTAGACAGGAAGATATTTGACAATTCGGCATAATCCTGGATTATATTCGGTCACATGTTTTCAGCACTGAATGGAAACATTATTTAGAGTTATCATGATATAAATATAGATTTTCTTTGGGTTTTTTAATCAGCTATGTCTTGTGCCGATCATAAGCTTTACACCAGCATATGGCCCAACAATGAAAGAAAGGTTGCTTTGTAGGTATTTAGAATGTTGTTTTAGAGTTGGTTGTTTCCCAGAACGCTATTAAAAAAAACATGTTGATGACTCATCCTGGTCTTGGTTAGCTGAGCTTAAGGCAAATACTGGATACAGGAAACAGCTAGCCCAGCTCTGTCCCAAGGTAACAAATCCACCTCTGGCACCTCGAAAAAACAAACAAACTCGCATGTCATATTTCATTTGCTTAATCTGTAAAAACTGAAGTGCAAAAACAACCTTTTGTCATGTCACCTAAAAGCCTCGACAAGACTTGAGGGTATGAGAGTTATATTGACCTTCTTCTCTTCAAACTGTTGTCAAGAATTTCCTTACTGATGTTGTTTACTCATTTAGTCAAATGTGATTATGTTTGTAATTTGAGATATGCTGTGCTGTTTTTGTGAAGTGTAAACTAAAATCTTGCAGATTGAATCAGTATTAAACAACATTTAGCAAGTTTTTTCATATCGACCACACTCCAAATAACCTCTTTTACCCTGAACAATAAATATTAACATGCTAATGTTATTTTTTCAATTGGTTCAGTTAGCAGCTATGCTTGCAGTTATTGGCATATGAACATTTAGTAACAATTAATCTGTATGTTAGAACTTGTCCATGACCTGCAGCTTTGTTTAAATTAATACAAACTCTGGCGTTAGCATGTGGCTAAGTTTGAAACAATCAGTATTTTGACTTTTGGTACTTGACATAGCAGGCCTATACTTGGATGCAAAAACATTTGTACTCTTACTTAGGTAACATCATAAAATTCAGAACTTCTACTTCTAGTATTTCTGCTTGTGAGTACTTCTTGCAGTACTGTATAAGGAGACGATGCAGCACCCTGTCGTTCACCCTGCTCGCCTTCATGTCATGAGCCTACCAATGGTAATGCTCCTTACTATCCTGAGGGGACAGGGCACAGACACAGAGACAGTCAGGGTACAAAAGATATTTCTTGAAATCTAATAGCCTCAATGGCACGAGGCTGCTTTCTTATGAATGGCTTGTGTTGACTCTTTCAACAAAAGTATTTAGTTTCTGTAGCTTATCTAACAGTTTCAAAGCAGCTTTGCAAACACTGGGTCGTATGTGCTGCAGTAAGGGCTGGGCAATATGGCCTTAAAATAATGTTATGATATTTTGGGGCCAGATATCTTCTCAAAAGCACCTCATAAATGCTAGGATCGGGGTAACAAAATCAAATATCATGGTATTTCTTTGTCTAATACCTCAATATCATATGGATGTAGTTCATAGGGATACTAGGCACATTGATGTCATGTAAATGAAGCGGTGTAGTAAAGCAACCCATTCAGCCTGCTGAGGACTACCATTCTGTGTTGATGAATGTAAGTTCCAACCAGAAACAGGGAATAGTCCAGTGAATACGCTGATACTCTGAGTGTCTTACAATTTAAAGCTTTTGCTAATATCGTCTCATGGGCACAAAGCCCTATTGAGAAAAATTGGAATCTGAATGAGTGATCTGAAAAGAAAGAGCGAGGAACCTAATTTTCTTTGTAGCTAATAGGTTTTATTCAAAGATTCTCCATTTGTCCTCGTGCTCTATACGCCCCCCCCACCCTCTCTTTTGCTTTTGTGCTCAGCATCAAATCTATGCAAGTCACCGGGGAGCTATAGACCTTTACCTGCTCTAGTCTGGCTGTGTTAAAGGTCAGATATGAGAGGATCCCATACACTGGTCTCAGATGTCAACACTACTGCCTCCCACAGCTTGGATTAAGAGACAAGGAGACGATGGCTGCCAGGAAATCACTTGTCCTCCAGCATGTCAGTAGCATTATGTATCTCTGTCAGGGGTGGAGTGTGTGTGTGTGTGTGTGTGTGTGTGTGTGTGTGTGTGTGTGTGTGTGTGTGTGAGAGAGAGAGAGCAGGTATATGCATGTGTATGTGTGTAATACCCCACTGATTCTCTTCTTCCTGCCGTGTGCGTTTCTACACATCACTGATTGCCAGATGTGTTTATAGAGTGTATGTGTGTGTGTGTTTGTGTGTGTGGGTGTGTGTGTGTGTCTATGCGCACAGATTTATGTTTGAGTAGGTGTGTGTGACGACCAGGTGCATGTCTGAGCCTCTTGCACGCAGAGAGAGATTTCTGTGTTGACAGGGCTGATGCTGTTTATTTTGGCAATATGCTGTCAGCGGCGGTGGGACCCTGGCTGTGTGTGTGTGTGTGTGTGTGTGTGTGTGCGTGTGTGTGTGTAGAAGGGGTTGTGCTGCCGGTGGGATGGTGTGCGGGTGAAGAGCTGTACATCTGAATTGCTGTCATACCCTGAAGATAGCAGTCTGTAATCAGGCATAATCAGGTGGTGTGAATGGGTGTGCGAGACCACACACTCTCCTCAGCTGCGTAAAAAGCCCTGACAAACTTTACCTGAACGGTTTTGTCTCAGCTGAACAACAGACTGCTCTCGTAATTCGTATATATCTCTACAAACACTTAATTGTTTGTCCGCTGGTGCTTTTGATGTAGCCTTGTCTGTGAGATCGCACCCTGAAGCCAACTGCAGCTGCTAGATTGTAAAACCAGTGAGGGGGGAAATGCAGCACTATCATTTATTGGCACCTCACGGAAGTCCTGTAGGTGTTGGGTGCCTAACTTGGCTCCTTCGGCACAAACAAAACACATAAGGTGTTCTACAACAACAACAAAAAAAAACAAAAAAAAAACATGATGGGTTGCTAATTGTTCTAAGAGCCAACTTACTTTTTGGATCAAGAGATAATAATGCACTAATACTTAATCAGTATATTTATGTGGCTCAGTCCATTCTCTGGATCATCTATATTGATGATACTCACTGTAAGTTCGGAAGTTTATGCAACAGCCTTTATGAATAGTTTCTGAGAAAGGAGGCAGACAGACTACGTGTCCACCAAGGTTTCTTTTTTTAGCTGTTCCCAATGAGGAGAGAGTGTCTCGACTTTTCAGAAAGGTGCTGGAGTTATCATTGTTGATGGTTTCAACGCAATCAATCATACATAAGATTGGGCAGGACTGGTCATCCATCACTCCAGCAACCAAGAAGATGGAGAAGAAGCTTATTATGGATGGGTCCGTCTCTCCTGAGCTTTATCCTAAATGGTGATTTGTTGGAGCTGATCTGCTGTATACTGAATGTCGATGGCTAGTGTTGGGTTTAAATCACATATTATTTTCTGGGAAAAATAAAATCCAAGAAGGAAAACACTTCCAACACTTTCTAACTCCCAACTCAGACTCTGACGCTCTATTTCGCCTACTGACGTCAGTTTTCACATGAAGGGCTCCACGATTACACACAAAATTACTGATTAGACTTTCAAAATAAAGCTTCCTGACAAATGTTCTACATATTTCTTTTGAGTTTTGGACTGTTATTATTGCAGTAGTTTAAGATTAGGAAAACATCGTTCAGGATTAGCCGTGGTCTCCTGAGGGAGCCCTGCGTTTGACCCAGCAACCACTCCCACCCACTCCCCTTCAATATTCTTTCTGGCATTGTGTTTTATTTGTTTGATAATACTTTGATTTTTCTCCTTGACAGTGAAGCACTTTGAGACGGTTGTCTGTGAAAGATGTGATTTGAATAAACAATGCTTTGGAAGTAGGGACCCATTAAAAACAGGGGCAACATCACAATGAACTTCTTGGCAACACTTTGTGGTAATCTTGTGGTAATGCTGGTCTGGCAGAGTTTTTCGAAGGTTCTGAAACCCCAAATTTTCGAGGCTTTATTTGCTCTGCTGTGCCTCAGACCCGGATTATTTTTACGTTCTTTTTGGGAATGACCACAGTGACCTAAAACATCAGAGTCTGGTGTATCAATACACATGTGCCATCTTAGTATTTGAGTGGCTGAACGTTAAATTCACTCTATTTTACATGCAGGATTCCCCATTAGGCCTTCACTGAACTGAGGATCAGGTTTAGAACAAGCATGTTGGCGCCACTTTTTTGCTTTGTGTTTTGTGTTAACTGACATCAGTGATGATGATCCATTCTCTCCCTTTCTCTCTATTCTCTATTTCTGTAACACACATCTGCATGCACCAGATAATTTTCAAAGGTTTTCAACCTGGCTTGAACAACGCCTCCGAGTAAAACAGCTTATATGATTGACTAAAAATGAACTGTTTGAAGTCTGCCTCAAAATGTAGGGCTGTTTGACACTCAGGCTCATAGCTGTAACGCTTTGATGAAGCACAACTGTGACCTGCAACAAAGGCTGAGAAATAACTAGTTGCCTCAATTACTGCATGCATCACACAGCACAGTGTTACCCACAACTAGTGTCACGTTAAGTTACTTCAAACGGATTACCCAGCTATCTATAGGCAGCGACTCAATGCTTGAAACATTCTGTAAATCAATCCATGCAAATTTGATTAAAGGGATGTGGAAACAAATATTTGAATAAGAAGGGTTGTGCATGTCAAGCGTGAAGATGAATAACATGAATACATTACGGGATGGGAGATTAACGCATTTTAAATAGCCTGTGATGTTTGAGAATTACAGATTCATTTGTTCATCCAATGTGCAAATGAAAACACAGTCACTTACAGGAGGTGTCACACTGTCTTGTGCTAATGTATTAACTGAAGACTGCCTCATATCACGTGTGTGTGTGTGTGTGCGCATTTCATTACATTTCATTTGGCGTATGTTTGGCAAAGGTGCCTCGTCATTTTGCGGATCATTCACGTACAAATGAGTGTGTGTGTGTTGGGGTTCACAACCTTCCAGTCGTGTATTTGTGAGTGACACATGTCAACTGTCTAAACCCCGGAGGGGAGATGCTGTCATGAGAAAACAGAAGGAGGGGGAGGAGGGACGGAGTGATGAAGTGAAGGTGGAGAGAAAGAAATGTATAGGGAGAGAAATCCCCAAGTGAGAAAGCAGCCTGTTCATTAGCAGCGCAGCAATGTGTGTGTGTATGTGTGAGTGTGCATGCTGCTGTGGCGGCTGTGCGTGTGTACACGGAGCAGCAGGATGCTAACTGGGACACGTTTCCCCAGATTGAAGCAAAGCCAGATTTTGAACAAGATTCTTCTCATCTCGGTATTTTTCTTGTCACTTTTTTACCTCTGCATGAACCGCTCTGCGGGATGCACCATCCTCAGCGAATCAGCATGCAGATCAACCTCACCGTTACTGAAGTGCTGCGTTGCTTTAATACGGAGCGCTTATGTACTTTGAGTTACTATGCTACATCACTGGCTTGTCAATTAGACCATTTCTCCGGTGTTTCAGTAAACTGCAGGGGCTAACTCGAGTGCAACCTGGCAGCCATTTGCTTTTTTCCCCCCACCTCCCCTCTTCCCCCCACAAATCCTCAAAATGTCGACCTCTTTACTTTTCCCACTGAATATTACATGTCTTCTTCTCCCTGGTAATTTGTATTTGCTGGAGCATTTTTTTCCCTTTGCTTTCAATTTTTTCTAAGCCAGCAATTGTTTCATCCGTCCCCAGGCAGAATGCGTCTGTGGGTCCCAGCCAGGACTTCCAAAGGAAAAGAAATCTTATATATTCATAAGACAGACACACTCACCTAAGATTGTTCCAAATTGCATTCATGTCCTTGGCTGCGTGTGTTTTCAGCGACAGGTTATAAGTTGAAGATTGACTTAGACTCAAGGAAGGAAATCAGGAGCAGAAAAACGTAGGGATGTCTGTGTGTGTGTGTGTGTGTGTGTGTGTGTGTGTGTGTGTGTGTGCACGCGTGTGTGTGTCCCTGATAGTGCGAGGGAGGGATGTGTTCCATTTGTGGAGACTAGCTTTCTGTGATCACAACTCTGATAAGAATTGTGGGAAACCACACTCACAACAAGCCACGCCGGAATACTAACTAGACACACACACACTTGCTCTTTGTCTGTCTTTCTTTCTGACACACACACACACACACACACACACACACACACACACACACACACACACATACAGATGCACACTCAAAGGCTTACACACACGTGGCAGGAATGTGTATCCATGTTTCCTCTTCCTCTGGATGTGGCTCTGAATTTGATTAGGTGCCTCGCCTTGGCAATGTCAATGTCTTCTCGTTGTGCATATAACGCATCCATGGAAACAGCGGATTGCATGTTGATGTGTGTGTGTGTGTGTGTGTGTGTGAGAGAGAGCGCGTGTGTGTTTGTCTTGCAGGCACATGGATGCATGAGGCCGAGTGGTATAAATGATTTACTCAACTTACAGTGACAGTGCAGGAAAATGTCTGCGCAGATAGAATAGGATGTGGAAAATCAAATCACTCTCAAATTCAGATGCAGAAAAAGTCGAACGCTCTCACTTCCACCCTTTTTCCTGTTTCACGTCACTTATGCTAACAGAGATCAGAGTTTAAAGGAGCTATAATCAATATATTTATTTTTTATAACAATGACTACATGACAACATGAAAGTTGTCAGTGGTAAAGAACCTGAGCTTAATAATACATTTAAGCTTATTATCTAGCTGTCCAGCCTGCAACTTTCTCATTACTTTCATAGTGTTAACACACGGTTAGCATTTAGCTGTAGAACATAGTTGAGCATCTGGCAGCTAAATACTTAGTTATTTCTCTCAGCAGTTGATAGAGACCAAAATCAGAGCTAAAAGACAGTGATTGCTGGACTTACATTGATTAATTAGGTGGCCGGGAACACAAGTACACATAGCAGAATTGTCTGCGAATCGTCAGTGATAGAATTCACTCTGATTGGCTGTGCAGTTAAGCTGAAACACAGTACAAAAAGAGAACAGTGGAAAAGCTTGGTTTTGCCAGTGCCATTTGCACCTTTTATAAGACATAGTCATGATAAGAAGCAGCTGTATTAGTAAGAGTGGTGTCAAATAATTACGCTTGATCATAACAACCATTTATTATCATTAATTATCAGAGAGGCAATTCCTTTCACACAGGTGCAAAACATAAAAAGTTACTGGCCGCTGGCTGTAGTCTTTGCGATGTGCTTAGGTGCAGTTTTTTTGAGACACAGGAGACGTGAGGTGACACAACAGTTGGCCTTTGATGCATTTCTCTGTGTCAGTTTGGTGTGTCAGGGCTTTACAGGCGAAAAGTTTATCAAGCCAGTAATTGTAGTTCCAGACAGTGTTTCAACATTTCTAAGTGTCAAACCACTGCAGACTGTTAAGAAGCTCTTGGGACAAATTCCAGCTGTGTTTGTGGCAACAATAACATTTTGACATGACATCAGAACCTCTCCAGCTGTGTTTGTGTCAAGGGAGGCCTTTAAAGCCATTGCACGATCTTTTCCTAACCCTAACCAAGTGTTTTTTTTTTGGCATTTAAAACACAAAATTGAACATAAAGAAATGAAATGTCTCAACATTTGCCAGCATTTATTCAGGTGGTTAGGTTACAAAGAAACAAAGAGACATAATTTCACCCACTAGGAAAGCTAAACTCTCTGTTTGTCCGTCTGTCTGCCTCATATTCTTGCCAGCCCAGCTGCTGATCTGCCTGCCCCAGCGGCTGCAGCTCTCCATTATCATGTCTGGTGGAGAAGTCAATAGCTCATCCTGATCTTTTGGCAATAACTTGTGATGGGAGTTTTGGCGTGTGTGTAGGTGTTTGTGTGTATGCGTGTATGTGTGTGCGTGCGTGTGTGTGTGTGTGTGCCCGAGCTCCACATCTGCCAGACTACCTGGCAGCGTACAAAGGGTCCTGCTGAGTCAAATTCACAATGACAGGATGTATTGTGGTTAAATGTTTAGACGCTAACCTGTCTGTTCCCATATGAGCCTTTGCAGAATCAGAGTTATTTGGATGAATATAAAAGCACAACGCTATCTATGTGTGCACACAAACTCACATCCGGTTACCATATCCTAATTGGACGTGCTACTTTTATTTTTTGGTTGCTGCAGAGCCTGATAAATGATACGTGAGACAGTGGTTTTGCATGGCTCTGTGTGGATTTGCATGTGTGTGTGTTTGTGTGTGTGTGTGTGTGTGTGTGTGTAACTGGAGCCCATCTGTTGTTGTGTATGCTGATATGGCAACTGCATCTGTGGGGAGCTGACTAGCACATTAGGAGAAAACACACACAAACACACACCAAACCTGCACACACCGGACTGCTAACAGTTCATTTGACACTGTAATTACAGCCAGTGATCATGGATCAATTCATCAGAGCTCCTCCTCAGGGCGTCGACTGACCTCCAACAATATCACCAAGAGACGGAGGGAGGAGGAGATGAACGATGAAGGCTGGAGGGGGAAGAGAAGCCGGGCGGAGGGATGGAGGAAAGAAGGAAGAAATAATGGGCTGGGAGCAAACATGGGAGAAAGTGGATGGAGAGTGGTATAGAGATTGGCAGGGTACATGTTTATGGGCCTGGAGGTGTGTTTGTTGGATTGATTCATTCATGAGTCTGTCCGAGTGTGTGAGTGTATGTGGGTGTCTGCAGCGTGTCAGGACAGTTCACCTTCCGCCACAGTCGCATGTATTGACCTTAGCTGCTGCTTCATTGTTGCATCATTAAGATGAGTTATACACCATTACTGCTCCACTGCTATCTGCGGCTGCTGGTTGGCAAACGCGGCGCTCACAATGAGCACACACTAAATCGGTGCAACCTGTATGAAAACAGCATGCATAAGTTATTTGCGCCAGGCTGAGAGGCGAAATAGGAAAGCAACAAGGAGCAATCCGCGGAGGAGAAAAACGGAGGGCAAAGTCTGTGCTCCGTTGTCTTTGTTGCTGTTCATTATAAACAAATGCAGAAAGCAGGCCTGTAAGTCTTCCTTACCATCCGTCAGTAGAGCCAAATAGATGCATCCACCTATAACACACACATAACCCCACTAACAAGCACCTCACGTCCTGAGTTACTGATATCATCACTTAGTGAAAATCCACAGCGACAAATCATTTTGCAGATAATTTTGAATACTACTGTTTCAACAGTGTGAAATTTTAAAGAACCATTATGCTTTTTACTGTTCTTGTACATGTAAAATATCTTCTGAGACAAGTTCCTCTCTCACACAGAAAACACTGCTCCTGAAACGCCTCTTCAGTATTCCCGCCTCCACTGTCATGGCTTTCTGACATCACACTACATAATTTGATTAGACATTTGAATAATTTAAGCCTGGCAGCTAGTTTGGCACATCATCAATAATTTAGCATCGTAGCTCTGCTGTTGTTTGTAGTGTTGGATCAGGCATGTGTGAGCTGACCAATCACAGCAGACTGGGTATTTGGGAGGGGGGGGCCTTAAAGAGACAGAGTGTCTCAGACAGAGGGGGAATACAGAGTTGCAACTGTATTTTGAGCATTACAGCATGTAAAGCTATTCTTGTAGTAACCCAAAATAAATTAATGTACCTGAAAATGAGCATCATATGTCTTTGTTAACACAATCGGACAGTTTGCTTTGACCAGAAGCAGTATCGATTTGTTTCCAATGCAATCATGAAATGTAATTTCTGTTGTTATGCCAATACACCAAACAGAAACAGTGACTTCACGCTAGCAGATCAATAATGATAAGTTCTTCTCTGCAGTATTTCCAGCTTACTATTTGTCCTGAAACCTCCAGTGTGTGTTTTTTTTTTATCGCATGGCTCAGACATGCACAGACCAAATGTGCTCTTTATGAACTCCAGTCCTAATTCAGGTAAAATGTATATTCTATGCCGGAATCAGCATCTGTTATAACAAATGTTCCACTGCTGCTCAGTTTTTAAGCATTTACATATGGAAACACAAACATATGAAGTTGTGTGAATTTTAAAAACACAGCTAAAAGGTTCTTGCCATGGTGCTGCATATTTTTAGGGCCTGTTAGCAAAACTATTTTTGAGTAATGGCGCATTTGGCTTTGTGTGAGCGTGTGTCAGCCTCAGTCTGATACACACGGGCCTACTGGGACCACCCAAGCAGATGCTTCATTTACAAAATTATGCATTTAGGGCAGAGAAATAGGTCTGAACCAGGGGAGTTTAGGAGAGTCTACAGAATGAGACCAGAGAGGACTGAAGTCATCAGTGAGACGTCCTGTTGTGATCTTTGCGCTGTACTTTAGAAACTCCTGCCCTGTGTGCTAATCTGTTAGAGAAGCAGAGACAAAGAAAGGAGGTAAAAAAGACAGGAAAGAGAGAAGCTGCACCAATGCCCTTTTAGCATCTCTCAGGCTCTTTAAGTATTCATTAAACTGAGGCAGAAGTTTCTGAGGGCAGCTTGGACACTAATCATTCCCTCCTGAATCTCATCTCCTCACATCACTGATCATCATCATCTCTCTCTCTCCCCCCCTCTGCCCACACATTTCACTCTAAAATAATAATGATAATAAAAAAAAAAACACAACAACAAGAGGGAAAGTGGATTGTTGACTCCCCTATTATATTTTTCACCCTACTGCATCGCTTTCTCTGTCTCCTCCACATTTTTGTTTGCAGTCTGCCACTGACACACATGGATGAATCCAGCTCTGGATGAAGTTTTTCCCGCTCGGATTGAACATGCTTGAGGTTCCCAACTGGCCGCAGCTACTCTTTTAACCCAACGTGACAGATTTTTAGGCGAAATGTTGCGTGTGAAGCTGCCGCACTGACTGCTCACCGTGTGCTTTTAAGTGTGCGTTTTCCTCAGTGGCAGGTGTTGGTTTCAAAAGGCCTTTCAGAGGCTGTGTTCCTTACAGGCCACTTAAAAAGTTATCTCCAGTGAATAACATGAGAGGTTTCCTCTGAGCAGAATTTTTGTGTGTTTAATAATTTTTTCTCAAAAATCACACATTTGTTGTCAGTCACACCTCAGTCAAATATAAATGCAAACGGGAAAATCTTAAGTGCTCAGTGGCAACATCATTGCTCATTAGTACGTCACTCGACAAGCATGATCACAACATAGTCCTTACTGATGGAAATAAGAAACAACAAAGACAAAGAAAACAAATGTTTTTTTTTTTTTTGGAAAGACTGTCCCAGATCAGGCACAGTAATACTAACATGCCACATAACAACATTTCTGAGTAGCTGTTATTTAACTCAAAGTAACAATGTATGGCATGACTATCTGAGACACATAGTGACAATGTCTTAAGGGAATTATATCCATCCTGTAAACCGTTTATTAGGTGATTATAGTTCAACTTTTTGACCAATTTAACCCTTTGAACCTGGGGCGCAAACAAGCACAGGACACCGCATATTGTAACTGCAGTTACTTACAACATGTGGGTATGTTTTTGACTAATGTTACATCACTAATGTACATCTCAAAGTTCTCCTAATCTTAATCAAGAAGCTTTAGTATCTAAACCCAACCAAACTATATGACAAATGTCAGGTATGCCGAGCACTGGTGCACTGCAACCATCGTTTGGTTTTGGGAACGATGACCTATGTCATTCTGGGTGTCTCTGGTAACCAATCTAATCAGTCGTATAGGCACGAGGATGTGTTGGAAAAACACAAATCACAGAGGTGGAGATCAAAGATGTGTAGACAGTGACTCACTTTTCTTCCTAAGACAAGCAGTTGCATCATTTTTAAAATGCACATCAGTGTGTATGATCGTAATCTGATGCATCATTGTGTTCTTTCGTTCAGTGTTACATTCAGTCTGTTGCTGGTCCAAATTGTTCAGTTTGGTTCACAACTGCACAACAATTCACTTATAAAAGTTGATGTTCATCATATATCTAGATTTCATGTGGGGATTGTGATTGGTTGCAGGCTTCTCTCTTTGAAAAATGAGTTGCCTGTTTGCTCGCAACTCTTTTGGTCTCCTCGTCCGTGCCTCGTGAGCAAGCTGCGCGACAAGAACACTTATTTTACTTAACAGAAGAAGTGAGTTGCTGGTGCGCTGCTAGCTTGACCGGTTGTGCTAACTCTGCTCTACGTGTTAAGGGTTGGTTCAGATTCACCAAAGTCGGACTACGACACAAATAAACCAGCTGAGGCAGTGGTAGACCAGCAGTTTGCGTGTTCTGCAAAGTAAAATGACTGCTTTTGGCAAAGGAGTTCTGGGGGCTTTGGAGAGAGACATAGCAGCTTCAGCTTCCCATTGTAGAGGGCAGATGGTGAAGTGAAGCAGTGAAAACAGTCTAAATACAGAATAGCAGTACAATAGCTGTGGACCTCTTTTTTTACACGGCAAACCATTTTTTTGCCGCCACCCTCATCCACATCAGTAGCTTTGCTTTCTACACTGGAACTAGTGCTACTTCTCAAAACCGGGGGTGTCCTGACCGCCTACTTTCAGTTCTCTCTACTTTCAGTTATGCACTGACTATTACTTACTTCAACAGACTAAAACATGTAATCATAAGTTTCTATGGCCAAAGCATATTCAGTTCAAAAAGATATAAAAGAGTGGAAAAAAAAACAAATCCTTACATTTGAGGAGCTGGGACCAGAGAATATGTGATGTTTTTGCTTGTTCCAACTGTGATATACACCTACATGTTGAGTAAGTGATGGGCAAAACATTCATGTCAATAGCATTAAAGACATTAATAAGTAATAGAAGAGGAAGAGAGGGAGAGAGAGACAGAAATGGAAGGGGAAGGAGAGTAGAGACAAAATCTAAATATACCAGCTGAGGGCAGTGGAGAGGAGAAAAAGTGTCGCTCCACTGAAAACCACAGTGTGATGAAAAATTAAGTTAGGAGGCACAGGAGAGAGGAGAGCACAGACAGAAAGAGAGAGGATGTGAGGGAGGGGTGGTGGTGGGGGGAGAAAGTGCTTTTACTGCCGGTCACTTTCACATGTCTGTCTGGGAGATGGACGGATGAAATCAGACTCCTGTTAAAGTGCGCTGGAAAAGCAGAAGCTGCACTCTTCCTTCACTGGCTGCACCCTCGTTCAGCCTCTGGTGCCTTCGCAGTCCAGGTAGTTATCCTAAAATGTCTGGGGCTCAGTGCTTCCTTATTGTTTCATGCCCTTTGATGAGACTCTTACGGAGCTGCCTTGCTCTCTAATGGTGCTTGTTCAGCTCCATCGTCAGCTCTTTGGGTACAAAACTCTGCTTAACTTTTATCTGTATTTCTTACTCTGCTGAGCACCGCTACATTTGTCAACAAAGGCTCATAGTGCTGGATGGGTTTCCACTCAGCTTGCACTTAAATAATCCGACAAAAGTCAAAAACCCTGGATTGAAATTGAATTAAAGAAGCCATTTCTTTTCCCCTGGATTATTATTTTTTTTTCCCCCCACCCGTGCGCTCCCATGCATGACGCTATCGTCTCTCCGGGACTGCACAGTGCAGGCCATTTGCATTTCGCTTTAATATATTTCCTAAACTCTCAAGCTTCAAGAGATCCCCCACTTTGCATTTGTTTATTTAGTTCAAAGTGTTTTTTTTTTTTCTTCCTGCTATTGCCCAAGAACCTCGCAGAAAATTGAAGTGTAGACAAAATGTGATGGATAAATATGAAAGAAATATACGGCGTATTCTATAGAGAGAGAGGGACTTTGATGTTATTTTTGCAGTGTTAAGCCAGCTCGTAGCTATGGTGTAGCCCGCGCCTGTAGGTGAAGGCTGGCAATTCCTTTTCTTCTTTTACTGTCTGATGCTTTTGGACTTGTGGGTGATAGAAAGGCTCAGACAACATAACCACATTTACCACCTGGATCTGCACTGTCAGCAGACGCTCTGCGGCGGAGTGTTGTCTCTCTCTCTGTGTGTATATGCGTGTCTTTGTTTGTGTTTGACCTGAGGATGTTTTAGGGGCGGCCGTGTCATGCGTGGACGATGGATTTGCGGTGACATCAGGATCGTAGCTCGTGGTGCAGCGAGCTCTCCAGGTTAGCCCAGCGAGCGACTGGCAGACAGAGACCGAGCAGAGGAGAGAGAGAGAGAGGATGGAGATGGATGGAGCCCGACACCTTTGGGTTGAATCTGGGTTTTCGGGATGTGCCGGGCACACGCGTGTAGCAGCAGCAGGCAAAAGCTGATTTGAAAGATGGGGATGTCAAGTCTGTGATGTGCACTCTGCTGAAGTCATAGAGGAGGGTTAACTAGTGAAGGAAGGATAAGAGGCGGAGGGACAGAGGGGGAAAGGGCTAAAATCTCCTACTCCTTGTTTTTCCTTCCTGTTCTTTCCATTTTCCTCCAACACACACACACGCACACACACACAGACACACACAAACAGTTGAGATTCCTGTTAAATTGGAAGCTTAATTTAAAGCTGCAGGCTTTCTCCTGAGGTCACATGGAGTGAATTTATCCACCCAGGCCAAAGTTGGGTTTTCATTAATGGAACGCACACTCATGTATACGCACACATACATGCTTCTGGCAGGATCAGGGAGGCCTAATCAAGCTGAAATCTCTCGAGGTTCCCATTAGGTTTGGAGAGTCGCAGTCCTAACTCCGGCCCCAAAACAAACCCTTCCACGACACGCCATTGTGGTTTTGTGTTCCTTCTTTTCACATTCGTCCTCTGCTGTGTGCTGACAGCGCCGTCACGCGCTTATTGTACCAGTGCAGAGTTTCAGTACAACCTTTTATGGCTTTCTTTATATTTATTCTAGTCTATAGCAGCAGTAACTGTGTCAAGGTTTTGACCTTAAAAACATTTTCCCTTAGGAACAACTAGGTTACGTTTTCACTTATCATTTTCTATTTCACCTTCATTTAAGCAGAAAGCCCCATTGAGGTCTCTTTCACAAGATGGACCTGGCCATGGTAGCAAAATAGAAAACATGATAAAATCCACAATGAAATGGATTTCAGTTTGCTTCAAAACACTGACAAATTAAGAGTGGTGCATCACTATTTTAACAAGACATAATATGATCTCATAATTGGTTAAGAAGTAAAGTAAGTAAAGTAACAAAATGTAAATTTGGGAGAAGAAAAACACATTTTCATTGACGTGAATGCCAGTCGTAGTGAAAATATCAATTCTGTTCAATTACTCAACACAGCCACAAACTAATGTGTCAGCAAAATACTTGCTGGAGTCATGATACCAACACACATGTGGTCCAGATCGTCCCTTCATGGTTTTACTGGGATCCTTTCTTTCCTTCCCTCTCCTTCATCCTCGTAATGTTATCTTTTGTTCTTCGCTTCTATGCACTCGTCTCCTTACCTTTCATCTCCCCTTTCTATCATCTCCGTGTCCTTTCTGTTCCTCTTTGCTGCCTCTTGACAATATAAGACAATATCTTCCAATTTTCTTTTGATACTGTGACTTTGAATAGCACAGCAAGCTACCGTGAGTATCCTGATGACCTTAGCCACGGCGGCACTCCACAGGAGGCTATTCATTTCTCTGTTAAATTCTCAGGATGAATAAGATCCATATTAATTGTTCCCAATTCACAGTCATACAAAAAGTATGTTATCGTGTAAGTAATCACTGTATGAGGGAGGGAATGCACACCGTATTCACAAGGACAGAGAAACAAACACAAACAAACCCAGCCAGGGATCACCGTTGGGTGCAAGGCCATACCTTCTGAAGGAATAAACACCCGGAGTCTATCTTCACTCCTGTTGATCAACCTGCAGCAGCGATTCATGGAGGAGACTTCCATCGGGTGTCGGTTTATGTACTGCAATGTTGACCTTAGCTTGAGGGGGTGTATTCTTTACTACACAAACAAATGTTATAGAGTAGAGGGGAAAAGAAGAGAGAAGAGTGGAGTCTCTGGTTAGTGCTGAGTTTAGTGACAGCACACAGATACACACCACCTCTGCGTGTTGTTGCTCACTAGCATAATAGAAACTAGTACTAAACTAGTATACGTAGCGTAACTAGTGTAATGGAAGTAATCGGGTTGGTTGGGGTAAATATTCCTGCGAGTAAGATGAATAAACGACAAATTATCCTGTGCTCAGACTTGCCTCACTGGTGGTGAACACCATTAAGCAACCACCATTGTTGATGAAAATCCACCTGACAAGACTCACTCAGGCACACAAGGACGTGGTTATGTTTCAGTTTTATGCCTTCAGTCACATCTCTAAAGACTTTCTTTCTCACTCTCTGACTGTTACCTTGAGTAAACCTAATGATATCTCTGGGTTTGAACATTGTTGCAAACATTTTTAGTAAGTATACAATTAAACAGAAAACTTTTCTTTTTTTTCTTTAGTTTGTCTGGACAGCAAATATTGCTGCGACACTACATATCTTCTGTAAGCAAAAATCCCTTCCCATTAATTGCTGCAGTAACTGATGTAGGGAGTACAGGCATCCAATTTTCCAAATGGCAGATATCTCGGGGAATAAAAAATCCTTGAATATTAATGCATTTCCACTACATTTTTCTCTGCGACCATGGGGAGATTGGCCACAGCGCGTATGCCCGTGAGATGTCCGGCTTTAGCTAGATGCATACAAACACAAGCGCCCACGTGCACATGCACACAAGTACAGACTGGAGATATAGAGGGGAAGCTGATCAGCTGCGTGGAGCGGGGAGGGCATTCCAATGGGACTAATTAAAGGGATGGAACAGACTGCACAACTCATTGGAGACCACCATTCTTTCTCCAACTCTATCTATTTCTCCTCTCGCTCTTCCTCTCTCTTTTGCTCCTCTGTGTTCGGTTAATGAAAGCTACATCATCCAGGGTTAGAGGATCCAGTGCTGCTTTCTTACCATTAGTCATAGCGGCGGATATGATCAGAAGAGACTGGGGAGTGTAGTACCAGGAAACATTTTCAATATGGAACAACATGCAGACGTAAATAAGCACAAATGTTTACAAGCAGTTAGCAAAGTCAGAAAGTGAACTGACTCTTTAAGTCGGAACATGCAGTCCTTTGTCTTATCAATGCACAAAACCTGCTGTTCTGATTTTGTGTGTGTGTGTGTGTGTGTATGCCTGTGTGTACACATGAGTCACCATTGGCTGCTGCTGAGTTTGATACTGATGGAGAGTCAAGCTGTTTAGATGCTATTGATCAGAACCCTGTGTTCCTGAGCAGTCAGACACACAAACACACACGCACATGCACGCGTGCGCACACACACACACGCACAGAGCCTCCTCCTCCTCTTTCTTTCCCTCTCTCTCTCTCTCTCTCTCTCCTCTCTCTCTCTCTCTTTTTGTGCTCCTTTCTAAATCCATTTCTATATCACACACCCACTCATTCTGCGGCAGACAGACCAAACAACCAGCCAAAATGAAGTGGCACTGCATCATCACAAACACTGCTGTGTGTCTAAATGAGCTGGAGAGGAAGCAGGCAGCGTCCCTGCTTTGTTTCCTAATTATTTACTACAAGCATAGCATAGGTGTGGACAGGCGGAAGAGGGTAAGAGAAGGGAGGGAGGAAGACTAAAGGAGGCAAGTAGAGATGAATGGGAGTAAAGACGAAAAGCGACAATATATCGTATATGTGTATGATTCTATGTGTGTGTGTGTGTGTGTGTGATGCCCTCTAACCAGAGAAAGCCTTGGCCCAGCCTGTCTGGCTTTGCAGCTACTCACAGCTCTAGAAATGCCTGGCTGCATAGCCAGATGACTCACATACCCAGCTCAGAACTCAAGCCAGGGCTTAACACAAACACACACGCACACATACACACATCACAGGCGCGGACGTTCGCACGGACGCAGATATATGCCCAAATAAACACATCAGCACACACAGACCCAACCAGGTGTGTGTGTATAATCTGATCTTCTCTGAGCTTATCTGCACAGACACTCACACAAACCTTGAACGTTTGGTTTGTTTTATCATCACACATCTGCTCTGAAGTATTTCAAAAAACCCTTTAATTTTTCTTTGCTACACATTTGCTGGGTTACTAGAAAAAGTGAATCAGCTTCCATGAAAAGAAGGTAACTCAGCAATTAATCCACTGATTCAGTAGATTGTATGCAAAGACATAATTCCCACAGTCGACAGTGTTTGTTGTAACTTTGTCTTTTTCCAGAAAAAATGGGTAATGCTGCACCACTGACTGTAACAAACAGTGGACAGAGCCACCATGACATCACCCATGAAGTAGTTTATCATCTGTCACCTATTTCCTGTTTCCTTCTGCTATCTGCGTGTGCTGTCTTCAAAGTCCTCATCGCTATGTGAAACACCAATGACAGCCTCCAAGCTGTCAACCTACATGCTGAAAATGGCAAGTTCCTCCAACACTAACCTGTTCTCTAATTGGACGGACATACACGAGCTAGAAGCTGTTACCGTTTCTTTTGCAGGGATGGAGCTATTTTGAGGCCAGGGCTCACCTCCCCACTTGCAAACTAAAAGTGCCCTCCAACACTGTTTTGCAGGCCACTGACGCTACATCCTGGGTTAAGCACCACCATAGACAATTGTTACTGGTTTGAAGACAAGCCAAAGACTGTTTTTCCTCTTTTACCAGGATGAGAATTTGGTGCAGTCAAAACTTTCTTCCGCTAGATGCAGTGCTGTGGAGATTGAGACCAATCAAAGATGGTCTAAGAGGGAGAGGGTGGGTGAAAATGAGGCAAGATGAATGAGGCTTGGTTTCACGCCCAGTGAGAGGTGGAAGCTACCGCGCTAGCTGAGGCTAACAAGCTAGCTGCGTTCACACATAAAGAGAAGCAGATTTCACCATGACACGTTATTTGCCCCAAACAGCAGCACATTTCCCTTTATTATTATTAACAGTACATTACAGTGTATTTTGGTAGGACAGACAGGTTGACAAGTGAGCGATGATAAATCTACTTTTGAATCCCAAAAGTTTAAAAAAACAAACTTGCTATAAAGGCCAAACTATACTACACTATACAGACGAAAAACAATTCTTTTTTCCAGGCTGTATACGTGTTTGTTTCTGCTGTAAAATTGGACAATACAACATGGGGTCTTAAGGGGACTGACTCGCTTTAAGATCCAATCTCAAGCGGCCATTTGAGTGACTGAAGTTTTTGATACTCCCACGTTGACTTCAGCTGAAGTTGCTGCTTGCGCTACACTTTAGACAAAAAACAAAAAAACAAACATCATGTTTACTCCAATCTGCATAAAAACTACCCTGTCAAGAAATATAAAGACAAAAAAATCAACTCGGAGAAACTGTGTAAATGAAAGTATTAGTCATAGTTTACAGAATTGTGTTTGTGTTTAATTTAATGGCAACATGGCGCGTTCAAGGTAAAATGGGCTGTTCAGATTCTCTGCATGTTGTATCTTAGTCTCACATGTTTGCTTCTGCTCAGCTTGCCTCCTGCAGTTATTTATTCACTCACTGACAAACGTTTGTGTACAATCCTACTTACAAAAACCAAGCTCCCCTGGTGGAGAAACAGAGTTTGTTTGCCTGTTGTGGAAGTTTCTCTGCTGTGCAGTGCTCAAAAATATTAAGTGCTATCATCATTTGCATTCCTGTAAACCCCTGTTAGCAGTAGGACAGAAGACACACAACAAGGGCTTTCACGTATGTGTTTTCATCCTTTACATCCTGACAGGAATGATTACTTAGAAAACTATGTTGTTGATTATTAAAAGAAACACACCGTGGTTGTTTCATATTAGTCTGGTTTTATTATTTTTGTTTGTTAGAAAGTTTTCATTAAATGTTTTATTAGAGGGTTTATTGCCTTGTTTGTGAGTCTGTATTTGCGAGTTCTCAACAGACATTTGCCAGACTGGAGTAGGCTGTTAAGGCTTTAGTTTGCATTACAATTGTCTTCACTGTGCACCAACAGCTGCCATCTATTTGCACCCATCCAAATTTACAAACACGTACACAGTATTTAATCTGTATTAACAGAACTTGTCTCATTAGCGCTTTGAACGCTGGTTTTCCTGTTGGCTGCCAAGATGCAGAATTAAACTGTATTTGCTGATCTATAAGCGTAGATAGTCTCTAAACTTCTGTATTTCATTCCAGTGTTTCTCTCTCCCTCTCCTTCTGTGTCACTCCCCCATCTTCCCTCCTGTTTGAAAGTATCTGCAGTAAACAATAATATTCCCTGTGCAAATATTGTTTTCTTTGGCAAGTCAATGCGGTGCTGTAGGATGTGTGTGAGTTTGAAAGTTGGTTGTTTGGACATGTTTACAGTTACCTTGTTGTGTTTGAGTTTATGCACGTGTGCCCTCACAAGACTTCGACACCATGCGAGTGGCTCTGTGAGGCTTTGTTAGCTAAACATGCTCACACTGACAATGCTAACATGCCGAGGTTCAGCAGGTACAATGTTTGCCACGTTAACAATCTTAGCAAAGCATGTTAGTATTCACACATCTGCTAATTAGCACTTGACACAAAGTACAACTGGGGCTAATGGAGGTCATGTTGTGGAAGGTCATTTTATATCCAGACAATTATTGTAGAAAACATATAATACACAGACAGGCGTATTTTCAATACAATAGCACAGCATTTTGAGTTATATACTTAACAAATAAAGAGGTGCTGAGTTGTGTTTGTTTCTATTTTTATTTAAAACCTTTGTGAATATGGGTAAAGAAAAGACACAGACTTTACCAGTGATTGAATGTAACCAAGTACTGCACTTAAGTATGTTTTTGAGTCACTTCCACTTTTCTGCAATTGAGTATTTCCAATTTCTGTTACATTACACTTCCACTACATTTTACAGACAAGTATTTTTCACTCCACTACATTTGCGTACTGAATCTGAGTCAAAAATCTGAGTCAATTTGAGTTTCTTTCTATCCGGCAGTCGGATAAAAAGAAACAAAAATCGGTACTTGGTCAACGCATAGTATACAGTATATACAGTAAATAAATATAAATATATTCATCAATTACATTCCAGAGGAAAAGCTGACATCTCACCAAAGTCATTAAGATTTATCTAATTGGGACAATTAATTGGGACAACATGCCATTACATGTTATACAACATGTAATGGCAATCCATCTAATAGTTGATATTTCAATGTAGACCAAGGTGCCATCCTACTCATGTCAAGACTATAAAGGCAGTAAAGAAGATTTATGAATCTGCATTGACATGAAACCAACATTTGGGAAATTTAATACAATGTACAGTATATTCTATTTCTTTTGTCCATGTGTGTATTCTCTAATGGAATATGTGGAATATGTGTGTTTTTGTTTCTCTCCGGCAGAATGCGGGAACGGGGCCCTTGCATTTGTGGAGTAGGTGTGTGGAGTTTGCTACTGTCCCTCTGTCTGGCCTCCCTCACACATGCACACAGGAGCCACACAGGTAGGTCGATGTATGTGTTTATGTCCTTTTATGTGTGTGTGTGTGTGTGTGTGTGTGTGTGCGTGGTACATAATCCTGTCACTTGGTCAGTGTCTGTGTGCTGCATTAATGGTATTGGATCTTTTGTGGATTACCACTGCAGGCAGCCTCTGCAGCCAATTTTGTTTTTACGCGTTGTAAAGTTGGAGTGAATAGGTTGTGTGCCTCCCGAGGGAGTGCAGTGGCCGGATTCACAATGAAATACAAGACCACAGAGGCTCTTTGTCGAGAAGAACATACAAAAAAGTTCTTTATTAAAAGGAAGAGGAACACGAGTAATCCTGCAAGGTCTTCTCAGTTCAGGGGCTTTCACGTCTCTGCAGTCACATCAGAGTGGGGCGACTCTCCAAAATGCCTGTAGGTTACAGCGCAGACAGCAAGCAGTGAGCCTTATGGATTAGAAATCCCAGGATGCGTGGTACCCCTCCCCTGTGAGCCAAGTGGCTGAGTCACTTGCTATGATTGAGCCCTGAGGCCTCTCACTTCTTTTCAGTTCATTTCTCATGTGAAGGTTAGGTATCTTCGTCTGTGTGGTACACAATGATCAGCTGTCTGTGACACGGAAAAATTACCTCCCTCTAGGAAAAAAAAGGCTTTAATACAGAGCACATCGTACCTGCTACTGTACCTGTGTGTGAAAAAGAGCTTTTTATGTGCCTGAGGTCATGCTGATCACTTACAGTCTGTGGGTGGACATATGAATGTGAATACCTCTCTGAATCTTGGTGAAGCTTTCAGTGCTGAGATTTTGTTGAAAAGGAGTCAGAGAAATGGTTACACTCTGCTCAGAAAAAAACAACAAGAGCTACCCGATCAGTTACCAGGGGAGAGGGCACAATTCCTAAAAGCAGGACTTCATTTGGTAAATCATCTTTTTCTTTTGTTGCCATAAATAAATGGAACACACTTCCAGCAGAGCTGATTACATGTGCGGATTTTAAAACATTTTCATATCACACAAAATGCTGGATGCTGTCACAGTAAACTTGTAGACATTTGTGTGTGTGTGTGTATATGTGTGTGTGTGTGTGTGTGTGTGTGTGTGTGTGTGTGTGTGTGTGTGTGTGTGTGTGTTTGATCGGGGGCATATTTATTCATAAAAGTTGCCAGGACGGGGGTAAATTGTTTTAAATTGTTTTAATGATGGGAATATATGTATTCATAACTTTTTAGTTAAAATTTTGCACAACTGTGAATTTAGTAACTTTTCAATTTATTGTATGTTCCATCTACGGGTGGAAAATAGCAATGCATCTCTCTTTGTTATGCACGGTCCCTATTCAATCAATCAATCAATCAATCAATCAATCAATCAATCAATCAATCAATAAATAAATAAATAAATAAATAAAGTGAGAGGCGAAATTCAAAGATCCTTCGGTACACCAAACTTAGAATAAATTCTGCCTTCATGAAACTTAAACTCAGTGTCCACTTCCAATATGATTCTTTGGCCATAATGTCTATTTTTGACACTATCTCTGTGATATTCGATTTTGCTCAAAAAGTAGAAAAACTAGATCAACCAGTATTCACTGCACTGCACTGGACCAATAGACACTTCTGCTGACAGGTGACACACTGCTACTGTCAACATGTTATAATATTAATAAAATAAGGTGAATAAAATTAAATATTTTGTCCATCAATATCATGTACCTGTGGGTAATCAGAATCACTCTAACCTGATGACAAAAAAATGCAGATCCAGCGGTTGCAATGTGACACTCTGCAAGTCTGACAGTCTCTGTTGGTGCAACAGACACGATCAGTAAGACAGCAAATTGTATCTGAGGACTCCTCCTCCAGACATTTGCAGTAAAAGGAAGACCAAACCAGGAACAAGGCGACTAATGTGTTAAAAATAATGTCCGAAATGAACAAGTGACAATGGCAAAATCACCCCAGGATAAAACCGGGAAGTGATGATGGTGGGTTTGGTCTTCGGTTTGACTGCATGTGAAAGGCCTGAATATGTTACACTCTGCCGTTGGCTCTCATGTCATGATGAAGTGGCATGCAGCAGCTGCCCTTCATCTGAACTGGTTGTCTTTGTTTGTCGTTGTTGTTACTGCGTGCCTGTCATCACTGATGCTAAAGATATTTATACCGCGGTCCGTGTATTGCATGTCCAAACATCTGCCTCATAGCGATGTTCCATTAGTGAAGGGCTGGAAGAGAAAATGGTGGATAAGTTTGAGCGTTTTTTCCTTAACCCTTTGAAAATAAAATAAAAAAAAACTGCAGCACATTTGACGGATCAACATCGGTCCTTTGGCCTTCTGTGTACTAATTAAAACACTTTCTCGTCATCTTAATACTTCTTGAAAACTACAAGGTTCTTTGAGCTTACTCGGGTGTTTGATATGTGTGTGTCCTTGCTGGAATACCTGGAGTACCTATAACCATGGCATGTGTGTGTGTGTGTGTGTGTGTGTGTGTGTGTGTGTGTGTGTGTGTGTGTGTGTTCTGTCTCTGTTTGTGTGTCAGATTGATGCTGGCTGCAAGCCCTTCCTGACGAGGCAAGGGCAAACATTTTCATAAATGGGAGGTATTGAAAAGACGCGGAGAAAAGATGCGGATGCTCTCTTATAGTGGAACACCACTGGGCTTTCATTGAAGTGCTGAGGTCTGCGCAAAATGACAAAAACACAGAAAACGCCAGCTGAGAAAGATGAATACCAAAGTCACAGGTTTAGATAAAAGTTTGGTGTTTGTAGCTTTTTATCGTTGAAGATTGTGCCATAGTTATTTTTATCGTGAATGAATTTGTGGCAGTAATGTTGCGTGTTGGTATTTGAGCCTGACACGGTGGTATGAATGTGTGGGTGTGTGTGGTGGTGGGGGCATGTGTACGGTCTATGTGCTCCTGTTAATGGGCGATTGATTGTGGAGTAAGTTGTAATTGGGGAGTCACAGCGTTATCCAGTTGCAGGTTGTCTGAGTGGGGAGAAACACACGAGTAATCAGATAATTACTGAATACAATCCCTTAGGTCACTTCAAGGTTGACACGCTCACACATAAATACACAGCCTCTCTCAAACACACACACACATACACACACCCACATTGTACAGACACACATGCGCATGCTGGCATGTGAAAATAATTTGATTGAAATATTTCCAGGATGTTGGAGTGACTGAGGTCATCGTAACACACTGTATGATGTTTGCTTTAATTACATTCTGGTCTCTGGTCTTTTTTTAAATGTACAACTTGACTGTGTTTGTAGCAGAGGTTATACAAAAGGTAGTATAATATAGTTTCACAGTTTTCACAGTTTACACGACTGTTTGAACTCCAGTTGTCTATTCAGCTCAGGCCACCTTGAAGTGAATTCTTAAATAGTTTTTTTTTGTGGCGAGCTGTTTGTGCCTTTTATTTTGTTGGAAAAAAGACACTAATCTGAGCTCAGTTTGTGTTTGTGGAAAAGGCGCTATTGCTTGTTAAAAGAGACGATCCATGGGAGTCAGCAATGTGCAGATACGACTTTAGTAAATGCTAAACTTTTTTCTTTCTTGAAGACTTTTATGCTGTGTGCTGAAAACAAAAAATGAACATGAATGCGCATCTTATTGGAAACATCTGGTATTAACAGTCTATGGCATTATATACAGTATAAATATATGTATCTATCCATAGAGCTCTCTCTCTCTCTCTCTCTCTCTCTCTCTCTCTCTCTCTCTCTCTCTATATATATATATATATATATATATATATATATATATATATATATATATAAAACCTGTCTCTTTTGATCTTGTACATGATTAAGACCTAAAAAATGTGTTTACATTATGTTTTAGTTTTCCAGCATTTTGCAGGCAATCAAAAAGGAAATCACGAAACCAGGAAGTGTCACTTATCTGGAAAAAAAAGGATCTTATCTTTTGGCCGTATCTCTGAGCCTTAATGTGCGTATGTGTGTCAGTATGTGTGGATTCGTGCTCTCGCCACCAGCTCAGGAGGCATGTGCTGACAAGACAGCTGTGGCGACCTCAGGAAGAGAGTGGAAGGGGCTGAGAAGTGGCAAAAGGAGTCTCAGCATGTGTGTATATATATATATATGTGTGTGTGCGTTTATGTGTATGTGCATGTGAATGTGTGTGTAAATGTGTGTGCGAGCCTGCCTGGCTCTTTATCTCTCAGGCCAGAACAGAAAAAGATGTTTCTCCTTTGCCTCCGCTGCCTCTCCATCTGTTAAACCATCCATCCTGCTGTCTTTTTCTCTTATTCGCATGCTTTATTATACACATCAGTATAGCACTGTGTGGAAGTTACAGACTTTATACCCTGACCACAGAGCTCTAACACTCTTAGTGGACTACAGATCTCCTGCAATGAAGTGATCTTATTTGTCGGCAAAGTCGGGGCCTTGGTTAAACGTCTCAGTGGCTTTGCCAATAGTCTTGGAGAAACAGCTTGGCTTGGATTTTGAAGTAAAGCGGAACGGCGATTATGCTGATCACTTCACCACACACTGTCGAGTCATTGATTCTCCGTCTATAGGCTGAAATCTCCATACATCGCCACTGATTAGAGTCTGCGAAGAGTGTAACTTATTCTGAAAGGCATTGTGTCTGCCAGGTTGGGGAAACAGAGACACTGGGACAAAGATGTACAGGGATGTTAAGATGCATGTGCTAAACCTCTGTCACACAGGCTCACAGAGACATGTGCGTTCAGTCAGGCCTGCAGTAAGAGCACGCAGACACACACACACACACACACACACACATGTTCACACACTAACATGCATGCACACTGAAAAAGGCTCTGTAATGTGATGTGCAGAGACAGGCTGTCTGCCCTCCTTAGAGGCTGCTCCACATTGAAGCTGCACTCCATGCTTGGCCTACAACGTGGCTCCATATGGCAAGTGAAAAATTCAAGCTGAAAATTACAAATGTGAAATTTTTCATGCTGACAGTGTAACAAGTGGACGCGGAGCTTTTTGGTATGAAAAATGTGCCTCAAGCCTGCGTTCTCTCTGATGGCCAGCAGGGGGTGACTGCTCTGGTTTCAAACAGAAGTCAGATTGTATGTAAGCTGATGACCGTACCATTGACCATTTTCATCTGTAACAGTTTCCCATTTAGTTATTGGTCTTGTTTTTGTTACTGGCAGACATATATCCTGCTCGAGCGCTGCTTGTAAGAATGTCTTGCTTTTCATTTCGGCAGCCAGCCAGCACGAGCAACGTGTTTCACGTGAGGTTGCAGCGGGGCATCATCGAAAGATTTAGAGGTGTGTCAGTTTTTCCTGCGACATGCACTTATCTAAGCAGAAATAAACCTGAAAAATCTTTTGGAGGTTTTGGATGGTTAATCATTTTAATCAACTTAAACCTCCTCATCAGACTCTACTGCTAGCTACAGACCTGCAGCGAGTGATGGTTTAGCAAATAGCTGATGTTAGCCCCAAAAAAAAGGTATAATAGATTTTTTTTTGCTACTCTGGCTCTGATGTAGCTGCCTCTCTCCATCTTTAGTCACCACTCTGTGATCTTGATCAAAGTCCCGCCCACACAACTGTGTGATGGGTTAAACATCAAGAATACTGTAATATTAATGCCACGGTCACTCCAACATAGCAGATATTGCCAAAGTCACTGTCTTAAAATGTTTTTCTTTGATAACAATCATTCCAGTTTCCCAAGTTATGGAACTAAAAATGCCTGAAGGCACAGCCTACGGGATTCAAGTCAATAGAGCAACGACTTTTGAATCAGTTGCTCTTCCCTGCAGGAGTCAAACACAGCATGCTTCACTACAATCTGTACATTTCAGTTATATCACATTTTGGTCATACTGGTTTCAACTGATGACGTCATGATCTTTGTGCTCTTGCCTTCCAGCGCCCAGATACCTGTTAATTATGATCTGTCCATTTGTTCATCATTATGGGTGTTATATCGTCTCCGGTTCCCTCTCTCTGCTCTGTCTGCTCAGCTCTGCTCTCCGGCTCAATTGGTGTTGACAAATTCCAAGGAATCACATTTGCATATACTAACCTTCGCCAATCAGCGTGTCCTTGCACACGCATGTGTTGTTTTAACCATGATGTGTTCTGTTATTAAGGTGCCAGGAGTGCTTTTGATAACTGGCCACAGGCACTCTGGCCTTTGTAGACGATCACAGGATAATCGTCAGCGTTTATTTGGGCTCCGACATGATTCCATCGCATATTCTGGGCATGTGCTGATGAGAAATACATTTTCTAATGTCTGTTGAGCAGACTGCCTGGTTGCTGAAATATTGAACAAGAGGGTCACAACGCAGCCAAAATGGCTTTTCTACCAGGGGGAAGTGTGTTTATAGCTGTTATTTTCCACCAAGTGCAGAAAATGAATATCTACGAAAGTAGAAAGGTGATGCCAGACAGCGAGATGCTCTCTGCTTGGAGGCAGAGTGATTCATAGCCCATGCCTGAAGAACCAGGTCGACAGATAAAGAAAAGCGGACTGCGAGGGTGTGATTGTGTTACTAAGGATCAGCCGTGTGCTGTGAATACAACTGAACTATGTAAATATTCCTTTGTGTTTGGCACTTACGTGTGTGTTTCTAGGGCAGTGGTTCTAGATGGTTCATCCTATATGTAATATGATTGGTGTTGGTGTTAAGATCTTGTGTTTCATGTTCTACAAAAAAAAAATGACTGATGCACAAAAAATATTTTTCAGCACACATTGTATATACATATACATCAAAATGTATAAAAAATAAGGTTCACAAATGTTGGTCTGATAACCACAAATATTCCTTGTTTCAACTAAATGTAACAGAAAACCACAAATACAGTATGTGTTCAAAAGTATTGAAGTATTTTGCTGCATTTATTAACAGACTGTTAGTTGTTGTGAAATTCACTGACTTTGTAATGAGGTATTTCCCTGGACGAGTGAAAACTATGACTCTCTATAAACAGAACTAGTATAATACTGAACCACTGACAATACAACATAAACATTTTAAAGCTTTAACTATGAAGCACTAAAATCAGGAAAAGTTTGGCTTTCCCCTGCAGCAACCTAACATAACTCCCAAAACAGCTGAAAGAGAACATGATGGAACAGTGAAATACAACAGATGTCTAAAGGCACAGTACATTCAGGGATGCAGGAGAGAAACTAAAGACTTTTGGTTAGCGTGAGACTTTGCACCATTGTAGCGGCAATACACACTTGTTTGAGGTGGAGATGGGGGGTTGCCACCAGTCAGCCATGGTTGCGACATGTAACTGCAGGGCATCACACTTTAACCCCAGACCAGAGAGGGTCCCTGGCGCGGCGGCTCAACTCAGTGTGGTAAAACCGGTAACAGTAAAGCAAATCAGCAAGGCACCATTTGACTCGGCACTGCAAAGAGTGCAACATGAAAAGCCCAGAAGGAATCAGCTGAGATATTTTTGTCTGGACCACAGTGATGGACTAACCTACTGACCGAATCACATTGCCGTCTCTTGAGTAATGGCACTGAAAGTGTGTTGTGGGAAAAATACGCAATGTACTGTGATCCATGGTAAGCAAAAGACAACCGTGAACAGTACACTGTTGTATAAATGTCTCGATGGAAAAAGCTGTATGTAGCGATACCATTCGCTCAATGATACAGAACGAGACATTATCAGAAGCCCAGCACTCAAACTTTTTCTTGCTGTACCTAAGAAAGATCCTGGAGAAGCTGAAGAAGAAGAGATTCATGTGATGCACCCACACAGAGTGTTTAACCTTCAGAGTTAATGATAAAAGCATTTACAGTAGGTGTCTGGGTGCTATGGTCACCGTCTGTGTTGGCACTAATTGGTGTAAATGGAAAGTTTCCTCTGGCTGCATGGTGAGATTACCTCATTGGGACCCTCTCATTGAATTCATTAGCGCTAATCGTTACCTGTTAGCTCACCAGCCAACCCCGCACAGACCCAGCCGAGTACATCTGTGTGGTTTCTTAAGCAAAACTAAAGCCTCTATTGACTCTCTGCCTGTGGTTAAGCCACTGTGTGCAACTCGAATGGTAACAACAGTCATGTGGATTAACATTTTGGCAAGAGAACCACGGGGAGACGTGTTTGAAATCGTAAAGACTAATTAGCCTTAATTGCAGTTTTTACTAGTCATAAAGTAATTCACTTTCCATTAAATCCATCTATCCTTTGGTCTCTGAGTTTTGAAGTCTCCCTCCCTCTCCTTCGCCGTTCCGCTACCACTCCATTCCTCTCTTTTACCCTCTGTTTCATATTCTCTCTATCCTCCTCTTCCCAACTTTTACTTTATTTCACAGCTATTAAACCAGGAAATTTCAATCAGGTAGCACAGCGTGAATTTCTGCAGGGGCAGGGGAGAAAGAGTGAACTTTTATTTAATGCAGCCGTTCTCTCTTTTCTCCTCTCCACCTCCATCTCGTCTGTCTTTTCTTCCGCAGCTGAACTCAACCTTGGCTCTTTATAGTTTATGATTCAATTTCCAATTTGTCCTCCAGAAGTATTTGCCTGGTGGGCGGCGCAGTGGTTTTGTTCTTATGTGTTTGTACAATGCTCGTCTTTGGTATTCATAGAAACACAGTCTTACGGATACATGCATTTGAATTTCCAATTTTTGTGTCTGCAATTCTGTAGGCTTTATTTTACATGAAAGTCACATTGAGATGGGGATCGCTCTTTCAAGTAAGCTCTCGGCAAGTGAGGAGAGATGCTCTGAAATATGTATAACCAATACATACCATTTCCTTTCATTAGAGTCAAGGATGACCAGAGGAGCTTAGTTTGGGACTTGGAGATTGTTGGTTAATCCTCAGACAGAAAACTATATATCCAAGAATAGAGTTATATCCATTCATCAAGGAACACAAGTATCTGCAAACTTATGTTTTGAAATTGTGTAATGACTAGAATAACAAAAAAAGTGAGAGCTTTTATGTTTCACATTTACAGTCTTAGATAGTAACTAATCAGTATTATCTAAGTTGGGTGAATTGTTTGATATCAGGAGTATGTGTATTATTGATGTGCCATTAAATTGTGGTCATTAATTTCTTATTTTGTTTCTGAATAATGCTTGCCTTCTTAACAGATGTACGAATATAAACAAACTTTATATGGATCCGTGATGGACAAACTACTCATGCAAAAATTGTAAATTAAATTAAACCCAGTTTGAAACTGGGTGACATGTAGGCCTACACCACACCCACTGGTCAGCAATAACCTGATATTGGTCATTTGATTAAAAAAAAGCTGAATTGTTATAAATATCTGTGATCTCTCTTTTTGCACAGTCGTGAGTAGGTGAGTACTACTCTTAGTGCAGACAAATACGAAGAGGAAAATAATAATTTCGGAACAGATCCAGATATGTATTTTCACCTGCGGTTGCCATTAAGATACCTTATCTTAAACCGATATATTGTCTGAAATGCTGATAATCAGTGCCCATAATCAAGGATTATGGGCATGGATCTAATAATGGATCAATGGATGAATCTGATCGATGGATCAGAAGACAACCTGGCGAAGAAGGGAAGAGAAGAGGTGACGGAGCCAGAGCTTCGTCAGATCGGTTAGCCACAGTTGTTTTGAGTGGAGGTGAACCAAACATATGGGCTCAGCTTTCTCTTGTTGTTCCTTGCTATAGTACCAGCAGGCTGCAATGCTCAGACTGGGAAAAGTAATACATGACACGGTTTATGTCAACTTGGCTCCAAAGCCCAGCGTTGTGTGCTTGGTTGTGGCGGAATGGAGCCTATCCCATCATGCTTTGGGAAAGTCAAGTCAACTTCATTTTACATAGCCTGATCACAATCGCTTGAAAACAAAAATCTGCCTCAAGGAATTATACAGTCTGTAGTACAAGCTGGACCAGCCAATTTATTACATAACTTGAGAAAGTTACTAATCTTAATATGTGATGTGGACTATAAGAAGAAACATGAGTGACAGAGAGCACTTTATAAAGATATTTTGTGGAGGAAACTGTTGTTTATTATTTGTTTATTTGAGCATTGTCATTAAAAAACATGACTACTAGAATGTCATCCTGTAATTTGCAGTCAAACAGTCATGCTCTCAGCATATTAAAGCGTCTTGCTTTGTCTCCTTTGGGTCCATTTGCCCCCTATTTCCCTCCCCTTTCATTCTCTGTGTACACAGTTTCTGATTTACAGTCTCATGAGATTCTATAAATGACCAGATGCTTGGCAACGAAACCAGAGTCTGGATGTTACCTTTTGAACCATTTAGATATTTGAGACAGGCTTTCAGGAGGGGCAGGAATCCATCCAAGGCTTTTGTTCCTTGGCCATGTGTTTATTTGTACCCAAGAATGGTTTGGAAGGATTGGAGCTTTTACACAGTGTATCACAACCCGACAATGTTCTTCACCAGTAGCTTCTTCGGTTTGTGTTCATGGTTCCTGAATGCTGCCTGTCTTTGGCTGGCTGGATGTAGAGTAGAATAGCGTCTTTCAAGAGTTTTCCCAGTAGAGCTGGCACGCTTGAAGCTATGTGAATAATGGATGGAACATGTTTACCCTATATAGGAGCTCCATATAGTGTGTGGGCAGGGGGAAGTGTAGCCATACTTTCCATTTTCCCAAAACAATCATTCATTCAAGGGCAGAACTTCAGAAGTGTTTCCGTTCATGTAACTATAATGGACCACCACAGGTAGCAGATGGCAACCAATGCAGGAGTAACACAGAATACACAGCTCAATGTAAAATTGCCACTGGTCTTGGCTGCATCGATTGTTGAAATTTTTGTTATTTGGTTAAGCTTTGTGAACAATCCCAGCATGCAATCTCCAGTGTAGCACATTTTTAGTGGATTAGCACAACCCTGTTTGGGTCGATCTAATGCTCATGTTGATATAGTAAACAGTATGCATATGATCATGCTTCTGTCTGCTCGCACTGTGGAGAGCAGCTTTAGTATTCTTTACAGCAGCTCCAGAAGCCATGCACTGATGGATGGGGTGCTCTTTACTTTACTGATGTACTGTGATCAATGCTGATGCAAGGGAAGAGAGTGTAGGGGGGAGAGAGAGAGAGAGAGAGAGAGAGAGAGAGAGAGAGAGAGAGAGAGAGAGAGGGAGAGAGAGAGATAATTTGCTGCCTCTGCAAATCTCTCTCTCTCACTGTCTCCCTTTCTGCCTCTCTCTCTCGGTATTTTTGCATTAATCCTCTCCTCTCTCTCGGTGAGTTTCCCACTCTGTTGATCCTGCCAGTATCTGCATATGCTGCACTCTCACCAACATCATCGCCTTAACAGATATGACACAGTGTTTCCTTGCATAGCATATGTTGCACGGGGCAACTTTCAGCAGATTACTAGATTATAGATTAAGTACATAAACTTGCGTGTGTGTGTGTGTGTGTGTGTGTGTGTGTGTGTGTGTGTGTGTTTTTGGGGTGGGTGGTGGTGGTGTGGTGGTGGGGGGGGGGGGGTTCACGCTCTGCCCTTTCCAGCATAGGTCTTTAAAAGAGGACACAAACATGTTTGTCTAACTGTCCAGCCTGGCCTCTCATGTTGCCTAAATGTGGTTAAGAGGCTTTTATTTTTAGTCTTTTGCTGTTGTGAGTTAAATAAAACAGCAGTAATGCAGCTTCACTAATCCTCTCACACAACTAATCCTAGCAGAACACCACTGTAAATACTCTGTGGGCTGCATTAAAGCACAAATCACTCAATCCCTCACTGAGTGTTTTATGCTTATTTTGGTTGAGATTAATAGAAATTTCTTCCATTTTTCATCTGTGCGAGAAATAAATCCCAGAAATAACTGGGCTTCCTTTTGGAATTCTGATATTTTCTGTGTGGCATGTGTGTGTGTGGGTATGTGTGGGTATGTATGTGCATGCAGTTTTGTATCCGTCTTACGCTACAGCCAGCACTTACAGTAGTCAGTGCCATGAGAATCAATACAAGACTCAGCGTGCTACAGACAGACAGCTATAGATTTAGTTCTGAGATGACCTGCACAGGTACTTCCTCACACCAGGGTCAGGATACCGCAGATGCCAGTCGTCTGAGGAATGTGTGGGCCGCTTTAATCTGTACATTGTCTCATCAAGATGATAATGATTCATATTTACAAAAAGCAGTCACTCTGTCTGCTAGGGATGCACCATATGGATTGCTTTCAGTGGAAACATATAACTGACAATGAACTGCTTCTCTCAGCTGACGCTGATAGGTTAACTGGGTTAAGAAGTTTTAAGAAGTTCAGCACCTTCAGTTTATTTACACCTAATTGGAAGAAAGGCTGGGATACAGCACGTGTTTCATAAGGTGCAACTGAGCTGTCTCACTCCCAGTCCACACCGGCAACAGCATGTTCATCCTATCTGCTCTTCATATCCTCAACTGATTTTAACCCATCATTCACACATTTTATTTAGGGCTAATGTGTTTATACTGAACCTACAACTGGTCCACCAGCAAGAGTCCTTCATCATTATCCTACTGGTCAAACCAGCACAGCGAAGCGATGAATTTCGTTTTAACTCACAAACACTTAGGCTCAACAAGTTGGGTTGTGTGCCAATGTGTAGAAAATGTAATTACAAGGACATGTGAAGTGCATTCTAACCCCAGTTAATCAGAAAATTAAAAAAAGGTTTCATCTTCAATATTTTAATCAAAACAAATAGCTGTTGTGGAGTTTAGATTACAGAAACCACTTCAAATGATTACTAACGAGGCACTTCCTGCATTGGGGTGATGTTTTTGCTTTTGAGTGCTGCTAACAAATAACCAAAATCTGGAGATATCACAACATTGATCATGTTGTATGTCTGAAAAAAACCCATCAAGGGGAAAAGTAAGCATAGAAATTCAGTTTAAAATGGATGAAATGCAGCCCACAGCTCTGCTTGGATCATCTGATACAATGTTTGCAGATTGGACCTTCCTGAGAAATAAAACAAATACTGTTGTTAAGACAAAACAAGAAACTGAAATGTGCATCACATAAATGAGTGCTTTTGTATTTTGAAATGAAACTCTGCCACTGAGTTCTTTAATATCTCCCCTGGTGGGTCTGAAGTGAATTATACAAGCCGCCTCTAGCAAATACAAAATATTTGTTGTGCCTCAACAAGTTTGGTGGGATTTCCTTGAACAAAACACAAAATGTCTCCTACTTTCAGTGTTGTGAGGGATATGCAAAAAGGAAAAAAAACACTTGGGGAACGTCCTGCCTCTTTTAAAGGCTGTGCACACCCACGCAGATGTTTTCAGTCAGTCTGCTGATTAACCCTCCACTCAGGTTGATGTTGGGTGGAGCTATGCTGTAAACACAAAGTCGTCCCATCTTAAGGTGCAACAGAGGAAATAAGCACTTTTCTTTGTGTGCCCACACAGTCCTGAGGAGAGATCTAATCTGGCAAAGGTAAGTGTAGGTGTACATGACGCCTGTGGGGCCTTTAGGGGCCCTGCACACCCACACAGGTGTTTTCAATTATTGTGGTTAATAAGAATTCTAGTCAGGCTGAAACTGGATGGAGCTAGGACAGTTTTCGTGTGATGATCAGAACATCTATGTACTAATAAGTGTGTTAAAGGTGTAAGTTGTTCTTCCTGAATAGACCTTTTTTTCATGGCAGGAGTTTAACCACAGCTGAGACAGATTTTGTTGAAGATGGCTCAACTGGCTCACCTAAAATATAGGCAGTCATTTTTAATGCTGTCATCTGTACTTTTCTCACTATGGCAAGCCCGAATGCCCCCTGTGAAAAAAAGGTCTACTGGTGCAAACCATCCTTTTAAAAATGGGATCTTTACTGATGTAGCCTTTGAGCTGAAGAGAGCTCAGATCAATTTGTTGCTCATTTGTTTTTTAATTTGTACCATTTGTGTTAACCAGTAAAGTTAAAGTTAAGTAAAAAGCGTCTGTGTTAAGGTAATGTCAGACCAAGGTTTGCTTGGTTTGTTTAATTTTCCCCACGTGGCAAAAACACAAATAGGGTCATTAACCTGAAAGTTAGAAAAGCTGGCATGGCTAAAGAGTAAACAACAGCAGTCCACATTTACCTCTTCTCTGCTGCTCGTCGTTGCTGTTCTATTAACAAGAGCAAAACAAAAATATTCTCATAGGAGATCAAATGAGGTCAGTCCCAGTTTATCAAAGTTGCTAGACAGGAGGTTTGCCACAGTAGTTGGTATATTTTCCAACATGCACTGATTAAATTACTTGCCCTCTCTCCATAATTACATCAGAACAATTTATGAAAAAGTTAGTGCTCAAAAAGAGGGAAATTAGGGCAAAATACACAAATCTTCACCTCTGTGATTCAGAATGAGGCCCAAAAAAAGTCAACGATGCATCTTGTGTTATTGTAACTAAGCTGAATGAATTTATGTTGCTGAATGTCAATAAATGTGGTTCAGATAATTAAAAACACAGATGCTTACCTGTACAAGATGACACTTAGCATGCAGTAAATGGCTCTCTTGTCTGATTGTTTTCCCTGTGATTTTGGAAGTGGCAGAAGACTGACTCAGAGCTTAAGTTTTCTCCTGCTGAGTACTAATAGCTCAACTACGGTGGTGCTTCACTTTCCTTCCCACAGGGTCTTAGCAGACACCAATCTTCCCCCCAACACAAACTCTCCTCTCCTTTCACACCATTTACAGTCAGAGCAGGCTGTGCTTTTTCTCTTCTCTCCCTCCTTTCTCATTCCTTCTCTTTGCCTTCATCTCCCCTCCCTCCCGCTTCTCATCTTTCTACCTCTGGCTCTGCTGCCAGCCAGCCTCAGACACGCCAGGGTTTCCCTTTCATTTGGTAGTGAGGGATGGGATGAGAGACGGAGAGAGGCAAGAGAGGAGAGGGGTGGAAGGATGTAATGATCTGTCCTGATGAATGCAGTTAGAAAGAAAGTGCTGACGCAATGGAGGGGAGGCTTTAAGATGAGCTGAGCTTAACGGACCAATCACAGAGCTCATCGGATCAGCTGTCAATGTTTAACAGCCAATGAAGGTGTTTGAAATATGAACTTAGCATCTTTATCAACGTTATTAATGAGTAATTACATTTCTTTCTCTTTTGCAAAGAGAAAGCTTAAATTAGTTTTATTAATGCCCTTGTCATCAAACGTGATCAATCTTTGCAAGACTGTGTAAACACTAGGGTCTGACAATGGCAGGTACCTCATTATACAATACCACTGTTTATTGATTTTTAAGGGGCTGATTCAATATGAACAACACTTCATTTAATTCTGCATATTTTAACTCTACTCACAAACAGTATGTTTTTACCTGAGGGGGAGAGGAGAAGAGGGAAACTTTTTTTTTTCCGTAAACTGCGAGTAAGGGCGGTTGTGCTCTTTTCAGTAACATACGTATTAAAGTAGAGTAAGATACCAAAAGAAGATGACAAAATAACACAATGTTCTGTACTGAAGGACCTGTTTGTAAGAAAAGTTGATTATTGGGTCTAACTTTTTTTTTTTTTGACAAGCTGGGAATGAGATCATATCCTGAAATCAATATACTATTGATATCCTGCCCAGCCCTAATCAATACTGTCAGGAACATTATACAGCTAGCTACCTTTACAAGCTATCTCTACATAGCAAGCGTTACGAGTTTGGCATTAACTTTACCCGCCAATAGAAGTCTCCAGTGGTGGAAAGCAGTTACAGTGTTTGCTTCTGTTTCTGCTGAAACCCCTCAGGACAGCTCTACTTCTTCATCCTCTCATATTTGGCTGAGGGCAGACTGGATGCTACAGTGACTCACGTTTCTGCGACACAATACACGTTTTTTTTTACTTAAAGTCAAAATTAATGTGTCTTTATGTTCTCTAGATAGTTTTTAATGCTCTAAACTACAATTCTTACATATTGCTCCTTCAGCTTCCCCAGAGCTATTAAACATTTGCTCCACAAAAACAGCGAGAATTGCTCACATCAAACCTTAAATGTTCTCAGATGACAGCAGCACCGCGCGCTCCGAGTTGACTGGTGGCGTGTGGTGTAACATATGGGACTGTCCAGTCTTTCACAGAGAGTAAACAGGGTGATAGCAGGCCATTTATCTAGATCTGTGAAACGACACAGCTAGAAACGAAACCAACAGAGTGACATAAACAACAACCATAACTCACACACACACATGCACCCACACGCACAAACTCACGGCAACCTGTTAAAGTGAAATACGCAGAGCTTGACGTTTACGAGTGTCCGTCCTCATTCCTTTGACAGGAAGAGAATTCAGACAGAATGAAATCATCATCAATGAGGCTGCTGTGCTATAGATCTCTCCTCTCCACTCTGTTCGCTGACTGACAGAAGAGAACACTGGAGGGAGGGGGGAGCTGCTTGGACTCAACACAATCATTGTGCTTCTGTCTCTGTACTGGTCTGCCAGAATGACACAGAGATGGAGAAAGAGAGACAGAGAGGCAGAGAAACAAAGCGAGAGACACCAGCTTCAGTCACAGAAATGAAAAGAGGCCGGCATCACTCTGAGCCCCCCCAACAACAACAACAATGCACATTTGAAAACCGCTACAGGAGGGCAAAAAACGATGCAAATGCTTCCGGGCGCTGAATGGGTTTCTAACTTCAGAGAGACATAGAGAGTGGGAGGGGAAGGAGGGAGCGAGAGACCGAAATACAGATGAGTAAGGAGACCTGGACATTTCCAGAGGGACTGTGAAAAGTCACCTCCAGTCAGCAGTTAACAATTAACACGGGGGTTTAAAACATGAGGGTCTCATGCATGCACGCACACACACACACACACACACACACACACACACACACACACACACACACACACACACTGCAGATTAATGGCTGAGTGGCAATGCTATGTTAATACATCCGAGCATATTAACAATTTATACCCAATTCACCGCCCTAATACCTCGCCTGAAGCACAAATTAACACAAATTGTCTGCTGTGGGATGACGGCGATGGTGGTTTTGGGGGTGGGGGGTGTCTACCAGCATGTCAGGTCATGGCGTGTGTAACCAGCCCCGCCATGTCACATGAGCTAATATCTTGCACAATGTAGCAAAAGGACAGTGGTGTTGACATGGCGGATAATTCCCCTGACTAATTCCCCTGTCTGTGCTGCATTAAAACTGCATGATCAGAAGCAGTGGCGTGGTTTTGGAGGTGTAGGAGATACGGGTGTAGCATAAACTGTTCTCACCTCAGTGAGGATGATTATTACAGGGATGAGTGGTGGCGGTGTGAGCATGTTACAGACGGAGAGGGTCAGTGGAGTGGCTCGTCACATCCTTAATGACACAACTGTCACCTTGTTATGATGAAGAGAGACGGTTTGCGTGACAGAATTGAAGGGAGTATTAAATGCAACCGGAAATGGATGTTCTGAGTATTTGATGGATTTGAGGCTGTTTTTGTTTCCGTGCAGGCTGGGGAGTGTAAATGGGTCAGGAGATTTTTTTTTTTTGGCAAGGCACATGTTCTGACAGGGATGATCCCCTCTGTGTGGGACCTCTACAGTATTTTGTTTTCCCTTTCAAATCTGAATTTGTCCGATGAGCCATATCCCAGTGTCTTCTTCCTCTCTCTTTCACTCTTTATTTTTGTCACATTGGAAAGCGGAAAAAGCGGAAACTGCCGCTGTGAGCAAGCACTTTCCAACCGTGGTCACTCACTCGCTCAGGGACGCTGAGCTGAGCGATGGTGTGTGTTAGGACAGCGTGTGTGAATGTTGTGTAGAGTAGCCTTGGCCTGCAGTCCACGCTTTAGCTGGTATTTATCCAAGCAGAGACAGTGGCCTTCGTTTAAATTCTGATGAACTAATTTTGATTCACCTCCTCAATCAGCACAACTGACGTCAAATTATTCTGTATTTATTTAAATTATAGAGACTGCTCTCTCCAAACAAACAACAGCATCAGTTAGTTTAACAAATGGTCAGTTACAACCTTTAACCACGAGATTAGATTTTGTTTTATCATGTCATTGTATAGCATTACAATGTGAGATGTATCACCTAAATCTGTAGCTTCCCTTGGCTCATTGTGAAGCTGGTGGAACCACGATGATGTTATAGTTCAGTCTCACTTGGCAGCGGTTTCCCTCTCTAAGAACCCACTGTACACTACCTGCTCAGCACCAAACATCAGTCAGACACAGTTAGAAACTAACTGGGGAACAAAATTGAGTGTTTAAGAGCTAGAGAGCTTGATATTTCCCTCAAGAGTTGGTAAAGACCAGAAACAGAGCTTTAAACACGAGTGAGTCATTACCTCTGCCAAATAGATTTTCTTCAGTGTCTATTTGCTTCTTGGTCGGTTGGTTTGTGATTACACTTAATCTAACAATGGTTGGATGGGTCACAGCCCAGAATAAACCACATACATTTTTTTGCAGATCTGGGTAAAGGGACATACTTTAATATTATAGCTTAATATTTTAACAAATGCCATTTTTCATTAAATTCTCAGGGAATTATCTAAGGGATCTTGATCCAAGATCTGCTGTAATAATGTGGCTGGTATCTATGAGTGAGTGCAATTTGGTCCAGATTGGCCTGGACTGCTCACCCTTGGCAAAGTTATGCCAAGTGCTATTCTATATTTATCAGGTGACTAGGTACAAACACAACACAACTCCAATAACATGTAATTAGGGTTGTGCCGATACCTATACCAATATCTGTGGAACATCTGTTACAGAATACACAATAAAATCTGTTACTGTAGTTTTAATAAAGTTGTTATTTGTGTGTTGGACATTTTTGCAAGTCAGACAAAAGAAGATCTCCTCCTGCTTCATGTTGTAGTTTTAGTCATTTGTAACAGCAGTTTGCAGTCCTGCCTCCAGGCTAAGCAGAACTGAACTAGATTGTCTCTAAACTTGTAGTTTAATTTTGTTTTGCCAAAATGATATTCATAAGCGCTGCTTATTCAAAATGATTGTTCAATTTGTTCCTTTTGTGAAGCCATAATGAGATGGATGTCTCCCAAGCATAAGAATGTACTATTTTTCCTTTTTTTTTTTTTTTTTTTTAGATATACTGCTCAGACCAGTGGTAGCTGTACCGAGCTTGGAATAAACCACAATCTTAAATATTCACACGTGTGCCATGGCCTGGACGACATCCATGCTGCTCTCCCTTTCCTCTTCCCCTGCTGGTCTCAAGGGTTATGATAACAGGGAGGGACATTAGTGTGTGAGAGGATTCAACCTCCTCAGGGGGTTGCCATTGATCAGTCTAGTCACACACAGACACAGACACAGACACAGACACACATACACACACTCACTCACACACACACACACTGTTATTTCTTTACTTGTAAAGAAAAAAAAAGTTTTCTTCTTCTACCTTTCCTATCTTCATCTATTTCTCCAAAGAAAGAGATGAATATTTGTATCCTGCCCTTGTTTCTTACTTAATCCCTGAATAATTACTCAGACATGGTGTGGCAGTGGATGAGAGGAGAGGTGGGAAGGTGTTGTTAGACATCATGCAGAAGGCATTCAGACTTACATGGTGACAGAATGGAAAACATGGTTGAGGAAAGAGAAAACAGTAGTGGTCGAGTGTGCGTGCCTTTCTCTCGATGCTAATTTTCTTGGCAGGCTCTTAAACAGAATTTTAATTTGCTCTGTGTTTACGATTCATAACGAACGGTGCCATCTCAGAGGCCAATTAATCTAATTATTAACACAAACGCATGGATGTACATGCACTGATGGGCACAGGCACTGAGAAACGTACATTGTAATCTAATTAACTTGGCAAGCATTCTGAACTCATTTTCCATTTAAAAATATGCTCTTTGTGAAAAGAACACTATGGACCTGGGGGAAATGATTAAATATTTATAAAAACTAAATATGTGATTTATATAGGGCATCTATATGCACCATATATACGTTAAGTAATATGAAACATCAGTTTAATTGCTCTCTGTTATTCAATGCTGAACCAAAAGGACAGGTCACTTTTTTAGAAAACATCAATATTTTATATTTCCACCAGCCAAACAGGCAAATTGGAAAGTTTTGAATATACAACCCAATTTTATACTCCCAAGATGCGTGTTTTGCTTCAACCCACTGTTTATGCTGCATTCCATCTATTATGTTGCTAATTTTCTAGAAATATCCATCTTTCGACCTCCATGTGTTATATGTGTACAACACCAAAAGTTAATGAAAAACTTGGCTCACTGTAACAAAACTATGTCCCTCAGCACTGCAGCCTCCTTGCATATGTAATGACATCAAGGGGGGGAGCATGTGAGGTAACATACGCTATGATGTATTTTATTTTGCAGCACTTTTCTGTTTGGAAACCTATCTAAATATTTTACACTCTTGCCTAACACTAAATACTCATAGATCCCACCTCCTTACAATGGGTGCTGTCAACTGCTCCCTCATGAAGTCGGGTAGATGGATATAGTGGGGAATTTGGACTTGATCTTACAACTAAGTTCAAGAAGATGTGCAAGAACATTTTCAAAAAATGTGGTCCCTGGTAGGACCAGATAAATGTATTGCAAACTTCATTAGCATGCACTCAGGAAGTAGGTGGCACTTTAAGCTTGGTAACATAGAAATGCCTTGCAGGTTGTCCAGTGTCTATAGCTACTTTGGTTTTGTGACAAAATGGATACACAGAGTAAAGCACTATCTATAATAGGCAGAAGAGGGTTAAATACTGTTAAAGAGTACATCACAAAAAAGCTGCTGTATCCTTCTTCTTGTTTGGACTCCCCAGTTCACTTCGCTTCCTAAAAGGTCAGTGCCAGATTTGCAACTGGCCAATTCCACAAATTAACTCTCTCCAACATTGCATAGTCTGTCTTTGCCTCAGTGAGTTATGGTGATATAATTGGATGGAAAATAACTGACTTTGTTCCTAAATCTCTCTGTTATAAAGGTCAGGACATTTGACCGATGTGAAACAACCGAAACTGAACCATTTGAGTGTTTACAATGGTCAGTGGAAGGTGATCTGGTCCATTACTAAACATTACTGTTTATATCTGCTGGTTATTAATACGTGTGTGTCTTTCTGTGTGTGTGCATGGGTGTGTGTGAGAGGCCCCCGGTGTCAGGAATGACATTTAAAAGAAGTACCCCGCTGAGACCAGCAGAGCTATATCAGTGCCTTGTGCATGTCTGCAAAACGCAAAACCTACACGAACACGCACACACACGCATGCACACACACACGCACACACGCACACACAGCTTCTGGTTGTTCACAGTCATGGCAATCTAGCAATCTGTCCATCTGTTAGTCTGTCACTAGCACGTCATCCTTAGTAAATGGGGTTAACAGCCACTGCTGTGTTAAGAGAGGCAGGGATAACAAGTCCTCATGCCACGGAGAGAGATGGGAGGGGGCTCAGAGGGGGAGCGAGACATTGGCAGGAAGAGGAAGAGACACGGTGAGAGAGGAAAAACACATTATAGGAAGTGTAAAAAATTCTCAGATTTAGAGGCCAGTGATTGAGGATAATGGTTCGCTGCCCTGCTGAGTTTGCTGTGCAAAGCTAAGAGCAGGAGAGAGACGCGGAAAAACGGGGTGGTGGAGTGACTAAGAGAGAATGAGAAAAGGAGGGGTCATTTATGAAATAGCAGTCCGACGAGGTGAGACAGAAGAGGAAGATGAGGAGGAGGAGGAGGACCAGAGAGAAGGAGAAGATGGGAGGAGAGCAGAAATGGATGGATGAGGTGGGAAAGAGGGGTCGCACAGGAAGGTAGACATCATTTCTGAAGCAGAAAGAAGGTGGAATTCTCATTTAGTATATTTTTATAGTGTAATTTAGCATTATTACAAGCACAAACACATCATGAAGCAGTCCATGGCAAGTATTTAAATCTCTGGAGAATAAAACATCCCTAAGTGTTTACATCTGTTCTCTATACACAGAGATAAAATAACTTCTTGGCAAGTGTGTGTGTGTGTGTGTGTGTGTGTGTGTGTGTGTGTGTGTGTGTGTGTGTGTGTGTTCCATGTGTTTATATTTGTTTGTTTGTCCCTCTGTGCATGCCATGCGGTGAGTAATGCCTTATTTAGCTGAGTATTTATCAGAGTTTATCAGAGTCTGTGGCCCTCTGCCTGACTCTCTGTCTGGCAGATTGGTAATTATTAGCATTTCAGCACAACACAGTGTCAAACTGTTGACACCTCAAGCTGTACTCAGAGCTGGAGAGCAAACTAAAGACTGTACACGCATATGCCTTTTCAGGGCTGTTCCTTGCAGCTACTTTATGTATTCTACACTCAAATCCTTTTTTTGCTCTACGGAGTCAGTTTTATATGACAAATCTTGTACTTGGAGGCATATACAAAAAATGCTATCCAGTAAAAATGATGTGATCATAGATTCTAGGCCTATACCTGCCAGATAAAGGTCCACCAAGCTAACCAGTGGTAGCATCAGGAACGTACTACAGTGTATGTGACTATGGCATGATGTCAGTAAAAGCATTATATAAACCTATATAGTAGATAGACGGATAACTGTTATCCAGTTTTTCCATTATATCTGCCAGCCTGGCTCTATACGGTTTGACTCGGTGCTGCAACTTGGCACGACAGGGATTTCTATTTCTACCTGCTTGAAGATGTGTCTTAAACCACTGGCGAGCTTCTCTGCAGCACTATCAAAGAATCAAGAATCTAATTCAGATATAAACTAATTTTATTTCCAGTAACTTCTTCACAATAAATATGGAGCTGTTACCTCCTTTTGTTATTTAGTCATTTTAAAGCTTTTATTAAGAAGCAGCATTACAGGAAATGATTCACCTGCAGTAACTAAACATGAAAGCAAATAGGATGACACAGTTAAATGTATTTCTCTCAGGTTTCCTGTGCAGACATGAGTTGAGCATCTGAAGCAGTTGCGGGATGTCACTGCAGCCTGCTTAGAGGCGCAGCTAAGCTCAACTTGCCGCTGTAAAGCTGGTGATGGAAAAACAAAATCGGCGCCGCTCGGTTTGACTCGCCACAGCCAAAAATGCTGTTGAAAAATTGCCATTAGGGATGTTTGCTAACAGAATGTTAGGTCGCTATTGCTCATTTTTACACTCGCTGCTTGGCAGCGCTGCCAAAAATTAAAGTGGTTGCAGCAAAGCTCTGATCTCACTGCTGAAAAAGGGCTTTAAATAAAAAAAAATCAGACAGACCGGTGACTATGTGCACGAGCAGCACTTTTAAGCAGGCTAACCCGCTAGTTAAAAACATTTATGACATCATGCAAAATGCTATAAACACAATATAAACACACTGAAATAACTGTAAGCATATACTGTAGAGTTGGCAAAAGGTGTAAAGCAGATATACATCACACTACCATCATCAATAGGAACCGTGTTTTGAGTTGTTCTATGTGTTGTATATTTCTTGTGTTGACCTTTGATTCCTTACAATGTGTTATTATCTATCCACCAATGTAGGGTTTGCACAGCATTTTGGCGAGATGCAAGTGTTTCTATATGTGCTTTATAAATAAATTAAACTTCTTCTTTGACATTGCAACATCATGTTGTGTGATTTGGCATTTCTGAATGCTACACCACCGTCGTAAATACAGATCTCCGGTCTGTGACAATTTGTCAGACGTAATATAGGCGCTAACTACAAACAAAACTTATTCCGTCATAACAATGTGATGTGTTGAAAACTTGTATATTGATGTAAACATGTGTGCTGTGATCCTACCCTGTCATTGAAGTTATATGGTGCCGAAACAAGAGATACGGGGGTGGAGTGGCTGAGATAGAGACACCATTCACCCTGTTACAAGACACTGTACGGTTACCTAATGTTGCTTTGAATCTTCCACTTGCGCACACTCTCTACCTCTGCTGCCAGCCAAGAGGTGGAACAACAATGGCCAACTATTTCCATCTTCGTACCTTTTATACAGAACATTGAGGCAACCTTCAAGGCACAACAGTCCCACCTTGAACCGGGTGCGTTAAAGGGACCTCTTTCTCTGTAAGTGAGTGATGGAAGAGGGGATCGACCAACAACAAAAGAGTTAAAAGCAAACATCAGGGTCCACGTTTTCTGTCTTGGTCCTGCTTAATTAAAAAAATCTCACATTAAATGCCTCCCGAAGTTAAGTCCCACTCCTACAACATGACACACCGAGGAGGAAAATTATGGTTTCGAAATTATGCACTGGCTCCATTAAGCCTTCCATTATGTTTTTGCAAATCAGGGTGGCTTGAAACAAACATCTGAAAAATACTTGAAACGCTCCTCATAAAATATTCAACACATTCAGCATAAATCTACAAGAGAGTGCGCTGTTTTGATTGTTAAGAAATGGAACGGATTGTGATTAATGTTTGGACAGCGTAAACCTAAATGAGGATTTCACAGTTTAAGCAGAACATTTGTATTCCATTACTGTTAATTTAGCCTTCATGACACATTGAGTACAGCATCAGTTAAAAAAGAAAAAAAAAATAAGGTCGAAAAAAAACAAGATGTTCTCTGAATGTGTTTGGACAATTTTCTTCTTTTTAAAGGTTGATTTGGGACAAATTGAAACCACAGCCAGACCTCAGGCTGACTGCCAGCATTTGAATTTTGTAAACAATTCAAATAAAACAGTTACATTAATCAAACAGTTTTGGGCAGTTGGGCTTCAGTGCTCTATTTCTCATGTCTTCATTTTTGTTGTCTGAGCTACTACTGCACATAGTCGGTGCTATCAGTCATCAAAGAAGCCAAATTAACTTTAGAGAGAAGAGCAAATTAGAGTATGTGTAATAGAGCAAGACCTTCTATTGTAGATGTCTATGTATTGAGCGGTGCCAAAATATTCACTCAACCGTTCTGTCATATGGCTCCGGCTCTTTATTCTACCATGTGGTCCGTATTAAGGAAATTAACTGCCATCTATTAACATTAATAAGTGTAATCAAGCCTCAGTGAACTTTTACATTCCTCCAGTAAAATCATCACCCCCATTACTCCTCTGTGCTCAGATTAGTGTGCTATCCCTCTTACTAATGCTGAGTCAATTACAACTGCAGGTGCCGAGCCTAAAAATGGGCCAGCGGGTGTGTGTGTGTGTGTGTGTGTGTGTGTGTGTGTGTGTGTGTGTGTGTGTCTGTCGGGGGTTGGGTTAGGCTGTTTGCTCTGTGCGTGTTGATTTTCCTGAGCTGTGAATCAGCCAACAGGCTTGTCAAGCCTGTAAGAAAAAAAACAAAAAAAAACAAAAAAACGACAAGCCAATTAGAGTGACACAGAGAGAGGGGGCAAGAGGCAACATGAGAGGTGTTAGTATCAAACACAACTAAAAGTCTAAAGCCCACCAGCAATCTCTTGAGGCTGTAACGTTTCAGTCCTGGGTGTAGACGTGTTTGATGGAACAAATGACAGTGTTGATTTGGGGTGTTTTGCTACCTTTGTGACCTACTCAAGATATCACCAAATTCAAAATGGTTCATCCCCTAAGGAAGTATAAATGTAATCAAATTCACCACATCTTTATGCTGGTATATCTGCAGATCTACAATCAAATTTCCAAGCCAAGCCTCCAGATATTAGCATTAATAGCTCAATCGAGGAGGTTATTATTCACGCTTGTTTGTTTGTTGGGTGGTTGGTTCTTCGGCAGACTTACACAAAAACTGCAGAATGGACAACCACAAAACTTGGATGGAGGACGGGTCCTGGCCTCAAATAGACCCCAATAACTTTTGGTGTGAATCTGGATAAAAGGATAGATTTATTTTTTTTAAATTCCTTTCTTTAACATTTGTGTTTTGCAACATTTTCTGTAATTTCTCAGGGAATAAAGCATGGATTCTACTCTACTGAGTGGTATTGTAGGTGGAAACTCTTTGGTTTGTGTTCAGTGACACAAATGTTTGAATGTTTATTTCAAAAAAATAAAAACCTAATAAAATAACCTATTTTGTTTGCCAAGGACTATGGGCCATTGTGTAGTCAGGTTTGTTCATCCATCCTTCCTATTCTTGTGAATGAGATATCTCAAGAACCCACTGAGGCAATTTCCTCCAATTTGACCCAAAGGTCCACTTGGACTCAAGAATGAATTAGATTTGAGTGGTCAAAGTTCCAGGTTGGCATGACCTTATGAAAAACATTTTTGGCCATTGTTCAGCAATTCATATGATACATTATGACAATTTTACACAGATGTCTAATACAAAAAATGCTGAATTTTTGGTATTTTATATTTGCAAAGTTTAAGGTCAATTTCACAGTGACATCTTAATATTCTGCCAAAAATATTCAGGTCATTATTCAACACCATAACTCAGAAACAGTATTGTGACTGTTGAAACAAACAGTTTTACATGTGGATATTTCTTGCATACAAAGAGGACTCTCTGACTGTCTGAATGTGATGATAAACCAAAAGTCAGGAGATCGTCAAACACTGACACCAATTTCTGTGTCAATCTGTGTAGTGGTTGCTGAGATAACTTTCTGTGGACCAAAGTGTCGGACTGATGGACAGACAGATGGACTGATCAATCAACCGTCCTTAGGCTGCACTGCTAGTGAAGCAAGAAAGGGAAACTGGAATGAAAGGATGAGAGACAGACACACAGCGGGTGTGATATTACAATGCGCTTTTCACTGAGATATTAATTGGACTGGGCTTTGCAGGATTGCTGCTTTGTCTTTTTTCTCATTAACGGAGCAAATTAAGAACTTTTCAAATCTCTGTTAGTCCGTTAAACATATTCATACCCGCTCTTTCAGTGTAGCTTGCCTCACTTTTAAATACTCTTTAGACAGAGCAGAGTCAGTCATTGTTTGCTGCTTTAGTTTTCAGTGCCACGCAGTGTGCACCCTTTGTTGTATTGTGGGCGAACTCTTTTGTAATGGAAATGGAAGCAACTTCTAACAACTGTGTGAGAAAGGCAAAACACGCAAACTTTGACTTTCACAACCGTATGACTTCACATACATGAATATGTACACTCACATATCTGAAGACATGAACAGCATCTAGGTGCAACATGTCGGCAGTCACAAATGAACACGTGCTGTGTACTTGCACACAGTGCTCCTGACAGGGGCTTATTGTTTGTCCTTGACATTTTAATGTATCTGATGAAAGGCTGATATGAAAGGACCATGTGTTGGCATCACACATCTTCAAATGTAGAGTGATTTCTTTGTTCCCTCACTCCTAGCTGACTCAAGGGACTTCTGTGCTTGGGGTGGACTTGCTGTTAATTAACCACACGGCTGTCTGATTGAAGTGTGTGTATGTAGATGAGCACACAAAGTGGGAGCTACAGAAGAAGTGAATGAGCTCCCGAACCCACCCATCATTAGTGCTGCAGCTAATACTAACGTGGGATGTAGCCCATACATTCAAATCAGTATATTCTGGTAGAAACATTAGTTGTTTAGTTTCCTTTTTATCCCTTGTGTATTACAGAATGACTACAAGAGAGTTGAATGCATTCTCTATACAGATCCTCTTAGTGAAGGAGCAGCTGTGGCTCAGCAGCCATGCAGTAATACTGGGACTTCGAGATTTGCTATGTTTATGCAAGCCAAATATGTATTTTTACATGTGTGCTTGGTTTTGTTTGTGCACACATCAGCGCATAAATAGAGAATGAGAATTCATAAGAGGCTTACTTCGGTAGTGTAGTTCTGATTATAAACGGCTCTTTTATGGCTCACGGCTATCTGATAATAGACTCATGTTCACACTGAATTGCCCTTTTTATTTAACTCCATGAGTGGTTCTTTCGTCCTTGACAGTCAATTAAATGTTATTATTTCTGTAGGTTCAATAATAATAGCCTGTATAGCTGTATACTCATCTCTACTGTTCTGTTACAGTTTTTCTGAATCAAGCAATCCTCATTCTTAATTCCACAAAGTTTTGATCATTTCAGTAATCTTTTCAACAGTGTATCTATTTGAAACATGAGACTTATATATACTCTAATGTGATAACAACATTTTGCAACTTGTTTACTTTGCAATTACTGACATTAGATCACATGTTGGATAGAACATATCACACCGATTCTGAGATCCTTGTATTTGAACACTGCGTGTCTCTCTTTATCTGTGTTTCACAGTGCATGTAAAGGCAGGGACATGTGAGGTGATCGCTGCCCATCGCTGCTGCAACAAGAACAAGATCGAGGAGAGATCTCAGACTGTCAAATGTTCCTGCTTCCCTGGACAGGTTGCTGGCACCACCCGGGCCATGCCCTCCTGTGTTGATGGTATGTACCACTGTTTGTGTTTTAATGGTTTTATGCTGATCATAGCTTTCCTGGTCATATTAATGGGGCATAATATTTCTGAAGCTCATGCAGAACACCAAAGTTGTGCTCGCTTTAGCTGAGAGTTATCTACCAGGGGTGTAAAGATGAACCGTTGCGTATCCTAAAGCTGACCATAAAGTATTGCAGTGGTACCATGTACCGTAATTCTTATTCTTTAAGATATAAGGACACGGACAGTTAAGTTACGAATAGGAGCGATTGGTGCACCCTGATTGGCCCGGAGTATCTCGGTTTCTTGTTCACTGCTGAAAGGAAATTGAAGCGTAAGATGGACAGGCGGTTTGGTGCAGCGGTGGTAATAATTTGAGCATTGCTCCAGACTATCAAGGTAGAGTTGGGAGCTGAGCAGGAAGGTAAAGCCTTGTTTAGCAAGTCAATCTTCGTTCCAATACTCATCTATGGTCACAGGCTCTGGGCAGTGACAAAAGAATTAGAACGTGATTGCAAGCATCCAAAATGAGTGTCGTCCATAAGGTGGCTGGGCTTCAATTTAGAAATAGCGTAAGGAGCCCATACATCTGACGCGAGCTCGAAGTAGAGCCACAGCTCCTTTGTGGTGAAAGTAACCGTCTAAGTTGATTCAGGTATCTGGTTAAGATGCTTCCCGCGTGCTTTCCTTTGGAGGTTTTCCCAGTACAACCAACTGGAAGGAGACTCCAGGGTCCAGATAGAGCTGGAAAATGTTGCTAAGGAGAGGGAGGTTTGGAGTACCCTGCTTAGCCTGCTGCTTACCCCAATCTGACCCTGGATAAACTGGGGGTAGATGGATGGATGGACGGATGGAGTTTGTTAGGGGCAAGGGGCTGTCTTGTTCCAGTATGAGATAGAGGCTGCTTAAGTCTCTGAGAGCTTGTTCAAAGAGCAGAGTTTTTTTCTGCCAAATCTAACAATACCATTTCCTATAAATGGCAGATTTCAGTATCACAAGTGGCTCTGACTGAAATAAAATTGATACTCTGGACGTTCCTGACTCAGAGTTGCTATATGAGAATATTACATTACATTACACTGTATACATCTACCTATTTTAAACAAGTACTCTGGTGTGTGCTGCTTCTGATGTGAAAACTGATATAAAACTGAAGTTAACTTTGAATGGACAGTGAAGATAGAGATGTCAAGAGTAAAGAGGCAGTACGTTTCTGTGCTGGTAGCCAAAATACTTTGGGTGTCCTTGTAGTTGCTGAATCAAAGAGAATGGAACACAGTCAGACAAACTATGTTTTTGTCCAACGTTACCTCCTGCTGGTAACTTAAGGAGCGTGATCAGTTATAAACACAACCTTTGTTAAGTTATATTTTGCTGACTTATTCAGATGAATTACTATGATAGATGGCACAAGGTTAAATTGTACGCTAAAGCAATTCAGAAATAATCAAATGTCTTCTACAGTTATTACCCAAATAATAATCCATAAAAATGGAAAAAGCTGGAATCTGAGCTATTCTGAACAGTAAAAGCTATCTGTGCATCACAATCGAGCAAATAATGCAGATGACACACATAAAAATGGAATATAACATATTCTGATGTCACATAGTGGCTTCGTAACTGAGAGGCACAACAGGGAAAATGCTCCATGAAGAAGAATTCAGGTGCTCCTGGGCTTGAAATGAGTACTTCAGTCAATGTTGTGTGAACAAAAAAGGACTCTCTATGAATCTTTATAGAAAATATTACAACCCTCAGAAAGAGTTATCTTTCCATAGCTGCTTTGTTGACGATGAAAGAAAGGTTGACGTTTGTTTTTATGTAAACCCAAATGTTTATCTGGCCTTTTTAACCAAAATGAGCTTTTGTTTCATACCAGTGCTGACAATTCTACACTAGAAAATGTGCACATACACCTGCAAACCCCTCCAGTACACTGCACCCCTGCAGCGATGAAGAGTGGCAATTCGCTCGCTCACTCACAAATCACAGACTGCAGCTGAAATTCATAGTTAAATTACTTAACCCATGTTGTTTGTATCTGTAAGCACCATTGGTCATCAAAGATTAACACAACATCTGACAATGTGCTATCTTTGTGTATTATATGTTTATTCAGCATGTGGTATATTTTTAATTTCTTTAAAAAATATCACTCTCATGGCTCTCTCCAGTTGGAAAATTACTGGCAAGCATTACATCAATATTGAGCTGACACAATTTCTGACAGACCACATTTTATTTATCATATCACATTTATCAACCCAAAGCTTTGCACGCTGGGATTTCCAAAATGGCTACCATGTGCAACATCTGATGAATCCTTTGAGACAGAAATGTCTTTCTTAGATTGTGTCATCATACAGGCTGGTTTTTGAGTATGTATGTATGGACTAAGTTGGAGCGACATTTACTCAAATACCTTGACAGATAAAGAAAAGGTATTCGCATATCCACATACTCAGTCAGACAGCTTTTACTGTGGTGACTCTTCTTTTGTTAGTTTTTTCTTTGTGATGATATTTAACGATCTTTCTGTTGTTGTCGGTCTGGTCTTTTCAGGCCTTTTAATCTTTTGTGTTTGCTGAAGGCACTTTATTAATTCATTTTAATCTGATTTGATGGGTTGTTACAAATCTACTCTAAACCCAAAAAGATCACAACATATCCCAGCTTTCTTGTGCATGTCTTCACTTTTGTCCTGTAAATAATGTTTACATTATAAGCTAATGTGACCCTAAATTTTTTCACCACTGTATCAAATGTATTTAAATCATAGTGTGGCATTTTAGACTAAACGGGAGACTAGTAAAAAGACAAGTTTTATGGAACACATTGGATTATATTTGGTCTCAAACCACAAGCTTATTTTTGAGAAGTTTAGTTGAAGAATGGATGTGTCAAGGAGAACCACTGAAGTTAGTTAGGGTTATCAATAATATAAGAGCAAAGATGGTTCTAACCTGGATTTCCTATATTTCTCATCATTTACACTGATCAGCCAAAAAACAATTAATCCACTGACAAATGGAATGAATAATGTTCTCATTCTTAGGTTCTGCTGGGAAACCCTGGGTCCAAGCCCAGATCCTAATCTGATTAAGCACCCCTGGGATGCGCAGAATCAGGACTTTTCTCTGGACACAGGCCCTGTAGGGGTGTCCTTTGGTGTCTGGCATCAGGGCATTAATGGACAAACTTAACAAAAAGAAACATTGTCACCGGTCCGGTTAAGCCACCTACAGCAGTGTTTAAAACTTAGCATTTAGGGGACAGGCAATAAAGCTTTAAGCAGTTGACCAAGTCGAGCAAGGACTAAAGTATTTGCTGGATGGATGTATTTCATTCAGGATGATGAGTTTCGGTAACACATCTTAACAAGTCCATGCTGAAGTAAAACAACAAGGTCTATGGTGATCTTTTAGTCACATGAATGATGAATGGAGTGAGACTGGAAACAGATGTACGACATGTTTTGATATGGATGGACTTGAATTAAAGCTCACACTGCTCTGCACATTTCTGCTGTGTGTGTGTTGTCAAAGTTAAAATTCATTCATAGTTTATGTCAGGAGAGAATCTTCAAAATCACACTGTAGGTCAATTAACATTTATATCTTACCACTCTATCAGGAAGTGCATTTGCATCAACCTGTTTTTATGCATATTTTCACTCTGCACATAATCACAAAAAAGGTTTTTACACTTGGCTGGGTTGGTGCAGTGATAGATTTATTAAATCATGATGTAGAGCTTCCACTACACTCAAGATGAAAAGTATGGGATCTGTGTGAGGCGATTAATACTTTAAACAGATAGAAATGCTTTATTTCCATCCATCCATGTTTTCCACATGGCTTTTTTAAATTACATCATCTTACATCATCACCTTTTCTTCTGCAATGGTGTTACACCTAACTGGGGAACGTTCTACCAACTTACTTGATATGCCAAACTCCTCATATTCACATAACATAGTGGATGGCAACATCAATTCACGTTTTCTTTTGCTGATTATCTGGGAATTTGTTCAGAAGCTCATTGTCAATATTCACAAATTAAACATCTGCTGCACCCTTTTCTTAACCTCCAGCCTCCATTGTAGCCCAGAAGTGGTGGTGTCAGATGCAGCCATGTATGGACGGTGAGGAGTGTAAGGTTCTTCCAGACCTCACAGGATGGAGCTGCAGCACAGGCAACAAAGTCAAGACAACAAAGGTTGGTGTGCACACATGTTGTTTTGTTTCTGCTTTATTATCTCTGGTTCCCTCTGTCACACAAACTTGCGTGCATGCACACACGGTCAGACCAACTGCAGAGTGACCCACTTCCACCTCCATTGTGTTACGTCCCTGTCCGCTCTTGCTTGTTTCTGTCTCATTTGTCTCCATCCCCTACTTTTTCTCCTTCCCCCTCCATATCATTCTTTTTCTCACCCAATTTCTATCTCTTTACTCTTTCCCCCCGCCCGTCTTGGATCTAACATCAAACAGTCTCTGAAGAAAAACAAGGCCAACATGAACAAGGCAAATAACACACACATACACACACGCACGCACACACACACACACACACACACACACACACACACACACACACACACACACACACACACACACACACACACACACACACACACACACACACTCACAGGGAAAGAGAACATCACAATTCCCTTCACTCCCACTTGCCCTGCTTCCCTGCGTCTGACTGGCATGCCATCTGACTCGATGCAAAAACAACTCACCACAGCGGATACACTAGACTGGTAATTGTCCTCGGATAGTTTTTACGCTCCGATTCACCCATAATACAGTATGTTCCTGTTTGTGCGTGGGTCTTCTTTTCCTTGTTTTTCCTCGATTTTCATGTGCTGTCCATTTGTCTGTATGTGCGTTGATGTACATTCATGTGTCTGCTGAGCCCTCATCGGCACCTGTTAGCTCCTCTTCAGTGGCTCGACCTGAGCAGGGTCTCATCTGTCTGTCATTGGAGCGAATTTGTGCGATACTCACCTCTTGTCACTGTTTGCTTCAGTTTCTAACCTCCATCCTTCTCTCTGCCTTCTCACCTTCCATTATTCATGGCTGGGTGCAGACCTTTGTTTTCTGCCTAAATAATTGATCGAAGGCGTGGTCAGAGGAAGGAGAGTGCATCTGCTCGAGTAAAAAAAAAAGGGGGGGGTGAATGAGAAAAGCTCAGGACACTCCTCTCTCTTTCCCATTCTCTCTTTCTCTAAAACACTCAGAGGCAGTCTCCAGTATGCCAGGCTGATTAAAAATTCCTTCCTTACTTTTTCCTCTGCTCACCTCTCACCTCACAAAGTGGATCTCGCCCCCTCAAGTTACACTCTTTCCCCCTCAACTGCACCTCCTCTTACTCTTACCCTGAAATAGTCGTATGCTGAGCTCAAATCTTAGGCTGCTGTGTTAGGCTGCTCATGAGTGTAACTGGAACGTCCGAATTCACTACTCGCATGAGGGGGAGATAAAGACACAAAAACAAGGGGAATTGAAAATGACAGATTGGTGTTGGAGTGTGTAACTGGCGTAATTGAAGAGAGCGAAACACAAGGGTGGATCAGATACGAAGATGATGCAATTTCTGAATATGAGAGTGCCGTTCGGAAGTTGCTTCATATATCTGATCTCATGCATTTAGTTTTTATCAACCCAAAGTGCACATTTATAATTGCTTTGACGAGATCAAAGTGAACGGGTTTCAGCCAGGCGCCGCTTTATCAGTGACTACGTCGTAGTTTAAAAGTGCACAAATATTTTCTGTCTCTTGCATTCACATCTTTGATCAATGATTTGTGTGTGTGCGTGTGTGTGCATGTGTGTGTGTTCAATATGTGCAATATGTGTTTGCTGATGTGTTCGCCTGATGATGAAAAGAGTGATTTTTTTTCTTCTCCTCTGGTGTGGTACGCCGAGGTCAAGATGCACAGGAATCCAGATCAATAGCATCGAACGTTCTCTTATAGTCCCATTAAGACCGGCTCGTAAATTGAAATTGACGATGGAGTGAGGGAGAGAAAGGATGAGAGAGAAAGAGGGAGAGAGAGACAAGGAGAGCAGCGAAAAAAGGAAGAAAGAGGCAGGACGAGACGGATGAAAAAGAGGGTTGTGAAGAGGAAAAGGCTGATGGCAGAGGTGATGGGTAGATAAAAGTGTAAAGAAAACACTTGAAAACAAGAATGCTGGAACTGGTCAGCTGACAAGGAGCTTATGCTTGTGTCTGGGTACACAGAGCAGTGTACACAAAGAGGGTTTGGCACACCCCATCCTTGCCTCCATCCATCCCTGGCTGGGAGCAGAGGAAAGGAGGAGAGGAGGAGGGCAGAGGGAGGAGAGAGGGAGGGGCTGGAAGACAGCTCGATCAATGCCAAATAATATCATATGGATGAGCAGACAGACATGGCCGGGCTGCCAAGCCACTGAGCTGTCATAGACTGCGAGGCAAGAGTGTGTGTGCGCATTTGCTTCAATGCACATGCAGTCATATACACACAATAACAAACAAATGACAAGGTGTCAGCAGTGCAGTTATGTTTCACTTCCTGTACAGCTAGCCTGCACCAACACTAAGCAGATGAGGCAGTCGGTAAGCAACATCAACTGCTTTAGGCAAGATATTGTGAGGACACTTTTCAAGCAGTGAATGAGGCCTACTGTATGTAATGTGATTTGATGAAGCTTAAAGGAGACTTATGTTGTTTTTTCTTTTTTATCTTCCCCTCAGTGTTTTACAAAAGCTCTTGAGCATGTAAAGGATCCTGAAAGTTAAAAAGCTGATAGTTTGTGGTGCCAGGAGCTCCTCTCTCCAACAGAAAACACCTCTACTGAAACGCCTCATCAGTAGTCCTGCCTTTGATTTTGTGATGTTGTGATCTCACACTACGTCACCATGCCACACATTTGCATAATTAATGTCTATTAGCTAGTTTGGCAAGTAAGAATTGATTTAGCACAGCTGCTCTGTTGTTTATAGCGGTGCTGGGTCAGGCATGTGTGAGCCGACCAACCAGAGCAGACTGGGTATTCAGTGGGGCCTGTAAAAAGACAGGAGCTAAAAGAGAGTGTGTCACACAGAGAGGGGAATACAGTGTCTCCTTTAAGATTATTACTAGGACTAAGGCATATGGTAAAATATTACAACTGGGATATGAATCATGATTAATGGGTACTGTCATTTTTGCTTCACACATTTCATTTTAACCCTAAAATATATATATAACTATTAAAATTGTTATGATTTAATGACATTTTTGGGGTCTATACCAAACAAACATGATTTCTTACATTTGTAGAACAAGACTTGCAGGCCAAGGCCATCTCTACAGCACTACCTTGTTTTGTTTTAATGCTGTCTTGTAACACATTTTACCTCTAGCAACAAAAAAGGAAAAAAAAATCACAGCTCTTGTGATTTAGATATTCTAATTGTAATATTCTAATGCAATTTCCAAAACATGTATTGATTAATCATTAATACAAAATAAGAAAAATAACACTCAAGATCAAACTATTAAAATGATGGTTTTCCATAACTTATCCTTGCTTATCATAAAGAAAGTGTATAATGCAGGAGTCAATGAGACATCTGTCTTGTGTCCATCTGAGCAGCCACTAGTGTAAACAAGGTAAAAGCTTGTGGAAATCAGCAATGAAAATGTGGCACTCCACGGCACATGAAGGCCCAAAGAGATGACACTTGAGCACTGATTGTGTTTTTTGTGAAGTGAGATCTAACTACCTAAAGCCGCTTTCTAATTGGGCACAGAAACTGCCACCTACAGGCATATTTAAACAGATAGGGGGATGAATGCCTAAAGGGACTTTGAAGCACCTTAGAGCATAGCAGGCACAGAGATGCAGCAGTGAGTGTGTGTAGTGAACTGGCATGACAACAAACGCCTGCAGACTCTTTGATCAGGCACAGGAGTAGATGCCTGAAGGCAATGGGAACGGGCCCAGGAAGGGTGGCCTGGAGCCATCGAGAGCAGATACAGTAGAACAGTTTCAGCCGCCAGCTTGGAGGAAACACTCCTCTGAGCTCTCTCAGTGATGGCTGGCCTTCACACTTTGTTAGCTGGCACCTGGGTCTGACAAAAGACCGACTCCCTCAAGAGGAAATGCAGCAGGGACAGCATGTGTTGGGGCTGAGAGGTGAAGCCACTGGGAACACAATGAGAGAGAAAGGCATGCAGGAATAAAAGAACAGAAGAATAGTCTTGGAGAGTCTTGTCTATTACATGCCCAAGCACTGGCTGTTATGCAGCATTTTGTTTCTGTTTGGTTGCTGGCTATTTGAAAATGTCTCCTAATGGCTGGAAATAAACCATAAAAAAAGGCGTGCATGAGCAGAGAAAATGGAAAGATGGATGGGCAAGATAAAGAGACCATGTGATTAGAGCAGCCGTCTCGACAAATAGACGAAATGACATGGCAGCGGGCCAGCCATCGAGAGTGAGGCATTGTGGGCTGACTGCCATGATTCAAGCTGTGTCTTGTTTAGTCTCTTGCCAGGAGAGGCAGAGACCGTGCTCGCCACGTTGTCGGTGCTCCACCAACAACAATCACTTCCCATTAATTTGGAGTAGCGGACTGTGCTGCGTGGCGCTGCATCATTTAAAAACTTCATGTCGCTGACGTGTTCGACCAGAGCTGGCTCCTAGGTTTTGTGACAACTTGACGAGATGACTTTGTGACTTCTTCAAGGCCAATGTTCGCTTCACTTTAACTGGCAAAACCAGATTTTCTAAAGGTCTTTTAAACCAGAACATCTTTTTCCTAACCCTAACCAAGCTGTTTTTGTGCTTAAAGTTTCAACATATCCTTGGTGTGCAGGAACGTATAATTGCAACATTTATTCTAGCCATTCTATGTCTGTGACCTTCAGTGTCTCTGGCTTTTTTTTTTACTTTATTCAATGACCTGCTTCTTTTCTTCCTGTTACAGGTGACCCGATAGTCCTGTTTCAAGAGGAGCAGGAAAACATAGTGGAGTTACTTACACAGCACAATGGACCTACTGTTCCAGTGGTGAGGAAACACACTCAGATGGACTTGTACTAGGAACCAGTAATTGTTTCATTATTCTGAGGATACGGTGGCCGAAGAGAAAGGACTCTGACACTGTCTTCCATCACCTTAAACACAACTGAGAATCCTTGGTTCTTTACCACAGAGGACTGCATCACCCACAATCCTTTACTGCTACTACAAACAACAACTTCAAAAAAACTTCTTTACAACAATCTGTATTCTTCATCTCTCTTCTATGGCTTAGCTGTGTTCCATACTGGGAATAAAGGGGATTTGGATTTTAGGCAACTGTCCCTCATTACAAATGTTACTATGAAAAAGAAAAAAACAAAAAGAAGGAGTGGATCCAGAATGACTGTCTCATGTAGTCTGGATGACACGTTTAAATTTAACTGTGCCACATATGACACACCTGATGCTGTCAAAATGTTTTCTCGGATCTGAGACCTTTTTCTTTTTTTCAGATTTCACCTCCATGAAAATATTTTACCTTGAAAAGTTTGTGGCTTACCACATGCCATTTTTTAAAAATGGGGAGACAGTTTGTCAGTCTTCTTTTTTTCTTTTGTTTTTCTTTGACAAGGACAAAATCCTTTCAGGGGTGAGGTTAGACTAATACCAAGTAGATGTTATGGTATATTGAAACATGTAAACGTGTAAAAAATGGTCCATGGAATCAACGGGGCTAAAAATAAATTGACGCTCTAATGGTTTTAATATCTGTGTTTTTAAACGCCTGTTAACCGCTATTGAGTACATGTGTCAGTATTATATGAAATGAATAAAACCTTTCAAAAGAAAAGTTGAACGTCTGGATTTTTATGTCAGTCCTACAATTTAATCTTGTACTGCGGACTCACAGTATGCTACACATTATACAGGGCTCAAATAACTCAGAAGAATAACACCAGCGGACTGCTTCACAGTGGATGCATGGAGCTGAAAGCATTGTTGGTAACAACAACTTGAATCAATTTCTCAAGAAACCTTGAAGCGATAGGAAACTCAGAATCACAAATGTGGAAGTACTGGTGTTAACGTGTTCGCTCCAAGATATGTCATCAATAACCAGTAATTACTTTCCTGTTAACTAAGATTTTATCCTATTTGTTTCCAGCTTCAGACACACTGCTCTGAACACTGATAGCTGTTTGGGAAAAGACAGAAAAAGCTCCAACTATGGAAAACTGTCCCTCCTTTGCCACTATTGCTCTTCTCCTAACAGCTGGTTAGAGTCAGGAGAATAGCATTTACTGACCTCAACATCGTGAAATCAACAGTGCAGTGACTGTTGCAGGAAAAACCTGTACATTTTGCTATTTTCACCACAGAAATCCCAGGCAGGTGAGTGAGGAAAGTATGTGTATGCAGCACATTCCAGGACTCAAAATCTAGTTCAAGATGTGGCTCTATTCTGTGGAACTCAGTTAACAGGTTGGATTTAAACACTGTAAACTGTCAAGTGTACGATGTCTTTTAACAACACACATTTACATTTACATTTAGGGCATTTAGCTGGCGCTTTTGTCCAAAGTGACTTACAACAGTAACATTTGTCACAAGACAGAAACCACAACATATAACAAAAAATAAAAGAAATGCTCAAGTGCATAAGTGCTATGATTGAAATGCTAACAATACGAACATACAAGTGCATATATTTTTATTTATTTCATTTTTTATTTTTTTGTACTGTACTGTCACAGGTGAAGCTTTGGGCTGATGTGTTACTGTTAACCCTCTAAGACATACAACTATTTTTTGGCGCTTGACTCTTCTACTTTTCTTACCCCATTCTAGCAGTCAACATCAAGTGCCATACATCCTTATGACCCAGTCTGGCTCATTTAAAGTTCAAATTTTGTATTTGCTTTGTCTCAAAATGGGTGAAATTACCAGAAATCTTTAAAAATGGCAGTCACAATGTGGCGTTATTTTTCTTTTACTTTGAACTCTTGCAGAGCCTCAGGAAGTTTCTTTTTTTTAATTTAAAATATATACTTGAGTGTTTTAGACCTCCACATGAAATGTCCTATTCTAAGCAAGTTACAGGCATTTATTATGGTATTATCAGGATTTCACTCTGCAAGGAGGTTGGTGTTGTTGATGGCAGTACAGGAGCTTTGACCACTGGGTGGAGGAGGTTTTCAGGCCTGGGACCTGGGTGACCTAGGGAGGAATGCTGGCAGACAGCAGAGCGCAGAAACGGCCAAAGACACAGTGTGTTCAGGTAGGTAGAGGAGAGGAGTGAGGTGGAGGTCAGGTAATAGTCGGCGCCCACCACCTGAGGCCTGTTCTCTACAGGATGGGCCAGGGCTAGGGGGTTATTATGTTAACGTCAGTAGATAATCCCTGCAACCCGGTACATAGACACATGTATTCTCATGGTTTTTTGTACATTTTTGAATGTTTCAAACTAAAAATCTTACACACAACCATGTAGTTTTTAATGTTTTGTGTAAATATGTATGTAATGTAAGTTTGCTTTTTCAAAGTATATCACTTGTAAACAAAAGTCAGACTGATACATCAGCCCTGTTGTTATGATATTATAATATTTTGAGCTGATTTAAGACAATCATATATACAGTAAATCATATTGATACGCACGTCAGGGGGATAAAATATTTTGAGGTAATTCATAAAGTACATGTATTACATATCAAGTTCCCTACAGGCTTACACCTCTGCTTGATCAGAGGTGGTAAGCCTAATAATATAGCTATTAAAAATATAATACTTTATTTTACCATATTTCAGACAAAGCAGGACACATCAACAATAAATGTTTTTGGGACATATTTTATCCACCAGAGAGCAGTGACAAGTTTATGTCTCAAATGTAAAATCTCCCTCTCAGAGCATATCTTGTCACAATCCCCTAATAACCTAACTTCATGGATCCTTCTTGTTGAAAAACAATGAATATGGCCTACATGTTTTTATGTTGTGGTTATTTCTTTAAACATTCAAATACTGAAGTTGTGTTGGCCTAAACAATCCTAACCCTTTCTAATGTAATAACTATAATTAAATTTCAGAGAAAGGAAAGACCGTGTTTTTATAGCTCTAAGATGGGGAATAAGCCACCCACGTGAGTTCTTCGACTTGGTCACAATACATTAAATAAATATGGTTCCTTGTCAGAGCTAATTTCCTGAAGTCCACCTCAACCAGACTGAGTAGCGTGCAGAGAAACCTGATGCAAAAGCCATGTCTGAACCACAGCACTCAGTCACTCACAGAAGTATGATGATTGACATCAAGAGATCACATGAACATGATTAGTACCTTCTCTGAGCCAATGGTTCAAATACACTTTGTACTGTACGGTATATCTGCTCTCCAGTCAGGTTATGAGTACGGTATACATCCTACCCATATTTCTCAATTTCCTGTTCTGACTATCTGCCAGCCATCAAGTTTGACAAGTAAATGAGAAATTCTAGTCAGGGAGAACCCAGGAGAGCTGAGCACTGTCATATTAAGTATTACAGTAGGATGACGTTGATGGAGATTTAAATATAGAAGCAGTCAAAGAAAGTACAGCATGCTGTGGTAAATGAAATCGAAAGAGAAGGATACACTGTAAGCATGCAACTGGCATGGTGTTCGATGTTGATGCTGAGTGGCAGGACGTGTCTCTTTTAAACTTGATGAGGAAGGAGATGAAACAAAAGGGGTTGGATTTAAAAAAGTTGACAACAAAATGCTGAATTTGACGCTTCGGACATCTATCGCCGCTCTCCGTGATACACATGAGCTATCTGTGTTGTGTTGCATTAAAGCTGCCTTTCTCTAAAACGCTTTTCTGATTTGGCTAATCTCCCAGTGGATCCTCTCAGGGGCTACGGCCTTCTACTGAGCCTCAGTTATTCTGTGTGTGTGTGTGTGTGTGTATGTGTTTCATGGCCTGGGCTGTTTCTGAGCCTCAACGCGTCGTTAGTGCATGTCATTAAAAGATTACAGGGAATAAAAAACACACACATTTTCACACATACACACACGAGATGCAAGACACAGGAAGTGAGCACGGAACAGACTGCTATAATTAGAGAGTGAACAATGTGTAAAGGGCTTTAGACATCAGAAGATGAATATTTTTGAGCATTCTTGTTAACAGCTCACAAAGGTGTTTCTCAAGCTGCGTGTGAATCCAATCATGAGGCAGCCATGTGAGGCTTGTTGAAATTCTTCCACAGTGCTGCTAAAACCAACACTCTGTCACTCTCACGGTATGACACAAAACATTTAACACTGGTGCAGATGTGATGTATTTGCTGGAGCTCTGACAGTCTACTCCAACCTGTCTGAAAGTTGGTATCAACATTGCCTTGAAGTGTTCATCTCATCCTTTGTGACCTTGCTCTGAAACAATGAACATTAGTCAGTATGATTTTCTGTGAGCAGCAATGATGAAGTGATCGCCTCTAAAATCAGGTGCAAGAGCAGATATGTCACTCACTACCAGAGCAATTATAAGAGGGAGAGGTGACACACTGATGGTTGAATTCATGTTGAAACAAAGGAAAAAAAAAAAAAAAAAAGTGAAACCACAAATTCCAGGTTCTGGTCTGGAAGTGCAAAAATGTAATTCAAAATTAAATCAACTGTTGCAGTATGGCTGCATAATTATTTGCAAAATAATGGAAATCGCATAATGACCTAGTGCGATATCTAAATCGCACAAACTACAATTATTTTATGAAGGTAAAAGGGGTCACAAAACAGTGTTTTAATGAAATTTTATAGTGCTGCAGAGACGCTCTGGCACAAAAAGCTTGTTCTCCAGATGTAATAAAACCTGTTTGCAGTGTCTGTCAAAATCATGGCAATATCACCTCTAGACGATATTGAGTAGCCCTAATTTGTTGCAATGCTAATAACCAAGAGACCCAAACTTTCATGTATCGGACAAAAGATAACCACGTTTTTTTTTCCCACAGTAATTTGTTAAGGGAGATAAATGTTGGACATTAAAGTAGACCAAGTTACACAGATGAAGCTGTTCCCTTGACCTTGTTTTTCCTGTAGACTGAAAATAGTTAAATTCAGAAGAAAAAAAACACTTTTTGTTGAATCTGATACAGCTTGTTACGTCTTATTTGTGTACTATATGTATACGTATAACTATGTTTAGTACTTTCTTTTTAACAAATTACATTAAATTTACAACAATTATGTCATTTTTTAACAATTAATTATTATTCTTACTCTTATAATAATGACTTAAAATCTGATCATTTTAATTAGACAATTAGACAAAAAGACAGGCATGTCATTGACTAAATTAAAATGCGTTAATAATTTCATGTGACTGACAAGCATGAACATTAAGCCCAATGATTTTTTTCCAGTGTGCCAACAGCGTCGCTGCTCATATTATCCAGCACAGTGCCAGGTGACACATATGAGGAAATGAACAGCTTAATTGTTCCCTTGTGTAACATGAATCAAGCAGTGGTTCTTAAACTGTTAAGTAATGATGCTTCTCTCCGAGTTTCTTTATCTCCAAGACAGTTTTGAAAGAAATTATGTTTAGTTCGCTCAGCTCAGTCCCAGCTGTCATCGCTGACCATGGCAACACACTGTTGGCAAGGAAACCTAGAAACGGTATAGAAATAAGTAGGATGGGTTTTGCCAGTGACAGTGGTTAGGGTGACATGCACAGGGATTTCCGTATTTTGCCATTCAAGTAATTCAGACTTTTTTGTGAACCAAACAACATAACGAGACAGAATTACCTGAGGAAGTTGGTACCTAAATTAGAACAAACTTGCCCACTGCAACTGCAATAAAATGAACAGCTTTGTTAATAGCTTTTTATTTAATTATGCTAGGAACTGGACACTGAGTGCAGTTTTTCATTATAAACAGAGTGTATGTTCTCTAACCACCCGACTATCAATGACACAACTGAAAGCATTAACATTTATAAACAAGACAGGTTCCAATTGCTTAAAACATTTTAAAGCCAATCAGACACTGCCACAGGTCAATCATCCAATCAGCCTTCTTTTATTGTGCATGGGAGTGGTAGTAGTAGTAGTCAAGGCTGTAGTACTAGTTGTGTCAGTAGCAGTAGTTACAAAAAAGGTTGTAATAGTGGCACAGTTGACACCAAGAGTGCTGTTTCTCTGGTAAACTGTAAATCTTAAAAATGTTCAAAAATGTATAGATGTAGAATAAATGTCCTTAAAGAGCTGAACACTTTCTTTTTTTGTATGGCTTCTGTTGGTGTCAGCATGCAGGGGTTGTAGTTGACCACAAATGTACGGAACTGGCAAAATAATAAAGAGGAGAACAGCTAATAACCAACGTGTTTAAAAGCAATGCCATCCAATAATGGTTTGAGAGACTGCTTTTGATTGATGGATAGAGGCTGTTGCAGTTTAAGGGCTACAGTTTGGCCATAGTGTACCAACAGCTGTCATTGCATATGGCCCCTTTATCCAAAGTGCTCTACAATTTGCCTCACTCACACACCATAGGCAGCGGGTCACCATGAGAGGCTTTGGCCTGAACACTTGGATTCATTAGCAGTTCAGTGTCTTGCCCAAGGACACTTTGACATGTGGACCGTAGGACCTGGGAATCAAAACACCAAAAACAATCCTACTGAGCCATGACCTGCTCTGCGTACCTGCTAAGGCTTTAAAGAAGTGCTATATAAAATTACCAATAAAATAATAAAAGCTACTGAGGACTCACTGAGATAAACAGACAGAAATTTTGGACTAGTAGCTACACATTCTTCTTTTCTTTTTTTAATATACATCTTTGTTTGTAAGTGAGCCTGACCAGAAAGTGAAGAGGTGTCCTACACCCCTAAACACCTTGCATCCTTAAAACAAATGTCATTCCTAAAACATTTTTCATACCCACTATGATTCAGTGCACTATCCAATTTTTGTGGTATGCAGGAATAATGTACAGCCATAACCCTCCACTTGTCTGATCCTGACACATAGATAAAGATATGGTAGGATGGCGAGAGAAGAGAGAGGGAACTGGAGAGACAGAAATAATGGAGGAAGGGTCCTGTGATGTTTGCGCAAAGTGATGGCCTAAAAGTAATATGGCTTCTGTCGTGAGAACTGGAGAGCAGAGCAGATCTGAGCAGGTTACAAATGAACTCAACAGATCAGCGTGACATATAATTCAGCTGAGTGTGAGCGTGTCTTTGTGTGTGCAAGGTGGATAGCATGCGAGAAAGACAGAGTGTGTGTGCGGGACTGATAAGCGACACAGGCCCAAAGGGTTCTTTACATGGCGGTCTGAACCTGTCACTTTCCTAAAACACATTCCCGATATCCACACACACATACATACACACACACGCACGCACACACACACAGGCAGATAACCCAAACCCTGGCAGTGTCACTCACATCAAGGGAAGCATGAAAGGAGGTGTATGCATCCCCTTTCAATTCCCTGCGAGTCGTTCCTGAATGAGCGTTAAATGTGAGTCACAGTGATTAAGGTTGTGCTGATGACTCACACAGATATGATGACCTCTCAACTACACTACCAGCATAATATGTGTGTGTGTGTGTGTGTGTGTGTGTGTGTCTGTCTGTCTGTCTGTCTGTCTGTCTGTCTGTCTGTCTGTCTGCTAATGTGCATGTGTGGTCGTGTCCTTTCCATGACAGCTCGTCTCACTAGCAGGCTGTTGACATGTTCTGTCCTCAGCAATACAAACATAGCCCCACAAAGCCAACCCACGCATCCTGTTACTGCAAGTCAGGCGAAGTTCAAGAGTCATTGAAGAGGGACTTTGTGCTGTGCCGTACAATAAAGACTTCATTATGAACTAGAAAAGGCACTCAGTAAAGCGCATACCTCCGGCACAAAAGTTGCCTTTCATTCAATCAAGTGTAATCCAAAGTGAAATAAAACATTTAAATCTACTAGATCCAGATTTTTATTTGGATTTGGATGAAATTGCACTCACTCATACTCTACAGTAAAGCCATGCTACCTAAGAACATTAGATTTTTTTCCCCTTAAGATCCATGTGTTGTTCCCTGACAAATCAACAAAAATGTTGATAAATGCAATGTTAAAGAAACTGAACAAAGAAAATGCATGGATCCTGCCCTATAACCGGATCAGCAGCAAAAGTTAATGGAGTCTTTTCTGGGCCGAGATCTATCTTGCTAAACGGATACGAGCAAAAAACCTAACCTCCTTGGCTGAGGTAACTAGTTATGTCAATGTTGAAAAATGATTGGCTAACCGGAGAGAATATTTCTGTCCAGTTATAAAATGTTGGTCTATAGGTCAACTTGCTTACTGACATCATCTGTTAACGACTTCACTAGAGTAGTCTTCAGTAAAATATTAAGCATGCTCAAAGAAGCTCAGTGTAGGAACATTTTAATATATTTCAACAAGAAGAAAAACAAATAAAAGTTAACTTCAACATCATCATCGCCCTAACCCTAACCCTAGAGCAACAAAAAATACATACAAGCAATAAATATTATATAGGGTAACGCATAGGTTTTCATCACTCAGAGCCTCTCTCTGTCCGGCATGTTAGACAACCTCGACAGGGGTTGCATAGAAAGTGCCTCTTGTAAATTAACCAGTTGGTTACTGGTAATGGCTGTCATAGGCAAAACCAACTTAAACGGACATCCCCAGTATGAATGGATTTGTTAACACAGTGACAATCTTTCACCACCAGTATTGTTTTTGAACAATACTGAGATGAGAATTAGGCCATGCAGCTGGTGAATCAGCTGCACACTCACAGAGATTCACAGCACGGTGCTCATATTGGTTTACTTCCACCTGCAGAGTTCAAGCAATTCTCTCTGACTAGCTTGAATTTATTATTATTATTATTTCATACAACAGGGTTTTAAATTGTGACGCGGGCCTTCTCAGGAGGGCTTCAAACATTTTACAAAAACATTACATAATGTGTTACATTAGTCATTAAAAGGAGATCACGTAGAATAGAATGGATATGTATGATTTGGCTAAATATACAGTTCATAGAAACAGTAGTTTGGTGGAAAACATTTCTTTTTTAAAATGTATTTTGTGTAGTCAGAAACCATGTCAAACAACAATACTAGGCATAACATAATGGTCCCATTGGAACATGGGAACCAGATGTGAAACATAGCCGTCATGCCTCAATGGGAGAGAGAGGCATGCTGGGTACTCTTCAGTTAATAGCTCTCTGAAGTGTTAAACATACAGGCCAAATTCAAACTGTCACACCCTCTTTTCTCTCTTCACCAGTGTACAACTCGTATGACTCATGTTTTGTTTAAAAATGTCTGTTCAAATTGGACTTCATTTTGATTGACTTTTGGCAAATTGTACAAACGCTATAGATTCTTGAATTTCTTACAGCTGCCATGCCATTGAGAAAAAGAAGGAAATACACACACACACACACACACACACACACACACACACACACACACACACACACACATATATATATATATATATATATATATATATATATATATATATATATATATATTTATAATAGCGATGCAGTGGCAAGATCTTACCCGGCGCCCCCTTACATCGCAGTCAATTTCACACTCAATTTTTATACACTCACACAGAAACTGCATGTATGTATTCAAAATTGAATTTCTTTTAAGTAAAAACTATCACACCAATTAAAAACTGAAGAAAGAAACAAGTGATAATACAATATAAATAAGGAATTGTGCAAACATATTATCTCTCACCCTCAGAGTGCCATCTCTCGCTTATCTAGCTGCTTTGCAAAACAGCCTCCAACTCCTTCCATGTTGCCATGTGGGTATTGTGCTCCTGGCTATCCTCATGAACCTTCAGCAAGTGGCTTGCATTTTTCTAGTCCTTTAGTCCTTCATTGTTAAGTCTTCCTAAGACTCTGTTACAAAAGTCATGTTGACACTCACATCATTGTTTCTGGGAAATGTGTAACTGCTTTTTTTTTTTAAATGGTCCTCTGTGAACTAACTCTCATCTCACTTTGTCAGTTAGAAGAGATGGCCAGTCAGCAGAGTCTATTGGTGCAGCCTTTAGTCCTGATCCTGTGTCGCTCTGCTGTGCTGAGGTAGAGGGACAGGAGCACCTGATGCTGTGTCACTAGGGGTGGTGGTGAAATATAATAATAATAATAATGTTATAAGAAGTGCATCTGAAGAGAGAAGAGAAGTATATGTGACCACTGCATGTTACATTTTAATAAAAAAATATTTAAAAAAACAGAAGCTTGGAGTGTGTTATACGTAAGACTAATATAGACTAACAATTATTATTATTTATTTAAAGGGTTACAAAGTGGATGACGTGGACTAGCATTTGCCTATACTACCTATGCCTAGGGCCGGCTCTGTAGCAATATAGCAGCCTTGATACTCGTCTCTAGTCTGTGGTCTCCAATTAAGCTCTAAGTCCATAAACAAAGGGTTTCATTACGATTGTCAGGATAGATGGTCAAAGTCTGGTCACCCCTGTCGCCTTCTCAGATTAAGTCTGGTAGACAGGTGATTGTTCTGTCCTCCTCAGGATAGCTCAGCGATACACCACTGAATGCCCTGCTGGCTGTTGGTTTGCTGTCAGTGTATGTGATAAATTATGATGTTACCACTATATGGTGGGATTGATAGAGAAGTGTTGCTGGTCACTCTACAATTCACAGTTTTTATCTATTCATCTATTATTATGTGCAATTTCCTACCACTCCTTTTCTCTCTTTCCCCCTTGCTAATTTGCAATTCAGTTTCCTGCACTTTGCACATCTTTTGTGTTTAAATGCACCATAAGAATGCAGTTGTTGTAGCTGTAGACTTTGAAACTATTGAGACCAAGCAATTATAAAATGCTGCTACAGAAAATAGACTGTGCGCCTTGAAATCAGGTAAACAAGGTGAAAAAGCTCTGAGCTCTTGGAATCAAGAGGAGGGTAGAGACGCAGAATATTGCAGAAAATTACTTTTCTAATATTGGTAATTGGTGATATCCAAATCTACTGCTAATCAGTCTGTGGAGGGAGGGAGACAAAAAAATCCTCTGTCTGGGTTGAGATTTAGAGAGACAGGGGGGAGGGTTGTCTGCGTTGTGATGAATATTTAGTTGTTGACATTTAGTGCGGAGCACTGAGGATGTGACTGTGGGATGATGCCAAGTTAAATAAGAGCATTACCGAACATGGAAGAGATAGGGGGATGAGGAGAAGTAGAGGAGATTAGGGGGAGACAGGGACACCGATTGAGAGAGATATCTCACACACACACACACGCAGACACACACACACACACACACACATACACACACACACAGAACCGACACAGGGGATTTTGTTAGGGTCGGTTTTGAGAATGGAGACCATGAATGTCACCACAGTAATTAATGAGAATCGTTGTTGATGATTGTTATTGTCAGTTTGTTTTTGTAGGCAGCTTAGTGACAGTCGAGAAACTAGATCTGGGTCACACTGCCATAGTCTACTCATTAAACCCATTCAGCTCCCTCGCTGGGCCATCAGCTGTTTATTCAGCATGTGGGATAGCGTGGATGTTTTCTTCTCTCGACTTCAGACGCCTGTCACAGATTCAAACGCTGAATCACCAAGACTGAAAGACTCCTGCGTTAAATTTGAAGAGGGATACAAGCACAGACGTAATAGATAGAGAGACGTAGAGAGGGAACTGAGAGACAGAGAGAGAGAGAGAGAGAGAGAGAGAGGATGCAAAGAAAAGTGTGCCTTTGTATTCTTGTTTACAGACACTGTTTATTAAGCTAACAACCTCATTTGCATAATTGCAGTCACACACAGTTTGTGCAGAATCCAAAACTCAGGAGAGTTTCCACTTTAAAGGCTCCATCAAAGACCATGTCAGTTGTTTGTCACAGAGCAGTTGCAAAACCCACTGCCTCTGGTCTGAGGATGATTTAACCTCGAGGCAACAGCCAACAGCCAACAGCCAACAGCCAACAGCTAACTTTATGGGCTTCCAATGTAGCCAGCAGATATCTGGATATTGCGCAATGGATAACAAGGTCAGAACTTCCTCTTCAATACAACAGTTTACTTAGCAACTTGAGATGCAAGAATGGAGTCAGAGTTGAGAGACAAGTCTTAATTTATCTACATATGAATGTAGATAAATCTTTGGCCAGTGTCTTCCACTGTTTTTACACTCCACATGGACAGTAATTGGTCAATACCATTTGGACTACTAACCTACAGAAACCTTCCGAAAGCAAAAGCTTCTCCCTTTGCCAGCAGATTCTGCATTTATATTATATTCAGCTATATATAGAAATTGGTCACTGAGACAATGCACAAGTTTTATGGCGTGAAACAAGTTAAAGGCATGAGGAGGTTGTGTCATTGCATCACTGCTTGAGCACATAACAGTACCAAAACCTGGTAGGCCCCGGGAGCTGAATTATTAAAGACCGTAGTATCAATAAGCTCAGATGTTTCTGCAATGAGTACAGAGGCTCTAATATGTCTATGGTGCATTTTTGGTATTCCCAATCCACAAAAGATATCTCTGGGCATTTTCACACCTACAGTTTCTGTGCTCTGGTCCGAATCAGGGACCAACTTGTTACAATGTTGCAAGTTGCCTCAAGTTTAGATTGTGTTCACACGGCAGCATTTACAAGCGGACCAAAATGTGTGAAGCAGGAGGATACGCAGCAGTTCAGCTGATTTTAGCACCGAGCTGACTGGAAGTCAAGCACCCAAACAACAATATGACATCCGGATAATTTTCAAAATAAAATACTCTGTGTTGACACCGGCACACAAATCTCAAAAAAGAGACAAACACAGGCTCTTCTGCTAATCCTTCGGTCGGGAACAAATCCTTCTGTTGTTTTTATGACACATATCTATGACTGCGGTCATGAGTGATCATGTGATTATCATGGGAACTCCTCAGCCTTGCGACGCCAGCTGTTGACCATACTGCGCTGTGGTTACTGGACAGCGGACGGCGGACATCAGACAGTGGAGCCATATCGGAGCCGTAATACAGTGGACACGTATCCAGTTGAAATTTGGGGTTAAGCACTGATGCTTCCTGCAGTTGGGTCGGATCGAGTTTGGATCATGTTCTCACCATAAACTAAAAGTACCAGAGTTTGTTTAGAGCTGGACCGAGACCAGCTCCTCAGTGAAGTCTCGGTTCGGTTGTTTTGGTTCGCACCTGAGTGCGATTGGTGTGTTCACACCTTCCCAAACGAACTGCACCTAGGGGGTAAACGCTCCAGCATTCGATTCAACCGAACTAAACAAGGCAGGTGTGAAAACACCCTCTGTGTCTGTTGTATGTGCAAGGGGCAGGCTCTTTCTTGCCTGTTTCACACAAACAAACACAGACCCTGCTCTTAGTGACAACGCCGGAGGGAAATTAATCGTCCATAAGTCCAGTTACACTCACTGATGTGTGAAATGCTCGATTTTCCACAAGTGCAACACGCCTTTAGCATATAAGAGCGGAGACAAGTAATCTTTCCAAACATCGGGCAAAAGGTGAATAGATGCACAGTTTTAGAGCGCCGGGTTCACGACTAAAAGGATTAGCCGTAAATACAATCTGAAATGGTCAGAATGCCTATAGCAACCCCTGGACACACAGACTGTCGACTCACATGGCAGATTATCAAAAACACTTCAGCAGTTTAAGACTCCTGCTTATGTTTCCTCCAACACGTTTCCAATGTGGAAAGTTGTCATAGTCATGTTAGCAAGCAGAACGATACTACCGATTGGAGGCGTGTGTTTGGATCACATTTTCAAAGAATGAAGCTGAGGTCAAATTATTCATTTGTCCTTCCTCCTCCATCTATTGATCCAACAACACAGGTGAGGGTGGTGCTGGTGGATGACAAGTCCTCTACAGCTCTGCACTGTACACTTGGGATACTCCACCAATGTGATTCATTGAACTAATATAAACTAAGCAAACCAAACCAAAGAGCTCTCTAAATTTTGTCCTACTGTCACTTTTTAGTGGTAACTCTGATCAAGAAGGTTCATATTGTACAGACAGGTGCACACACAAACACATGCACACACACCTTGTTGAATATATTGTACACTTGCACTTACAGAATAGGGAGCACGCCAAATTGTCCACACTTGAGTACGCCTCAATGAACACTCTCACAGCTATACACGCAGACTAATGAATACATTCCACAACACTTTAGAGTCGCTGCAGATAATAAAGTCTATTTGCATAATTAAAGGGGATGAATCAAAAGGTAATTTACAGTACCCTCTTGTCCCCTGCCAAAACCTGGGTTGAAAAGGAGGAACGGAAGGAGGGTGGGAGGTGTTGCATACACTTACATCCTCACCCCGGGGAGCCTTTTGAAGTAGTGAGCAAGGTGGGGTTTTTAAAACAGGCATTAGAAGAAAATGAACCTTTGTACCTCAGCGCGTCACACTTAATATCGATGGCATCAGACTAGGAGTACCCACACACACACACACTCTTGCGCTGGCATGGGAAGCCCCGTGGAAGCACAGGGTGCAATTCTCATGAACACGCAAGAACACAAAAACAGTCCACCATTTTTCCTTTTCCTTCAATCAATTTTTCCAACCTTCCCACCTTCCTCTCCTTTCATTTCTCTCTCCATCCATCCATTTCTCCATCCATCCCCTCCAAAGCCTCCAGTCAGCAGTCAGCTATAGAATTCCATTACAGTCTAGTGATGCAGCACTTCAAAGGATGTAGAGCTGCATGTGCGAGTGTGTAAATGTGGCAGTGTGTGTACACGTGCAATACAGTGTAAAAGAGCTTTCTTTTTTTTTTTTTCTTTTTTTGCAGTGTGCAGGGAATCTCATCATCGGGCACACAGCAGTGATGTCCCCAGCCAATATTTATCTTGTTGTGTGTGCAAACCGTTTTTCTTTTTTCTTATCCGTGAGTGCTTAGTAAGCAACTTGGCTTAGTGCTCAAAAGTGTGACGTCTTGCAAAGATGTTTGCTTGAATGTGTTTGTTACCAAAATTACCAAAGTAAACCAATCACATGTACCGTTTGCTGCATCCTGCCTAATGTAGCATTCATGTCAGTTGTTCCTCTGTGTGTGAATGTAAAACAAGGACTTTTCAACCTGTTATGAAATGGTCTTCACTTACTAGTGATACTTCTGTATGACCTTCATAAGCAAATGAGACCACCAGCAAGACAATCATCTGTTTCTATATAGCTCATCTTAATTCTGTCGCCAGGTCAGTTTCCCTGCAAAATAATAATATTCCTAAAGAATGCTGATAACTTTAGCTTTCTCAACAAAATTACTATTACCAAGCAAACAGATCTGTTAGCTTGGCAACACGTAGGCTAGAGCATGGATACCTGACCCGAAGCCATCAGGACCTGACAGGATCTGATGGGAAGGGCTGGGTTTCGGACAGCTATTTAGAAATGATATCCTCTGGTATAACATTCCTCCTGTAAACGCACTGATTGTGATGCAACCTCTCCTATTTAATGTAGGTCTGCTTATCCTGTTGTTTTGTACAAACTTGTACCTGTACGTCCGCTACTACTTGTTGGAATGACATTTGACGCATGTTGGTTTTGGATCAGCAACAAAATTAAATAACAATGGAGTCACAGGTCAGAAATATCCTTGAGGGGAGGTGTGTTTTTTGGTTGACTTTATGATACTCACTGCTGATGAGGAAAGCAGATAATGTTGCGGGTAGAGGGAAAACAGAAGGGAGAGACAAGCTTTACTGTATTTCACCATCTTCACAGTTAATATTGATACAGTACTTCATCGTAACACAAACAGCTGTGTTTAAAAACAAACAAAAAAATGTGTTCAAGATATTTACGAGAGAAGGTGGCGGTGCTCACACCTGATTGGTCCAAACAAGTAGCTGCTTTAACATGTTGTGTTTTTGCCCCTACGTTCATTTTATTGCATATGCTCTTAGATTTGTGAGAAATCATAACTGCCCACTGGATGGTGAAGCAACATCCATGCCAGAAATATTCTAAAACCAATGACCAGCTGCCACAGTGTCACTGTTTACTCAAAGTACATTTGCCTTTTGGACATCTCATTGTTTTTACTGAGAACTTCTCCACCACCACTAACTGTGTTTCTATCTTTTATACGCTAATATCTGTCATTTCCATTCAGCTTGGCTGATGGATGAAAACTCAATTGACATTGCAGAAATAGAAACTGAACGATTCAATGTATAATCAGCTACATTTTTAAGCATAAATCACAACTTTCCTTCAAGAAATGTCCATGTTGGCAACAAATCTATTATTCACAACAGCAATAACAGTGTCCTTTATGGTCGTGCTCACTTTCTGTCATCAGATAACAAGAGTTGGAAGTCACCTACTGAGGCGAAAAAAACAACACGTCTTTTTTTTAAATACACAAGTGTTAATTGGCCAGATGTTTGCTGTGAGTTAAACAACATTTGCCTCGCACTGGTTCAGACTGTGCTGGTGATACAAACAGCCTATGAAGCAGACACACACAGACACTTACAGACACTGCAAATTTAAGGATTGCATCTTGATATGTTACCAACAGAGGAGAAGTCATTAACGTTGTGGTAATTGCAGACAGCTGCAGATGGCGAGCTTTGAGAATATAAAACAACAGACACAGACAACAGAGTCTGACCGCATCCACTGAAAAGCATCTAAAAAAGCAGAGTTTCATCTTCAGTAGAGTTCCCTTCTCTTCAATTAGATTGTTCCTGCATTTCCATTGGTAAATAATTCACAGGGAGAACCATCAGCAGACAGGCATGGTGGTATAAATGTTTTAGCGTGTGCGTGGGGAAGGCAGTGAGCGACGTTGGAGATGGTGGTGTGGGGGTCTTACGATGAAAATAGTTTTCAGTGGTGTTTCCTGCGCTTTCAAACATGTCCTGCCCCGTCTGTCTGTCTCTAACTCAGATGGACGAGACTGCGTAGATGACGCTCTCTTTCCATGTTTTCTTGAATGTAAAGGACCGAGTCAATTCCAATGCATGTCAACTAAAAGGAGCAGAAAATAGACGGTCGAAAATAGCTACAGCGTGGGGTTGGAAAAGAGAGGACCTGCAAGACATCCGGCATTCCTAAGCTGTTTCCACATTTGTTGTATGTGTGTGAATGTGTGTATATGCGTGGAGATGGGTCTTTCTGTTCAGAGTGTAAGCAATTGCCCACACTATCAAACGGTGAGGCTTCTGGTTATTAATGCAGAAACTGGCCCAGAATCCTCGCTTTGTTAACAGGAAACATCACCTGTCTGTTGTAAATATTGAACATTAATTTTTTCATTTCCCTGTGTTGGACTGTCCTATGCACTTTGTCGCCAAACAGGCCTCGAGTAGCCATAGTATAGTCAAGCTTTCAGTGTCTTATTATGTTGTTCACCACAAAAGCACTTCACTTTCTGTGCATGAAAATGAAAAGGTTTCCTCACCTCTTTGTCTCACAATTTGAACCGATTAAGTCTCTGCTTTCTTCCCACCTACAGCTGTAGGTAGGTAATTTTGTTTTGACTGATTTTGTGCTGTCAGATTAGATTGTCTGAATGTTGTCTTGATCAAACAAATGGCATGAAAATATTTATGAATGAGTAAAAAACGAACAGAAAATTAATCCAAAACAATATGATTGCTTCAGTAATTAATCAAGTAAAAAGTAAAGAGATGTGCCCTTACCATCTTCTAATTTAAAACTTAAAACAATGAATTTGAAGATTAAACTTTCCATCCCCAGACAATATTTATCCTTAAATATGTGCGAACTTTTTATTTCTTATGTGGAACATTGTACTCACAAAACAATTAATTGTTCAATTGAAGAAGATGTTAAAATGTAAATCATTAAATTTGCAGCCCTAGATCAAATTATTTTCTTCCATAAGGGGACAAAAGTTTCCCGACATGAACATGCTTCAGTCAAACAGCACAAAACACAAAGGACTACCAGAAAGTGAGACACCGAAACTGTGAGCAAAGATGGCTGACAGAATGCTGCTCTACTTGTGAGGCCAGACGGCAGAGGAAGTCAGACCGGGGTTTGGCTGTAAACGGGGTCTGATTCACGCCGTTGACAGGAACAACATTAGCTGACACCAATCTTGCAGGCTGTAGCCATAGGAACCTCACAAGGGGAAGTTGTTTTTCAAGGACTCACAGATGTAGATTTGACCAGATATCACCAAACAAATAAAACCCTATTGCGAAAAACCTTTAGTGCTGTTTAATAAAAACAGAGTGCAATCATTCACAAACAAACTTTGAAACTACTTCTGTCAGTCATATCCCTGCGTTCCATTACAGTCAAGGGAACAACTCGATGCCAACTACACAGAAAACCCTTTTATTCAGTCATGAAGTGAATGAAAGAATGCAAACTAGTGGCCTCAGGCTACATTCACCACTGTTAACATAACACACTCAAATCCATGCACAACTGTCTGCAATTGAGTTGCATTGTGGGTAATGAAGGCACCAGATTTTTAAAATGAAAAGGAATGTCTCTGGTTCTGTTTCGTCAACATCCATGGTGAGTCTGACAGTGTTCTAGTAGTGCAAGCCATGCTTTTAAAGAATGATACACAATTTATCACGTAGAATGTATCCATCTAGGGGCGCCAATTAGCTCAGATGGTAGAGCAGATGTAGTGAAACCTTGTCCTCACTGCAGTGGCCCCGGGTTCGAGTCCCAGCCTAGGACTCTCTGCTGTGTGTCACTCCCCCTCTGTCTCATCCAGTTTCCATCTCTGAAGCTGTCCTATTAAAAAAGGCCTAAAAAAACACACACGCCCTGAATTACAAGTCAAAGTGTTCCCAGGGTAGCGCTCGTGCTAACCTCTTTCATCTTTCATCAACCATAAAATGTAATTACTCAAAATGCAGGACACACATGTGCATGTTCAGGAAAACTTGGTATGGCAATTTAATGTAAAGATCTTCAAATCTACTGATAGGATAATTAGAGTTGGATAATTCATCCATTCAAAATTACTACAACTTGTCCTTGTCAAACTGGTTGGATAAAACAATGAATAGAAAAGATGTTCAACTAATGTACTGCATGAACAATACATGCGTGTATACTGATGGTAGAGGGCGTATGTTATTTTAGTTTGTATTGACTTTGTACCCGACCATGATCAATCTTTGCGCTCTGCAGCCTGACTGACACCTGCCCAGCGCCCTGGTTGTTTGAGACACAGCTATTTGTTTCAGCTGACAGGGGCCCAGGGCGGCAGAGAGACAGAGAGAGAGAGAGAGAGAGAGAGAGAGAGAGAGAGAGAGAGAGAGAAAAGAGAAAGTGAAGAGAAAGTGAAAAGGGAAAGAGAAAAAAAAAGGACATGGAGATTTCACTTACATCAGACACAAAATTCACACATTTACCTCTAATTCACGCAGAGAGAGGTTGACAGAATAATTGTCACTTTCACTCCGCATCGTAGCTCTTTCCTCATAACGGAGTGCAAGCAGACCTTCAGACAGGCAGATAGTAAAGTCAGCCTGTGCATCGATGCAGCGTAATTAGAACAGACAGTTAACGGGCTCCAGTTTGATTAGTCACAGGCATGAGATGGAGGCACAAACGACTGCAATTTGCCATTTTCCCCACCCGTGAATTCAACGTCTCACTGCCTGCCATTAAAAGAATAACAATAAAACCGACTGTGAAAACAATTTTTAGCCCCTTTTAATTGCATTGTCATAAGCTGTCATTATGGCTACCTCCCATAGATTTTTCAACAATCAACAGACGTGTTTAGAGTGAATCCTCCAAACATAGATTGTGACAGATGGTTAGTTGGGTTTGAGACGAAGGGAGGAGGATCAACAGCACAGAGCTTAATTGTAAATGTATTTTATGAAAAGTTAATCGTGAAGGATAGGTCTGCGAGTGTGTTAGTAACTGTCAGTGTGTGTAGATCGAAGACATTGATCGGAGCAGCTATCTCACCTCACGTCAGCTGCCTGTCAAATGGAGATGGAGGGTATCTAATACTGTGCTGGATGAATGAGAGAGCAGTTTAACGCACACCCACACACATGCTCAAGAGACACTCCTCTACTTCATGTACCGTACTCGTCTCATTTCACTCTCAAGTCATCATAACGGACGTGTAATTATTTTCTGCCGAGGACACACAGAATGGTGCTGTTTATCTCCTGCGTATTTATATCACATGGTACTGTATACATGTGCGGTCGCTGCCTTTATCTTTGTTCCATATTGGCCTCATCCTCAGCTTGTTGACATCTCATTTACACCCATCAGTTTTTCTCTCGCTGATTGAACACAGCTGTCAGACGCGCCGCTCAACACCTCGCAAACATTTGTCCTTCATATGTCGCCTATGTGGGTGCAGCAACCTTGAGACAGGCTGAATTTGTCCCGGTCTACTGACAGCTCAAGAAGTTTGCTGCCTCACACACGCACAAACACAAACACACAAGCATCTGTCTGCCTCTCAACTTGTGATCTGTGCTAAAGCCCTGGGGTTGGTAGGTGAGGTGTCAGCAGTGATCTGATAGCACCAAGGTGGTCCAAATGCATGATTCCTCTTAACCTTGATCCTCTCTCTGCATCCATCTTGAAAATCCTCCTCTGTGTCGTCCCTGCAGCTGCAGGAGGATGAGCTTATATTCCCCCAGGCGAGGGACTTAAACGCATTGTTATTCTTTTTTCTTTTACTTTAAAGTAATTTAGCAATTTGTGACTATCCGGCATAAGTTGAAACTTTAAATACTGCAGTTGAACTCGAGGACCCTGTGGAAATAAGTTTTAAAAACTTCAATTAATTCTAATTATCGTTCTTGCTGGGAAATTATTGCCCAGGTCGGCCAGAGCCAGCAGGCGCGGTCTGTTAGGTCTGAATAATGCTTTGGATGTGAAAGTTGGGAACAGAGAGGTAGCCTGTCAGGTGAACTCTGAGATGTAGCCGCTGCACGTTTTAATGAAGAGGTAATCATGTGGAAATTACAGATGAGCAGCCATTGATTAATAACTTCATGTTCTACAAGGAGGTCAGGGATTGGTGAGGCTACAGTGGATCCCTCAGATTAACCGCTTTGATTGGTTCAGTAAAAACCCAGCCGGCCGAGTGTGCAATGACTGGAGTTAGATAAATGGGCTCATAACTTCCCTAAAGTTCCTTTTTTCTCCACCTCCCCCCAACCCCTTTTCTTCATTTGTATGCAAAGTCCAATCCCTTAGGCTCCCTTTCCTTCTCTTTAATTTTCAGCCATCTTTTTTTAATCAATTTTCTTTTATCTCGGGGAAGTTATTTTAATACTCCTACATCTTATTTCATTCTCAGCAAGACTGTGTGGGGATATCAATTATTCAATGGAGAGGGAGCTGAGGAATATGTTAATATTGATTAAGCTTTCGCCACACCTAAGAAGATTACACTCTCTTATCACCATGCTAGAGTGCTGCATTAGCCAGGCAAATTAAAGGACACATAGATACACTGTGTTAGATATACAGTGATGTAAGAACATTTGTGAGTCTTCCATGTTTGGTTCAAAGATTAAAAGCCTATTTACGCTACAAGAGAAGCAGCGCAAGGAAACGACGTGCCGTGCATTTGTAACGACTTATACAATGCTTTGAAGCTTGACCCCTTAATTGCACCAAAGACATAAACTTACAGATTAGCCTTGGGGCCAGAGGAAATTAGATACATTGGACCAGGTTAAATGAGAGTGTTATTATACATGTATGGCATTCAGTTCTGCTGTGTGTTTGGAGTCATCTTGGTTTGTTTTGGTTTTTTTTCAAACCATTGTGGTGTCCGTGTCCTAGCTGCTGTTTTATTGCCACGGGCTACAGCACTGGTTTTGAGCAGTGCTACCGCAGATACTGTGGCATTTGTATCTCATTTCCCCAGAGCCCTGTAGGGCAGCCAGGAGCTGTATATCTGTCGGGGTACAAAGCAGCCAGTCAGAGGGCCAAGGGAAAAGGGAAAGCAACAGAGGTGGGTGTTAAGGGGACAGGATGTCATTGTGTGCTCTAACAGGGCTGTGAGATATGCGAGTGTTTAAGACAGAGCTGAAGGAGGCTTCAGAAGTCAAAGGGCTGTTTGTGATTCATGAATGCATATATGAAGGCATACAAGTGTTACCCATCCACACCAACGTACAATATGCGCTTATATTTGTGTGCACAGTAAACATGAATGTCAATAAGTTTACCCTTCAGCACGCTGCATCAACCTCCGTTTTCCCACTCGCTCTCATTCATTCTGAACAGATTTGTTCAGCCTGCACCATTTTATTTATTTAGCCAAACATGTGCTCTCTGCGCAGGCCTCTCTCTCATTTGCTCCCCTTCTTTTCGACCGCACATACACACACTCTCATAAACACACACGCAAGCCTGCATCGATAGATACCTGCATGGTGTATATCAGACTGCTCTGCTGCAGTGTAGCCCCTCATCCAGTGTCTTCCTCAGGCAATTAGTCTGCTTAGTCATTAAAATGTGTGTGTTCACATGTTTGTGGAAGAAGCACCTGTTTTTTGGTTTCTGATAGTTATTGCACTAGACGAGGGAGATGTGCTCCCCTCAATAAAAATTCAGGTGAAAATCCAAGGATTGTCATTGAAACCATCAATCTGCTGGTCGTGTTCCAGCAGCTTGTCTGCAGACTGTGTGCAGATGTTGTTTTGTTGTCTTCCACAAAAAGAAACAAGAGAGAATAGGAGAGAGAGAGAAAGAGAGAGAGAGAGAGAGGGGCGAGAGGGGAGGAGAAGGACATGAGAGAGACAGATAAGTAAAGATTGAGACAGGAGGAGGGAAAGGGGAGGAGAGCCCCCTGCTCTGCATTAATTCTCTGTTTGCCAGTCAGAGCATGCTCTTTCCTATGAGATTAGACTGATAAAATGCATGTGTGTAGTAGCGTGCGCGTGTCCACACACACCCCTTCGTTCGCATTCACGCATTTGTGTCCATGTGTGTGTTTAGGTGTGTACGTGCATGTGGCTGTGTGCATACACTCACACCCTCCCCTGTGAGATTAGGCTGATTTGTCAGTGATGCAGGAGTTCATCCATGATTAATAGCCCAGCGTGCTGGAAACAATGTTATTCCGCATTAGCTACCTGTGGGAGGCCCCGCACAAGTGCATATGTGTTCCAGTGCATGTGTGCAAAAAAAATGCATGAATATCAACCCTGACATCTTGTTCCAGACATGTTGATGTTGTAAGTATGTTGGTGCACAAGTCAAGCGTGTGTCATTACAGCTGTGTGCAGTGTACAAGCCTCGCAGCAGTGCATTATTCATGAGTTACTCCACCCAGTTTTGTGTTTCTGACAGGACTGACAAACCTCCAGGAAAAAACCAAAGAGCATCAAAGCTTCGCTCTGTTGTGCTTCTCACCTCTGACATCAGTGGGCATTTAGGGTTAAGTGATCTGGGATGGGAAGAGTCTAGCTTTAGTGAATGCCTTTTATAGCACTGTTACCATGTTAACAGGGGTTTTTTGGTGAATAGTAGTCTGCTATGTTTCCTGCTGAGGTCTCTATATTATCATTATATTTCCCTCACTGTATCAATAAACGTAGTGCTGTCAACTGGTTATGCTACAATGGAACTACTACAAAAGGTATAAAATATGACATATTCCTACTAAAAGATAGTTATTCTAAAGTCTACCCTGAGAATGTGCATGACGGAGGCTGCGTGCGACTTTTTCATTTATTATTGTCCATCATTTTCAAAAAATAATTTAATCATCAGGACATATTTAATAGCATTTAATTCACAAAAACTGATTTATTAATTCATCCATTTTGGTGGGTTGCCAGGCCCCTAAACTTTACAGTAAGTGGTGACACTACTTTTACATCTGCCTGCAAGAAAGTTTAAGAAATTAAAGACTGTAGTAATACTATGGATTTAATTTGGGTTTGCCTCAAAAAGATATTTTTGATGGATTTTTTTTTGTTTAACGCTAATTTTACAATTAATTTGCTAGTAGCAAAGCAGAGAGATTATGAGAAACAGAAGACAGAAGAAAAAGATCTCTGGGATTGTCTGTTACGAATTCTACGAATAAATTCTTCAAATTTAATTTCCCAAGGCTTTAACATAAGTCTTCATAAAGAGGCACTATTTTAGTGTTTGTGTCCTTCCGTGTGTGTGTGTGTGTGTGTATACAAGGCCAACTGATAGAGACACCAGAAGTAGATGGGATAACTATGGGAAGCAGAGTCTGTGAAGCCAAGGAAAGAGGATCAATACAAAATGTACTTTGTGGAGACTGAGAGTTGAGAAACGCTGCAACCAATTAAATCGAAAGATCATAGAGAGAGAGAAAGAGAGAGAGAGGTCGTAGTAGTAGCAATAGAGAGACCCTATGACGAATGTGCATTATTTTCAATACATACAACCCACTGACTCGAACACACCATCTCACCCTGTTTCAAGTGTCTGTGTGAACTTGTCAGTGTCATCAACCAGTAGAATCCTAACGTCAAGTATGGCAGAACTCACCTCTCACTTATCAATGTGGTAGTAATACAAACTCAGCAAATCATCGGCTCTCATTCATTCATACGTTCACACTTTCAGGAGAAGGCTGTGACTCTCGCTATCGACTTGAATTTTCTCTGAGCGTGCTTCACCTGAAATGCCGCAGCGTTACCTTGACTTTCCCACATCATCGTCACATGCAAACGCGTTGCATCTGTGCACGCTCACAATGCATGTACTCTCACAAACTCAGGCACCGGTGACAACAAGAACAATCACGTCATCCACATTTCCTGAAGCAACGGCTTGACTCAAAGCCCTCTGTCACTTTCATCATGAGAGAGTATCTTGCGAAACGACTAACTTCTCTGTCTTCAACTTCTGCTCCTTTCGGCAGATGCATTCATTTTTCAGAGCCGGCCATGAATATTTCAGGCCTGAGTGACAGATCCAGTGAAGAATGAAAAGAGAGGAGGAGTGGGGGGGGGAGTGGGGAGGGAGGTCCAGGGAGGTATGGGTAATCACATTTGGTTTTGCAGATCTCATAAATGACTTAAGCCCTGCAGATTTCAATCAGACTCCCTTAGTCCTCGTCTTCTTCATCGATTTCCGTCTGCGATTGCTCTCTCTCTCTCCCTGCATTTTCCTCTCCCCTCTTGTCGGTATGGTATCTTACAAGTCTATGATGAACCACGGAAAAAAACTTAAATGGTGGCCAGGCCTGACTTCACTGTGGCCCTGTGGGTGTGCGTGGGAAGGAATCTGGATAAGTTCAGTTTGAGCCATCCAGGGTCTTTCATCCCACAGCTCCCATACAGTATTATCAGCAAACCGGGATCAGCATTTCAAAACTTTCCGCGTGAAGGCATGCAAAATCGAACTTAATTCAGTATGCGTAGTCAATAGAATGATCTGAACTTCCTCCAGTAACTTATCTGTCTAAATGCAAATGATCTACTGTATTCCTTACTTACTGGTGGGAGATTGGGTTCAAAGGGAGTGATAACCAATCATGAAAGATCTGGGAACAAGGTTTAAAAAAAAAAAATCTATTTTCAAATGTGGCAGGAAACATGGTGTGTTCATGTTTCTTTATGCTGCCTGTGCTCTTTAATTGACTTATTCTATTGGAGATATACCAGCTATAACAGGAAAAGCATGTTCCCAAGGCAGCCAGGTAGGAAATCTGAGAAGGTGTAACCTATATTGTTGAGCTTTTACAAATACAGTCAAGGAGATAAGAGTAATACCCCCTGCTTTCTTGGAAATGGAGGTCTGATTTACAAACACACAACTGATATAAAATCCATTTCCCTGGAAATAGAAGAAATAATCTCTCCTCTTTAATGCTGCCATGAAGGGAACTGTCTCTGGGGGAAGGCAAATAGAACTGTTTGTTGGCTGTTGTGTAATGGTTGTGTGCGTGTTTGAGAGCGTGATGGTGGTACCTCTGAGAGTTTTACCGATATCTGTCCCTGGAGATTCTCGCCGTTGAAAGCCACTGCGAGGCTGATATGTACATACAGTTAAACACACAAATACGTATGAACACTTCTTTGCACCTATTAGTCAAGTCTTCTGGGTCTGTGTCTCCATTTTACTGAAGCTAAAGACTGCCTGGACATCAGGGATCTACTGAATAAACCTGAGGTTAACCTAAACTACATTTGTTGTTCCCCTGACTTTTCTCTTAATGCAATGAGACAAAAAAAAAAAACATTCAGCTGGTGGTACTCTCTCAAAACATACAGTCAAGGCCATTACAGTGCAGTCATAATGTGCTTTTGATGTCTGGGATGACTCATTCTGTCTTCAAATCAGCCATTCAAATATACGTGGCATGTTAGAAACAGCCTCTAATCAGTTTATTAGCTGATGAGTATTTAACAACTCACCCTCATAAAAGAGAGCTTGCTACTGTAGTATTAGCCTGTCACTGTAATCTGACAAGACAATTGTGCAAACGGTACAAAGCTGGCAGAGCAATCTAAAGATCCTTTTTTCCCTGCGGAAGAGAAGTGTCCTCAAAGCATCAGAATTAGCACTTTTATTCAGTTCTTTCCGCTGATAGAAATTAGAGATCTAAGTAAAGAAACAGCTTACAAATCAAATTAAATATCAGATGAAAGGTGCTGAATTTGTCATTTCACAGCCCGAATATCTAAAAGCATGTCTCGCTGAGCTTTGAGTGCTTCAATTTAGATAAGAAAATGTTTTGCTGTTTTTTTCTGGTCTGCTCAATTTGAACAGACTGCCTCTTCCAATGTCCATTTTTAATGAGTTTCTTCTTGTCTAGTGATTGTAAGAGTATCAGTACTTAAGGCAAGAGAGTAAAAGGATCTAAAACATGAGCTGTGTCCTTCCCCTATCTTAACTTTAAACTGAATTAACATATTGGTATGGTGGCGTTAACATAACATCTGTCCTCATTAATGTGTGTAGGTGTATATGCATGCAGATTTAGCACGCTTCTAATCAAGGCTGATGATGCAGAATTTAATGTGCAGAATTTGTAGGCGTTCACAAAATCAACAGCATGTCATCAGCATCAGCTGAATAAAGCTTAAAAATAATATATCGGCACTGGCCTGAGATGAACCATGTGGGCCATCGCAATAACAGTTGACATAATAGTTAAATTTCACTAAAGGAGATGTCTGCTGTTAGAGAAAAAAAGTGCACCTATCAGTATTGGCATTAGCAATTGGCTGACATGAGTTGGAAAATATTGGATGTTTGAAAATTCCAACATTGTGAATCCCCAGAGTTTAGCCAAGCAATTGAAGGATAGTGATTAAAATGCTTAAAAACTCAGGAGGCAGGCAGGATTCAGGAACAATAGGCGAGCTTTCTCAAACAAAAGCTGAATAATACAAAAAAAACGAATCCAGGAAAAACTAAAATGAGTTAAAAGGAAAAAACACATAGCAACAAAAGAGCTTAAATAAAGTGCAAACAAACGCAAAGTACAAATCAATGAAAACAGAAAGAACAAAAAAATAGTACATACCACGAGATGAAATGGAGGAACGCTAGATAACATTGGAGGATGCTGGGCTGGAACACGGGAAAACACCAAAGGGACACACAGGAGAAAACGTAATGATCCGACAAATGCAAGAGGGAGCACAAAGATTATATACTTATGTTTTGGGGGGTTTTTGTGCTGGCCTTGTTCTCCCTCAAAATAAATGCTACCTTGAATATAAGTCCTCTGTGACACTGGCTTTCTTTGCAGTGAAAAGAATGGGGGCGATGCACATCATGTTATGTCTTGGGCTCCCCTAGACCAGGGGCGTAACACACACACACACACACACACACACACACACACACACACACACACACACACACACACACACACACACACACACACACACACACACACACACACCAACAAAGGGATGAGGTGCAGATGGAGTGAGGTGTGGAAGGACAGGTGAGGTAAAGGAATGGAAAAACAATGGAAGGAGGGAAAATCACACAGTGGGAGGAACTTAAAAGCAACACAACACATGGAACACACTTTCATAATAAAACAGGAAATAACAGAACAACTAAAACCAGGATCATGACAGTGTTGAAATTATGCCAATAATAACATATTCGTCAATACTGCTTCCAGGAAGCTGTGATATTTACTTTTTTTGTAAATTTCTATTTTATATTTATGATTCTTGACTTAATGTAGCACTGGAAGTTAGGCAACTTTTGTGCCAAAATACAGAGGCAAATTCGCCATTTGGAAAACCTACTTGGCACCAAACCTGCTTCTGACAAATCAGCTAAAATAAAGAGTCCTGCAGACAATGCTTTAACAAGGACATCTGGGTAGCAGATTAAAGAGGCTTGTCAATATCTGCTGACAAAGACTGGCTAAAGATATGTCAGTTTAACTTCAGCATAACAGTACCAGTTACAGTGGCTACTAAAAACGGAAACCAACTGCTGTTGGCAGAATAGAAGCACTTCTGATTTTAATTGGAGGTGTGAATGTATCTGAAACTCTGAATTGATCCAGCTGATCTCCTGACACGTCAGCTATGAAGCTGAAGACCAACTATCAACATGAAACAACTGAGTTGAGCGATAGCACCTTTACATCTAAAATGCCTTTCACTTGAGCAGTAATTAGATGAGGGGGTCAAATCAATGTAGATAACATTGATAATTGTGGCAGAGCTGTTGAGGAACAGTCGAGAATTAGCAGTGCTGTCTCCATGGTAACTGCCGGCAGTATTTTCACCTACCAAAGACCTGCCTTTGACATCATGCCCTATGTAGTTAACCCTTGATCTTAGGAACACACAGAGAGGCACATTCAGATCTATAATCACACACACACTCACTCACATGAGCCCACATGCACATGCTGTCCATGCACACTCACACTGAGGAGGCTGAGCTGAGGAGGAGTTGACTGTGAGCCATCATTAAGCCTCTGACATGTAGCATACAGCACTCTAGTATCCCCCAAGGCCCTGACTGAGGTTAACCAGGCTTTTCACACTCAGCCTTCAACTCACAGTGCGACGGCTAAGAGAAACTCTAGTGGTGCAGAGACACAGGCTTTGGTGAAAGTAACCAAATTCATTGTGTGGGGGGAGGAGCGGCTTGTCTGTCTTTGGGAGATTTCCACAATAGAGAAATTGAGGATTGTCTCGTTAGCTTCAGTGCCATTGAAATGTACAAAGATATAAAACCGGATACTACTCCCTCTTTGCCTGCTCTAAAGTCTTGCTGAGGATTTTCTCACTTTTATACATTTAGAGGGTGCGCTGGTGAAATCAAGCGTGCACAGCAGGAGCTGTTTTGAAGGCTGAATGTGTCTCTGTGCACATCTTCGTCTCTGAAAAGACTTTTATCCTGAGCTGCAGCGGCTAGGCGACGAGAGAAAAGGTTACCTCCAGCTTTTTGTTCTAGCTGAGCTCATTGGCTAAAAGTGGCGTGTAAATTCAGAGTGGATTAGCATATATTAGCATGTGGTTAGGGACTTGCCCAAGTTCTGGTGCAAACTTGGAGTGTGGAGGGATAGGGATCCAACTTTGTGGAGTGGGAGGCAGGTATGACAAGTGAAAAATGCCGACACAATTTAATTCTGCTTTGTTGTTGTCTCTAAACAGCAGCGTTTGAAATATCAAGCCTACAAATAATGATTTTTATTTATTTATTTATTTTTTAAATGCCTGAAGAAGCCACGTATTTGTTAGATCAAGAGATCCTCCAATGCTGCTTGATATTGTGTCAGTGCACCATTTTCTGGTTCAGTCATTTACTAATTTATAACAACAGTTTATAACATGCAAAGGCACAAGGCACTAAACAGATTGCGATGTCATGGTAATCTGATTTCCCTGTTGTCTTCCAGCTGTTACCGTGTTCATGTGTTGTTGCAAAAAATGCAGTTAGTGCCACGTTGGATTTCCATGTGTTACAAGTCATGAACTTCAGAGTAAACTCCAAAACTGGATTCAAAGTTTCAGTCTTTGATGTGTTATGATTAATTCTTGTATGCTTTATACAACAAGTGTATGCATGGATATTTGTGTGTTTCGAAACTACTTTTAGGGTGGTAAGAAGTTACACAGGCACACAGAAAATGATCGATCCTCTGCACGACACATCAAATTGCACACTCCTGCAATAAGCAAAACTTCTGAGCTCACTCGAAAAATCAGACTGATCGTCCACCTTTTCCCTTTGGAACAGTTTAATAGCACCGCCCTCTCCCCTCCCTCGCTTACCATCTCTCACATATTTAGACACACTGTCAGGAAAGATTTTAGTCAAAGTCCATTTTCCCGTCAACACTATTAGGTGTTAGAAGGCTGATGACCCATTAATAATATCTCACTACTGCAGTGAAAGCTATGGTAGACTAGATAGTATGCGGGCACTGAAGTGACATCAGAGCGACCATTGTGAACTGCTAGTCAGGCCGGCTCCTGTTTTTTGGGCTCATCAGGGAAATAAGCTGGAGCTTAATTTAGCTAAAGAACTATAGACAAGCAATTCAAGTGGCTCCAACTCCCACTGTTCCCTAAGGCATCCCAAGGAGAACAGAGTATGATTTGAGTTTCCAAGGGGAAGATGAGGAAGATCTCTTCCCCTTTACTTTCTTGCTCATTCTCTCTCATAAGTAATCTGCATTCAGAGAGGGGGTCAGCCACACAGAGCCTACCCTAACCCCAGACAGCTGTGGACTGACTGCGGAAAATCTATCAGAGCCAACACATGTCTGTGTCAAATTGCAATAACATGATTATTCCTATTTTCCTTCTGACTGGAGTAAGTCACAGTCCACACGGGGCTACAGTGTCACTGCAAGAGGAGACCAGGCAAAACTCCTGAAGGTACTTTGTCCTCATGTTTTAACAATAACAGAAATATCCAAGGGGTTGTCAGTCATTTTGATCAATTAAAATACTGAGGTCCATCTACTGTTACATTAGTAATTGACAGACAACACTGTCAATAACCACATATAGACCACCTCTAGTAGTAGACTCCTTTGCTATCTGGGCACTGACAGCCCCTTGACAAGGTTGAAAGTAAATGTCTTGGACCACTACAGGTCATAGAGGGGTAAGGCAGTGCACCTGGCTAGGCTAGAGTGGCACTGATAACACCACTCACCTCAACAGTCATGAGGAGTTGTCTGCCTGGGGCGTAGACACAATGATGACAATAGCCTCTGCAGCAATCTACCTACTCAGGAGAGCACACAGTTTAAGCACATGTGGACCAGGAAGGACTGGGTTCAGGTTAGGTTGCAGCGGGTCAACTAAGTTCAACTGAATAATTGTAAATGGTTTGTTTACTGTTTAAATTGTGTTATTCCAATTTTGTAAAACTGCATTGCCTGTCCAGGCACAATGGCCACTGTTTTAATGACAGACACTGTCACTTCGGGAAAACACAATCATTCATGTGCTTTGTGTGGCACTAACACAAAATGTGACCACAAGGTCAGTGTTGTTTTGTATATTAAATGTTGTTGTGTTTATTGTTGATATGAAAACTGCCTTTGAGATGTAGATCATACTTTGTATGTATAAATCACTGTTTTTCATCCCTATGTTGATACTTATATTGTTATATCAGACTGATAAATCAAAGACTGAGTAATGTTCTGTCACTCCTTCTATAATTTGTGCTGGGAATCTATTCTGGTTGTTCATCATTGTCTTATGGTTTTATTTTGCATTTTTATTCCATACCACAATGTGTTGTCAAGGGTAAAATGGTGAGTAATAATTGATTATGACCGATTTTTTATGACTTTGTCAAAATGACAGAAAACCTAACTCAACCTCTGAGAGGTGCTATATACTACAGCCTACAGACTGGTGGAATAATTACTAAATAAAAGATAGCTCTAAATGTATCTGCACACTTTAAGGCTGTTTATTGCATTAATCTCCCACATGCTATTACTGTAACTGTTATATTGTTATTATCATCATAAACTCTGATCCACATGCAGCAGACAGACTCAGCCTGCAGTTAACAGACTTTATATACCACCCTACTATGCCTCCATAAAAGACTTCTTCTGTGGGACCACACACACAAACACACACACGCAGCTTTATTCTGTGGGCATCCATCATAGGCAGCTTTACCACCACTGACTAGTCCAGACATCCAAGAAAAACAAGGGGGTTAAACCAGGAACTTTCCCCACTGAGGGAGTAAGTCTCTGGGGCAGAGTGGTGGAAATGTGGGGTAAGGATCTGGGTCATGGAGGGTGCATTAGAGGATGTATTCAAAAGTGTCTGTGTGGGAGGAGAAACTCTTGGGTATTAGAAGAGCACAGAAATTTTGTGAATGCTGTAAACCAGAGAGAAGGTTAATAGAAGGAAAAAAGAAATGAAAAAATGTTAGTGCAATTAAAGCCTGTCAGTCAGTAGGCCTTCATGTGGCAATAATACCCAACGTAAAAGTCATGACTGAGCCACAAGGCTGAGCAATTACAAACACACACACACACACACACACACACACACACACGTATAAAAGGAAGTAAATTCTCTCTGGGTGGGTAATATTCAACTGACAACTTTATCACTGCACAACCTCTGACGATGGACATATTATTCTGGAGAAGAACCAAGGAAAAATTCCCACAATGCCTTCTTATTAAAGGGCGTAACTCAAAAGCCTCAGCATGGTTGTGGACAAACACAAAACACACACACACATACATAACAGAAAATGTGGAGTAAATATGTATCGCAGAACTTATGAGATCGTTAAAGGTGGGGGTTCAGAGGACAATGTGTAACAAGCAACACTTTGGTTCAGCATAATGGTGCTAAATCAAGCTGCATGACCCAAGTTCAACACAGCTTCTAGTCCCTGTGTTTTTCTCAAGTGAGTCATTATAGGAGCCCCAGCTAAATGCCTAAAATGTAAAATGTTAATGTGTTTTGAGAACTTGTTTTTTCCAGCAGTACTACCACAGTATGTTTCAGAACGTGCTCTGTGTGTGTGTGTGTGTGTGTGTGTGTGTGTGTGTGTGTGTGTGTGTGTGTGTGTGTGTGCGCGTGTGTGTGTGTGTGTGTGTGTGATCGGCATTGTTTCTGGGAGTCATCTGTCGGCCTTAGATAACTCACTCTTTATTGGGTCATCCTTTTAGCACCCTGTTATCAGCCACATTTCGGCAAGAATTTTAAAAGGTCTACTAAACCGTAAAAAAGATTTATTTAAACAAATGCATCAAGCCTCCTTCTGCCCGGGGTAAAACAAGACAAGATAAAAAATCAAAATGACAGGACGTGAACTCTGGCCACCTCTGCAAATATGTTGAGTCGTTAGCTGTGGCTACATGGACAATACTTCTTTGATGGGATTGAAATAATTTTGATTACAGATTCCAACTTAGCCCTTTACAGGAATGCTGAGTAAAGTGGTCCAATGGAGTGTGTGTTTACATGCCCCAAAGAATTTAATCAGAATATAATTTTCTTTTACTTGTGCAAAGTAGTTCCATCCGGTGTGAAGTATCTAATCTGCCCTACTATGACAGATAAATAAGAATACGGATATTCTGTTAAAAAATTTCAGCTCTGCCTAATGCAATTTTCAAGAAGGACCCACATCATGTCCTTGGAACAATATTGGCATTTCCGGTTGGGTGGATTCTGCCTTTGTTCATCTTTTTAAACACTTGTTTCAACAACTCATTGTTTCAAGCCTTTTCTATTGTAGTGTTCAACAACCCTTAAATATTTTACAAAAAAAGACCAGTTATGTTTTGATACTGCTATGTTTGGGCTGTTATTCTGCTTATTAGTACAATATTAGTCACAATGTAATCCCAGCTACTGAGACAATCAAAATGAATGTTATCTGTTATAATGTGTCATGGTGGGTTTTTGTTTATTATTTATTATTATTTTGTGAAATCAATCGTCATGTGTCTTGTTGTGTCCTTCCCGCCCCTTTTCTGTGCATACCTCAAGCCCCCAGGAACAGCACCCAGCTTCCAAGACAACTTTCATAGTGTAATAACAACTACACATGATGCACTGAGTCCCAAAGACTTCTCCAGAAGCGTACATTGTGAAAGAAGCAGCTGTGAAACCATGGATAATTTTTTTGAGTGTCAGAAACACCATGAAATGACTTGTTTGACTATTGTAACAGCCACAAGATTATTATGGACTATTATCGTCCAATAGAGTGGAGCCATTTTGGATTCATGCGCCACTGAGCAGCTTTCATAGGAATGAATGGGGCTAAATGATTTAATGTGGTGTCCTTGGTTCACCTGTGTTTCACTTGTTAATTAGACCCTGTGTATTTAAGCCTATGGTCTTTGCATTGGTCATCGGTTACCGGTCCTGTCTTTTTCCTTGTGTTTTACCTGCATTTGCTACTTGTGTCCTCATGTTTTCCTTGTTTGTGCTTTGTTGGCTTTTTTGTTCTTGGCTTATTCTTGTTTTGTAGTCAGACCTAAGATTATCTCAATATTTAATTCAGGAACTCATGAACATGACACCATTTCTATGTATATGTCAAATATCTGTTTTGATGTTTCTGTACCTGATGATCCCATTGGCTTAAGGCTCAGAGGAGTTCAAACAGCATCCCGACTCAGTCTTTCCTCCATTCAGTCAAACTGTCAAAACAACCTTGGTTTTGGTCCGCTGATGTTTTCTTTAAGGAAAGTGTCACTTTATTGCCCTTTATCTTATATATTTGATGTATGCTTGATTTAACTTTAAGACACAGAGCTGATATTATACAGTATCTGAAGCCTCAACCATGGTACACTAACTCCACAGGCTGTATTGTGCTCTGAGTACTTGAAATCCTGTCAAAGTAGATTCAAGCTTCATGTGGATTCCACAGGGACAGACAGAGAGGTAAATGATAAACCAAAGCTTCTGGCATTTTTTTAGTCGCACTGAACTCCCTCTCTGTCAGGAACAGGGCTACACACTACTCAATCACAGCCCTAGGACATATATGAATTACAGAAGAAAATATGCATGTATATAGTCTGTGGCAGACAGACCACACTCAACAGGATGTATTTGAACAGCATCTGGGCCTGAGGCCGATGGCGGAGAAAGGTGACAAAACACGACTCGTCCCTGCCCTGAACATCAGTTATCTGTGGGAGAATCGACTTGATACGTTTCTTCCATCTGCTCACTTTTATACAAAGGCAGCAAACAGTGAATGCTTCCCACATACTAATACACACACAAAGACACAATGAATTAGAGTCTACAATATCTGTTTGTCACAGAATGGCTGTGTACCCAAGGCGATGTGGGGTGGGGACGGGGATGGCTGTGGGGGTCGCCTCACAATCTGCGTTTACAAGAGGGACGTAATAGCAGAAAACAACTCTCTCTCTCTCTCTCTCTCTCTCTCTCTCTGCAAAGCATGTAACTGTCAGTGAACAGGAGGGGAGGAGCGAGGCCAAATTATGGCTCTTAATATTCCTCGCCGGTTTGTCCTAGTAAAGTATATGTGTGGGAAACACTGTATAATCCAATGTATATTTCAAGGACTATGTTTGCAACAATTGGTCACAAAACGGTCTAATTTAACAAATTACATGGAGGTTGCTACAGGCTTCACTTCGAAGTATCCTTGCGCAAGATACTGAACCCCAAATTGTTCCTGATGAGCAGGTCCACACCTTGCATGGCAGCCTCTGCCATGAATGTGTCAATAAGGGAATGTGACAAGTATTGTAAAGCTCTTTAAGCGGCCAATTGACTGACTATTTACCATTCAAAGCGGAATCAGAAAAAATATTTCATGAAATAATTCTTTATCTTTAAGTTAGATATTTTCCTTTTGACCCCTTAAATCAAAGGGATATCTCATACATCGTCTCTCTTCTCAGATAGGCCTGAAATGGTGAAAGTGTACTTCTGAAAAAGAAGCAAAGACTGAGAATTTTTCTCAGTTTATCCCTGGCTGATCAGCGTGTGACCCTTGGAGTGGCAAACCCATATGAGCGTCCTGACCCCAAGACTGGGAATCACCATCATAATAAACAGAACACCTGGGCGGCAGTCTGATCTATATCAGTTGCCAATCAAACAGAAAGAGAGTTTCTGTAGATCAAACAGTCCACAGCAAACTTTCCTTTTTTTAACTACTGAAAGTATTGATAATCACACCACAACAGTCTACAATATAAAAAGCTGCATTATTTTAACACCAGTACCTGTGTGACCAGCCTCAATACTTCAACATTAACAAAAACTAAACATAGATCCATCAGCAGTCCATTGCAAGTCTGCTGTAATGGAAAAAAATTACAATTTCCACATAGCAGCTCAAATATTAACAACAATGCTGAACTTATAGCACATTTCAAGCAGTTTCAACACTGAAGAAAACATAAAGCAAACAAAACAAGCTAGAAGCATTAAAAACAGAATATACAGAAGAAAGTAGAAAAAGGCAACAATAAAGCAGATAAAATCACTGAAGTGCAATTTTAACCAAGTGGGTTTTAAAAATCATTTAAAAGTTGAGACCGAGTTTGCAGCCCCGATCTCCTCAGGCAGGTCATTCCAAAGTTGTGGAGGTCTAACTGCAAAGGCTCTATCACCTTTATGAATTAATCTAGACCTGGGAACAACAAGAAAAAATGCATCTGAAGATTACAGGTTGCCAGAAGGAACACAGGACAATAAAAGCTCTGTTTAATATCTTTGAGCACGGTCTCTCAGGCTCTGAAAAGGATGTGGCAAACATTTGAAACATGACTCTGCTTCACACACCGTTCTTCTTCTAATTTGCTGCTGATCTCTTGTCTCATCATAGAAGTGAGGAATTTTCCTAACTCTAATGATTACTAGGATTAAATGAAATATCTTCAATTGGCTCTAAAATCACAAGATGTAAATACTGCAGCTTGGTGAAAATGACAATTTAGTAGGTTTTAATATTTTCACCATCACATTCTTCTCTCCCTAAATATAGTTTGTGATGAAAAATGGTCCAACACATAAAATGTAAGAACTCTATCAAAGCAACACTGAGGATGTTTTGAAGCTTAATTTTTTGCATATGTTGTCATGTCTGTATATTTAAGTGCATATGCCCTTTAATAGAAGTGTGAAGGTAACTTAAAGGGAAGAAACATTTATGTACTATACTGCATGGCCTCTAAAAGATGTCTTGCAGATAATTGAGTGCTGCTTGTCCATCTGAATGACTAACTGCTGCAAGCATCATTAGCCACATCACCACTGACAGATGTGTGTGAGGATGCATCTAATTGAGAATCCAGCCAGATGCAGATCATGTGTGGAACAATTAACAAAGGATTTTCTATCTACGCATTTGTAAAAAAAAAAAAAAGTCTGAAGTTTGAAATGTGTGTTAGTGACAGTGGTACGCCATTTATTAAAGAGCTGAAACACTGTCCTGATTGCCTGATTGTGGCGATTTGTTGCTGGGAGAATAAAAATATCCTGCCATCTTTTACAGTTGAATGACTATGAGCAGTGGTTTTGGATTTAGGGAGGCGTGTAGATTCAAGATCTTGATGTGAACAATGCGACCAAGTGGGCAGCAGGAAAATATATCACGCTAAATACACTTACAATTACAGTCTGATTGTAATGTGTAGGTTTAAGCGTGTGTTTGTGAAACCCTCCAAACACTTTTATTACATGACAGTCTTTATGAACTGGGCTGCTCACCATTTCATGCGTTTTATACTCTCCTAATCAATCACATGTTATGGATGGCTCCCACAGATGACACAAGGGTGATGAAAAGCAAAGAAAGACTGAGCACTGATGAAAAGAAGCAGAATGTGTAGAGTTTTGATTACACCCTTTGCCCTTAATGTAGCTGTATGATTACTTTTTTTTATTTACCCCAGGACAAGTGCACATGAATACATATACGTAGGCCTATCCCCTGTCTCATAAAGACAAGCTGGACAAAAGGAAGCTGTTGTGTGGGATGATTGATTGAAACGGGAAGTAAAGCCCTGATGGATATGAAATCAGAATCTCAATCTGGTTGTAGGAGGAAGGGAACATTTTCATATACATAAGTATTAAAAAAACAAAACAGAAAAAAAAAAAAAAACAGAGGACACACTATACATAATAATGATGAACCAACACTCACATGCCGTAATCACTCTCGGATAAATTGTGGGGCTGGAGTGCAGAGATTTGACCACCCACTGAAGCGAGAGAGGGGAGAAGAGACAAGAATGACCTTTTTTATAACAAGAGAAATGGAAGACTTGGCAGCCAGTGTGTGTGTGTGTGTGTGTGTGTGTGTGTGTGTGTGTGTGTGTGTGTGTGTGTGTGTGCGTGTGTGTGTGTGTGTGTTTGCGTGTGTGTGAGTGTCTGCATCTTGTTTTGTGAGTGAGGCCCCTTAGCATCCGTTAGTCGCCTGGTGCTGACAGTGCTCTATGGCTGAGCCTCGGCAGAGCGATCTGGGACCTGCTTTGACATTTTCAACTTGATTCATTAATTTACGTCTGGCAGCACCGGTGACATGCGCGCTTAAACGAGCTGTACACACCAGCTATAGCGTCCACTTGCAATGCACGGTTTACGTTTCATGAACTCAATCAAAAAGGCTAGAAGTGTAGCCTATATGTACACATCTGGTCCGCGATGCCAAGCTTTTTACCGTAAAATATTGGCCATAAGTACGAGCAGTCTCCTCTTTTGTTCCCTCCTCAAAGGAGATTACCTATGTTGAGACCCTGTTATTGAGACGCTCAGACAATCTTTCATAATCTTAAATGAAAAAATAAATCCTCCTGCATATGAATGTGATTGAGACAAGCGGGTGGATCCTATGTTGGTAATATTCCTGGCCCCAGTCGTGTTAGAGCTAAATCCAGATTTGTCCCATGGGCACCTCTTTCTAAGCCCTCCGAGTGAGACTGGTGGTCCTTGAGAATGCTGCTTTATTTACAGTAGTATCAAGGGAGTCTGTATACAGGCCAGATTCTAGTGTCTGTGATCAACAAAGGTTAGGCAGCTCATTTCAAAGCTGATGGCATGGTAAAGACTGTATACTGTCTTTTCAATCCAAGCCCATCTCCTAGAAATAAGATTTCTTGTATATTGTGTTGAAGGAAACATAATTCCATTTTGATTGTATCTAAGGGAAGAGTTTTCACGCAAAAATGGGGATGTGCAGATGTTACAGCTTCTTAAATGTCAAGATTTGTTGCTTTTCTTTGTCATTTATAATGGTAAATGAAGAGTTGCAGTTGCTGAAAAAAAAGTGATCACACTCGAAAATCACACAACACAAAAGAAAAAGAGTTCAAAAATCTCTGGACAGGTTATTGGTCACTTAGTATTCATACTGTATTTCCTGAAGCTACTTCAATTTGTGTACATTATGTGCAGCTCAATATTTTATGTTCGTATATTGCTCTGATGTGATGACACAAGGACACATGCATCCTCTCTGCCCACTGTGCCACACACATGCAATCCTGCTTTGCAGTGCAGAGTTTTAAATCCAGAAGTGATTGTGGAGACAAGAGTCATAAATCTATGTCCCCTGGGTTCACATCAAAGAGAGATATATTGAGAGAGAGATATAACCACAGGCCATTGCATTATGGGTGTGCCTGTGTGGGATGTGTCTTTGGGTATTTGTGACTCTGTGCTTGCACAGTTTAAACAAGAAGATGTGTTTGTGTATCTATGCATTTGTATGCGTGTGTGTGTGCGCGCGCGTGTGCGTGTGTGTGTGTGTGTGTGTGTGTGCGTGCATGCATGCTTGTGTGTGAGTGTGTGTGCCTGTGTGTGTGTGTGTGTGCATGCATGCTTGTGTAGGTGTGTGTGTAAATGGCTGGAAAATATACAGCTCAGTATTATCTCTATATGCTCACACATATCTAGACAGGCCCATAATAACAATGAGGGCAGGTTCTGACTGAGTGACTGGCCCCTTTCTAGCCACAGGAGACTTCCGAGATTCACCTGTGATTGTTGGAGAGACAGCCAATCGTGATTACATAAATTAAAGTGTGTGTGCACGGGGTGAGTGGACACCTTAAGGTGGAAAAAGTAAGCAAGAAACTCTGAGACAACATGTGTTCATGCGTGAATAAGTGTGCAGAATTAAACTCATCTTCCAGTCAGGTAAAAGATGTTTACCATTGCTCTACAGACTAATGCAGCCCATTCATTCCCTTTCACTTGGTTAGCTAATTGACTAAGAGGATAGACATGATGTAGCCAAATGTCACCTCGGTGTTGCCTCCAATCCCATCAAATGAAGGAAGTAATTAAGCAATGCTCTCTCTGCCATTAGCCAATTACCGCACTGGTAGTCAGTCATCGGGATGTTTCCGTCGAGCAGTATGCAGTCTATAAGGGTGAGTGCCATCAGTAACGTGTATATAGCCCTGAGATACAAAGTGGTTACAGCACTATTACCGGCTTTCAGCTACATATAATAGAGCATGTGAGAGGGGTACTTCTGACAGGGCTCGTGTCACAAGTCATCTTCATATACAAAGCTTCTTTAGCCGCTTACAGCTAATTACGAGGGAGAAATGCAGCTGCAGAGCAGAGCCAGGTCAGTACCTCAGACAAAGATTTAGCTAGTTTTAGCACCATGGACAGAGCTCTATGTCTCTAGGTCCATGTTTTATTTAGAATAGAGGCGACACAATAGAGGATAACAACTTGTGTGTATTCTCCCCTCGTCTGTCCAGCCTTTTGCAAGATTGTGACAATTGCATTCATGGTATGTCACATTTGTAGTGTATTTTTGGGGTGTTTTATCCTAATTCCACATGCTTCCCGGTTAATGCAAACTCTTCCTCCATGGTTTCCTTGTTGCCTTGATCAATTAGGTAGACATTTTCATCCCATTAATTCCATCAATGCAACAGTAGAATTATGTCACACTTACCACTCTGTCGCTCTGAGGTCCCCTTTTTCAACAGAAATGCTGTTTGCAATCCTTTTACCATTCCTTTTGACCCAACCAATATTAAGCAACTCTAAATGCAGCCCACCTACCTGCTGGTAACACTACCAACACATAATTTCACATAAAGGTATTCAGGTCTTCCTGTTAGCAATAGGTTTTTAATGTAAAACATCTACAGGAAGTCTTCAATTCATTAACAGAAATTTGGAAAAACTGGTAGATAAAACATTTAAGTAGTAAGTACGTCCTTAACCCTGATGGAATTAGTGCTGAATTCACCAGATAAAACCTTCGCCACAGGCTACAGGTAATTTCACCCCAGTTAATGTCTTTTTTTTTTCTTTCTTATCTTTGCTCACGCTGTGCTGTAAGTGTTTGAGATTTAGATGTAATGTGGTGACTGGCTTTTACATGAGAATTTATGATAGATTAGATTAGATTCAACGTCATTGAGCACAATAAATGTTGGTGTACCAGTACCATGAAATACAGCACAACATCTAACCATTTCGTACAGAAGCAGAGTTGCACAGCGAGACATATCAAGATAAACTACAATGGACTAAATAATAGTAGAGATAGTAGGAAGGCATGATACAGTAAAATAAACAGAGCATGCAAAAATGGTACAGAAGCTATGAAATGTCAGTTTGAACAGAGTTTGGGACAAATTCTAATGTAATTCTAATTGTAATTTCTATCCCTGACATTGTACTGACAGCGGTGATTGAGCCCCTATTCCTGAGCTCTGTGTTCTCTGAATCTCACGTTCTTGGACTCTCAAGCTGTATAACCATTTACTTCAATCCTCATCTCGCCCAACTCAAGTGAGTGAAAGTGTCAGTCACAGGAGTTCTTCAATAATGCTGTGGAAGTCGAGTGCAGCATCTAATCATCCCAATCTAATTTCGATGTGTTTGCCATCTCCATCGCCATCTTTAACCAGACCTCCGGGTCACACGAACATTCTGCATTGAGCTGGGAACTGCTCAATGTGTGTCGATGGCAGCGGGAGGGAGTTATTTTCATAATCTGAGCCTTCTTCATTACTGGGCAAGCTGGAAGTGTGGGAGAAAATCACCCTGCTGGTACACACAGACACAAACACTGATGCATGCACATACACATGCAACGTCAAGGACATGTGCACTTACTTCTAAAAGCATTATTAAAAGTACCCCCCCAAGTTAAACATCTGGACACGCAAGCGAGGAGGCACAGAGTACATGCAATTGTGAAATAGACACACACACGCACACATGCACGCACACACACACACACACACACACACACACACACACACACACACACACACACACACACACAGATCCTGACAAGAAAATGTGATAAAAGAATTGCACCAGATGCAGAAGCAATATCTACCCATATAAGGACAAAAACGTCCAGTTCAATAATGTAGTCTGCAGAATGGGGACTGCCGGGGCTAGCAGGGGGATGCTTCGCCGTAATTACCGGAGTATGGACACAAAAACACACTTACTCAAAGACACACACACACAAACACAGAAAAAACTGTGCATGTGAATGAGCATTAATGGGCTTCCTGTTCGGTGAAAAAAACTGCAGGAAAAAAAAAGAACTGAGAAATGAGGAGACAGCTTATATATGGCTCACTGTGCAAGATCTGGATGTGATGGCCAAGGTTACACGTTGCTGGACTTTGTGTCAACGCATATTTTATGAAAACTGGTAAAAAGTTTGATAAGGGAAAGAGCAGACAGGAAGAGACAAAGAGTGGAAAGAGAAGAGTTCTTTTCAGGTCAGCTCTCGGTTGCCAGCAGGTTCCTGCATTAATTAGACAGGGTTGTGTATGTGCATGAAAGAGAGAGAGAGAGAGAGAGAGAGAGAGAGAGACAAAAAAGAGAGGCAGAGAAAGACAAGAGTGTGTTCTTGCATGTGTGGAGAATTGTGCGAGTGCGTATGTGAGCGTGCTAAAGTGTGTAGTTAATTGGACAAGGAAGCAGTGTACTCAGAGGGCAGAATGAGGCCCTCTCTCCCTCACGTATACCCTCTCTGCCAGACTATTGTCATAAATCCAGATAAGGGTTTACTTGACAACAGCAACTGACCTTTTACTTCATTTAGTCTACAGTATATCACAGCAGAATACTGAGAGGAACTTCTCGCAAGCACCAAGAAAGCAATGATGGATGGATGGATGGATGGATGGGTGGATGGATGGATGGATGGATGGATTGGAATAAATGTATAAACTAGGGGTAAAAACAATCCATTACATTGTGTACCAGATAGTCTTTGCTGATATGATTAATGCAATTAAAATCTGCTTAATCACGAAAGCAACATCACTCACTGCCTAATTTCATTATCTCATAATAGCTAATTGCATAACAAAAATTCAGACTTGTCCAATCAGATTCTGATCTGATTTTCCGTTCAAAATTCTAGATTGAATGAATGAAAAAGAGGGCACTATTTCCAGTCTATCGTGTGCCAAACCATTCACTTAATTCACTGAAAAACAATATGAAACATACCTGGAAATTAAGATAAATGATCCATTTAGATAAAAGTTAACTGCATTAAATGAAGAGAGACAGCATTAAAAAAAAAAAAACGATCGTATTCTGATTTTTCAGCTGCACTGTTAAGTGCAATGTTGTTGCAGCGTGGGTCAGCTGGTCTTGCTTATTACTGCTGAACGCCACTCTGCTCTGTTCACATCATTCCCTGGGTGACAACTAACAAAGTATTCAAAATATAGGCCCACACTTATGTTCATCTCGCAATTTATTATTTAATGGTGGTAATCATTTATTCATTAAACAAAAGATGCTTGAAATGCTTGTAACAGCTGCTGTTATTGAAGATGAATTACAAGACAAATCTGATGTGTGCTCGCTGTAAATCGCTGTAGAGCTGTCCGAAGAGTCAACATCACGTTAACAATTAACACATTAACATTTGTTGACGGTTGAAGAACAGGGTCCTCATGTTGACTAGATGTATCGTCTCTCTTAGGGACCTGCTGGCCCAGCCACCAGCTGAAAGCTCCCATGTTAACATGGTTTGTTGGCACCCAGCTTGTTCCCGAAAACCATTTAGCTTTTCAAATACAGCACAAAAATGTCACAGAAAACGGAAAGAAAGGTGGAGAAAAATTGGTACCCATGCTACTGTCACACAATTTACAAACACTTACCTCGCTGCACCTTGGGCACCCAGTTGTTTGAGATGTTTACAAAAATATGAGAGCAAAAAACCAACCAGCAGCATTACAAGTGCAGAAAGTAGCCAACCCGGTGTTTTTCATCTCCTTCCTCTGAACATACAAATGAGTGAGCGCCACGTTACAGAATGCAGAATAGATGATATGCACAGTAACAGGGTATGATGGCATATTGCTTTAAATTGTTTAAAAAAAATGAAAATATTTTATAAAACCAGGCAAACAAATCAACTCTGTTTTGTTGGTGGGCTATTATCTCGTTCACACAAACAGGGCAGGAGTGTGAATGTGTGCAGATAGAGAATGAGAGAACGTATTGATCTAGTCACAGAGATGAAGCTGTGTTTACCTTCACAAGAGCTGGCGCAGATATGCATATACACTGGAGATGTACTGAGACAAAGGACCACATATCCTCCCACTCCACTCGCAGCATCGATAGTCTGTGTGTGTGTGTGTGTGTGTGTGTGTGTGTGTGTGACAGAGAGAGAGAAAGAGAGAGAGAGAGCTAGAGAGGGGGAGAGAGAGAAACTGGCAGGGAGCATCTGGCACCAGTTCCTTCGCCCAGCCTCAAATTAATCTGATTTTATGGCACCTCATTACACTGCCTATCATTGATAATCAAAACCAGTGTGATGGGTTACACATATACACATGCGTGAACACACATGAACACATGGATACATGGACGTAAAAGGTGCACGCGGACGGATCATCAAATGAGAAAACAGAAACAGTTTGAAGAAAATGAAACACCTGTATTTCCTCAGTGTTTGCAACATCATTAATCCAAGTCATTTATGCCTGTCAATTTCTCATAGAAAGTGTGTGGCTGTGGTGTGTGTGTTTGTGTGTGCGTGTGTGTGCGCGCGCTCAGAGTGTTTGTGTGTGTCCAGTCCCAGGCGCTGCAACCATTACCGAATCCCATCAGTGCTTGAATGCCTCCCAATATTCCATCCAGATTCTGCATAGTAATAATATTCAAAACATGCATTATTCCATCTATCTGCTTTCCCCAAGGATCATCTCTCCCTCTCCTGCCAACACAAACACACACACACACACACACACACACACACACACACACACACACACACCATACTCACACTTATTTCTACCTCATCGCAGTAAATAGGATGGTATTGAGACATTAGTTAGAGTTATAGGGGGGCACCTGGTCACTGCAGCACCAAGTGTAATGTTATAGCGCCCATAGGCTGATGATACTACTGTCTCCCTATCTGTGATACAGCCCTTGACACACACACAAACACACAAGCACACACACACACAAATAGGACCATTAGCCCTTGCTGCATCACCTCACTAAGCAAAGAGCGGAAACGAATGGCAGACCATTAGAGTTTCATTACGGGGAGTTGGCTTGAGTGGAAGGTGGAATGGAGTGAAAGGGGAGGGGGGAGAGAGAGAGAGAGAGAGACGGACAGACAGAAAGAAAGACAGTGATGTATACAGAGAAACCTGATGAGAAGAGAGGAAGAGCGGGATAATCTGTGTGTTTGTGAAACTGGAGAGAAAACAGAAGAGAGAGAAAAGTGAGTGGATGGAGAGCTATTTAGTATGGCACGAGGTGCAGATATGAGAGCTGTTGTCCATGACCTCCTCCCCTTATTTGCAGAGCAACAGTCAATTCAATTGCCTACGGCTGTTTTAATATGTCCCACCTGTTTACACGGACAAACACACACACACACCTAAAAATGTATGCAAAGATCGCCAAACAAGCTGTCTTACTCTCTTCCGAAATCCATCTGTCTAACACTCAGAAATGTGCAACCAATGCATATGTCCACTCTCTCTCTCTCTCTCTCTCTCTCTCTCTCTCTCTCTCTCTCTCTCTCTCTCTCTCTCTCTCTCTCTCACACACACACGCACGCACACACACACAAACACACGTACACCTCCAAGGTTAATAGCAGCTGTCATGGGCAGGGTGAGCAGTAATGGAACACACAAATGCCCCGGGGAGAAAGCAGTCTGTGGATAGACAGAATGTGGGAATGATGAGGAGAGGGACTCTGGAGGAGGAAGAGAGGTGGTGGGAGGCGTTAAAAGTACAGGGGGGGACGAGGGAGTGGGGGTAAACTATTCCTGTGAATCAATTACCCCCAATGCAAATGAGGAGATTATTTATCTCTCCATTAGCACTAAATTATTCACACCCTCCCCGTGTTTGTGTGTTTTCCTGTGCACTCGGACCACCGCTGATTGCAGTGGGAGGAGGGGATAAACCTGTGCGTGAAGAAAGTGTGTCGGCAAATTGAACAACAAGCTATTTACATCTTTCATCAGCCATGCTTGTTCCTCATTAGTTAACACTTTTAAATCAATATGCCACCCCCTCGCTCGCTCCTCCCGCAGCGATCTCCATATTGTCTTGCACCTCTATTTTTGTGTGCCTGTCAGCGTCAGCGGGGACCTCTGTACCTCTGCACGAAATGAGACAGAACAAGAACCTCACGGAAGGTAGCTCGAGACAGTCGTCTCAGGCCACCTGAAACAGCGCAGTGTGTGTAAATAAACACTGGTATGGATCTTGTTTTTGTCCCATTTTTTACTACTAGACGAATATGCAACAGTTACACTTTTGTTTGCTTTTTTTTTCAGGGAAATTGCTAAGAGTGAGAAAGCACAAGGAGTAGTCTGAAAACAAGCGGTTATTTCAAAGGCACAAGTTGTCAAGACTTACAAGAAAGACGTTGTTCTACCACTACAAAGAATTACAGAAGAAATGGCTGTAAGATATGCAGATAAAATGGGACTTTGTTGTCGGACTACTTACTTCAGAGAGCACCTCATATTCCCAGCCCCATCAAGCCTCCTTCTCTGATCTAAATGTATTCTTTGTAGCCTCTTTTACACCGGTCTGACTGTGTGCTCCCATTGCTAGTCTGACCCTTCACCCTCATGCACTCTCACACTAAACTCCATTCACTACTTTTTACCTTGATTTTTAAATTTGCAATTACATTGAGCTGAATGATATGTTTCTCAGCTACCTTTTTTTCTCATTTTGGGTGTTATTATGTAGGAATGAAAATGAGAAAGCCATGCAATGATAACAGTGGTAATAAAATGGGAGGGAAGTGAATGTATACAACAGTTTAAGAAGTAATGTGCATATCTACAGCTGACTGTGCAAATGCTTGAGGAGCATATAGGAAAAGATGGCTACAGCTGTAGCTGTGTGGGTCTGGTGACAGATGGGCAGTTGTTTACAGGCTACAAAGGAGTATTATTTGTGTGTTTGTAAACTTACATACATGCATTATAATGAGAAATATAATTTCTCACAATTCCAAGAATCGCAAATAAAAAAACAGGAAGCGGAATCTCTTACAGGCAAAAGATGAGGGGCCAGCAGAATTGCTCAAAGTGAGTAAAGACTGCTGATGATAACCAAATTGGAAAAAAGCAATCAAACCAAACAAAGAGTTTTATTGTGACTGCAGCACCAAAACCAATTTTGTTATAGATTTTCTTGTGGTTTAGTGGATAAATGCCTCTCAAATGTTGTTTAGTCAGCCTCTACAGCTGCATCAATTACCACTTTTACACCAAAATTAGCATGCAAAAAGTCCTTTCCCATTGTCAGGATATGAATTTGCCTTTTTGTTTTTTTCTTTCCTCCTACAGGGAACAGTTGAAAGTAGCAGATTATATACCTCATGAAAATATATCCAGAAGACTTGTTTTTCAGTAGCTGATGATGGAAGTTACGTTAGGTGTGAGACATCTCACTTCTGTCTCATCTTTGTTGAGAGTTGCACAAGCGCAGTACAGAATAGGTAGCTGACGTGGCTCATATGTGACATGGAAGCCACTCATAATGTCTATCCAGCCGCTATGCCTGCCAAAGGACCAAAATTAGCGTGATTGGAGTTGACGCCAAAACACACCCGAGACTACTGCAGTCACTTGATGTAGGAGGGTTTGCCAGTTGCACCTAGCCAGATTAAACACAAAAGCCAGATATTAGGGTACTTTTTGAAAGGGCCATTAGAAAGCATTTTGTGTAGCTGCATCCCTGCGTGGTAGCAGAGCATCACCACCATGGACGGAAAATGCTCACAGACAGTGAGAGACAGACACCTGAGAAGATCGTCAGGGCGACCGTCTGTGCAGGACATCCATCAGAGAGTCCAGAAAAGGGCCTGCAGCATTGTCAAGGACTCCACTCACACCCCAACAGAGGTTGTTTGCACTTGAGCCATCTGGCAGGAGGTACAGAAGTGTGTTATGCAGGACTCTAAGGCCAATGGACCGTTCTTATTCGCAGGCCATCAGACTGATCAACAGATCGAACCCACTTCCCCTGCCACCACGCTTATCTACCACTCTTTACAGGAAGCTTCAGTTTTGCCGCAAGTCCAGACACAGATATTGTATTATCCATATATCTATATATCTGATACTGTATATTTGGATATTGTACATTGTACATCTTCTGTATATCTTGTCATCGTATTATTCCGATTGTTTCTTATATTAATGCACTATTTTTAACTTTAAACCTCTTGTTTCATTGTAAAAGGAACAAACATAATAATTTATTTGTACTGGAGAAAGTGTTTTTTGACTGTGAATATGACCATAAATGTTTTGACTTTGACTTCATTCATTACTGTGGCCTTAGCTTTAAGGTATATGTTAGTTTTAGATTTATGAATTGACTATAGTGATTTTCTGTCCTGATAGTCCATGCATGTGACTGTCTCTATGAACATCTGTTGGGCTGTCAGGCACTGTCCCTGTGAAATATTCCTATGCAGCCTACAGCGAGTGCTGCCACAACGGCATGCTGTTCTCCTTATCCTTTGAACAACTACAAGCATTCACCCAATGCCAATTTTACCACAGATCATAAGTATTTTCACAGACCTGCAAAGGGTGCACAACAAAGGGGTTATAGGGGTAAAATAATGAACACGATGATGACATACTTGATTAAATATCCTTTTCAACAAAAAAGGGATGGGGGCACACAGAGAGTGAGAGAGAGATCAAAACTGAGAGATTGCAGAAGCAGTGGAGAGAGTGGCTGAATCAAGAGGCACTGTCTTCCAGGCATCACAGGTAAATATTTCACTATATCCTGAACATCAGACACTGCGCCTTTGATATGCAAAATGAAAAGCGTGCCTCTCAACCCAAATAAAGAAGCAAAGTGCAGATTGGTACAAGCAACACCGTAACAAACAACTTTCTTCGATTGCTACATTTTATCACTAAAACTGCACTGGGTTTATACTTCTCACTGTTAATAAGGCACCAACACAACGGTCAAACTATGACCCCCAGACTGACTGTGATGGTGCAGATTATTTACATGCCTAATGTGCAATCTTTTGAAGGACAATTTCACCCAAATTTGAAAATTCAGTAATTAACGGCTCAGCCTCATACGGATGAATAGTCGTGTCAAGTTTCATTTGACCCTTGGTGCATGGTCGAGCTTCTGCACCTTCTTCAGATGGGGTGTGCGACACTCTTAGCGTAGCTGCTACAGTTGAGATTTCATCTTGTATGAGGAATAAATAATATTCAAGTCAATTTGGGTCCCCATCTACTTCAGTTGTTTACGACGATATGGAAACGTTGTTTTTTCCTGTGATACTCTCGACATGTTTACTGCAAAACTCCACCCAACTTTGCATCATCATTTGAGTGAGTGGATAATGACTGAATTTTCATTTTTGGTTGAACTTATCCATTAAGCTGCTCTAAACTTTCAGTGAACTACATTTAAGAAGCAGACGTGTCCTTGTGCAAGACACTGAACCCCACTGATGGTCACAGTCTAGTTAAAGGACATCTAACGATAATACAATAGTGCTGGAGGCTGAAAAGTGCAAATGAGAATGGGGAATGGTGAGTAAATATTCAGAGTTTATTTAGAGTTATTCCACTAATTTTTGTTAAAAAACAACATGTCCGGAGATGTCAGCAGCATCATCATCATAGTGTGCTATGGCAACATTAATGTAGCATCCTCATCTTTAGTCATGTTAGCGGCCAATATTCTCATTGCTGTTGGGCTTGGAAACAGGCTATCTAAACAGCTGGGCATTTTCCTCTAATAAACATTATGCAATTGTCCACAGTAAGCTGTATACAGTTCACAATAAAGCTACTGTGGAATATAAGCACCATATGGTCCACTGATGTTTGAAATGTGACAGTATTGTTTTTGTTTTGTTGCTCTTACTTTTCATTTTATAATGATATGGTGTACTTCCTCTTAATCTAAAGCTGCTTAGCTGAGTTATGTCAAGCTTAACTCCACCTCCCTTCATAGGCATGTTAGAGTATTTTGACAGGTATGTTCCCTGCACTCATAGCCAAATCGTTTAATGAGCCACAGTCATTTTCAGATATGTCAAAAAAACCAGCCAATTGATGCTCTGTGACAAACATCAGCTAGCAAGATCTTTGAAAACAACACTGACATTTGAAGCTTCAGTTCAAGTCTATACCAAAGCCAAACTCCTGTAGCAGCTAAATTTCCCTGTAGGTTTGCTACTATAGCTCAAATCTGATCCTAAGCTTTTTGCAAGTGAAGAGGGGAAACTATAGTACATGTAAAAATTCAGAATGAATGGGATTTTCTATAAAAGCAATTTACAAACTCTTACAAAAATCATCTTTATCACTCATCACCTCTGACCCATATGTATTTTCTTGTTCTGCTGTGTTCAGGAGTTTCTGGACATCAACCTTTGGGCAGTGGGTATGTAGCCCAGACAGCATCCAGGTGGCAGATTGTAAGCAGGAATCCGGTGTATAGTGTTAAGTCATCATTACATTTTATCTTAACAAAGTGCAAAAAAAAAAAAAGCTACTTATTCTGTCTTTAACCTGCAGCAGCAATAGCACCAACAAGGTTCTTTTTTTGTTCTGAATCAACTCAAAGATTCCAGAAATTAATGTCTGTATGTCATTTAATACATCATGTTTTAAGTCAATCACGACAGCAAAGTGTGGCACCCAGACAGCATACAGTACACACAGGCTAGATTTATTTTGTACTTTTGCAAAGAATGCAGACGTTCTGCTATGTTGTAAGTTATTGTACATTTTAAAAACTTTGTCATAAGGATCGAACGACACTCATAAATCAAGTAGATTGTGAATGCTTCATGAACCATTAAGTAGAGACATACATCAGTGGAGTGAAGCACTACACTTTAATCAATGAACTGACCAACCAAACAACTGCACCACTTCACAAAACTTTGGGTAGAAAATTACTTGAATCCATAGTTTTATTTTATTTCAAAAGCACCTGCATTCCTACAGAGCTGCAGATGATGACAGTTTTCACTGGTATTAGTGCTGCAGTGGAGTGACTGTTCTCCGCTGCTGGAGACTGAACATTGGCCATAACAAGACAGCGGAGCTCTGTCTGTTTCAAAATATATTTAGCAAGTGATGTTGGAGAGTAAATCACACTTTCAATTCATCATTCTTATACAGACACGCTTCCATATCAATTCAATTTTCTTTTCAAAAACAAAAAAGCTGTGTGCCTTCAAACAATTTTGTTGCTGTTCTGTTTATCAGACAGTGAGTTTAACTAAAACCAGTTAGCTTATCTGTCAGTTATGCTTTATTTTGCATTTTAGTGAACTGAGGACATGACTGAATGATACACAATGTGAGAGCTTCTATTTCTTTAAATCGAAAATCAGAACCCACCTTTACCAAAAACATGCTTTATTAGTCCTTACTCCACCGTCTCATAGCCATTATCCTCACTGCATCACATTCTACACTTCCTGGAGTCCAGAATAAATCAAGAGCAAAAAAATGCCGAAAGAGGAACATTTGCTGTAAATTTTGTACAAAAGTCAACTAAATATCACAGTTTAAGGTAAAGTGTAAATGTTAACATTAATCTTAGATTAACTTGTCACCCAACAGTGGTATAATCTGTGCTATAGCACTGAATGGACTTGCATTCAGTTGTGAACACAATCCTAGATACATGGACAAACACACACACACACACACACACACACACACACACACACACACAGATTTCTGACTGCAGTAAGTAAACAAACTTAATGGGGAACCAGGGACCTGATCTAAACAGAGGCTGAACTGAGGAAGTGTTTGCTTCTGCAGCAGGAGAGCTGTTGGCCTGTGCTCATCCCTATAGCTCACCATGCTCTGCTAACCCACAGTGGATATACAGTTCTCCCTCTCCTGCATCCTTATAGTAGACCTCAGTAACTTTATACGCCACTGGTGCACAGTGAGGTGACTGCATTGGTTGAGAATGTTAACTTGGTCCATTAAATGGACGATTTCAGCATGTACAGATGTTCGTAAATATTAGCTGTGACTAGGAATACCTTCTGCCGAAGGAAATCAGTGACAGAAAGCTTGTAATGTTCTGTAGCAGACAGACATTTATTTGGAAAGTGAAACTAACTGTGGAAAGAAGAAACTATATTACAATAATGTAACTGAATACCATTATAGTTAAGCAAATAAGTTACCTTATCAATCAGTATTAGGAAGGGAAATGGAAATAGATGTAATAAATGAAAGGGTTAAAGAGCCTTGCAGAGTAAGAGGATGGGACTGTAGGTCACAGGAAGGCCAAGCACACATATTACTATGCAGCCCTGTAGTGAAGCAGTGGAGGTCTGTAGCAAACACAGCTCTTTTTCCACATGGCTGCTCCGCCTGTCGGGGAGGCTGGAGAGGCTTGCTCCGCTTTACTGTCCTTCGCAAAGGCCTGCTTGGAGACACACTGCTACCGCGGCCAGAGTGCAGGCACACTGTTCACTCGACCAGAGGTTTCCAAAGACAGATGCAGGGGCCTCCAGGGGTCTGCGTCACAGGGCAATTGTTTAATTTCACGCTTTTTTCACATTGCTGGAGGTCAGCACAATGAGAGAATGCATAAGAGGCAGAGGTTTGGAACCACAGGGTAACTTACGAAATGATGTTATCACAGTATTTAGCTATTGATAGTGGTTTTACCTTAACAAAGGCATTGGATATACTTTTCACACTGACATCGCATTTGATGTGAGGCTGTCTTCCCATTGAAACTAATGGCATTATGTAATTCAGTAGTAAAGGAGAAAGAACTGCAACAAAGTCATGGAGGCACAGATATAAGATGCCTGGTGGTTGAATGGGTTGAATTTTGACAGAGGACACAAGACGCATGCGATTACACAGCACAGGTTTGTCACGAAATGTTTGTGGTAGTTCTTCTCATAAAATAATATCATATAAATGAATGAATAATAACAATGGTTATAGGTCAAACATATTAATTCCTGAGCTAACGCATTCAATTGTAATTGTTTTCTTGATATCAGACATTGAGGTATCAGTGATGAGACTTTTCTTGTTTTCTTGTGGTAACTGGTTAATTTTTCTGTTACCTCAGAATAACTCAGCTCGTTTCCCAAAATCTTGAGAAAATTATCCCATCTCTGGATTCACATTTGTTTTTCCATGATAATCTCATAAATAACTAGGGCTTCTGTCAATAAATCATTTTAAAAATTATAATAATTTGTGGTTGAGTGTGGGGGATGAATTGAGGAATCTATCCACCGAAATCCAAGAAGCTGCTCTTTAGTCTGGTGTACAACAGTGGATACTTCTGTATCTCTTGCCAGATAGCAGCCAGGTAAACATGCTGTGGCTGGGTGGGTGTTGTCTTTTAGGATCCTTTGGTCCCCTGCACAAGCACTTCAACTCACTGTTATCTATGTGACTCTGTGGATGTGTACCAGTGGTGTTCTGGTTACTGTTACAGTACCAATAAAGTGAGGACAATACTGTACTGCATGCCATTTTCTATCCACAGTTAACAGTACTTGAGTATTTTACCACTTCCATGAGCCTTCATCAACCTTGACCATGTGTTATTATCAGATGCGATTTGGAAGGCACTGACAAATAAAGTCGTCATGCCAGTAGTGGCATCAGACAAAAAGCCCTTCATCCGAAGGTATTTTTGTAGGGCAACATAATGTCAACCTGACTCACATTTTCTATTTGCTATTAGCTGTTTTCATGTTCCACCTTTTCATTCGGTTCAGATCCAGCCCTCCCCCTGAGACCACGAGTAAAACTAAAACTTTTAACTTTTACCTGAGTCGTGCTTTTGAATCTAAACCTGGTTATACAGAGCCGCAAGAGGCAATGACAAACAATGTTTTTTACTGTTTATTTGTAAGACTTTTTGTTGATGCCACCAGATCACCTGTGGTTATCCCTTCAATCAGTGGGTTTCTTCCTCTAACTTAATTAATTTATTTCTCTGTTAATTTCTCCCTTATTTCCCACCTCTTTGTTTTGTTTTTCAATATTCTATGATGAGAACTATTGGGAGCCGCCACTGGTAAGTCCTTTTCTCCCCTTCTTAATACTCCCATAACCCTACATAACCCTGCAGCTTGACTGAGAGAGAGCAGGAAATCCTCCCTGTGCTTAACCTGAGCCCACATACTTTCACCCTCCCCTAAACCAGCTCAGAGAGAGGTCTTTATTACGGAGGAGGAGTGGGCAAAGGAAATAGGAGAGGAATGAATATAGAAGTTGAGATGACAGCTCCTTGACCTGAGCTGATTATAAAGGTTTACCCCTATACTGTGTCAATTATCAAGCACTAAACTGATCTCTGCCGTTTCTTCTTTTGCAATTTTTTGTAATCATCTCTTAAATGGTCCATCTTCACAAAAGTGCATATCAAGACTTTTCAATTTAATTCCAAGATGGTTTCTTTCTATTCTTCCTCTTTTTTTAATTTCATAATGTTTTGCATCTGAGGCAGTTTGGAGTTTTAATAAATCACCACACACTGCAAAGTGACTGCACTAAGGCATGAGGAGAGATAAGTGGTGTGTCAGCAGCGATAAAGTTACACTCTCTGGTTTGCTCTTTGTCTAATATCAAGGAACCATCTACAGCACTGGGCACTCTTGAGACCTGAGCAACAGGCTAATCAAGTGTGTTTTACAAAGCTAATTTAATTTAAGGTGCATTAAATATTCACTTGTTCATTCTGCACCTCTTGCACATGGGCATCAGTCTCAGCACACTGCATGCAGAGGCAAGTGAAAGCAGTGCTACCAGCCCTAATGCAAAATGGTGCGTGTGCAAAAAGCAGCAACACAGGGATGTCTTAGTGGCTTAGGAGACCAAGATGCTGACCGTGAAATGGCAATGCCCTCAGTCCACATCCAGCTGCATCCAAATGTGGAAAATCTAATCAAAATATGAAAAAGCTAATCATATAATATAATATAATAATATAATCATATAATGTTATAATGTCCATTTTTGGGAAAATCAGTGAATCGGGGGAAATCAGAAGCAGTTTTTATATGATTCGTGTGCTATGTCTTGTTTTCACATATGAAATTATAATCCAAATGTGACAATAGTAGTTGACATATAAATGTATATAATTCACATATGAAAATGAAATATCAAGTGTGAATTATCATTCATATATGAGAAAGCCAATTACCTGTGTCATTCACTCGCAACAATTTTTATCACAAGTTCAATTTTACTCCACTTTTTGTGAAACTGGCACATGAAAAAGGTTCGTTTCAAATGTGACATCTTCAACCAGCCTCTTTCCCTTTAGTATCAGCTCTCAGCCATAGGCTAGTAACTGCACCACATGCCCTAAAAAAACTTAATTACTGGCATACTCTGGATAGACCAAGTCTGTCATTCATATAAGCAGAGCTGTGTGTCGTGGCTCTCACACTGGGAAATATATTGCTGGTATAGTTGAGGTGAATATTCAGTTTGAATCACATTTCTTATTTGCAGTCATTAATATATAAACATTTACTCACATGGCTTGGCAAAAGAACTGCCCTTTGATCCTGATGCTTCTTGTCACATGATCAACTTAGTTAACAGAAGCCAGCCAAATAATGACCTGTCTTATTCTTATCATTTTCAGACCAGGCAAAAAAAGTTTAAATTTAAAGGTCCCCTTTGTAAGATAGTTGATTTTGGAATCTCGTTCTCAACACATCATATTCTGACAATCTGGAAATTATAGGTTGGGTCGGCCGTCATCCAAAAGCCTCAGTATCTGTTGAGTTCAGAGAGAGCCTCATCTCTCTTACAGAATGGACCTTTAACCTCTTTATTGTGAAATCAACCACTTTATCATGGCACACAGGTAATATTGTTTATGTTAACACAACAAAATTACACAAATAAATAGAAATACTGCCACTTTTTGTCAGCACTTATTTTCTTACTCTGGTGTTAATGTGTTGTGCTTGTGTTTTTCTCTTTCTTCTTGAATATTGATGGATAATTGTTTTGTTGTTATGATCCTTGGGGAGTGGCCTGTGTTTCAGGTGAGGTGGCCTGCCTCTGCAAAAAACCCTGCCAAACTCATCACACTTTTTAAAAATCAATATTAATGTCACTACATGTAACTACAAAAAATAAGAAATAATTCCCAATGATGAAGTTCTGTAGAAAACAAGATATGAGCTATGCTTCAACACTCCTATAGGTAATGTAGTTTAATGTCTCTATAGGCTGTGTGCTGGGCTGTGGTAAAATGCTATTGAGCCATCTGTATTTCATTAATGTGCTCTACCTGATTTATGTGTATAATCTTTATTACCTGCTCTTTGTTTTGCACTGCCATTACTTCCTGGTGTAATTACTTAATTTCCCCACAACAACTACCTCATCTAATCTAATAAATGCCTTGTTTGTGTGACAAATTTTCAGATATTCCTAGGATACGCACAAACAGATGTCAGTAATTGAGCACAGTACCTTGGTTCGTTTAAAACGGCAACTTAAAACCAAGCGGGGGGGTCAGCAATCCTGCGTAAAACAACAAATCATCTTTTTTACTCTCAATTGCAAAGAATGAGGAGAGGTCTGTGATAAAGAAAGGAGTTGCAATACAGTGAGAAGTGAGCAAGCTCATGTAATCACTGCCAGCACAATTTTTTCTCCCATCTCTCTTATGCCTCTGCTGGATTCCTCGGCACGGATGTGATCAGCAGAGAGATAAATGGTAATCTCAGTAGGCATTCCCACACATGCAAGCAGATGAATGTGTACACACATGCAGTCTCATGCATACACATACACACACAAACAGAATTACAGTTTGATGATAATCCTGAATGCATATGAAAGGGCACATGAGCAGTAGTATGGAAAATAGGTATGAGGGAAGAGGGGAGAGAATGGAAAGAAAAGAGCAGGGGGTAGAAAAAGTGATCGAGTGAGAGGGAGAGGAAGGAGCCAGGCTTTATTTAATCTCAGCAGAAGTGTCGATAGAGCAGAAAGTTCAGCAAGCTGGATCGGTGGTTAAGCCTTGAGTTTTACTTTAACTGTTCAGCTCTTCTGGCAGTGTGTGTGTTTGAAAGACTGTGTTGAAGACATTAAACATAGTGCAAAGAAGCAAGAACAGGATGCTGCTGGAAGAAATGTATTTAATCAAGTCAGAACAAAGGAGTTGTGTAATTTTCTCCTGAGGGCACAGAGAACACTAGCTCCCTCTGAAAGAGAACAGCCAACTTTTCAAAGTAACAGTACAATGGTGTGTTATTGCATAACAGAGACATATTCTGATCACTTGACAGTATTATGTTTGTTGTTGTTTTCCCCCCTCCTTTATTGTGCCCAGTTTCTAAGAATCTATCAAAGCCACTGATTTTGTACAACATTCACAGGTGTCCCATTTTAGAAGAGAAATGTTTTGTAGATATTCCAAAAAAAAGCCATTTTCATTCATCATTGCACTGGCAAATATTTGTATCACACAGGGGTATTGTATCTAATACACAACCCAACGGCACGATGAATCAAAAACAAATATTATTAACAGTAATCCAACCTTTATTCATGTAGAATAGGTTTGCTATTTACAGCAAAACCAGCATTTACATTTACGCTGAAAATGAAAACTAGTCTTGATGGACCAAAAGAACAGGATTTCAAGAGAGAGTGCAGGCACGGTTAGTCTTTTCAAAAGGAGGTAGTTCAGTATAGAACAGAGTTCCAGACAAGAAATGATGCTGGATGACAATTTTTTTTTAATTACTTAAAAACACCCACACCTATACTTTAGACTCTCAGATAAAATCAATCAACAGCAGTTGAGAGTATTGTAATTATACATAACAATTATCTACAGCAGCTACAAGGAACTTTCAGTTTTTGTTCATTGTGGCAGCCTAGAGGAAAAAAGTAGTATTACAACCACCGCGTCCTGTCATTAAGGTCTTTATCTGGCTTGCAAATGCATCTCAGTGGAACTTATGTGTTATTAGTTTAAGTTAGCAAACTCAATTTATAAGTTAGAGCTACTGTTACTGTTAGCAGAGCGAAGACAGGCATAAAGGACATGAAGTCAAATGCTTTGGACTGTTATGTAAAATCCTACAAGAGTCCTGCACAAAAAAATCCACAGTCCAGCAGCATTGAAAGACTCAACCAAAACATCGACAGGCTTGCACAGGCGAATAAGAGACACGGCGAAGGTCTCATTTTTGACATCACATTACGATCTGCTCACATATGGTCAATTAAATTAAATGTAAATTGTTAGAAATTGTTACACAGAACCCTTTTGAATTCAAGTGATTGATGTAATGCATCCGCTTGTGTAAATGTAAATGAGTTGTCTGAGAAACATTACTGTTCATACACCCACATGTAATCCTACAGCTAACAGATGTGGTTTAAGAGATTTTGTTGAGCTGAAGTAGTGATGTTATGTCAAGGCAAAGCCACACGATAACTTTCATCAGCAGCTACCTTCAAACAATCAAAACAAAGCAATAACACATCAACAACCAATAACTATAACTATATAACTTTATAACTTTATATATATATATATATATATATATATATATATATATATATATATATATATATATATATATATATATATATATATATATATATATATATAATTTTACATCAAGCTGTAAGAACCACTGACAGTTCAGTTCAGTTGCACAGGAACTCCCTGTCACTATTGTAATTGTCCAGGAAAGAAAAGATCGCTGCAATGGTGAGCATTTATCTCCAGAGTGTGGGATGATCAGAGTGCTCCTGTAAAACAACAAGGTGCCCACAGTACATAAGCAGTGCCCCACTGCTGTGAGATATACATGTGTATAAATTACATCTTCTGTATTGTTTTAACAATCCTCTACCTACTACTCGGGGGGGGTGAAAACAGTTGTTTCTTTTGAGAAGTAAAACCTTTCATCAAGCCACATGCCAAGGTATTCATATATGTAAATTGCTGTAATCAACACTCTCTGGACATTAAAGACAGCATGCATTTGGTTTTATTTGCATTAAGTGCCAATTTTAGGTTAATGAGCGCACTTGGAGTGCATTGAGGGAGAGGTGTAATTTCTCAGTGGCTAATTGAAACAAATCAGCAACACATTTTTTTTTTTTTGCGTTATTGATAGTACAGCTGAAGAGTGTGACAGGAAACAGGGTAAGAGGGGGGGAGTGACACGCAGCAAACAGACCCGGGCCGGGAGTCGAACCCGGGTCCGCTGCAGAGCCTGGGTCGCACGCGCTACTGACCGAGCTAAGCGGCGTCCCAGCAACACAGTTTTATTCAACTCAGTCTTGCCAACAGAAAATGACATAAATAGTGTCAAGAAGAGAATCATCACAGACCTTGTATAAAGTATAAACACTAATGAAATTATTTTCTTTGTAGATTCTTACAATTGAAGAATCATAAAAGGCCTCTTCATTTCCTGCACTGTTCATTTACATTTACACATGTGCATCCAAAGTGATGGATGACAGTTTGTAGGTGCTGCACTTTTACTGCTCAGGCATAGCATGGTAAAAAATACAAAACTCATTGTTTTGTATTTTTTGTTATACATCATTTTTTGTTATACATCATTTCACAAATTAATTCAATGGATAATTTCTAAAAGTTTGTTTGTAATTTTAATACATTTGTTTTAAGCCTGGATTTATTCTTCTTTACTCCATGCGATTGTAGAATGTTTCAAACTTCGAGATTTGTTTTAACGCGAGTTCCTTCACAGAAGGGAGATTCCTACTGCAAGCTGAAGAGGAAACTTGGGAGTCGTAGCAGTTCCTTTTACATTTTATAACAGCACCTTAGGCACTCTTCTCACGGGGACGGAATTACCTGTAGACCTAGTAATTTGTAATAATTGTGGAGGACGTTTGTGATCTTCATCCCATGCAAATCTGTCAAGTCACTCATTTGTAAAGTAAAAATTCCATTGTGAATCAGCATGACAGTAATTTGGAATTGTATTTCTTTTTCTCCTGTCAGACAACTGAACAATTATTCCACAATTATTACAAATTACTAGGTCTACAGGTAATTCCATTCCCACACACACTGCCATAAATTGGATCACTGTTTATAATATGTTGAACAACAGTCAACAGCTCTCTGTTCTGTGAGATGCACTGACGTTTAAAAGTGATATTGAAGTACAGCCACAAAGCATCTTTTACTTGATCTTAATGAGCTCCTGCACATATAACACATGTAGAAAGTGGGCAGATTAACTCTGAACTATATCAATATGGCTGCTGAAAAATAACAGGCGCTTCACTTCTTTTGTCTGTATGTACATTCCCTGGTGATAGTAGTCCCATGTGAATAGGGCTTTAGCCAATAGTGATATACAAACGAAACAAACAAAAGACTGTGTGGTTTGTAGTGCAATGGTAGCAGCAGATATTATATGAACAAAAATATCACCAATTAACTTGACTTTTTTTTTTACACTTTTGGGCTGGATCATGGTCAACATCCTTTGACAGTGGGTAAATGGCGTTTCCAAATCCAATACTTAGGTTTTCTTAAATTCTGAATGAATATGTGTTCAACAAGATTCTTCTTCCAAACAGTAGAGGTGCTGGTTCAAAAACATCAAGTTTATAAATTACAACTTTTTATGCGATGAAACTGACATGACCTAATCCACGAGACAGGGGACGTATCACTGTTTTGGAGACACGTTCACAGCCAGTGTTTTGCATTGAATGACAATCAACTTGTGGCAGTGGCGGTTGGCAAAGTGGAGCAAAAGTATTTCATGGTGGACTGCCATGGATCTTTGATTACAGTAATTACTTGTCTTAAAACAACTGCCAGTGATGTAAGTGAACTCATGTGGAGAAAAAAACGTTTCACTCATGTCAGACTGAAAAGCATAAAATTGTGTTTACCTTTTAGACTGCATATCTGTCACTTTCACTTTAACAAAATATATTTTCATCAGTGAATTATGACATATTCGAATTGACTAGTAACCTAACCTAAATGTTTTGTTTAAAACATTTGCTCAATTAATGTATGTGAAAAGTTAATTTATTTTGTTTACATCAACTGATTTCAGTTAAGTGTCATGTCAAAACATAGATCATATTTGAGTTTGTTTCATATATCTGGTGCCTCTTTTGTCATACGTTATATTTTCAAAATGAAGAACCTGATGCTACATTCCCTGTTGCTTTAAAAAGTCTCTTTCAAAGAGTTTCTGACAAGACTAAGTCATTTTGTTTATGCATGCCAGCCTATGCCTCTCGCAGGACTGTAGACTGACCTTTTCTAAACTCCTCTGCAGATTATATCTCCTAACAACAAAAATAGATGGTAAGAACTCGCATTCTCATGTGTGTGTGCATAAATGTAAATATGAGGCAGAGTGAGAGGCAGGAGTAAACAAAAAGAAGAGCTGAAGTGATATGTTATCTTGGTGCAATCACTGTACTATTATCTGTGTGCTTCCTGTTATCATACGTAACTGATGCTCAAGGCCAAGAGGCTGAAATTGGACAACATGTTGTCATCTATGTCAGATACTTTACCAGCTGCAATATCAACTGCAGGTGAGTTCAACATGGAAGTAGACACCAAGCTATCAATTAGCTGATGATGGAAAACAAAAGTTACACATATGTAGCTTCATTCCCTGTCCTGTACTGCATGTACTGACTACTTTTTGACACTTCTGTCTTTGTTGTTGCTCAAAATATGATGTCCCTTTTGTTTGCGCTGCTGTCTGTCCTCTGAGCACACACCACTTGACATCACTGTCAATGCAGATCTGAGCAAGGTAGTAAATAAAAGCTGTCAAAGAATTGGTCTTTGAACAGTGATCTGAGCTCTGTTCATCATTCCACATCACCTGGCCAGATGGTACCATTCAATTGGATATCTTAGAAAGGTTTCAAAGGAGGTGACATCAGATCTATCGCGAAACTTTTAGAATGAAACATATACTACTGGAGTAATCACTGAGATCCCTACCTAGCTGGCCCTGTGACAGCACCATCAACAGGTAGCAAAGCTTTTATAGACACAAGACCTGTTCCTTTAGGGGTGCCCAAGGGTAGACAGAAAACAATCCCTCAGCTTGAGGTTTCTCATTGAATAGAACAGGTTGGCATTGTTCACAGTTGGGAGGCCAGCGGGGGACTGCACTGTTTTTACTGTACTGGCAAAAAAGGGGGAATCAAGGCCCAGACAAAAAAAGTGATGTTGTGTTTAGTCCTGAAAAAATGGAAATTCAAAGACATGCATTTGTGAAGTTTCAGGCTAAATCTAAAACATACTAGTGTTGAAGCAACAATTTAATTGTCCAAAAAGTCAACACCAACAAAAAAAAAAATCTACTTACTATTTTGAATAGTGATCCATTGTATCAGTCAACTTTTTCAACTAACAATTTTAAAGATTTTCTGGCTGTGCTCCAATCTGCTTTTCACTTTTTTGTATAATGTGTCAAATTTTTGGTCAGACAAATACATGTTAAAATAAATTATAAAAAAAATAATAAAAATTGGCTGATTAATTGGTCATGAAAATAACCACTAATTACCTTACTACAGTCTAATATTTGATTTTTTTCCCCCATCCTTTCTATGTCACTTTTGTTGCTGCATCTCATAGCAGCATAATTCCTTTTTAGGAAGAAAAGAAGGAGAAGAGGGGGCAGAGGAAGAAAAACAAAGAAAGCAGAAGAGAGGCCAAAACAGGCTGAGAGGCTTCCAGAAGTACTTTAGCCATGGGGGAGACTGGATATTGACTCGACAGGCCTTCTCTATTCTTCACTGCCCTGTCTCCCTTCTCGACTTTTCCTCCCTCATCTTTCTCTTACCTTCCCTACCGTTATAGTACATATTTTAGAATTACCTCTCCTCCTGTCAGTCATCCATCACCAAACCTCCCTTGGCTATCACCCTTCCACTGAGGGTACAAGGCAGATTTCTCACAGGCCTCCCTCATCTAAAACCAGTTCGGTACAAATGCACCTTGAGTCCATTTACAGGCTAAAAGAGAGACAGGTGAGGAGTGGTGGCTTGAGAAAAAAAAAACAGAACATCTCTGCGTGCATTCACACGCACGCGCGCGCACACACACACACACACACACACACACACACACACACACTCATACCTGCGCATAAAAAAATCCATACAGGTTCATGGACCCACACACATATACACACACCAATAAAAAACATGTTATCTCTATTTTTGCTTACTTCCACTCAAAAGATTCATCAAAGGTCCTGACCTCATCTTTGTAGAGCTATCTAGTGCACTTTCACTATATCCAGTTTCTAGCTGCCTTTCCTTTTTCCACCAGTCTCCACAACACATACACACACACACACACACACACACACACACACACACACACACACACACACACACACACACACACAATATACCTTTCATTAGAACAGCTTGTATTACATTATTGAATGGCTGCCCTTGTCAGTGATTCCTGTTGGTAAAAGTCAAATGCTGCTGAATACAAAATAGATATCCAATGCTGAATGTTTCTTTTGTAATTAACAGGCTCCTCAGGGTCCTACATTGTTTTGTACTCACTGATAGATGAATTGATTAATATATATAAAAAAAAAAATTAAAAAAAAAAGGGTATGCACCGAGGAAAAACAAAATGTTTCTCTGGGTCCAAACTGCTTTGTAAATAAAATAACAGCATAAGAACCTTGCTGATGGCCACCTGGGTAGATCTGAGGCTAACCAGCTGTCGGGCCTGCAGAGCTCTGAGAGTGATCTGTTTAAGAGCAGCAACAAGCTTCTTGTAGCCTCTGGTAGTGGATATGAATGTGTTTATACTCAGGATTTAATTAGAAATGATAACAAGATTTTCAATTTGTAATTTTGCTCTTTCGCTGCTATCATTTCATACTGCTATATTTAACTGTTTTGATTGTGAGCTGCTGATAAACAAAAGGCTGATATCTCCAGTAAGTTCCCAATATGGTTCAATTCTAAGCAAGACGATGTCAAATTTCACCATTCTGCTTTAAAAATCTTTATGAGTAGAATTATTGGGATGATTTTAACACGTAACTCGTAACATGTGCGTTAAGTGTAGGATTGTTTGTGTTAATTCATGTTATACAGCCTCATTACTCTAGTCTCCATTAGCCAAGAGTGAGCAAGCAACAGTATGCAACCAATGATCAACTGAAATCACTCTATTCCTCCTGTCTACTGACGATCACACATGCTCTGCATAGCAACAGAGAGAAGGAGAGAGAGCGGTTCCCTGGTATTATGTCCCTCTTGTAAATGTATTAGTGCAGTGACTGTGATGCTACCTGAAACAAGTCGTTGTTTCATGTAAGCTTAAAAGTTCACCCGGTTGGTGGGACGTCATTTGGTACCACATGGGTTTCGATTATTTCAACAGGTTCCTTCATTAAAAAGGGGGGAGAAAAATGAGCCTATGTTTTCTGGGTGACCTTACAAACATACTGCTGACAAACTTTAAATCACTTTCAAACATTTCACCCAGTCCAGACACCCCAACTCCACCCCAACAGTGACTCATAAGATTGCCTTGCTTCTAGCTGTACTTATATCTGTTGATCAATTCAAACCTATCCACTGCTGCTGCTGCTTTAAATGACTTGCAATAGTATACTATAATACTATATAAATATAGTGACAGGAAGTGCAGCCTCAGTCGAAAAGTTCAGCAACTGTGTAATCTCATCTTCATCAATATGGGGACATTAATCATTGTTTTTCCCAGTGGAAATAAAAGGGAGTAAAGACAAATGAAGTTGCTGATACAATGATCTAGTTTGATGAAACCTCACAATCATCACAAAAATAATTTTGCTGTGCTGTCATATGTAACTCACATTCTCGTAACTGTTGCTCACAATGTGGTATGGCACAGGTATCCCAATTACAGCTGATGCAATAAATTGATAAATCCAATGTTCTATTGAAAGAAAATGAACCAGCAGCAGTCTTGATAATTAATCATTATTCTTTAATCAAGCAAAAAAGCAAATATTATCTGGTTACAGTTTTTTATTGTGAATCAAATTTTATGTTTTGGAAAATACAAGATAAACTTGGGCTCAGCACTATCAGAAACAGCATTTTTTTAAATTGGAGTAAACAATAATTGAATTGAAAATAATTGACAATAATAATGATAACAAGTTGCCATCCTTAATAAGATTATATGAAAACAAAGATTATTAGAGGGAGAAATTAAACAAATCATTTGTAATCTACTCCACAAATGCAAATCAGCTTAAATTTAAGTGCAAACACAATTGTACGGAAATCCCTTAACATCCCCCAAGACAGAGGTTTTCAAGAGAAAAGTCTCCCTTTTCATTTTTAAAACCCCCATCAGAGGCTGTGGAAGAATTGTCCCACAAAGATTTCAACTCTGTAGCCATCCACGGAGACTTCATCAAGGTCAGTAACACTTACAAGGACCCCAGTTTGCAGTACCTATCAACGGTTGGACCTTGAAACTAAACAAGTGCAACACAGGTGAATACTTTGATCAGGCACCTGTTGAAGGCCAAACAACACTGTACCTTGGTAAACCACTTGAGACAAAACCCTACTGAACCATTTCCTTTTTATTTCAGCAAGAGACTGTCTAACAATCGAACCAAAACTACTACTTTAACCTTGTCTACTAAATCATTTAGATGGCCGCACTCTGCACACATCTTCTCTGCAGCCACTCTGCCTTCCAGTCAGTGGTATAAATGAGAGTTTGATGTAAACAAACTTCCCAGGTATGGAGGGTGAAATATGGTAAGTTGGGCCCAGGGTAGCTCGACAAAACACAGAGTGCCCTGTGGGTGTGGTTAGACTTCAGTCCAACTAAAAATGAAAATACAAAAATGGAGGGGAAAAGAAATATACAGTAATTAGAGTTTATTAAAATGCACAGTGGTGCACTGGGATGTGTTTGGGCACAGGAGAACAAGCTAGATTGGTTTTTGAGATGTTTTTTAAGGGAGGTATTCAGGCACAATTGAGCGGAGTGCATAACACCTAGAGCTATACTTCGAAGACTACATTTGAAGCATGTTTCACAGCTGAATTAAGGATGGTAAATGCACAGCACAGAGCAGGGAGTGGGGGAATAGATGCATTATATCAAGTCTGCTTGCAGGGCAATTCATAAAATTATGGCACCATCTTCTTGCAGAAACGGCTGGAGGGGAATACCTAATGAATGTGAAATTACACGGCAATAGTTCTCAAAAGAGCAACTATCAGGACTTGACCTCATATTAATTGTGTGCTTGGATTTATAAGCATACATGTGAACACACACATTTTCACAAGGCTTATTGAAAGGGTGCTTGCATACACATGAATATATGCACGCTTATTAATTCCCTTCATCTCTACATGCACAAATAGAGACATGTTTAAAATAACAACAGAACATTGGAACATCTCTTTGGTTTTCTTTTTTTTTTCTAACTGCAACTAAGACACATACTGGGCAGAATATTTTATTATGTTTACCATGTAACGGCGATACAGGATCTGAATACCTCAAACCAAGGTCTGCATTTCTGTACTGCAGTTTCTTATATATAACTACATCCATATATCTGTAATTAGCTGATATCAGCCAACTGCCATCCTGGCCAAGTTAATGGTACAACTCTGTAGACTAAAGGATAGTTGATGATTAAACATTAATCAATTAAGTGCTGTTAAGATTTCAACCAATAACAAATTTATTAACAAACAACTGGAGACAGATACATCAAAAGGCATCTTGTTACAAATTACAAATACTTGCTTAATAAATACTGATATTAGAAAATGTATTTTAATAAAAAGTCAAGTAATCTGTCATTTAAAAACACAAAAAGAGATCCTACAAAATTAACCCATTATATTGTGCTCTTTAGTTATTATTTACTTAACTTAGTGTTAACTGTATCTATTCTTTTAACCCGTAACATAGCTTGCTCTGATTTCAGAGCAGATCATGTCAGTTGTCAAAACAGTTTGTAATGGAAAAACATCTAACATATTTCATATGTCATTAATGATTAATCAATAATCATTTTTTTAAGGCAGCTTACCATCAATTAAGAAAATTGTTTAAAATGTGCAAACCTAAAACAATCTGAATCAAAATGTGTGTGTGGGGTGGTGTTTTTCCTTTCAACAACTGTGGGTCATTTTCCCTCCTGTGAAGCTCCATCCATCAGCAGGGACCAATGCTATAAATGCATTGCTCCCAAGGGAGGGGCCTCTGCTGGTGGGGACAAAAGCATGGCTAAACCCCTACGGGGGAAACCACACTGCACCCCGCAAAACTGGTGCACAAATGTGTATTCACAGAAAAATGGTATAGCAAAGTGCCACAGATAAATTCACACAGATCACACTGCAAGCTTCATAGGAATAATCATCGAAATGTTCACATCTTTGTTTAAATCTATTTATCTGTGCAGTGCTACAGCCTTCTTCTATAAATGATCTGTCATTTCCTTTCACTGTCACTCTCTTGGTGCTTCTATCTGTCAAGTAACAGAGTCTGCAGACAGCTGTCCTGTATGTGAGCTATATCCTGTCATCATAATACAGGAGACAGATGAGCAGCGAGCATACATACTATAGAAAAGCTGTAACAGACATGACACTAAACCTTCAACGTATAAGAGCTAGTTGTTGACATTGTGCATCATTGGATCGCGTTTCTTTGCTTTTAGCCATCAATCCCATACCATGCTCACGTGCGCTGAGACACATGTAAGTACAGACTTTAACACGAGTAAAATGCTGATGGTTCCAGTAGGGCTGTCATGGGACAGATCGACCTCAAAATGGAAGACATGTTCATCAGTCTGAGGTGCACACTATGTACTGACTCCAAGGTCTACCACATATTTTGAACATCACACATATGTGCAGTGCTCTCACACATAGAAACAATACCGTATACGCTCAACAAACCTCTGTTCGGATTTCCTCCGGCTGATAAAGTATGTTCATTACCTTGACAGAGAGAGCAGGTAATCACACCAGATTGTGTAATCCTGCGCCAAACTCGTCCCTTATACATGACTATTATTTGATTAGAATCCATCCTTTACTATACGAAGCCGAATCCCTCGGTGGTGGCTCATATTGGATCCCTAATAAAGTCTCAGAGGAGCATAGTCCATAATATGCACTGGGCTTGGCGAGTGTATATTACAGACCATTTCTCTTGATTGTTATTTTACCGGCATCCAATTAGAGAAATTAGGGCAGCGCTATGGCTGGCTTATCAGATAGCAACACTTTAAAGTCGACCATGGAGAAGTTCCTAATGGTTGTGTAATAGGGATATTTTCCATCGCCCATATTTCATATTTCACACATAATGCGATATCTTGCAGCAATGTTCTGTAGGTGGAAGTTTAAATGTGTAATTTCTCAAGCACAACCAATTAAGTGTAAAGCCACCAATGCAGAACACTTTTCACTGATTGAGCTGCCACTGTTTTTAGCCTTTTATTAGAAATTGTTAGGATGTGAAATTACAGTTGTATGAACAATTAATTGTGTTTGAACATATTTGAATGTTTGAGTGTTCTTTGTGTGAGCGTTTCCATGGTGCACACACACGCACACACACACAGACACACACACACACAGACACACACACACACACACACACACACACACACACACACACACACACACACACACACACACACACACACACACACACACTCCATACAAGGTAAAAGAGAATCTGCTCTTACAATTTCTTGAACACGTGAAAGTGCACATGATGAGATTTCTTTACACCTACACATATAAAGAAAAATGTACACACGAGAAAGCTTGGAGCTGTTTTGAAACAGTTAATTTTATTTTTTTCTTCCCTTCTTTCATAACTATTTGATTGATTCCATTCCAGCCCATGTGCTTGTATAAAGATAGAAAGCTGCCAGTAGAGAATGACACACTGAATACAAGCAGTAGTAATTGCCGATTGTATATTCCATTTGTTTGCCTCCCACCTACAGTGTTCCATACGAACACGAGTCCTTTTCTCAGGAGCGTTAAGCTCTGAGACCAGCGCTCTGATTTAATATAGTTTATTCATGCTTGCACACCGGCTCTAAAGCAGGATATTAACATCTTTTTAATTTCCCATATTAAATTTCACACGTTCAACCTTGAAGTTAATTAAAAACATTAGATACACGTGAGCTATCCCACTCTCTGTTGCTGGTGAAGCACTGTGAGGAGACACACGAGCACTACCTGACACATGCACAAACCCACATACTCATACATCTGATACAGGGGACCAACTGGCAGCATGCTGTTGCTTCAGAGAGGTAATAATTGCAACAAGGGGGGTCATCTAAGATATAGATTTAAGGGGCTAAGACTCTACGAGGAAGGTCTGAGTGCTCTCCCAGGAGAAATGTTTCCATAGCCATAAAAAGGCTGTAACCTGTGAGTTTTAAAGGCAGCAAAGGACCTACAATCAATAAATAATTTGGCTTTGTTGCTGCGAGAAGTGAGTTGCTAATACGTCAGCATGTACAGCAATTTTGTCCCTTTTTTGATATAGGATATTTAATCATTTTGTCACTAAAATGTTAAAGAATGGCTTACATTATGATTACAACTCAAAGATGTAAATCTCTTGCTCTGTATCTATATTATGGATTACTTTCTGAGTTCCAATATCTCTGAGCAGACATCTGTAAAAATCAGAAATTTTAGATATAGGGTATACAAAAGTCTGATATATGAATTGTAAATGCAATAGGCACTGATGCTTACCTGATGCTGAACATCATTAACACTAATCTACAATATAGAGCTTATTTTTTTCTTTTATGTTGTTTTTTTTTTTCAACCTTAACCTAATTTATGTAATCCAAACTTTATTCAGTATTGGGGAATATTCTGACTGAGATTCGAATTCAAACTGCTTTAACAGGGTATGTCTGGCCAAAATAACAGCATAACAGTTTCATATAAAAGAGCAAATGACAAACTTCTAACAAACATCATTAAATTCTGCCACAAAGAAACAAGCAACTGACTTAATATTACATAACAGCAAATTACATCAGAGACTCTTAAACAGTGTTCAGCTACATGCTCAGTAGTTCGAATTCAGTGGTCAAATATTTCTTAATCCTATTTGTGTAATCTTCGATACTTATCAAACAATCAAGTTTAAGGTGTACGTGTAACTCAAACAAAGCAAAAAACAAAAACTTTTAAAGCACTTTAACAAAAGACAGCGTGATTGACATACATCATTTATACAAGTCAGTAGAGAACACAAATAAAGAGGCAGCAAGTGCAAAAAAGCCTTAAGGAACCCAACTTCACCTTGAGCTTTCTAGTAAGAAACAAGATGTGATGTTAAAAAGAAAGATGTTCTTCTAGGAAAAACTCAGGTATTTGTAAGTTCATTCAGACATATCACTTTTCTTTTTGTTTAGTTTCATATCCTTTCCTTTAACATCATATAGTTAGATTGTTCTTGTTGGAGCTACTCCGCAGTGGATTTAAATTGTTTAGTGTTGCAGCAATTATCTGAGGAACTTAAGTTAATCAGGTCATGTAATAGCCATCAAGCGTATAGACGTGCAGCACCATGAGCTGGTGATATGTCTTAGCAACACAAATTGAATTTGCTAAAAACATTTATAAATGACTGTACAGTTCCAGTATAGACTAGTAAGCATGTACTGGCATGGGCAGTTGAGTAAACAGTCAAATATGCCACCTCAATTCAAGGCTTGAGGCAATTGCCAGCTATTGCAGTGAAAACAAATAAGAAGACATTTCCGTCTGAACATTGTAATCGGACAGTATTGACGGCAATTTACTGCCATCAAACTAGAAACATCATTATTCTTACTAGGCTCCAATACATTACCAATACACACAGCACCTTCCTCCCGTCCCTCGAGTTGACACTATGACCATAACTGGTACATTACGTTAAGTAATTACCACACTCTGCAGGGGTTAACACATTAGTGTGCAGCCAGTCAGCTGCCTCTAAATTTGAGTCTCCATTTTATGGTATTAACCTGTGGACCTCTGTAAGCTGTGGGTAATATGCAACCTCTAGCATGTAATGTGGTGTGTGTGTGTGTGGAGAACCCCATGACCTGCAGTAACAAGCCTATTAATGGCTTATCTCCAGCTGAGGCAGCCATGAGGGCAGGCCTCTGCTAGCGGACTCATCTTTGAATACTTGGTTAGTCAGTCTGAAACTCACACATATGGGCGTGCATATACACTCACTTACTCATTATACATTGTATAGGTATATAAGCCATGCCTTTATACATGTGCACACATCCTGACTCAGTTACAATCACAAACACATGGACCTCATACACAAAGACAGTGTACACATTACTGATATACACCCATCTTCATTAGCAGATCTGAAATCATGTCATGCCCAAACCCAAGTAATGAGGCATTAAAGCAAAAATTACACAAGTTCCTAGTCTCAAGAAAATGATAATAGAGAGATGCTGCCATGAGCCTGTTGAGGTCTATGCTTGTCTTTCACAAAACAAGCTTTTAGTAAAGGTGCTCCGGTCAGGATTTTTGGGGCTGATCACCAGTTTTTGGGAGCAGTATTGGCAGATGCCAGTCACCTCTTTATTGTCATCAACATTTAATGGATATAATTTTATTTTTTTTTTGAGTCTTTGGGCCTGTCTGTCAGTGGCTAATCGCAAGGGCTCAGGCAGCTAGTCCAGAGCGCGGACATGAGTATTTGTCCTGACATCTTTGTGCTCTGAAGTCACTGCTCCACCACCTGGTCACAGCTTACCACCTGCTTACCACCTAGTTACTTCATCTCCAGCTCTGACAGAAGTTTGATATAATGTGCGTTGATTAGAAATGTAACTGTAACTCCAAACTTAAAGTAGTTTTACCTTCACTGTACTTATCTGACATACTTCAGTACATTTATATACTGCAAACTGACACTGTCACATGCAGTTTCACTGCAGTTTGCTGTTAGACACTGCATGCTCCTCAAAACAGAAACAAGAGTCCTCCTTTGAGTTAAGCTCAGCTGTATCATTAAGCTATTAACTCTGTTAGCTGTCAGCCACACCACAGCATTCTGCTGCTCATTGCCTGCCAACAGCTGACATCCAACTAGCTATATATGTGAGGTCCTGAAAAAAGGTTTGGTACCGAAGGCATATTTCAGAATTTTCATATTTTTCTTAGGTCTCATGCTAAATAGCCAGCAATTGTAATGGCATAGTGCTGACAGAGAGAGATGCTCCTCCCAGCATGGTCAGGAGTAGCCAGCTAGCTTTTAGTCCTGCAGCATGCTATGGCATTTTAGCTGTATGTAAAGAAACTGTACTGCATGTTTATTTGATCTGTTTTTAAGATGGATTTTTATAGAGATCACTGATAAAACTACTTCAAATTAAGATCAAACTGTAACAATCAGTGGCTGATCAATCGGACCACCCTTAGTTAGTCCTAAGCCAACAAATATTAATAAAATTACTTTGACTAATGGCTTTCTTGATTTAATTGGGGAAATTGCTTCTCAAGTATTACTGTCATTATTACTGTAAAAACTAGAGGTTATTAAAGACCAGAGCATATTAGTGAATATCATTGTGCCACTGGAGATGTGACTATCATTTACCACTAATGACTAATAGCTCTTTTCCAATTAGAAGAGCATTAAAAAGATTAACAGGCTAAAAGTGTCTTCCTAGTTGCTTAATCAACTAAGACAGAGCAGCAGTATTAAATTCAAAGCTTCGAAGAGAACAGGTATGGTATAAGTCGAAGAAAGAGGATGGATGTACCGTACTCACCATCTTTGGCTTTAGCATTGCTTTTATTTGACTCTGACTCAGTGTTATTTGCATAAAGACCTGTGCTCTCTAGAGCTCCAACAGTCTGGCTTTAGGGCAGCTCATTCCATAAAGACTGCACTCCTGGAAGTCACAGAGGGACTCTGCTGAGCTGAGCTTACAGCTACTTCATCCTTCTCCCTGGTATTCTTCCCACACTGCAGGCTGTTAACCAACAGTGAATACTCCCATTTCCTACGACAGGGATATCTCAGGGTCTTTATGCTTACAGTTTACCTCCTGTTGAGAGGGCTGTTGCTTGCAGCTAACACACAGAGTGGCTTTCCACAGCAATGGACCCCCTGCATTGGAGTCCCTCTAGGCTCAGCCTTAAGTCACATTTTGTTGCCCTTTTTCATGCAAAAACATTTCAGATCTGTCATCACCTCTCTCATGGTTTATGCTCTGTTGCCATTCTGATCACAGCCCACAGCTCCTCTCTTTTACCTGCTCTGACATGCAGGTTAAGGTGTACTTCTCTTTTTCTCTGGATGATGTCTACACATGGATTTATGCCAGCTGGTCCCTCCTCAGTCTTTGGTAAACCTTGCTGTTATTCCTTCATAGCACATACTTCCTGTGCTAAGACCTCTCTATTATCAATCCCTTCATTTCCTACCCTCACTGCCAACAGCTATAACACAACTCCAGATAGCCAGCTGCCTTATAAGACCCACATCACAGCCAAAGTGCCATCCTGTCAGTTTACTCTGTACAACACTTATCGATCCAGTTTTCACAAAAGCACAGTTCTTTGTCCAAGCTTTCACCATCTCCTTACGAGACTACACCAGCTCGCTGCTGCCAGGATTTCCAGCATGTTCTTTGCTCTCTACCCTGCAAATCGGAATTATGTAATGCCAAGAATTGTAGAGCTAAAAGTTTAAACATTATCATGAGCAAGCTAGCAGGGCAGGAAAAAGTGAAAGAGAAACAGAAGCGTAAGAGGATGAGATTCACAGCAAACAAGCATATTAAAATAAACAACAGAGAGAAAGAACAGTAGCATCAGCAGGGGGCATAGAGCAAAAGGCTTACTTATAATGTAAAAGGAGACAGAACACATAAATAAGAAGCAAATTAGGTTGTCAGAACATAATCAACATATTCATATTGGCAAAAGAGTTGTAATAAAGACAAAAAGAGGAAGACATGCCGTGTATAGTCTGATAGTCTACACACCCACACATTAATTTGCCACCTTGATAATGTTGACACAGACATCAGGATGGCAAAGTTATAAAAGTAATTAACTTGATTTGATTATATAACTGTATCAAGACTTAGTGTAGAGGAAAGAGGTAATGTCACCTCTCCAAAACTCAACTACAGGATATAAAACTAAGGCTTTAGCTGGTGCTGGGGTCACGGAGTACCTTGTAGTTAAATTAACTCTGCCATGCTAGCTAACAGCATGCCACCAAAGTCAGTATATCAGTCAGTCATTCAATCCACCAATTTGATCTAATCTGAAATATCTCAACAACTATTGGATGGATTGCTATGAAATTTGGTACAACATTCGTGTTCTCCTCAGGATTAGTTATTATAACTTCGATTCCTTGACTTTTCATCTGACACTACCATGAGGTCAAAATTATAATTAGTCCAATATTTGTGTTTACAACATTGCCATCTGCCTCTAGCTGTACTTCTGTGTTAAACACATGGTGTTTTATTATTCTTATTGTCAGAATGTTAGCATTGCCATCATCTGTCATTGTGGTAAGCATGAGAATGCTTCCATTAGCAAATAGCATTTAGCTTTTCCAGGAGGACTATACAGTTGTTATAATGGAGCATAACACTCCACACTCTCACTAATATAGCCATCTCTGAGAATATTTCTGATAAAATAGTTGTAAATGTAAATGGTGAGGAGATCGAGGCAAAAAGAATTAAGAGAAAATACCCTAAATAATTGATACTACAGCAACAGGCGCAAAGAGCTTTTCCTCTGTTTTCCGTTTCTCTTTGCATGCACTTGTTCACTTAGCTGACATCCATTAACTGACTGGATTAACAGCCAGAGTGAGTTCCCTCACTGACGGACAAGGGCCGACTAGTGCAAACAGTGTGGGACACACTGCAAGACTGAGGGCCACAGATGCTCACAGACACCCCTGACATTCACAAATGGGCCACTGTTGTGGTCTCAGTCAGTCTTTCACTAATTGAACCTTACTGCTTTGAGTTGTCTAAATAAAAACATAATCAAATTAATCGTGCTTCAGTTGCCAGAAGTTGATATTGTAGGGAAAACAAATAAACTCCTCTGAAAGTCAGAATTTAAGTATTTGATATTAACAGTTAAGACCTTGTTATGTTCGTTTAAAACAATTGTATTTTCTAATAAATCTATTTGCTCATGACAGTTAATCATTTCTTGGAGACAGGGTTGCTTTGCGTGAATGTATATTTGTGTGTGTGTGTGTGTGTGTGTGTGTGTGTGTGTGTGTGTGTGTGTGTGTGTGTGTGTGTGTGTGTGTGTGTGTGTGTGTGTGTGTGTGTGTGCGTGTGTCATGACTGGTAAGCTGTGGCTACCCGTCACGCTTCAATGGGCTGCAAGCAACCAGCTTATCAGCTGACATCTTTTCCAGTGTGATTCATCATGTATGCCACTGGCCTGCTGCAGCCCATCACTGTGCAGCAACAAGGCCGATGTGACGCTAACGAAAACATTTGTTAGATAAAGAGTGATGAATAGTAGAGAAACAAACAGTGAGTGCTGTCATGCACTGACGCATTCACAAACACTCAACTCATACAAGCTTAAGCACTCTCAGATACAAACTCTTGCAGTGCGACATCTCTCAAGCGAAAACATAGACGTCATGTATAAACACATGCATAAAAACTAGCAGGTTTGGGTTTTTTCGATGAGTTGGATCTGAAAAGGGGATCCACCTAAGGACGACAATAAATCGATATATTATTAAGTTTCCCTCCAGCATCTCTGGGTGTCATACACACACGCTGTGCACTGACATTTCGATGAAGCAATAAAGCCTTGTTCCTCCAGCTGGCATCTGCAAAGTCAGTGGGGAGGAGAGGTGTCTCATATCAGTTGTTAAGACTGATCATATGCACAGCACACACAAAGGTATGATATGAGCATGTGCCACACACATGCATAGGTGCAAGCACATGAGGAGAAACAATAGTCAAATCACACAATGCATCACAGATAGTCCACTTACGCTGCATATGAGCCAATATTTTCATCTCACGTCTCCTTGAAGTCTCCTACTGTTTTGGAAACGCATTTGGAGAGGAAGTGAGTATTTTTAGAAAGCCAATGTGCCGCATGTTTGTATTTTCTTTCCCTGGTGGATAAATTTGCTTTCACTCCAACTATACATATGAAGAATGCTCACAGATGCGAGAATATGTGCATCTCTTAAGTGCACAAACAGACACGAACACACACACACACACAAACACAGCAGGACCCAATTCAGCCTCTCCATCAAGCCGCACTGGAGGGACATGTAGCTCTTTAGGCAAGGTCACTCATTCATCATCGAAATCTCTCCCTGAGTCACCCACTCACTCACTCACTCACTTTCTCTCACACATATACACAGCCTTTTCCAAGTCTCCATGTTGTTTAGGGGCTGTTATCTTCATCAGCCCTTAGGTGCCGGGTAGCATAGAGAAGCCGCTCCACTCATTTCTATCCCTGATATCCCTGTGCATGGGTCAACTTTTTTAATACGTTTACCAGAGCGACAGCTGTAGGTAGTGATTTTGTGAGAATGAAAGAGAAGGCACGCAGAGAGGGGCAGAGACTAACCCATGAGACGGATATTTTGCCCCGAGGACAGTAATATCAATTTAAAGTTCACCACAGCAGTGGCTCTCTGCATTGTGTTGCAGCTCTCCCCTCATCTTCTCTTTTTCAAGGTGTCACTTCATGCACTATACTGTGTTGCCAGTTCATTGTGAGCGATACTTTTCAATCTGCAGTACACATATCTGCCTCTAAATACACGGATACAAATACATATTATCTTCATTTAGCATAAAGTGTCTGACCTTGAAACATAAAAGCCCTTAAATTAACATATGTATCTGTGTTTTGACAGTCCTGCAGCCAAAATTAGTTTTAAAAAAGGGCTCACTGAGAGAAAGGTTTTAATTAATGTCTTTAATTGAAAATCAATTACCATTCACTGGAGTGGTACGAGGTTCGCCTTTCTCTCCTGCTCTGTAGCATGAAAGGAGAGAAAATTAGATGCTGAATAACAGGGGTTTAGCCATGTCCCCCGTAATGACAGGATTCATTAAAGCACTCAGCCGTGTGTGTGTGTGTGTGTGTGTGTGTTGTGTGTGTGTCTGTCTGTCTGTCAGACAAATTACCCAGTATTATATTCTATTCAGAGTCATTTGCTGTTACCTTCTATTATAGTCCGGCAAACAATAGAGGGCGGCGATCTCTGTTTTTATTTGGGTTATTTATCCATGTTCATGTCATTATCACAATTAGAACTAGAACTACTGATTATAACAATATTGACTGAAACATTGAACATTGCTAATTTTTCTAATCATATCTGGTCATTTTGCCTTTCAGTTTGGAAGCAGCCAGAGACAGGACAGGAAATGTGAGAGAGAAAGAGGAAGAAAGAAAGACATGTAACAAATGTCCCTGGTTGGATCTTAACCAAGGAAATGTGTATTACCTTTGACTGGCTATTTTTTCAAACACTGGTAACACTGAGTGATAACAAAGCAGCATAATCAACTGATTTTCACAGATATTAATGCTCATATAGTATGTACATCTCTACATGGACATTATCAACTTGCTATGCAAATAATTACATTACTTACTGCTTTCAGAAATCATGGGGAATCTAGGGCCTGTTGTTATTATAGAGTCCCTTTAACAAGTTTGGTCCTTACAATGTCAGAAAATGCCCATCTAACCAATCTAAACAATTCCAACTCCATGACAAATATACATTTCTGCTGACTGACTAACTGATTAATCGAATAATCATTTTTATTCAAATCACATATGAAGAATCATTTCAGGAATTAATCTTTACGTCACCTCCTCTCCTGCAAAAATGAATTCATATGACATAACAAATGAAGAAAATATATTCTGGTCTATCACTGGGACAAGTGAGTCCATGCAGAGAGTATATTAGATTCTGTATAATAACAGATCATCTCCTAACATTACCAAATCCACCATCTACCCATTAAAATTAAAAGCAGTTGATCAAGAAGGGACTCAGACATTTGAAATGATGATCCAACATACTAAGAATCATTTATACAGCATTTTTATTCAAATATACCACAAGAGTGCAAATGAACTTTATTTGGTGCGATTAAAAAAATCCCCTCACTGTTTAAGCTTCATAAGGCAGTTTTGTGAATAAAATACAGAATGAAAATATTGATAATGCATACAAATTAAACCATTTTCACATATTTAACTCACATTTGTTTGTTAATCATCTGAAAAACAGCATGTGGGGATCTTTCTTGTTCATTTTTGATGTGTTTTATTTTTATTTGACAAGTTAATTCATAGAACCAAATTAAATTTGATTCGAAATTAAATTGGGTTACATAACACCTCTGTACTTTAATGAATTAGTAAAACGCTTTGGCACTGATGTCCAAATACTGAATGTTAAATGATGTTCTCCATGGATTAGATAGATTTGTTTAATCGCTCTGAACATGTAAATAAGCTCTAGCTGTTGACGTCTGTGGGTAAAGGCTCAGAGAGTCATTTGATTTGCAAAATGAGCGTGTATGCAGATTTTTCAGCACAACCTTTTTTGCTGCAGAGGCAATGATGGCTCTTTCGGTGAAGAGGAGTTATGTTTCGTTCAGCATGGGAGAGGACTAATGAGATGACAATCAATGTGGGTGATATTGCAGGATATGACAAACAATGGATAATGAAACAATTAGATGCAGAGGTCATGATGGGATTTTTAAAAAAGGCCAACGGTGTCAACCATGTATTGTTTTCTAATTTGAATATATGATCCAATTGAAATGGAGGAGAGGGACACTGTAAAGTGACAGAGCACAGATGACTGGGGGGTTGTGCACTCTAAAAATGCAAAGTCCCCCACTCAAATGCTGGAGATGAGAGTAATTGCTGGTGGTTATACTGGACCTGGGCCTGCATTAATGGCCTCTGCTTTAATATGGCATCAGGCAAAACATAGTATCCCCTTGACATTCATTAGTCTGTTTTTTACAATGTGTGTGTACGTGTGTGTGTGTGTGTGTGTGTGTGTGTGTGTGTGTGTGTGTGTGTGTGTGTGTGTGTGTACTTCTTTCCTGGCATTTGGACTGAGAACAGCCGTGCATGTGAAAACACAGAGGGTTGTATAGCGCTTGTATCAGGTGCCTGTAAGATGATAAAATACAATCCGGGGGGGGGCAGTTGGAGCAATAAATCCACAAGTTTGAAGGCTTATCAAACACAAAGGTTTATAATACTATGTGGAATGAATTTACCAACCTGGAAAGTTATCATGGCAACAATCATTTCATCCTCAGTTGAAACAATCTCCAGGTACACAGTAGAACTACACCTCTTAAGTTAGAAAGTAATCTACCAGGACTGTGCACCAGTGCTGCTCTTTGCTGGATTATGCCACAATGCTTTGTACCAAAGGCTGAGTCTGTGCTAGTGCAGTAGTCTCATTGAAATTAATGAGTGGGCTGTATTTTTTCATGCATTGCTAATGCCAGTCTCAACCAGGGACATCATAATGACTAGTAATTATACTACAAATAACTAGTCAACAAGTCTAAATGTAAAAGTTGAGTATAATTTAATCACTGAGTTTAATGACGAAATTGGCAACCATTAATCACAGTCTTCAATAATCAAACCATATTTTAAATGCCTTGGATTGTGTATTATATCATTATTATACATGACAGCTAAAACAGCCATACATTGTAGGTGCCCCACATCTTAGATGTCACAGATAACCAGTGTTAATAAAGCAACATTTAGGAAGTGATTTTAAACCATCATAATTTACCTCAACAGTTTTGTAACAGTCGACCATGATGACAACAGAAGAATGCAAATGGAATCATGATCTCTTTTGTGTTGATGAAAAGAGAGAGAAAAAACATTATCTCAGCTGCACATTGGTTGTAATTGCAGGTTTGTATCCCTACTTGTTATCATATGAGGGCTGAAAAAGAGACTACCCAGTATGAAAACGACAGGATCCACAGCAAATCAAGATCCATGTATTATTCCCCTAGAATTTAACAATTATGTTGAAAAAAAGCTTTATCCTGCAATGTTAAAGAAAGTGAGTAAAACTCCTGGATTCTGACTAGCAATATGTGGCACATTAATTGACTACCCTACTAATCACGCACATCCCTTGTCTGAATGCAGCCTTCATTCCTGTTTGCATTTGAACAATGGTCATCTTCATAACTTGTATGCAATAAGAGTTTTTGTCAGTGACTGCCAGTGAGTGTTTCTGTGGCTACATACATAACAGGCAGATTAGTTATCTATGAGTTGGCCATATAGAACCTTTGAAGGAGTTTTATGCCAAACTTAAAAAAAAAAGAATAACGTCTATTTCCTCTGTCAAGTAAAAACGTTGCATAGTACAGTAGCTTCCTCATCAGCAGAAGATCCTTCAGAATAAGTTACCTATCACTGTGTCCTGTGACCAAAACTCTCTAGACTACATTAGACAGCGGCAATTCAAATTAATGAGCAGTGTCATGCCCTAACATGAAACACTATAAAGAGAGATTTCGTCATTGTGCAAAGCACCCACCCTGCCTTTCACAGTCCATCATTGTCACTAAGCAGTCCAATCAAAAATTGTAGCGTTTGAGCGATGAGGTCGAATCTACGCACAGAAACACACTCATATACACAGTGCACCATCTGTACAGCACATGCTCGCACAAGCATTTACAGCCCACTCTACAGTGTACATGAACAGCAGTCATGCACATGCACACCCTGAGAGTGATGAGCCTTTTCAAATACAGAGAGGACAGTAATGTATGTTTTTGTGAAGTTGGAGAGCAGAGTAGTTTAACACCACAGCAGCTTTCAAAGCAAAAGGCCATCTGGATTGCACAGAACACAGGCAGGCCTTTATCAGTATGTGTGTATATGTAGGGGAGTTGTAGTCCGTTAGTGAGTTAAGTATAAAGGAAAGAAGCAACAGAGAGAACTTAATGTGATGTTATTTCTTTTCAATTGGCTGTATTACTATGCATTTTCTCCAATTGTCAGTTATAAATGTTACTTTATCCCAGATCACATATTTTCATAGGACCGCTCATGATTCAAATTCTATTTAACTTTGTTATGTTCTTGGCATACATATTCAAGCTTACTCCCTGTGTGTACTGGATGTCCCACTTACCCACAGAGTTGAGAAACAACTCACTTTTTTGCAGCGCTTTAATTAGCCTGAATATCATGGAGGAATGAAGGCATGTCACCTGAGATAATATGACATATTTTAGGCTCTTTATCCTTTCCTTCATGGAGACAGTTTTTTTTTATATGATTTAGAAACTCAGACATTTTGAGAAATGTGGGCAAGTTTTGTTCGTGCCTGCCTACACATGGCAATATTGTACAGATAGTTGAAAATTTGGCATTTTTCTCTTCTATGGGAAGATTCAGCATTTTGAGTGTGAAATACAGAAAATCAGACACTACATGCACACAGACATACTGTATGGGCACACAAGCACACATTAGGGGCAGCAGATGCGGCAGCAGAAGTGGTAACAAGCTCGTTAGGAAGGCGGGTGACAAACGAGCCAGAGCACATTGTCCTGGCATTAGAGATGAGCAGAGGTGTGAAAATGTCACCACAAATAGCCTCTGGTCACCAAATGTCACCTCTCCACTATACTCCACACCTCTCCCTTCCTCCTACTCTGCTCCTGTTTCCTCTTTTTCTAATCTGCCTTCTTTTACTTTTTTTTTTCCTATCTTCGCACCCCTTTTCGCCAAGCACTGCTCCCTTCCTCTCTGTCCTGCTCTGCTCCCCTCTCATCCTTCGACACCGCTTTCCTTTTCATCTCCTCAAAAGGGCAGACGGGGGAAGGGAACAGAGTAAAAGAATCAGAGTTTTCTTAACTCTGCTCCTTTCCTCTCTGCCCTTCCTTGAAGGCTATCCTCCCCTTATATTCCCCTATACTACCTTCTGTTGTTGTCAGTCCATCCTCTCCATTCATCCATACATTTATCTATCAATCCATTTTCTATTAGTTTATGTGGGTCATGATCATTGATGAAGCTCAATTTCCATTGTATCAAGACATCTTCAAGATGCTCACAATCCAACCAGACATTTAGCCCTCAGCTCATGGATGCTATTTTTCCCAATAAAGTGGACTGGAACATAGATATGTTACTTCTTGGAAATTCTAGCTGAAATAAACTGGAATGTCCTTCTGGATACTGAAATTCCTGTACTATTTGTGACCAAGAGTCAAGAGTGATGTGTTTATAATTTACGTTAAGTTAATGTACGTAAATGACATAATCAAAATGCCCTTTTTATTACATCATGGTCATGTTAAACCTTAAAGCAAACATGTGACACATTTTGGTATCTAGTATTCATCAGGAAGTAAAAACATTAATCTAACTATATGTGTCCCTATATATATATATATATATATATATATATATATAAATATATATATATATATATATATATATATATACATATATATTCACAGTATCATTTTAACTCAATGTTGCACAATGATTTTACCTCAGATTGCTACAGAAACACATTTTATTTGAAAAGGACTACCATTCATGGACAGTCTGAGGAGTGATCATTCATCCACGCAACAGTAGGACAGGTTCATGTTGATGTTTCAGTGAAGGAAAGAAGTATCAATCATCTACTGCACAATCTATTTTATTTTTAATTTCAATGTATATCCTGCGCAATATAAAACTGTTAAAGTGCAATAACATGCTGCTGAGTCTTATTCTTACCAAGCGCAATACATTTGTATTATCATTAACCTTTACCTACTTAAGTGATTTTATGCATGTTTGAATCCTTTGTCAATTTGTTGTGTACTGGTGTTTTTTGTTCATATGACCACTGAGGAGCTGCAGTGAATTTTCGTTGTACTCAATAACGATAAAGACATTCCACCAATTCTAGCTACTTGAATTGTCCTCTCTTCACCTCCCCTCTCTGCATTCTTCTCACATCCCTCTGCTAACAGTGAGCCAGGAGACCAAACCCTCCTGCAGTGTGTGAGGCCTGTGGCTTGCAGGTCATCTGCTCTGTGAGGCACTGATTACTGAATCTCCATATCTTCCCATTGCAGTGATGAAAGGGGTTACACTTTGCCATGATAAGATCACAGGAATGCTCATTAAAGCCTGGTTAAGATAGATACGGTTAATGATAGCACTGAAACAAACCGGCCTCGGCCATCAGGCTGGGAGTCCACATACACATACATGCTGCAGTCATTTTTACATTTTAGTTTAGATCTCAGTGGTTCACTTCTTTTCAAGATACATGATTGATATGACACATTGAGAAAAAGGAGGAAGACCCATAAAGCAACCATTAAAGGACTATATTTTCTGTGTTTTCCTCCACCAGAGCCGAGCAGAGAGCAGTCAGAAGAGACAGATGGGAGGTAAAACGCAAAGAGCGAGGAATGAGTGTGTCTTGATGTGAAATGGAGGGAAGAATTGATCGAATGGCCTGAAAAAACTTGTAGAAAAATGGAAAGGGAGCGATAATAAGTTCTTAGTTGATAGTCGTAAAGCCATTCCTAACAGCTGTTAGAGTGCACATTGCGCTATTCTGCCGTGAGAGTGTGTGGGCCTGTATGTGTGTCTCTGCCATTAATAATGCCCTTTACTATTGCTATTGTTACCACTTTCAAAAGACCAGATACTCTCTCACACAGAAAACTTGAGCCAGGATTATCAATAAGATAATACTGATTGATTGGAGTGGGCAGGTTTACTCTCTGTGAACATAAAATCCCAATGGCATACATCAAGCTGTCACATTCATCTTCCAGCATGAGCCTAAGTGTGTGTTGCATGCCGGTTTGAGTGTGTGCCTTTGAGTATTTACTACATGCAGTGTATTGGTGTTAACAGCACATTATGCAGGGCTCTCTGGGGTTATTTGCTTAAAGAGTTCCAAATTGACTGATCAGTCATTGATGGACAGGATGGGAGCATACTGTCTCCACAGTGTCAGCTATTGATAAGTGGATCGATCATGTTGATAGTAGCCTGAGAGAGCTTGTTCATTGGCACATAACCGATCGACTACTCTGACGGATAAGATTGTTTGAGCACTGTTTTTTAGAGGAGGGGAGAGCACAAAGCACAAATTCTACCATGCATATGTAGCCAAGCTCTTATATATGGTTGACATACAATGTCAGACTAGTTTAGCGTATTAAACAAACAGACTTTGTGTTTCACCAGAAATGATTTGCAAACTACTACACTGCTGCCCTCAAATGATGAGTGGAAAATAAACAACTTAAGTATTTAATTTTTCAACTGAACTAATTAAGGAGTGGGTCTGAGAAGGAGGGCTACATCTACGAGTGGAGGGATGAAACAGAAATCATGCAATTTCATTTTAATTTGTTGTAAACAGTTTGCAACAGTGGGTAGTAATAATGAATTAGTCAAATATTTATCTTTTAATAATATTTTAAGGTAAATTGCTCCTTTGAACATAAATGGGATTTTCAATATTATGTAAGTCAACATTTTAGGGTTTACTCGTAGGTTAATTTGGGAAAATGAAATGCTTCGTATGTGAATACAATTGATCAGCTATGGTCAAATAGTTAGTCTCAACATTTCTCAGCAAAGTCTGGCTTGAAAATAAGCGCAGTAAGCAAAAACCATATCCTGATGAACTGGAATATTTTAGTTTTGCAAAACCCCAAAGTAATTAATGTACTGGGAAATCAATAATTTATGCTACTTCCAGTGTATTTAAGTTAAGTATTTCGAAACTCCTCTTACACCACGCCACTCCTCCTGTGGCTGGTTCCATCTCAAATATATTTAGCCCTGAGTAGGGTAAGCCTTGGAAGTATGTTAGTTGTGCATTATATCAAGAAAATAGTCTTTGGTGAGTGCTGAGTTCACTGTGAGTTTACCTGAATTTAAACACACAGAGACACATACCCACCCTTGATGTGCAGAAATAATTGGGATAACACAACTCAATGAAATATGTAACAAGGGTCCAGCCATTTCTCGACACTTCAATGCAGAATTCATGTAATTACTTTTAACAACAACATTTCTAAAATTCTACAGTGTGACCTGAGAAGATACCACGGAAACACAATGTCCTTGTGTCACATGTGGTTGTAAGTTTGTGTGTACAACAGTATGAGCATGTAAATGCATGGGGTCAGGGTTTTTGGATTGCTGGCAGCTATATGGTGGCTAATTCCAGCTTTAGATAAAGTGAATAATTATGGAAGCAATCAATAAAGAGTGGAGCAAGGGAGAGAAGCAGGATGGGAGATAAGCCATTGGCTTATTGACTTGTCAAGTGTCACCATTAACACATAGCCCTTTTGAGTGTGAGTACAGTGCTTGTGCTTGTGCGTGTGCGTGTGTGTGTGTGTGTGTGTGTGTGTGTTTGTGTGTGTGTAAGAGCATGTTTGACTGTATATAATTACTCTATAGTGTGCCTCTGTATCTCTTTGTCCTGCTCTGGCAGCTAATTAGTTGTGCTGTCTCAGGAGTAAACTCAATAAAGGGAAAAGGGGGGAATCAGTGGATCCACCTATTTTCATATTCAGCTGTTACTGTGGTGGGACACAGGCCATTACAGTCCAACACTCTGAGGCTATGCTGTGCAGTAGTGGTAGTGGCTCATTTATGACAGCACTGTCGCACAAAATCAGTAATATGCCAGTGAAGCAGTTCTTGAAGACTTGGGGTAGTAACATGTATTATGAGATTTGAATATGTCTACTTCCATAAGTGGCAGGAGGGCTGTCCCTCTTCAAAACTACAAGTCTGGATTTCAACAGGTCATCACATCTCCAATCCTTAATTGTTCCTTAGTTTTGAATTAAAGTTTGAATTTCATATAAAAAAGTGACAGTCCTACTCAGCAGCCAGGCATTTTAAGGTACTTCAACATATCTGATAATAACCAGGTCTATTAAGAGTTTGCAAACCTTCTTGCTGACTTGCACATTCTTGGTCCATGCTCGTTAAAGGCAAAGCAGAGGATGCCCTTGTGTATCAAATAATGTTTAATCAGTAAGACTCAAAGTCTGATGTGCCCAAAATAAACTTAAAATGTAGCACCGTCAGTTCAGGCAGTCATTTCCAAATCATAAATAATGCCTTCTGTCAGCAGCTACTTTTGCACAACTTTGTAGTTACTTCAATATTACAATCAAACCCTCTTTGCAAAAGAAACTGTACTGTGCAATCAGCAGTTTGAGGACTACAGCGCTGTAATTGAGACATTATTTCAAAAAGGTTACACCTCTCAAATTTTATGCACTAAATTCAGTGTTGCTCCCCCAGCTATTAAAAAACTGTTGCAGAGACAGGTTTGGATATTTCAATTCAGTTTTACAAAAAAAAAAAAGGCTCTACATAATCTTTAATCAATATCATCTTCATTATCTTGTCTTTCTTGTTATGAAATATTAAAGCTCAATCAAGGCATTGTTTTTTAATCCTTTATTACTCTGATTTGCCTAATCTCTGCTGTGGGGGTCCACAACATAAACATGAATGCACAAAAGTACATTTCATTTTCTAGTAAGCTCCTTTTCTGATAACAGTTTACTTCCCCATATCTGACTACAAATCCCATGAATGTACAGAGTATGTAAGTTGTGTTTTGTGTCAGCATGGTGGCACAAATTTCCTGGAGCTGATTGCACATTTTCCTATCCACTTTAATCCAACAGGAAATAGTAAAAATGGCACAACTGCAACACGGAAGCTCTAAAATATGTTTCCCTGAGTTTAGACCCAATGAGATAGCAGGAAATGGTTATGCCCTTAGAGTCTGTTCTTGTCTGATGGATCATCATGGCTTCAGGCACCCATACACATGCATGTATTCTCCCTTTCTCATACACACACAAACACATGCACACACACAGATACACACAATAAATAGGAAAGAAAGAATGAGCCATGAGAGAGACCTAGGGAGAGATATTAGCTGCATCCCTCCACCCCCTACCTGTCTCACCAAATATGATGTGGCCATATAAAGACTGTCTGCAGCAGCAGGAGAGGACTGCTGAAGCACAGACTTTTCACTGGCTGAAGTAATGGGCAGGAGAGAGGGAGCCAGGGAAAAAAAAATAGAAAGGCGGAGAGGGCTAGACAAGGTGTTAGTGAGAGCAAGAAAGTGTTAGTGAAACCTTGTGTGCATGTGCAAGACAGAGGAAAAAAAGAAGACTGAGAAAGAGGCAGTCATGGCATGACAGGACATAAGGAGAGAGAAAGAAAGAGTGCAAGACATGAGAGCAAGAGAGAGCAGAGCAATCCTAATAGCTGAGGGTAAAACCTGCAATCTGCCATTCTGTCTGATCTCAGCTATCCTATGAGTCAAGCCAAGGAGGCTTTGAGATGCTCCATGCACATTAACCTCTACTCATCCTCCACCCACACTCCACCTCTGCATCATCCCTCTTTCCCTTCCTAACCACATTAAAGTAAGCACTTCAAACATGCTGACATCAAAAGCGTAATAACTGAGATTTAGGTTTATGCTTGCATCATTAAGCAACATACAGAACATATGATAAGACACAAAAGGTAGACGGGAACACAAAAGGACCAAACAGCTATGTTCCTACAAATAGCAGCATGAAATGCTTGTCCTTTCCCTCCCCTCCGTTTCCACCAACCTTCAACTTCTTTCGCCTACATGACAATAGGGATGTCCCGATCTGATCTGCAGGATAAGGAGTGGGGCTGATACGGGCATTTTTTCACTGATCGGGTATTGGCGATTTTGAATATGAACCCAAGGCCGATTTTGTTTTACATCAGAGCACAATTTGTGGCAGAACTCAGACATGCATGTAACGTTACTCTGGCAAACTTGTGGATAAAATGTCTGCAGTGTGGAAATAACTTCAATTAGAAAGCGAAAGCAGTCCAACGGCAACATGTAACATCTGCAATATGACTATTTAGCAAGGGGTCTACAAAAGAGCATTTAATACTCCATATTTGGTACAATAAAATATTACAGAGAAGGTAATTGAATTAATCGCTCTGGATAACCAGCTCATCTCCGTGGTAGAGGATCAGGGTTCGTCATCTGGATTTTTTGAATCCCCCGTATGCCCTCCCATCTTGGGATTACATTACACTGACCCCACTTTCGAGTTACAATGTGCCAGTATGCGCTCTAGTTTCGTGGGTCTCATACAGCAGAGCACGTAAAACAGGCAATCAAGGAGATGCTGAACGTGTGAGAAATAGGCAAGCAACGCGTCCACGTCATTTTATTGACAACATAAGGAATATGAAAAAAGCAATGGATGATATGGAGGTACCAAGCGTGGGCATCTCACACACACTTCAGCTGGCTATACATGAGAGTCTGCTGTCACAGTGCAGTGTCATAGACTCACCTGCTTACGCAAGAAAGGTGGTAGGCCAATGTTACAATAGCAAATGCAGAATAAGAAAGAGCCATAGGAAAGAATATACTTTGTTTTAACAAAATAGAAAAACCTATTGGTGAACAGCTTGGATGCAGGTATTTCTTTTCTTAATGCAGCTGTATTATCCAGGAAAATATTAGTTAAGGCTAAGTATCAGAGCGGGATTCGGTATCGGCATGTACCAAATATCAAAGGACTCGGATCAGGATCAGGGTAAAAAACAACCTGAATTGGACATCCTTACATGACAATATTCATAATATTGAGACAACTGCTATTTTTGCTACAGTATAGTGTACCATTATTAGTGCACTTTAAAAAGGATATCAGGTTCAATTCAAGGTTTGTCCCTCTCAGAGATGGGGCATTTGTAGTCCCTTGTGGTATATTGTTCTATTACTGAGCTCCATGTTTTGGTTAAATTTCTCCATGGCAAATGTTTTCTTAGATTCTTAGATAGAGACACACTTAACTCGTACCTGTTTCAGTCACGTTATACCCAAAAATATGAGCCCTCAAGCTAGCTAAAATGAGTGGAAAACAACTCCTTTGGAGAGCCAATTTACGAAGGAAAAGGGAGAATGATGAGACACGGAGAGCCTATGACTGCCGAGAAAAAGGAAGCTACATGTAGGGACATGGGCAACTCTTCAAGTTGGCTGATGAAGTGGCTGAACTGCAGCCGTGGGGACGGCAAGTGGACTACTGCTGGACACTGCAAATGGTGGTGGCCTTAAAGTATGTTACCTTAGTAAGTTACGGAGTAGACTGGACAATACTGAGGCAAATCAGGTGGCAGTTATCAGTTGAATAATTACATTTTACTACCTGTAATCGTGTAATTCACGGTGCAAAAAAGGTTGGGGACCACTGATCTATAGCGTTTGATGATGTATGACCAACTGTCACGTTTTATAAAGGGCTGCCCAAGATGGCAATTCCTCCAGAACCTTATCATGATGATGATGTCTCTAATATCCTAACAAGGTGTTTCTAAATTCAAGGTATTTGTTTTCCTATGTTTGCTTAAACTTAACCATACCTCAACCACATGCAGTTACAACAGCTCAAAGAACACTACTCTCTGCTGGTTTTTGGAATAGGTCATTTGTCCTTTAAATATGAAATGGGAAAATCTGTATTATACACAGATTGGGGTAATGTAAGAATCTTATTATTTGGAAAATCCTACCAGTTAACAGAAATGATCAAGACGTGCCTCTAGGGCTTTTAAGTGAGAGGTCATTTCTAATTTATAACAGTCTGACATACCAGGAGAGACAGACATGCCCCAAATGGATCACTTGAATTGATTTATTTTTAAGCTAAAGACATCAGCAAACTGACCAAGGGGCATAGCTTATTCATCAAACTGTATCTCATAAACCTCAATATTTTGCGTCATTTATTAGCACTTCCTGGATGTCAGTAACATATAATTTTAGGTTAGAAACAAATAACAGAGCATCCTCTGTAAAAAAAGGAGTAAGTTTATCCAAATCTCCTAAAACAAAATTTACCAATGCCCTGTGACCTAAACAACAGTTCCGTTTGCGTTGCTGTGTGCATCCAAATGTGTCGAAGAAAAGTGTATTCCTCCCATAAAACATATGCAAAGCCAAAAATGTATTAGTATTTTAATCCTGGAATCATCTCTTGGTGTGTTCCTCCACGTGTTTATCAGTGAAAGAGGAAGGAAAGTATATAAAACATTCAGATAGCCGCATATCATTATGTATGGTCACTTTCACTGGTTGAAATGACAGAAAACAATTCTTGCAGCTGATTACATGAATTGATATAAATAGGGATAAATAAATAATGTAAATCACATAACAGCAAAAACAAACTTCGAGCTGTTGTCTGCTTTATGAGCTCTCTGTAGGCTGGTTGTGAAGGAAACTGTTATCAGTTATTTTGTTGTTTAACATGATTAACAGAGTGACTGCTCTTCTCCAGAGAATTTACTGAGCTAATTGCATCATATCAAATGCAGTAGTGTCCTAGTTAAACTTATGGGTATATAATATCAGCATTTTAAAGCTTATGCACTGTGCTAATAGGAAAGCATCTGGATCCACAGTATTTGGCGAAAGTATCTTTTGAAAAAAGAAGACGTAAGAATAAGTGGGCCACACCTGCTTCAGACTGTCTACCATTCTTCCTGCACTGGAAGTTGAGAGGGGCTGAAAAGACGAGTCATGTGGTGACATAAGGGGAGGGAAATGTTGAATGACAAATGCAGCCAGTGGCCGAAGCAGTTTAGTTATAATGTATGTAAGCAAGTATGTATTGGCTGATTTTCAACATTCATAATCCATGAACAGTTTTAGTCGTTTTTCAAGCAACATTTCTTTTTCACATGTGTTGCTTTTCTTTGTCATTTAGGATATACAAGATTTGTTGCGTTTGGGAGTGTTGTTGGACAAAATAATCAATCTGAAGACATAACTTTAGACTTCAGGAAATTGTGATGGGAACCTTTCACAATTTTGGGAGACTTTATAGACTAAATTGATGAATGATGAAAACCATTGGTGGATTAATTAATAATAACTTTTAGCTGCAGCCCTGAAGCAAACAAACTTTTCACGCAATAAAGTTGTTGTGAAAAACTGGCAAACAACACATTAACCTGGCCCACCACAGACTGAAATCATCTTGGTACCCCTAATACTGTTAAAAGAAGTGAAAAGAAAATATATGACATTCCTCCAGACCGGAACATATTGAAACTGTTTTCCCTCCTGTGTCTGAACTGTTTATCTCACTAGGCTTCACAGATCCCTAACAATTACAAAACTATTATACCAACTGCTGCGTAAATACATTGGTCTCACTGAAAAACACAAGATTGTATAAATGTTTTTCCATGGTAAATTCTTCAGAACACCTTGAGCAGAAGCATGTTCTCTGAGAGTGAGATAGGGGTTTACACAAGAATGTTTTTTCTCATCACTTACTTCTGTTTCAGCATGTTTCTCTAAAGCAGACTACCGCAAGAGGTAGCACATGGCTGTCTAAACCATCCACAGGTCAACAGTAGAGTAAGCAAGGATAAAGGCAGCAGTACAAAAGGGAACTGGGTGCTTAAAAATGGGAGAAATGGGAATTGCAACTTTACCTGTGCCCTGGGTCTATGAAGTGGAGGATGGTGTATTTTCATGCCAACTGATGAAAAATAACAGCTTCTGATTTTTTCATATAATAACTAATTACATGCTGACCCAACAATGATGATTCCTACCAACCACCTCACCACTCATTACAGTAAATATATCCCCATGCTTGACACATTTGTGTTGGGTCCCACAGGACCAGCACAATCTCTGCACCCCTTGGCAGTCTTCTATACTGAGATAGCAAAAGAGGGTAAAAAATGTGTTGTCTTTGAAACGCTCAGCAGAGTGTTTTCTAGATCTGTTCTTCACATAACAGTGATTTTTATACTGTTTTTCAATTACTTTGAAACAGGCGGGCGGCAAAAATCTCACACCGCAGCACTGTCCTGCCAGCCTCTCTCTCACTTTCCCTCTCTCTCAGCCCACCTATTGTGAAGAATACTTTGCAAGTTGAACACCAAAACCTTTATTTCCTTTTTCCAAAACCAACACTTTGCAGTAGTATTTTATGTTGTGATTGAGCATGACCATAAGGTAGGCAGGGAGCTGTAAATGTATGGCTTTTCCATTATAGATAAGAGCCACGGAGAGACAGAGAGAAGCAGCATATTGCATGTCCTTGATTTAGCCGCATCGATCCCTATCTGCTCTCTAGCCTCTTTCATTTGCAATGTGTAAAAAGTGTGTGTGTGTGTGTGTGTGTGTGTGTGTGTGTGTGTGTGTGTGTGTGTTTTGGGTGGGGGGCTGCCCTATGGCTATGCAGAGCTCAGGCAGAGATAAGGTTATCAGAACACACCTAACTGATATGATTGGCAAGGTGACAGGAGGCCACTGTGAACCCTCAGGAGTTGACTTACCATGCACTTGGAACACACACACACACACACACACGCACACACACACACACACACACACACACACACACACACACACACACGCACACACACGCACACACACACACACAAACAGACACACAAACACACACTGACTGACCTTAAACTAAGTTTAATCTTTTGTTTATCCCCGTCACAAATGGAGGCAATATCTGCATGAAACACCACAGAGATGTCAAACAGCCATCGCAGACTTCAAAAGATGCTTCTTATTATTTTCAGCTAGTGAGCTATTGCTCTTGATAACAACACTCCCAAGAGAGACAGAGGCATAAAAGGGGGTTGGAGGGTGACGGAAACCAGGAAAGAAAGAGAAAAAGAGGGAGAACGAAGGATAAAAAAAACATTGGTTGGAAAAGCGGGGGTGCCTCTGCCTCTATGAGATAGCTAAACCAGAGTAGCGGGAAAAAAAAGCTGTGTAGATAGACAGACACTGCCACAGAGAGATGGATCTGCAACACTGGGACAAGAGATACAGGGGAAGCAACAAGATGGAGGAAAGGATGTGGAGAGAGAAACAGATAGGAAGAGGAGCCAGCGAGAGCGAGAGAGAGCGAGAGAGAGAGAGCAAGTAAAGAGGAGATGGATAGGCGCTAGATACTTGATTGACTCGAAGACTGATGGGCACACACTACCAGGCAGCCAGAAAAACATAAACCTAGATAGGGAGTGAGGCCATGGACACACACACACACGCAAACACAAAGCTCCCTCCCCACTGAGTTTCCTGCTGCGTGCTCCTCGAGTTGAAATGAGAGCGCTGTACAATAGTAGGTGAAGCTGTTTTGTTGAGAGCAGTCTTACAAGAGAAGAGAAGAGAAGAGAAGAGAAGAGAAGAGAAGAGAAGAGAAGAGAAGAGAAGAGAAGAGAAGCGAGGAGGTGCATTTTTCATTTAAATCTGACAGTGATTGCTGAGTTAGACAGTTTCACACACACCCACTGTATAAGAAAGTGAAATGAAATAACTGCATTTTACTGCTCTTACTACTCTATCGCCATCGTATCTCTTCTGCCTTTATTTCCTATATATCTAAATCGTATTTCCACCCTTTATCCCTGCTGTGGTCTCTGCTGCTGGTAAAACACATGCCTAATAAATGGCCCCACATAGTCATCCCTTCATTTTATCAGCATGCAGAGGTAAACCGGATTGCGCAGGACCAGGAGGAGAGGTGGCAGAGAGGAAGACGAGGAGAGAACTGGAAGGAAATGAGGGATGTGGGTGAAAGATGATTGGAAAGGTATATAGCACAGTGGATGACTGAAGAGGAGAAAAGTTAGTAGATGAACGGCAGCAAGGCGAATGAGCGAGCGGCAAGTACAAGCAGCTGAAAGGATGGTGATGAGATAGATACATAAAGCTAGGGAGGGACGGGCAATGAGATGAAGGAAGAGACGAGGGGGAAAGGACAGATTAGTAATGGAGGGACAGAGGAAGGAAGGATGGAGGGAGAGATGGATTGGTCCTACTTGAGCAGACCCGGAGGAACGGATGAATCTATGTGATGCATGATGGGAGCCAGTTCAATAAGACAACCAATCACAGGCTCTGGTCTAAATGGGATAACCAATCATGGGCCTTGGCCTGGCATCATCATTCCCCATTTCAGATAAGACCAGCACATCGTGTCCATCTTTTACCCTACAGCAAGATGCAAGCTGCCCTATGTGTGTGTCTTTGTATGTGTGTATTATACTGTATGTGTATGTGCTGATGCCACTACATCTATCTTAGATACCCATACATGGGAAAATCTCTTTTATTGCTACGATATTGCTCCACAGAGAAGCACTGAATGGGCAAAACATAGCAGCAGATTGTTCAGCTGAAGCTTGCATTGTGCTGAATAATGCGCCCGCGAATCTCATTCAAGTGCCTTGAAGCACACTTAAGAGATAGTGTTCTTTGATGCACACACTGGTGCAGAAGAAAGAAAAACCTACCAAAAGGGCAGAAATATTTCTCTTACATTATTTCTGCATAGTTATGAAGTGGGAGAAGCCAGTGGTTGTAGAAGTGCAGAAGTGATTAACACAGTGCTGCAGGAATGAGTCTTAAAACTCAGACACAAATTAGCATTTTGGCTCTGCCATTTCCCTTGTCTCTGAGTCATTGTTGTTGTTTTGGAAATAGATTTTTGGTGAGATGCCCGAAATAACATCCGTGGTAAACACAGGAGATAAGAGATTTTCATGTTTTGTTCAATGAAATAAAATATGCCAGTGAATACCCCATTTGTGCATTTTTAAGCTGTTCTAGTTGCCAACAAGTAGCTAATTGGGACAATAGAGGTTGTGGGGGACAATATACGTAATCACACCAAACGCGGAAACTTTTATCCCCCATACTCCACCGTTTGTAGACTGACTTTACTTGCAAACTTTTTTAACTTGAACATGAAATCATTTTCTTGCTGTATCATAAACCTGTTTGCCACAGTGTTTATTTTCCGCACACATCCAAAATCCAATGTAAAAATCACATTGGCTTTGGGCGATAATACCTTCTGACGTCATTCCTATAGTACTCTATTTTAGCTCATTAAGCAAGGTGATTGGATGTTTCTTACCAAAATGCACCTTCTGAGTGGTAGATGATAGGCTCACACCTGTGACTTTATAGCTAAGTACCAGTCATATTCTAACACAGTTGCTCATCTTTTGTGGAGAATGTTCAAAAAACCTTCATGTCTATCCAAGCTTTAAGGTGAACAACTCAGTACATCAAGCTGAACAATCTGTGCAGAGAAAAAAATGGGATATTCAATTTCTGTACCTTGTGATTTGACGCTCAGAACCATCTGCGAAAGCCCTGCTCAAAACTCCTATCTAAATCCGAGACATCAATGAGCCGGCAATTGTGTGAGATGGGCAGAGGTGTCAATGACCTGCACTGTTGTGCGACCCACAGCCAGGGAGTTTTAAAACCAGGAAATAGCTGATCACAGTGGTCAGTTCATCACTTCATCCGCAGACGTCAAGATGAGCAACTGGAAAGCCGCTGAGATCCAGGAGATGCTAGTGTCTCCTCGGTCTCTGTAGCTGTTTGGTTGTGTCCACTTGTTGTAGCAGCAAGCTACGAACGATCGCTACTTTCAAATTAAGAGCCCCCCGTTAAGAACCCATTTCTAAACTCCAATGAGGTGCAATGTAAAGCTCTTATTTTGAAGACAAATATGTTGTCACTGTTCACTGCCCAACTTCGTGCTTCACGTCACATCACATGTTTACGCCTACCCCAGTGGCAACCAAGTGACGGCTTTTGGAAAAGGAGGAATATCACAGCTCCCTTTTAGAAAGACATGGTGGCACATTGCCGCCTTTACCTTGTAGCAAACGTGCCGCCTTTTCTATCTAAAAGGGGCTACTGACTACATTTTCTGGCAGTGCACACATTCAAACACAAATTTCTGTAAGTCTCGTTGGTCTGAAGGCAATGTAAAATGACCCTCCATAAAATAATAATCAAAACAACCTGTCACTTACAAAACTGCAGTTTCAAAATTCTGACATGACAGCAACAGTGTGAGCGTGAGTGTGTGAGATAGTGAGAATGGAGAGAGAGTGAGAAAGAGAGACATTGAATGACACAGTATTTATGGGAGGTGTGAAGGTCAAAGCATCGGGATGTGCTGTAATTGTGGGAGACGTTTTAATTAAAGCGCTTTGTGAAGGTTTTCGTGGGGTTACAGCCTGTGGGGTGCAGACTGATCCTACTGTCACAGTAACTCACACAGACTGACGTCTGTGCACGCGCATGTGTGTGTGCATGTGTGTGTGTGCATGTCTATGTGTATTCACGCGTATCAATGTGGGGAGACAGACAGCTCGAGTCCCCTGGCACTGTTGTGACAAGCTTGTTTGAAATCGTCCAAAATAGATTTTTTTTTTCTTTTGCCTCTCTATCTCCTAATTGCTTTTTTTCCAGTATATTTTCCAGCCTTCTCCTTTCCACCAAGATCCCCTCACACACCCCGTCCTATAAAACAGCATGCTTGGTTTCCAGAAGACGAATTGCCTCTCATTTTAAGTCAGGTAAACATTTTGGTGAGGTTTGTTGTGCTATTTATAACCCAACAGAGAGCTGTGGCATAAAGTCGTTTCAGAGAGAACTCAGCTTCCTCAACTTGACTTCACAGTGAGCAAACACTACAGCTTAGGCTTTAACTCCAAAACCTGTAAAGTCTTTGCTAAAAGTTTTTTAAGAAATATATACAGTATGTAGCAAAAATATGTTATTCCATTCTCATTTTGATGCACTTATTTAATCATTTGAGACTACAGCAACACAAAATTGTTCCATCCTCCATGTTGCTTCATATCCAACTGGGAGCATTGCAGAAGCCTGGCTGATATGTTTTTGTCATAATTTTTCCGTGATCGTGGTTGAGTACACTACATAGTTAATTGTTTTGTTATTTGTCTGTTTTAATTGTGTTTATTTTTAATATTTCCGACTTTATTATACTGTAGATCCGGAGTCTCCACAGGATGTTTTATTTTGAAAATTGACCGGATTCACTGTGCCTTTCCACAGTCTGACTTCCTGTCAGTCCCAGTCTGCTCTGGGCTGATTGACATGGCTTCACTCTAAAATAGCCTTGGCGCACATTTTCAATGGAGAGCAGCTTCTAGGATGCTGTAGAAATGCAGTGATCGAGACAAAAGCATTGTCTAGAGTAGTGCCCGACCGATTTATCGGCGGTCCGATATTAGGCAATTTCCAAACTATCAGTATCAGAATTTATAATAGTCAATAAATGAATATTTAAAAAATAAAATAATAACGGACAAAACACCATTCAACCTTGTTATAAGTGTTGGCTTCACATAGTCTACCACACTCTACAAGAGGGGTGCCCAATATGTCAATCGTGATCGATGAGGCCAAGTTGAGTCTATGCCACCTGACTGATGTACAGGACGGCCAGTCTGAGGTCTCTTCTTGCACGGGTCATGCGTCATGTGTCAGGGGTCATGGGCTTCAACTGATACCAACAAAAGAAAACATTTGCATTTCTCTGATTTGTCAAACTACCATCGCTAGGAAGGGGAATGTTGAGAGGCACTTCCGAGCTGCTCATGAAAAGTTCAACACTGACTTCCCTTTAGAAAAGCGAGCTGAGAAAGATGAGGGAAGTAAAATCACAGTTAATCAGACAACAGTTGTTTTTCATACAGCAGAATTAACAAGCAAAGGCCGACACCAAAGCATCGTTACGGGTGAGTCACTCTATCATTAAGCATAAGACGTCCTTCCAAGATGGAGAGATGATAAAAGAGGCTTTCCTTGAGGCAGCTGACTCCTTGTTTCGGGATGTTGAAAACAAACTAGACACATTAGCATCAATCAAAGCTCTTCACCTATCAAGAAGTACAGTTACACAGCGCTATGAAGTAATGTCCGAGGATTTGACACAGCAGCTTTGGAGCGACATTGCAGACTGCAAGTGTTTCTCATTGCAATTACATGAGTCTACAGACACCAGCAATACAGCTCAGTTGTGCATTTTTATTCAGATGGTGTTTACAGATATGACTGCAAAAGAGGAGCTATTAACATTACTGTTCATGAAAGAACGCACATTTTTCGGGCATTCAAAAACCACCAGCTCCCAGTGTGTAAACTGTATGCAATATTAATGGCTGTTTGTCACCTATGTGCATTACTGCTGTCAATTTTTATGTGCAATACCAAGGGTTACATTACTCTCTCAATATCAGTTATGCATTGTGTTATGTAAGTATACTCAGTGTATGTACAAATAAATAGATGTTTAGTATTTTTATGTGGGTAGATCATTTTTACCTGGTCACTGTGAAAGTAGCTCTCAAGCTAAAAAAGGGTGGGTACCCCTGCTCTACAACGTCCCTGTTGGCAACACTCGTGTTAAGAACACCATAAACCCTATAATATTTTGTGATGTTTCTCTGTTCTGCTGTGACATTGCTGTGAGAGAGAGAGAGAGAGAGAGAGAACGATATATAGGAATATTGGACTGTTAAATCACCAAATATTTGTAATGGTAGCGGCCTTAAAAATCCTTTATCAGTTGGGCTCTAGTCTAGAGTGGCTGCAATCAGATGATGCTGTAGTGTGCCCAGGAGGAATATGGGGGTGTGTTAAGCATGCTACCATTTGCTAATTAGCAAATAAAACACAAATTACATCTGAGGCCATTAATAATGCCATTCATTTTGCTGGTATTTGGTTATAAATTAAACTAGTGAACACATTAGAAACTTGCCATGATGATAGATTAGAAATTATGACATCACCAAATGTATTAGATATAATCCACAATATGATTTAATACCATTTTCTTAGACAACAGCTGTTGGCAAATGTATAATTTTCAATAAAAACGTGTGTGTGTGTGTGTGTGTGTGTGTGTGTGTGTGTGTGTGTGTGTGTGTGTGTGTGTGTGTGTGTGTGTGCGTGTGTGTGTGTGTTCACAAGTGTGGCAGCAATGCATTACAGTTACTTTACACTCTCCTATGTGTCTGCCCTCTAGATCACTGGAGGCCAGGACTGAGTTTAACTCCAAATGCATCCCTTATCACACAGTCCCCAGCACTACAATAATCATTCACTGGTCATGGCAGTGGTGTGTTTCTCTGTGTGTGTTTTTCTGCATTGTACTGTACTGTGTCTGCATGCGTGTGTGTTTGGGGTGTGTGTGACTTGACTTGTTTTTGCCTTATGTCCTCACTATGTGCTGCAGTATTGATTCCTGATGGCCAGAGGCTGGCTGCCTATTGATCCAAGTGCTTCCATAAACATGTTGAGATGACTTATGGTGTGTGCACATGGTGTGTGTTTGTCTGTGTGCATGATACAAAAACGGTACAACTGTACGTTGATGATGGAATGATTGATAGGGAGGGTGGACAGGCCCAGTAAAATACCAGTGTAATCTTGCCCACATAAAATCATGAAATAGTGCGGCCATGTACAAACAAGCTCAACAGCACGCCTGGGAAATAAAAGCTTTGACCATTTAGCCAAAACAGAGTATCTCATTAAGAGCATCAGTCAAAAGCCTGTGAGAGGAGACCATCTTCTTTCCAGATAGTGCTGGTCTCAGCACTTAACTGGACAGATTCCTTTCCACCACGTCTGAAGGCCACGGGGATGAATCTAAACAACTGAACTGTACACACTCAAAGAGGTGTACGTATGTATGTTTCCATGATGTGTTTTCACCATGTTGTCAAGCTGGTGACTATGCCCTTGGTAAAGATGAGATATGAAGAAAGAACAGACATACCGGGGAACTCACATCAAAACATGCCGTAATATATGACAAAAGTTCCGCACCGGAGAAAGCAGATATTTTGTCAGTGGAATAAACAACAACAAGTCAAATCAGATCAGGAATATGGTCGTTCTGTGCTTAAATATTGTTAGTGGGCCTGGAAAAGACTCTAAAAGAAAAAGTCAATAAAATTCCATGTTTAATGGTGCTTCCAGTTTTATCAGTGCAAATGCACAGGGGCAAAATGGCTACGAGGAAACCAAATTGCTGAGGTGCATATTTGTTTAACTGTATTTGACTTCAGTAGGTGGTGTTGGAAAAAGATGAATGTGTAAAAACATGTGAATTCAGAACACAATAACATATTGTATACATAACAGATTTGTTCTTAATATATACAAATACTGTGTCAGAACTGTTATCTAGTTCTATTGCTTTCCACGTGTATGTGTTGGATTTGCGACAAGGAGCACAGATGTATTCCATATACTAGGAAATTGCTAAAATGAGAACAAACACATGCTGGGACATGCCAATTCTCTCATTTAAATTCTGAGCCAAACAAGCGAAAATGACTGGAGAGGCAATGGAACTGTCTGGAGGAGGATGTGAGCATTTTGCCTTTGACCATACTAAGTAGGACAGTTCATGAGTTAAAACACTTTTCCAAGGATCAAAGTTGCTGAGCTGCTGCAGATAGTTAGGTCACCAAATCTCCAATGAGCATGTAAAGTTTGCTTAACGACACTGGAACTTGTGTTGTACAGTCTGATGACACATAGTGTAAGTTTATAGGTCACAACTAGTTCAAAAATGAGGAGAACACTTATCCCTGTACTATGTAGTGTATGGCGTTTTATTGACAACTGGAAATTGGAACCTGTCCAAGATTATCACTGGTACATTGTATATGAATATGAAATATATACAGTATGTATAGAAAAACTTTTTTTTATAGCATTACAATGCAGATAAATCATTGTTCCCAGTTTACTCTTTCAGTCTACTGATGTCATTTTAGATAATAACATTTATTGTTTAATAAAATGTCCCCTCTCTGTTTAATATCTTTTTGTTTGTTAACCTGACTTTGTTAACCTGAAATTGATCACTGGTCATTTATTTACTCCCTTATATCAATATTGGCATCAGCCCTTAAAACTAAGTTTTGATCAGGCTCTACTAGAAATTAGGGATACACTTATTTATCAGCCTAGCAGTGGCATCCGCCAACATCCGTCTCATTGACCGTCAACCACCATTAGGAAGTACGATGGAATTCACAGTTGTCAGTAGCCGATCTTAATCTGCTGTGTCTCATCTATTCAGCGCTGGGATTGTGCTGTCCAATCCCGCCCTCCCAGCAGACCAGAGCCATTACTCTCTCTGCGCACGTATGGTTTGGAGCATTTCACTACCGTCTCAAAGTGGATTGATTAACTGGCTAGATAATCTCTCTTAATGCCAATTCCCTGACCTAACACTGTGACAAAACCTGAGTCCAAATTCAAAGCACAATAAAATGATCAAAAAACAGTAAAAAAGAAGTACTGATCTCAGATTGCAGGCTTATGCATGATACATTTTAGCAAATAAATCTTTACTGCAACTTTGTTGCTGAATTTCAGTGAGTAAGTGAGTGTGTGCCCACGTGTGCATGCGCATCTGTGTTTGGTGTTTACCTGTTCAAGCCTCAGGTGGTAGGTACATATTTAAAGAGCTCCTCACAGGAGGGAGCGTGGAGTGAGATATGATCTTATTCTAAGAAGCTCTCACAGTATGACATCTCAACAGCAACTGCTGTGCGTGCATGTATTTAGGCATGCCTGTGTATGCGCTGGTAGCTTCATGTGTGTGTGTGTGTCTGAATTGTGTTTGTCAAGGGAAATTATGCTGATTGCCTCAATGAAGGAGGCATAAATCATATCCTCCACTGTAATCATCTGCAGCAGTTTATATTTGCAATAAATCTTCTTATCACAACTGTGCCAAGTATCTTACAAATCAGACAGTGACACCTGTTCCACTTCTAGGGTGACTGCATATAATACAGCAGTGCTCAAACAGTGATATTTCAAACTTAAATAATCATCTTTTTGTGCTTGACGTAGTGTGTAGAGACTACAAGTCTGTGGCTGCGGGGCCATTTTCTGCTCTGGGGAAAGAATCAATATTAAAGTAAGAGTATTAATGAATGTTTAAGCGTCTGATTCAGACTCCTATTGATCAGATGGCCAGATCAGCAACGCTGGGCCTATCCAAGTAGAACGGTGATCCTCATGCTCCAGGAAAATCTCCCAAGATATTAACACATTGATAAGTGACACACTGAACATCTGTTCAGAGGACACCTAAAATGGACTGGCTTGACATGAAAAGATAACTGTTTCTTTCCAAGTTGCAGGCGAAGCATGCATATATAACACAAGCTCAACTCTGAAAAGAATTTATTTAATGTTCATAACTAAGTTACTGATTGCAGAAATACACAACATTTACCAGTGAAATGATGACTTTATATTCATTATGCTTGAGCTCTTAAAGCGTAGAGACAGCACCAATTTGCTGCAACCTTCAAAGCATATTTTTTTATACTGTACTCTTTTATACTTTCGCACTGATTATCAAAATGCAGCTTTAACAGAATATCTTTGGGATGTGGACAAAGCAAGACATACGAGGACAGCATCCTGGCTTAGGAAAACACTGAGCGACAGTTTCCATCCTTTTCATCTGACATTTTATTGACCAAACAACTAGTTGATTTTTTGAGAAAATAATCATCTGGTTAATCAACAATGAAATGGAATGGTTAGCAGCCTTAATGTGTACATGCATTTAACTTTGCTCTGCTTTTCTTTTCTGCTCAACTCAACTAACTTTGTCTGCCTCACTCAATTTTCATCCTAAATGTGGGATTGTTTTCTGTAATATACTACATATTACAAAAACACAGGAGTTTGCCAAAACCATCTCTTCATTCTCACAAGATCATGGGAATTGTAGTTACCAACATCATGCTGGTAGTGATGTACACAGTGGATGCGGGAGAATGTTTGCACTTGGTGTGCGTAGGCACTGTGGAAACAGAGCTAGCTTTACTTGGGGCGCAGTGAGACAGTAAGCAAGTGATGCAATTATGGGATCTGACATTTAAACACCCACCCTTGTTTTAACATTCACACATACACACACCGTATGTATGCACTCTCTCTTTAGAACTAAGGATTGACATGTTCGCCTGCAAGAGCAAAAACAAAGAAACGGAGTCTTGCCTCTTCCCACACATGGTCTCTGTATAGATGGCATTTGTGCTTCAGAACAATACTGAGTGGTTCTGAGAGAGCAGATTAGCGTGCCTCTGTGTGTGTGTGTGTGTGTGTGTGTGTGTGTGTGTGTGTGTGTGTGTGCGTGCGTGCGTGCGTGCGTGCGTGCGTGCGTGCGTGCGTGCGTGCGTGCGTGTGTGTGTACTTCATCTGTATGTGTGTGTGTCTGTGGCTGTCTGGAGCCCATCCATCTCAGTTTCGCTCCTGGTGTGTCTCAGCCAAACAGATAGTGAGGCTGGCTGTGGTTAGCCACCAAATCCTTGCTTTAGGCATACAGTACTTTCTATCAAATTAAAGCGTTATTTTAACTTTATAAACTCTTTCAGCCTCTACAGAATTGTAAATCAAACTTTGCATTGGATACATGTAAAGATGGGTCATTTTGAATATGCTATTCACCTAATGATCGTATTACTTTTTGCAGCTGTACCCTCAGATTCAAAACTAGATTAACTTGATCCTTTGCGACTTTGAGATAGACGAAGCCCCGTTAGGCTGGCTCCACTCAGCATCATAATGGCTTCCTCTCCATCCCACACTGTGGCCTCTGGTTTCAGGGCGGTAAACTTTAACGTTTATTGGCAGTGCAAAAGGTTAGTCTGCAAGTGGAAGAGAGGGACATAATTAATACAGCTGCAGCTAAATGACTACACGGGAAGGGCTAATTAAAAGTAATAAGCCTTGGTGGCTTCTATAAGTACCAACCACACAAGCTACAGATACAATGAACCTTTTTCACTGCCTTGCGCAACCTCATTTCATATCTGTTATATCATCATAACCTTGTTGAGATTCAACAGCCTCATTACAGACTGAGTCACCTGAACCTGAGCCACTTATCTATATATTTTAAAAAAAATCTTCAAATAATTTATAATGCTGTATATATTTTAATATCCATTTAATGAAAGTCTTCATCAATCTTTATCCTTTTCTTTATTCTATGTTTCTCTAGCAGTAACATTTTGATTTGCATAGTGGCCTGTCCATCTGGGATTTTATTTTGCCACCTCACTCTGTGCTGCAAACTAGAGGTTCTCTAAATAAAAGTGTGTTTGGGATATTAAAAAAAAACTGCCATCTACAAAAATGCTGTACAGAAGCTATCCTGCCATCCAAGGTTCACCAAAGATTTTATGTCAAAACACTGAATTTTTTCATGTATTTATGTATTTGGGAGGTGAGGTGAAAAGCATTAAACTCTATTCATAGGAACAGAAACAGACTACTTAGCTTATCTGCATGGCTTCCGATTATTAGACTCAATTTACCCTGATTCACCTCTGGGTATTTCTCTATCTCTTCCTTTTCTAAAAGCCTGTCTGTGTCTGAGTAGGTCATACTGAATGGCGAATGTTCGCAGTGATTACATGTGAGAAAACGACAGGATTAGAACCTTTTAGACTAATCTAGCATTAGTCAAATTGCCAAAACAACTCTTTATATGATGATTTATCCAAATGTTTTAGCTAGATAAACATGCCAGAGATAAAATGTGTTTATGGTACTTAAATCAGTGCATATTTGATACAGCTGGATAAGAAGGTTCTAAATCCCCAAAGCTTGACATTTATGAACTTGGCACTTGGTTGCAGTCAATGTCAGGTTATCGCAGACATTCATCTCTTTATGTGGGTATGTTTGTGTCCCTCCCTCAGGCTTTAACACTCTACAACTATGACCCTCACCCCTGACTAGGACAGCAAATACTATTATGACAAACTCACACCCCTTGCTAATTTGTATGACACCCACACCAATGTCTTCTGACAGGACTGGAGTATAAATGGCCCGTAAGTCAATGGGTAGGTCACTGTCTTTAGGGGGGTGTCAGCTCCGACAATCCCAAATCAATCACACACATACAACTCTAAATAAAAGACAAGTACATCCTATTAGTCATTCAAAACGCATGGGAAAGGAAAACCTAAGTTCACTAAGTATCATAGAGGTGCAAGTGAAAATCCTGTTTCAATAACTCTGTTCATCATTTTTTTATATATATATATATATATGATAACAAGACATTTCCACACAATCAAAGAATACAAAAGTGTCTCATGGTCATGTTCAGTTTACACCTCTGTCAGTTTCACATGCACCTGTGTGGTACTTAGTGAACTGAGAATTCAGTAGCTTGCACCAGCATCTGGTTAAAAAAATAGTTAAGCTGACTGCCCTATCATTCAAGGTTGAAAGTTTGAAAAAGTTTTTTTAATTTGCATCAGGGTGGACAGTAGCAACAAGATGGCGGTGACAATATAGTTGGCATCTTCTCATTCACAGTAAGACATCGAGGTAACACTATCCATCCACTTCGACTCGAATAATCGATGTTCAGGATGCAGCCCTACAAAACTGAATGAGCCTGATGAGTGTGACACTCTGAGCTGAGTTAGTACTGGGAAGCTTAACTAAATCAGCGACTCTTGTTCGGAGCCTTTCACTGTATCTGCCTCTGGACTTGCATCTCTGCAGAGTCACACCAGCTGTTCTTCACACTTATTTCATTATTCCCATGTAATGCATTCACATTTGCACATTCATGGTGTGCACAATTCACTATGTTAAGGTGTCTGTGATACATTTAAAGCTTACAGCAAATCTCCATATTCTCATGCAACTCCCTTTCCTGTCTAATCACATTAGCATCTCTCTGCTCTGCATCCAATCAGATTAGTATCTCAACTCCCTGTGGTAACATCAGCAGCTTTGACCTGTTCTTCTCCAGTGGGGAGTTTGCTTGGTGGTAGATGAGCCCACAGTAGCCAAGATATATTTCTCTCCCTCTTTGAAGTCAATGAGCTGATGGATCTGATCCAGGGAGACTTGCTGTCTGCGAACAGCACACCTCCTCGAGTCTGTTTGGTTTGCTCCTGTAGAGGAAAACGTAGCTCAAGTGGACACGCTGTCAGATTATGTTTTGGAAAACAGACCAAGGATGCAGTGCGGTCCTCGCTCGCTCACTCTCTCATGTGTATTGTCATTTCCACTGTCTATCTGTCTGTCTGCCTCTCCCTCTGTTTCCCATACACACAGATGCCACCCACTGTAGGATCTGTCTGTGATGTCTGGCTGCCCTTTCTCTTGAATCACTACACAATACACTAGAGAGTACCCACCATACACTTGTTCTCTGAGTGTGAGTGGATCACTTTTCAGTACTGTTTGACCATCAAAGGGGTTCAAGTGTTCAAACAGATACCTTTTATGCTGCCGGAGAGCTCTGTCACACCACAGTCTGCCAATATGCCACTACAAAGGCCCATGGCATTTAAGGGAGTTGGATTTGTGTGTAAATGTGTGTGCGTATGTCTAGGTAGGGGATCCATCAGGGATATTTGGGGTCTGAATGTGCAGCTGCATTAAGAATCCAATGGTCCCTCAGAGTTTCATTGATTAGAGGGAGACGGGTGATTGGGGGAGAAAATGGAGGGAGACAGGGGGACTATGGGCAGTAAGGGTTAGTATTTAATAGCTCCCTTCCCTCCCTACTCAGCTGTTCTGCTCCCTAAGCTCAATCTGTTGCATCTTTGCCTGATCCTTCTTTTATAACATCCCTTACACCTCACATGCAGAAACCCACATGTGCATACACAGAGTCGGGGGGAAAATGCAGAGCAAGCTACAATGTACACGCACAGCACTGTATATCATCCTCAGCCCATTTTCCTGGAGTTTTATGAGGTTATAATAAAGTCTAGTTATTGTGGAAGCAGATAGTCCCCTAGCCCTCATCATAAACACATGTCCCCTTCAGTGAGCTGATGAGGGCAGCAAAAGCAGAGGGGAGGTTGGAGCAGGAGGTAGGAGAGGGCTTGGAGATGATGGGAAGGGGATACAGAACATACATTTTTTAAATTATTGTGAAGGACGGATGAAGAGCAGCAGAGTACAAGGATAAGATGAGGATGGAGGTCAAAGAGAGGAGAGCGGCGTGTTCAGGGAATATTTAGAAGAAGCAAAGGGAATACAGTGGCACTGATCAATATGACAGTAAGAAGAGGACAACCGGGTCTACTTAATTCAATAGACTTTAGGAATAGAAGAAAAACATTGAAGAGAAGATGCAATGAAGTCAGGACTTCTTGAGGAAATCTCTCTCTGCCTAAAATATTTGCACACAGCAACACTTTTTAATGTGGAAAGCCTCCCTAGTTGGGATACTAAGCCAGGTTTGTCTATCCCCAAGGACTGCATTACTTAGGCTGTAGATGCCGTCTGCTACAGTAATACAATCAGCAGAGATTCTAGCAAAGAGCCTGGCCTTGGTTTGGCTTTTAATCCGTGCCCCACAGCTTGCTGCAAGCAAATACTAGACACCTATTAGACAACTGCTCGCATGATGTGCACCAAGAAACCTGAAAACTAGTCAAATGTAGAAATGTTTCACTTTTAGAGCACAGATGTTATATTTTATTATGTGAATATACCATCTCATGCAGTTTGCAGCAACCGTTTCAGCATGAGATGTCCTCGAGTTTTCACAGTAGCTTGATAATATCCCATGGAGTGTTGCTTTTGTAACTTAAAGTCAAATAAATAAATCATGAAAATCATTTACACATTGTTAGGCTGGTGGCAGTTATAAGACATGTCAGTGGCTACAGACAACGCAATGAACTTTCTTAACCCACTGCGTGCTTTCAGTGGGTTAAGAGATAGAACGGGACACCAAATCAAACAAATGGTAACAATCACAAATAATTTTTTTAATCTGGGGAGTAAGAAAAGCCACAGTTTATTACAATTTAAAACATGACTCTCCCTGAAGTCGTTACCAACTCAGAAATACCTAGATAAATGTTAATTTGACATTTTCAGAATGACACGGGTTCACTTTCTTGCCAAGAGTTTAATTTGAATGTTGATACCATTGTCCTATTTGTCCGGTAAATATAACTCTACAGTTAAAAGGCAAGTAGCTTAGCAGAAACAGGCAGCCAACCCGTCTCTGTCAAAAGCCAACAATGTAGGATAGACATAAAGCAAAGAATCTTTGTATATGTGATAGATATAGATTTAAGGTTGCTCTGTTCTGAGATTTTTAAAAAAAAAATACATTTCACTTCCCTGCTGTGTCCTATCTATGGATCATTAGCACATTCATGTGGTACAACCTTGCACTATGAAACAAAAAATTGAATGAGCTTGAAAAAAATTCTTGCAGAGCATCATCTGGTATTACATGAACAAAAGATAAAATTTGCCTGGCCAATTCTCAGAAACAAGTGTTATTATGAAAGTGAATCAACCAAATGAAGCCCACGCTACAAATGTTTGTCGGTCGATCCATCTGTCACAAAGGGATGTAACTGCCAAATTAATGTGACCGTCAAGTAAATAATAGTCAATAATCAAGAGCATCTCAAAAGAGCTTTGCATCAGCGACCAAAGTAGCTTAGAGCTGTTAGTTCCACCTTTTTTCTCAGTTCTACAAATATAGACCTTTCCATTGGAACATACTTTCACACACAAACTGTTTTGTCTGACATTGTGAAATTCAACAAAAGCGTTTAAAATCAAACAGGAACACCATTTGACCACCACAGGCCAACACTGCATACTGCCAGCCAATGAGCTTGTAGCAGCTTAATGGCTGCTTTCCACTGCCAAACGTAAATAATGGACTGCCATGTTTCATTGTTTTTAACTAGACAAACACTATCATTACAATTTGTGTTGCCAGCAAGACAGGTTCAGTTTCATCCAACATGGAAACCAACAAATATAATGTTCTCCCTTTATCCACTATCCACTCAGACTATTCAGCCATGCGGTCCTAAAAAATAAAATCAAAGAATTAATTAGTCCTGCATGTTTATTATCCTGTGAAGACACAGGTAGAGATAATCAAACAGATGTCTACTATTTGGTTCGCTCATCATTGCTCCAGACACTTGAAATGTATGCATATATATATATATATATATATATATATATATATATATATATATATATATATATATATATATATATATATATATATATATATATATAACATGTCAAGGCTTTCCCTCTGTTAAATCCATCCTGTATCAAATGTTCTTGTAGTCAGTGAATGAATATGATCTGATTTTTTTTTAGGATTTTTTGGGCCTCTGAGTAGAGGCTTCAGGTGTGTTTCAAGGTGATAAAAAAAAACAAAGCATGGGGCTCTCCAATAGCTGAAAGCTATCAACCACTCTAACATCAGCTTCTAAGCCACCAACCACCAACTGTAACATTAGCTGCCATTAGCTTGTTAGCTCAGTTAGCATTCATAGTCGCTTACTTCCTCCACTGGGTCCCTCAGCCTCTGGCCTATTAATCTCCTCCTCCCAGCAGTCCATAGCTACTGTGCAATAAGTCTTAACACCTCTCTTGCAGCTACCTGAGATAACTTGCCACATGGCTTACTGAGCTAACTAGCCGCCTGTCCAGCAGACTATAAAATATAATCCAGTTTCACAACAGTGAATAAAGTTGTGTTTTCTTTACAGTAATTAGTGAAGCATATCCTGATCAAGTTCAGTGCCCCTGTTTGCTATTCCGTCAAGCGCACTGAAATGAGAATGACTCTGTACTAATATCATTTTCTGATCCGTGGGTGCTTCCCTTTGATAGGCTTCTGGAAGTTTGTCCAATCAGAAACAAGTTGGCTATCAGGAGGGGCAGCCTTAAAGCGAAGTGTTTCAGACAGAGGGTGAACTGAGGAGTTGCATAAAGGGCCAATACAGGATATATAAGGATTTTTTTAAACTGTGAATCATGCAAAGCTACTCTAGTAGAGTCCCAGAATAAACATATAGAGCTAGAAATTAGCATAATAGGTCACCCAGATGCTCGCACAGCAGGGGAGTGAGAGTAAGTCTGCATGCTCCCTTTGCTGGTGACGGAGCCAGAGTTTTCTCGGCTGGGTAAAACAGTCGGAGGTTGCCATCAGAACGACAGTGGGAAGCGCCTACGACAACTGTTGTGAGCTGGTGAGGATTCTCCCTACTTGCTGGAGCAAGTCAGCTTTTCTGCAAAGGCCCTCCCCAGCCCAAGCAGTGATTTTGTCCATGGTCATTTTTTCATCTTCATTTGCCAATTTTATCGATAACTCTCAACCCTGACAAAAATAAAAGTAGGTACTTCAGTAGTTGAACTAAGCAAGGGATGAAATTGTGTATGGAATGCAAAGATTATATTTTACGTCAATCTGATGTCCTCTAAAGGTCTCACACAATCTTTAAAGACGGTGATCGCTCCGTTCTGGACTACAAATTATCAGAATGAAAACAGAATTTGGATTGACCGATAGACTTGCCTCATGCACTCACCTGTAAAAGAGTCCATCCTTTATCCCCGAGTCTCAGACTATTCTCTGAGGTGTGTGGGGGGGGGCAATTGAATTAGCCCCACCCTCTGTAGCCCACAGCGAGTGATATGGGACTGGATTCCATTACACAAACTCTATCTAACCCAGACTGCGGCCTATCTAAACCTCATATCCCTGACAACACTCCATACATCAGCCACAGGCTAATACACTCTAATAGGCAGGGCCCTCATCCACAGATAAACCACATGACCTGTCTCTCTTTTTCACTCATAATAGCTACCATTTGTTTGCCTTTTTCCACGGAACTTTACTCATCCTGCTTCCATCACCCTTTCCGTCTGTCACCTCTTTGTTATATTTGTCACTTGTTGTCTCTATCTATTCAGTTTGCTCAGTTCTTATCTCAACTACTTCAGTTCACTCTCAGTTGCTTTGTTAATGCCCTCTCCAATGCTGTTCCTCTGTCACTCGCTGCTTTGCAATGTTCACTGTAGTTTGAAACAGTAAAGTGCATAGGATGTGTGATTAGTGGATGCTTGTTTTTAGAAGGGTTGTTCTCTCATCTGTATGCATTCTGTCATAATCATGTACAGTACTCATACTATTCAAACCATGTACTGTAACCATGTAATGGTGTTACCATTAACTTTTTTTCAAGTGCATTTTGATCTATCTATCTATCTATCTATCTATCTATCTATCTATCTATCTATCTATCTATCTATCTATAGATAGAGGAGAGGAGCCCTTGAGGAGTAGGGGGCATCAACTGGGAGAGAAAGAACAAGGAAGGCGTTGGAGTATCTGATCAGTGGGGGTCTGTCACTCTGATCAATAGTAGCTCAAACTTGAATTTTCTACCTAGGTGTGAGGAATGGGGAATTCTGGGACACTGAGTTCAGTTCAGAGTCCATTTTGAAATCCACAATGAAGTACTTCATCTGTGGGTCCCCACATTATTATGGTTTTAAAACAATAGCAAGCCTGTCTGTTCAAGGTTAAATGAAGAATAAATGAGACACATTCCTGCAGATTCTCTCTTTTACACCTGTGCATGTTTTAACACTACATAAGCACTTCTACAAATACTTACATGCAACACTTTGAGCATTTAAAATGTGTACATGCCACATTGTTCCTGCCCCTTCACCATTTCTCTTCCTCCACCTCTTTCTTTCTCCATTTTCTTAATCTATCGTCTTTTTGTATTCCTCTTCCTCTCCTCTCTCCTTTCTTCTCTCCTCTACCATTCCCAAGATGTGTCTCTCCCTCTCTTCCCTGTTTCTGTACAACCTTACATGTCTCTCCCTCCCTCTTTCACCCTCTCCCTCTCTCTCTGAGAACATCAAAGGGCTGTGTCAGTACCAAAGCTCAGCTCAACAGTGGAGTGGTTGACCTTGGACGCTCACTAACAACCCAGGAGAAAGGGAGAGAGAGCGATAGACAGAGGAAGAAGAGAAAGAGAGAGAGAGACGGATCGCGAATGTTCTGGAATACTAAACAGGCTTAAGACACAAATCTTTGAGGCTCACATGTAGAGAGTGCGATTTACTGTAAACTGTGAACTTGCAAAATCAGACAATACAAAGTCAAATTTGGCTGCAAACATCAGAATTTTTTAGGTGATTGATACCAAAATAGTGACACCTTAAAGTTGTCAAAAAAGCCAAAATTGCAGTTTAGATTTACTTCACAGAACTGAATATAAAAAAATAGTGTTTTTTCTGAGTTATACCTTCTCACATCAACAATGAATTGCTTGTATCTGGGTATTGGAGTGCAGAGAGCACAGAGGCAAGTACAAATGAGCATTTATCAATATAAATTATAAAAAACATAAACAGAAGAAGACCTGAGAGTCAAAACAAATCCGTGGAAATATTCAGAGTTTGGTGGGCATACGTGCCCAAAAGCATCTGCATTCGAGCCATGGATTTCACCTGACACGTCAACAACTCTGTGATATAGAAACTGTGTATGCTTGCATCTGTGTTGCATCATTAACAAGTACACACAAAGCCACATCCACACTTTTGTACACACAAACCTACACACAAAAATTTATCTTAACAGCTTAACATGTGTTGCAGTTAATAATTACAAAATGTACAGATGCGCAGGAAGCACGCACACTCCCACAAAAATCCTGAATCATAAATTATGCACCCACATACACTAAGGAGAACAAGTACTGCATCACGAAATGTTCTGCTGTATATATGAGAATGCAAACAGCAAAAAAGAGAGAAGATGGGGAAAGAAACCTGCTGAAAATAAATAATGATACTTATTCAAAGAATACTGCAAAACTAAACAAAAACAAAATACAAACCATCTTTTGATTCTATTAAAACTAAAAGTTATCCTATTGGCATGTCAGATATACTGTTAGATACTGATGACACACCAATGCCATTGTGCATCCCCATTAGAAAGAAAATGTTCTGTTCAAATCAATATAATTACATTTACAACCCTTTAATAACTTTGAAGACATAGTGTTTGTAAAATTTAAATCTCAACATTTTACAAAGGTGTGTGGAACATGCAACTCTGACTCTAGCTTGAGGAAGAACTACATTTACCTCTCAACATTTGGAAGAAGGAGCATACTTTGGCACTGAGAGTTTTGAGTGACAGAAGCATCACAAAAACCACTGTCAGGACAAAATGTAATAAAAGGATCCATGGCCAGAGCAGTGTGCATGATCCCTTTTTATCTCACTTTGAAGAAGACATTGTTTTCCCATCTCTTCCTCTCCTTCCTTCCTATTTTCTCCCCCCGCTAATGTCAGTGACTCCTCATCGGGGAGCACATTAAAACTCAATCAATTACACACACACACACACACACACACACACACACACACACACACACACACACACACACACACACACACACACACACACACACACACACTCAGGTACACACACACCTCCCAACAACTGTCTCTCAATGTCATCCCTGGGCTTAATGCCAGCATCTCTCTCTCCCAGTCTCCTTCTGCGTAGTCTTGTCCTCATCTCTCTCATTGTGATCCTGTGGCCTTGTTGGCCCTGGCATTCAATTTAGCTGTCATCCAGATGCATCCCTCTCTGCGCACACACACATGCACCCTCACTCACACACAGATGGATTTCCTGTCAGGACAGTTTGAGACCAATCAGACTGTGGTATTGGAGCATGCCCAGATGAGGGCTAAAGGCCATCAGGGGACCCCCCGCACAATGAAGTGCTCCCTTTAATCCTGGACACATACAGTAACACAGAGATACACAAATGCAGGCGTGCCAAAAATTATATATATCAGAAGACACAGAAAAGCACTTAAACACATGCACAGTCAACTTCAATAAGACTGGACTTACATTTATCACCAGCGCTCTTCAATTTGAATGCATTAAGCACGCATGCCTATACATGAGAAAAGCAAACACGTCTTTTTGTGTGTTCATTGTGTTTGTATGTGTGCGTGCTAAGTTGCATTTAGGCGCCATCATGGTGCCACAGAATATGGCTAAGCCTGGGCCCCACAGGGAGTGAACAGTGTCTACTCTGTTTCCAAGAGATCAACACAGCCAGCCAGAGAGCAGGAAGAAAAGAGGAGGAGAATGACACAGACAATAAGTGAGTGACAGAGATAAAGAACGAGGGACAGGCACAAAAAGAGAGGGTTATTGAGAAAGTCAGAGGAGACAGAGAAAAGGTAATCCTGGTGGAGACATGATGACGGGATGAGCTAGAAGGGAGGTTTGATAGGATGGAGGAGGACACAGTACAGAGGAGGAGGAGGAGGAGGATAGAATACAACACTGCACAAAGCGGAGGATGATCTTCTATACACATGGGCAGCCAGGTGTCGATTGTTAGGAAGTTGAGTACACTGAATATCTGAGTCTAGCAGATTGATACCTTTTTCAATATGGCGTGCCACTCCAGATCAGTAAATTTAACAGCATCGTTTAAGGCATATTAAACATCTACCAAGTGCTGCTTTTTTAAACAAATAAAATGTAAAAAAAAAAAAAAAAAATCTGTACAAATGATATTATAAAGTGTTCTGAAGAAAAATGGGATGAATACTACAGACCTTAAAATTGATTGGTTATTATTATTATTATTATTATTATTATTATTATTATTATTATTATTATTATTATTATTACTTTTGGGCCCCAAAAGAAATGTGAAAGTTATCGCTCAACTCTTAAATAAACAAAATATATGGTCACTGATTATATATATATATATATATATATATATATATATATAGATAGATATAGATATAGATATATAGATATAGATATATAGATATAGATATAGATATAGATAGATACATACATACATACATACATACATACATACATACATACATACATACATATACATATATGTCATCCCTGGGCTTATATACATGCATAAATAGCCTACAAAATATGACTGTTAGACTGCACACTTTGTCAAAAGATGATTAATATCAAAAGTAGTAAAGCATTCAAAAGCAGTCTGGCAGCTAAACTCTGCATTTAGAAAATGTAGCCTGCATTACAGTGTTTCTTTAATGAGTTCCTTTAATATGTTCTGGTATCCTGCAGGCAGAGAAGAATATCAATGTCAGATTTCTGTGGCAGGAAGCTCTGGACAGTCTCTCCTCATCTCTACTATGAACAAAACACTGAATTTCAAATTTTGTTTTTAAACCAGCAGCAGCACTTCAGAAGTGCAGTCGACCTGCAATACTGAAATAGTTTTTTTTTAACTATAAGCGTCTCTGCTCGCATCACTTGCCAGCATGAGCTGTCAGTGTAGATATCATTAATTGAGACTGCTTGCTGCTATTTACTTGTTTGTGCTGCTTCGCGGTTCACTAGCTCCTAATACTGTGCATTAGAAAATGGTTCCAGTGATGTAACAGGGCGCAATGGGGCATTTTAACAGCCTACCTGAAAAGCAACTGGTTATTCCAAGTAAGGCTTGGAAATGGAGCTGCTATTTAAACATTCAAAATATGCTTTGTTACCGATCCTGATCCAATAAAGCAGACTAGACATACCTAGATAAGATATTTGGCCAGTTTTATACAGTAGCTGGGATTGAGACAGATGTGTACTTCCTGCAAATTTGTGAAAAATACAAGTAGATGATAACAATTTACACTTCACATCAAATTTTAATAAACCTGGTGGCTCAGATCAAAATACTCTTGAACAGCAGATAGCTGCTTTAAAAACCAAACAAACCAGCATGACATAGACAATGCAACACTGGGTTTATCTTATCCACTTAAACAAACTGAAATTACTTAAATTTTTGATCCCACTGTACTGAATAGTACATCACTTAAAAACAGACCCAGCTGACCCACTAGGCTTTAAGTGCCAATTACTGAGCAATGCTGACATTGTTAATAAGTGTTTTGCACATTGGTATACATTTTTCCAAATACACAGTATATTGAAAAAAAAACACTCTTGGCTTGTTCTACCGGAGAAAGCTGGAGGCTGAAAAAAAAAACAGATTGTCATTATTACACATGATCTCACATTTAGTGCCATAAAACTGAGATTTCCCTCCTACACAAACATCACATGGAGGCCAGCGCTGACACAACATTTCTCAACTGCTAAAATGTTATTCATGGAGGCTACTAATTAATTACAAGAAATAAAAAAGTAATTTGTCTTTCATTTTTCACCATTTCTCTTGTCTTATTTTCTCAATTGAATATTGTTTATCCAATCTCCTTACTGAATCCACCCCTACACCTCTTTCCTCTCTCCCTCTTTTAGCTCTGCAGCTCTAATTAAGTGGGCTGTCCTGATGACATTTGCTGTTAAATGAGTCTCATGTCCTTCTCTTCCTCTTAGATTTGTGTGTGTGTGTGCATGTGTGTGTGCTTTATGATTTAAAATGTGCATGTATACACGTACATGTACAATACGCAAATCGTCCCATGCTTCTCTTCCGCGTGTAAGAATATTTGCTTGCACGTATTCGATGGGCAGGCCAGAGGTGCTGATTGCAAGTTGACCGCAGGGCTATTTTAAGGCCCAGTTTAATTTGTGGTGATTGATTGTGATAATTAATTTGCCGTAGGTAGATGATTGTGGTAATTAATTTGCTGCAGCTTGATGATTAAGGGTTGCTGGTGTCCCGTTGTGACCGGCACTGTTTGGCCGATTAGCTCCTTTGCTGCCACGTTCATTTATTGTTAGAGAACACCAGTGTTCACCGCTATAGCTGGTGCACAGAGCCTCCCTAAGTATGTGACCTAAACAGACTAACTATAGTCAAATAGGTTTATAACTCTGACCCTGCAAGTGGGAAACAAAACACAAGCGCTTATCATGAAGTAATCTCAACTCACAAATGCACACATATTAAGAAGAACCTGGAACACATGATTTAAATGTGCAGAGTGGGAGAATATTTTGTTTTAATCTGTTTTCCATAAAATCATCATTATATTCTCTCAATATATTTTATTCCTATATTACAAAACAAACGCTCAGAGATCTCCACAGTGAGATACTAGAAATATTGCTATTTCTATCCTTCATTTGCCTGGTATTCCCCAAAGTCTCTGCAGGATTGGTGAGGTGGAGAGCTACTTCATTCAACCAAATGAGACTTGCTGCTCAAATGAGAACGAATGGCTTTTCTAACAACGATATTATTAAACACACAGCACTGGTGTTTCAAACACATTAGTGGGACTGATATGAAGTTGTTCAGCTGACTGGTGGAAACAATGAACTCTTGCTAACGTTATTAATCGGAATCATAAATCTATTTCTCATCTGGTCTATCAAATAATGAGGTAGGGGAAACCAAGCAAGGTTTTCCATTAAGCAGTGGTATGCCACACAATAGCATAGATGTTCACTGAGATATACACTTTTGCACACATGCCTTCACACACAATGCAAGACGAGCGAGTCAAATGGAAAGCGAAATGGGCAACAGTAAAGGGAGAATAGTTTTTGTGACATCTTTATGTAAGAAATTCATTTATGCATGGCCAAAGATGGACTTGGGTTTATTGGTTTCTTTATTCTCAAATGAAGTGCAGTGTGAATCAAAGGAGAATAATGGAGTGACAGGGGCTTCTCTCTTTACATCAGGACACTTTACACTGTGAGGCATGTTAAAATGCTGCAATGAAATTACAGCAGGGGTTTTGATTATCACTCCTTTCAAGCTCAGCGGAAAACATACCCCACAACAAATGAATCATTAGCAAGAAGGGTAACTATTTACCGGACTAATAAGCATGCAGCACTCCATAAGAAAGAGTGCACTGACCAGCACTACTGCTGTTTGCTTGGGGGTTGTGCTCCTTTGTGTCTGACTAGTTCCAATCTGTGCAAGTTCTTCTACTGAAACAGTCTAATGCAAATCCAAGTGATACAATGCCAACATGGTGTGTGCATGTGCCATCTGTGTATATGTACACTGTAAAATTTCAAACAGGAAATTGGTAGAATAAACATATCTATTTTATCTATCGACTTAAGGTGGAATCAGACAACTTCCCTGCTTAGCATCTTGAAGTGGTATGATTTTTGGCGCTGCTCGTCCAAAGACAACTTGTTTCCTTTTTCCTCAGAGCACCAACTACCTACAACACACAACTAAACACTATAATGCAGATGTGAAAAAAGAATTGGTGGTTTACCAGCCCTTTATTTTCCAGAGAGATCTGTGCCTGGTGGCAGACAAAAATGTACAGTGAAAGCAAGGTTTATTGTGTATTGTATACTGTATGTGTGTGTGTGTGTGTGTGTGTCTATATATATATATATATATATATATATATATATATATATATATATATATATATATATATATATATATATATATATATATATATATATATATATATACATATATATACATATATATACATATATATATATATATATATACAACTAATATTACATTTTGACAACTCATAAGACATATTTGATCTAAGTTCCTTGAGCTCACATTTATTTAAGGGAGCAGGACAACTTGTGTATTTAAGTTGAACTAGCTTTGAAAGATTTATAGTATAGGTGAGAAAGAATCCAAGAGACAAGAGCTATATGGAATACATCTGTGCAAGAGAAAATATCCATTTCTTTGAAAAAGATGAAACACTCTGTATTAATGCTGAATGAAAATTCATTGCTTACTCAGGCAGAAACTGGAAATCTGTGAGTCATTTAGACCTCTTTGTATAATTCCGGCAGGGAAACTACTCAATATGCATGAACTGATACAAAGGACAGACTGAATGTAAATTTTACATTGTCTTCGTCCACATATCGAACTAACTGTCCTCCTGAACATCGAGCACATAAAATACAAAGTAATCCAAATGTAGCCCTGACCTAACAGGTATGGTGGTGCTTGTTGGTCATTTGTTGGTCCAAGCTTCGTTTTGGAGTAAGATGTTTAAGTAACATTCAGAATGCAATTATGAATAGATACTTGTCCCAGAAATATGATGACATTTTTCATGAATATGAATTTGGGAACCCCTGACCTTTCATCAAGCACCAGAAAAACAGTGTACAATAAAAAAAACAATGTTAGGGGGTATAATGATTACCAAGTTCATGATCTTAGCTAGCATGTTAGCATGACAACATTTGCTACACATCCATTAGTTGTACTATTTCTCTCTTGACTTAAGTCATCATGACACAGTATCGTGAAAATTAGCAGGTGTATTTCTTTAGTTTTTGACCTACTGACCTTTCCTCTTGTACACAAAAAAATGTCTAAGATCTGTTGGATGAATTGCTATGAAGTTTACCAAGCAACAAGGGTGAATCCTTTCCATTTTATACACCACTTCCCCCACTCAGACCCACATGTCAAAATAATGCTGAAGATGCTGTATTTCATGGTCCAACTGGCAGGTACCCATTAACCTCTCTATTCATACATGCTCTCAAAGGCATAAAACTTATTTAGCTTAAATAACATGACTTTTCCTGAAACCGAGTCAATGTATATTGGTATTTGCACATTTTATTACGGGGGAAGGTCGTGCTTTGACAAGGTAATCATATGTAATATCTGAAAATATGATCATGAATGAGGATTTTTCCTGGTCTATTCTTTACTTTATAAGCCTCATCATTTCTTTTTGAATGCAGATGCAGTATACTATTACATCTGTTGTAACTGTTGTTGTCATTAGTAGTTTTATTTTTGTTTATTACTATGTTTCATTTCCTTTTCTTTTATAGTTTGATATAATTTCTACTTAGATGAACCCGTAGAAGATGCCCTCTACTTTGATAGTGGTTAACAGCAATCAGCATAATAAATAAATGAAACATAATCAATGTAATACACAAATGCATTGAAAACACAAACTAAAACCTGCTTTCATACACCAGTGTTCTTTTACATGAACTCTTATAGCCTGAGTCAAATTTTTTCATGGGAACAATGAATTATATCTCAAGCAGGTACAGTCTAAATAGGTCTGTACTGATGTGTTTTGCATTTATCTGAGAGGCTGCTAGAGAGTTACAATCTGCAAATGATATCACTTTAAATATAACTCTTCTCCCCTGAGAATTCAGCATTAGTTGATATATTTGCCACCTTTATGAAGTTTCTTAGCAGAATAATTTTGCAAAAGTCGGGCCTGCATATTAAAGTGACTCTGGATTAGCATTTCATTAGAGTAAACCTTATGTGCAAATGCCATTTGCCTTTGCTTCAGAGTAGAGGTTTTCTCTAATTCAAGTGAAAAATGTCAGATTCCCCTGACTTATGTCTGCGAAATACCATCTGTTCACTGTCTACATGAAGAACTCCAGAATCAATTCAAAAATGTGTTTAAAAATAAAACTACAGCAACCACACTTGCACACACACATAAACACCTCCCATGACTTGATGAGGTTGTCATGATTAATCGGGGTGAAAATCACTTGCAATCTAAGAGGCCCATTTGACTCCCCTAACTCTCTCCACACACACATATCACATGCAGAGCGCTCAGCCCTTGATGCTTAATGGAGCCCTCATATGGGTTATTGATCGGGCAGACCACAGCTAGATTAATTTATTCGTCCAATCAAGCTTTAATTAATAGCAGGACACTGGTAAGACCCCATTAAAAGTTGTGGTCATTACTCACAGCAAGAACATAGAGGAAACCAATAATCAAAATATGGCTGATGCTCTGTCCCGTATTTGAACCAAGGACACTAGATGTGTGTTTATATCTCGGAAAAAAAGTATTAGAAAGACAAACATAGACACATAAACAAAGCAAAGTAAAAACTAGCAATAAATATTGCTGCACATGCCATTACACACACATTTACACCAAGATGCACAAAGTGACGGCAAGAATAAGTAAAGAGAAAGGAGTGGTGCGGGATAGAGATGGCTGGGGGAAATAGACAGCTAAGAGGCTGAAACGCGAAAGCTGGAAGATTTGCCAGACTGCATTCAGCAGACCATAAATCTCCTATGATGCTGCTCATGCTCAGAATGATTATGCTAAAAGTGGATATCGGACCTCTTCCTGAAATTGGTGCCATTAGCAGGCAGGAAGTAAATACTTAGACACAGAGACACACACACACACACACACACACACACACACACTTACAGAGAGAGAGAGAGAGAGAGAGAGAGAGAGAGAGGAAAAAAAACTTCCTCTCACTAGGATGGGCCTTTAGTCCTAAATGCGTGTATAGCACAGGGGGGAGGGAGAGAGGATGAGGGGAGGGAGAACTTTACAATTAGCGTTCATAATGAGATCAGGGTTATCAGACGGCTCGCTGGTCACGGATGATGAAAAGAACACTAATTCAGTTTGTCTCTTCCTCTGTTCCGCTGGCCCTCGCTTTCCTCTAAGGGAGGGAGAAAGAGAAAGAGGAAGGGTGGGGAAATGTCCATATTAAGAATAACTCCTATCAGACATGTGGTAAATCATCTCTGCAGTGTAATTTTGTTGCTTACATTGGTTACAATAACTGAGAGCTTCAAAGAGAGAAGCAGAGGCCATCATGGAAATCTCATTCTTGCCTATCTGCAGGTCTTCCACTACCAAGGTATTCAAGGATGGGTATCAAGAACCAGTACTAAATTGTTGATAAGCACATGAACAAACAGTGCTGCTGTTGGTATATAATGTAACATTAATTAACTGTGTCCTAAAGATGATGAAACTGGCAAGCTACATTTTATGTTGTATATGTGTTTAACTTCCAGGGTTCTCCCTAGACAATGGAACAGTGGCGCAGTGCCACCAAACTGCTAGCTCAGCGCCACTATACTCATTTTCAATGACGGTGCGCCACTACACTAAAAATTTCTGGGGAGAACCCTGAACTTCTGTACTCTGCAGTCATAGCCAGCAGGGCCAAGCATCCAAAAGTGTGGGTTCACTTTACTAGATGTATTTTGGAATCCGGCATTTTTTCTATTTTCTGTATCCATCTGAGAGAACAACCCATTCAATGACTGATTAACTCGGTGACAATTAATTGTTTTTAATTCTATTTAATGTAGGCCTATTCATGCCAGTATTTTGTGAAGAGTACCAATAAGCACTTGTATCAATAAGCAGTATCATAATGGATAATATTAACCAAATCCCGGTTGAGCCCCATGCCCATATTTGACTCTAAAAGAAACCTGTAATTTCTGAGCGTCATTTGCCATTCTTCTCAGAAAATAAAAGTGAAAAAGCCTAAATGACATCAACACAAGTTGCTTGTTTTAGTTTCCTCTTTCCTGTTTACACTCGTATCATCCTGCTGACTAAAAATACCTCAAACCTGCCCTGGCTGTGCCTCAGTTGGAGCTAAATGAGTGTAAACAGCCCTGACTGGGCCAGAGACGAATGAGTGGCATTGCTGAAGAAGGAGGCTGAAAGATAGATGAAGACACAGACAGAGGAGGAGAAGATAGAAGAAGGGAGGTTCACACCCTCTCTATAGAGTTCGTTGTGACAAATGGCTTCAGCCCAGCTCACCAAGCCAGACAGCAGACCCATATAACACATATGAAAACACAGATGTGAGAATTCTAATAAGTAGAAAACATGCAACACACACAAGAAGGCATAGACATGTCGACAGGATATCGGTTGGGTTTATCTTCTGTTTCAGAGAGTTTTGTTGCCACGCCCTACAGCCACAATCACGTTCTCATCATTGCACCTCATCAATGGGGCCTAATCATTAAGACTGATTAGGAGACATCTCAGTGTGAAAGGACCCCCACACAACACATCTATCACTGACGCACACCGAAAACACACACGCACACATACATGCGGACACACACACACGCCAGCACACACACACACACACAAACATACACACACCTAGGCTTCATCCATCACCCCCTGTGGCTGGTCTATCTGAGGTCTCAGTGATTAGTTGTCCTGCCTGGCTGAATTATGATGTTAATAAGTCACCATTAGTTCCCATGTCCACACCCACTTCACACATGTGAGTGAGAGTGCATGCACGTGCACACACGCGCATGCACGCACACAAACACACACACACATGCACACACACACACACACACACACACACACACACACACACACACACACACACACAGACGCACCAACCCAAATCAATCAGCTGTATCTTCTGTGTGGTCTGGACATCATATATATAATAGGGTGAATTATAAAAGCGTTCACCCCCGTTGACTTTTTGCATTAGTTTGTTTACTACAAATGCTTCTGAAAATTAAATGTAAAAAAAAATTTTCAGAATAAAATACATACTTTGATCCTGTTTGCTATAAATCATACATATGATTCTTGTCAATATGAAAGATCATTTTGCATGAAAAGTCAGTTGTATACCACAGTACCAGCAGCTTTGTGAGAAACCACTCACTTTATATCCTCATTTACCTAGTTCAATGGAAACATTTCTACTTGTCCTTGTTGGAAAAGCACATGTAATTACTTATACAACAACTTGAGACTCTTTTCCATATAGGTGGACCAGTTTCAGGGCCCTGTTCTGGGCTTGCTGTTCGACTGGCATAGTTCACTTGGACAATTAACAGAAAAGAGTCATCCCTAATGTCATTAGTGACACTTGTGCAGTTCCTGCTTTGACATAACAGAATGCATACTATGATAAAGTTGTGATGGACACAGAATTTCCAAATGACCAGCATTAAAAATACAAGCAGTTATTCCCCTTGCCATTGCGTTAAGAAGACTACAACCTAGCCATATAAAGAACAGTGTTGCTGTCCAAGGTGCTGAACAATGGGGAAAAAAACAGCAAGTCCTTTGTGAACAAACACTAAACGCAAATACTAAGACTAATGGACAAAAACTGTAACACAGAATATTATGGCACAAACACCGGCTCTCCAAATTAAAATAATTATCTACAGTGTGTTTCAGTCTGTCACAACAAATGAGTAAATCACAGGCCACCAGGTCTACTAAAAGCAGGGTAGCCAACATAAATCAAACTGTTACAAAGCTTAGAGTCTAAAGAATTATTGCTATGAATCCAACTACTCACTGTCAGTGAGTACACAGTGGAGCAGTGAGACTGCTGACAAGGTCTAATCAGCTCATCAGCATCTCAACTGCAGCTTTCACAGCCACTCATTCAACAAGTAACAATAAGAACAGACTTAGATTCAGCAGTGGCACAAACACGACATAATGCAAAGGGATTAAAATGACTTTAAGAAGGACTTCCTTTGTGAGACTTTCATATTCACGTTTATAGAAATGATAACCTGAGTTTTACATTGTTTCTTGTACCACATGTAAATGTAATTCATTCTATTTGGTTTGAAGTGACATGTAAACCTTGGTGTGCATGCTAGCACTTTTTTATTAGATACAACAGTGAAAATTCCAACTTGAAAAGAGGAGAGAATAACACCTTTTTCATGTCGATTTGGGCTTCTGAAAGGTGGACTACACAAGATGAGCTGTCCAGAGACATTTCATGATTAGTTGGAGTTGGGGTGAAATGATCCTTTATGTTAAATGTCTTGCCAGAATGTCTTGAAGACTTCAGCTGAGGCACAGCAAACAACTTCGAAAAACTAAGTAAATATGCACATGTAAAGAGGCCGTCTAACCAACTAATTAACTAAACCCACACTAAATACAAAATACTGTATAAGATATATCTGAAATTGCTTCATCACCACCAACAATTAACTCATTTATTTTTGAAAGCTTTGAATTATATGAATCCTTCACACAGACAATCACCAGCAATCAGCAATGCCAAGGATAAACAACATATGGCAGACACGGAAATACAAGGCCAGTATATTGAATAGAAGTGCAGTTAGAAACCCTGCTGTAAAGGGCTACAGAATTAATGAATGTGTTCATATACATTCAGCCACACTTGGCTAATGACAATACAACAGCTAAGGTGTAACTGTGGCCAAGGTCTATTCAGAACACCAGCACATTAAATACAACTTCCATAGAGATTCAACAGGTCACAGCAAGCACCGCCAAAAGCTCCAGCAATGGCACGGCAGCCAACACAAGCACAATGACACAAACATGATGAAAACAGGCAGGCTGAGACTTTTACTTACAGTTTTCTGTATTCATCCATCTCCCAGCTCCTCCAATTCACCAGCCTGACCCTGAATTAATAGCAAAGTTATGGCAAGAGTTAACAGCCATCCTTAACAAATCCATAATTGTGTCAACTTACATAACAGCCAGTGTTTTAAATAATTTGGAAGCTTAAATAAATGAATAAATATATAATAATAATAAAAAAAAAACAATACTTCTGGTAAAAAAATATTCAACCTAGCTTGTCTACACCCTGTAACTGGCGCAACAGTTAAGCTAGCAGGTAATGCTAAGACACGTCTGTGTTAGCATGAATATCCACACTGTTAGCATACTTGCCTAAATCAATTTGTCATAAATATTCGATAAATATTTTAACCCATCCTCTGACACAGACTTACTTGCGGTTTGTTGTGTCTCCTCGTCTCTAAGACTTCACATTTCAGTCAGGAATACGCTGTTAAAAACCTTCTTCCACAACATTAACGTTAGCCAGCTCGTTCCTCTACTACCAACTGTAAAATAATTATAAAATATGCTACTTTGGCTCTGATGCAGCATGAAACCTGCAGAGTAAGTAGTGACTAAAGATATCGAATAAATGTTGTCACGCGTCAGAAGTACAGTAACTGCCTCCAAACAAATTGTAGTGGGGTGTTGGCCTGCTCTTAGCATGCGCCTTACCGGCAGTCACTTAGGGCGCCACAGGCTGGAGGGGTGCCACAATGAAGGAGGTTGTGGCACAGGAGCCAGCATCCTGTTATCAGAAGGTCGTCGGTTCGATTCCCCTGCTTTGCAGTGTGTGCAAGTGTAAGATATTGAACCCCAAACTGCCCCGAATGTGCTGGTCGGCACCTTGCATGGCAGCCACCGCCCTCAGTTAATGTATGTATGAATTACTCTAATTTGCTTTTGACAAACACCTCTGCTAAATACCCTAAAATGTAAATGACGTTGGCAAGTAGCCTGTTAACTTATTTGACTAAACTGCTGATGCTGTTTAGTATCCCTCCTCCTGCCTAAAGTGTTAGACATTGTGCTGAAATTGTGCGCAGGCTGCAGCACTTGTTTGTCCTTCTCTGTCTGCTGCAGCTACATGTTTTTGCTCTTACAACAATAATCAGGCTAATCTACTCCGTAACTGTTCAGATGCACTCAGGATATTATTGCAGAAGTATTCAGCAGCTGCTGGAGAAGGGTCCTCCACTGCCATCTACACCGCTCTCTGAAGCAAGTAAATTCAGAAAATGATTTGTGGTCTCAGATACACTGCTGTGTTATTATTCATTTACACTGTGGTGTTATCATTTTTATTGTTGTTGTTGTTGTTGTTGTTGTTGTTGTTGTTGTTGTTATTTTTATTATTACTGAATATTACAGTTAAACCTTGGAACTATTTTAATGTCAGTCTTAGTCAAATTAATCATAGCACAAAAAGTAAGGAAATTTGCGTGGTTGATTATGTCTTTGTTGTAACAATGGTTCTTGGCATAAATAAATATTTGATGGACAGCCTTTTTAGTTCCCTTTTAAATGGTGCCACATTTGTAAGGACCATTCATTTGTGGGATCTGAATTTACTGTTTTAGCACCTCCTTTGCTTACAAGCCACCTTTATATTTTTCTCTAAATTGGAATCCACATGAATTGAACTGAAGTATTCCTATTAATATATGTATAATTATTTGAGTTTAAGCCTGTCATAATATTCATTATCTTTACTCTACAAACTGCAGCCGGAGCCAGCAAAAACTGATAAGTGATTCTATTTCCCTGTTATCGCATACATTGTTTGAAAAAGAAAAAAAAACTGAGACCATTAAATCAGTTTGTGCACTTACTCCTGTGTATAGAAATCTTTTGCCATTACACCCTGACTCATAAACTTTGCGAACATATCATTCGACACAGATATACAGTATAAGTATAGAACAGAAATGCCGAAGCTACCTTCTTTAAAGTGTTAGTGCTGGGTAGTGCTGGCTTTATATAATCAAAGTTTATTATATTATTTATCATTTATTGTGAGGTTCTTTAGAGGCAGTGACATCATTACATCAAAACATGGTTTGTCCATGAGTCCAAAGTTAGTGGATCCTCATTAGATATCTGCGTTGTGAGTCAGACTCAGTTAACAAGGAATGAAATAAGGTACACAGTGTCCACACTCTTGCTTGTTGTTGTTTTATGTTTATCCTCTTATGTGTGTTTAGCTTCACCAGCATACTGTGGAAAAGTAAAAGCATTCTAGCAGGGCTAATTTTTTAAGGTGTGACCTTGATCCCATTTACATTTACATTTAATAAACGTGAACATTACAGACCTTGCATAACATCCATATATTCTCACCTATGGACATAATGAACACAGTTTGAATTACTTTGACAGATATGTCTTATTATTCTTCACATCATCGCCATTGGTTATATTCTTTCATATGTACATGTTCATGTGTGTGTGTGTGTGTGTGTGTGTGTGTGTGTGTGTGTGTGTGTGTGTGTGTGTGTGTGTGTGTGTGACCATAGATGACCTTTCATCAATAATGGGCTGAACTTGATGAATATACCATCCAGGTCGATAGCATTTTGGCCAGACATTGCTTAATACCAGCTATACCTTAGTCGTGGCTCGGTCTATATCAGAGAGCAGCAGGGACAGAAATGGAGGAAACAGATAGATGTGAAATATGCAGGTATGGCCTCGCTCTTTAGATTGAATAATTGATTAGGATGGGTCGATGGTGATATGTATCATTGTTGTTTGATAAGCTATAGCGCCATCTGAAGATTGCCCCAGAGAAAATCCATAGGTAAGTGTAGACTATTGATTAGTTCATATCTTATAGAAGGTTGCTCTGATGACAACTGAATGTGTGTCAGTGAGTTGTTCAGAATAATGTCATTCATCAGAGTGAATCAATAGGGAATACTCCTATGCCCCATTCTGTTTGATTAAATTCTTAATTACCTGGGAGAAGTAAGGCTTGTTCAAGCAATACTGAGTCATATAGTTCAGGTGCTTTACTGTTTCTGTGCGGGGGGAAAAACAGTTAGCTGCACATCAATACCTATAAGTACACCTGAGATGCTCTGCTAGAGAACATCTCTTCTTGTTGCACATTATTTTCAAATGGTGTTTCCTAAAAATAAGATAAAAATATTGTCCAAAATCATTCAAGTTTTTGTTTCCAATTTTCTCAGTAAAGTCCTCAAAGCGTGTAAACTTCTCTTTCAGATTCAGGCTCAGTTGACGAGTACAAGGCGCCTTTTGGAGCAGATTGCCTGGATAATAGACACCACAACAGACACTGCTTGAATTAATTACGACATATTGTTTTTTAAGTGAAGAGTCACATAATCTCTTTTTGCCTTTCCATACCCGAGGGTCATTACCTCACAAAATAATGCATGAAAAATAATACAGACAATATGTCCTCATGGTGGTTATAGGAATCAAATCCCTGGCAGGGCTTTAGGGTGACATCTGCTCTTGAGTTTCTACCATAATGACGGGCTTATGAAAGCTCTGTCCTGAACATTTTGACTCTGCTATGGATGTAGCAGCAGACAATGAGCCCACCGCCATCTGGGAATCACAACAAGTCCGTTTTCTGACACTCACACACGCTCGCTGCGTCGGAAATGATCTGAAGAGGTTCTTCAAACAGCCATGCAACATACTGGGAACAGACATGTGCTGTGGACTGATCTGCTCTGCCTTTGGTTCTCATATCTGGCAGCAAAAAAGAAGAGACTGGATTCACTCTTACACTTTTCAGGGAAACATTAAAGTGTCTGCGTGTGTGTGCGTATGTGTGGGTGTCTGTGTGTGTGTGTGGTTTTCATCTCATCTGACATCACACAGGCAAACCCGTACTTTATTCTGCCTCTCTGTCAATCTCTCACAAGGAAGTTTTAACTCATTGGAGCGTGAATATGTTAGAGTTTGAGCAAGGTGTTGAAATTTCTAACAAAGGCTGGGAAGTCTGGGTGAAATGGGATTGTCACTCTGACGTAAACTGGGATCACATTATGGTGTTACGCCAACACAGTGTTGGTAGGTTTAGATTTTGCACACACACACACACACACACACACACACACAGAAACAGACATGCAGAACTGAATCTTCCTGTGTGCATTATGCAGCTTCAGTTTCTCTCCAGCACACAGAATTAGCTGAGGTTAATGTCTGCACCTCAGCTTTGGAAGAAAATGGAGAGTACTGTGCATCTGTGCATCCCTGTGTGTGTGTGTGTGTGTGTGTGTGTGTGTGTGTGTGTGTGTGTGTGTGTGTGTGTGTGTGTGTGTGTGTGTGTGTGTGTGTGTGTGTGTGTGTGTGTGTGTGTGTGTGTGTAGGAGCACGGCGGGGTTGACCATTTTCTCCTCTTCTGTAACTTCATTAAAGAAATATAAAATGGCAGGCCATTAGGGCAAACGCATTCACCAGCCTCTTATTGAGAGATGCTTTTAGAACAATCTAATTCACCACAAATTGTATGGCACTCCAACAGTCGCTCTCTCTCTCTCTCTCAGACACACACACACACACACACACTCTTCTCTAATCTTCCCAATATGACTGTAGCTGTGTGAGCTCAGTGAGGGCTGCAGGAGGAGGAGATGGGTGGCACCGTGTTTCCACAGTGATAAAGTGGCACCTCAAACATGGCCGTCTGTTCACCCTGCCCTCTTATTATACAGAAGGGAAGAGAATGAGGAAGAAGGCAAGGGACCAACAGAGATTGCGAAACAGACAAATTTGAACTTCACGCTCATTCTTCCTTCCCCGCAGCCTCCATGCTCTCTCGTGTCGTTGTGCTTTTCCATCCCTCCCCTCCCCTCCTCTGCTGCCTGAGTTATTAGAGATGAGAGGAAGTCATTCTCCGTGTGTGGTTATTAGTATTGATCTGAACGCCGTTCAACAGACGTTTCCTGCTGATTTCCTCTCGTTCGCCCTGCCTCCCTTTCTTACTTCATATCCTTTAATAGTACCCCCACCCCCACCCATCCATCTTAGCTCTCCAGCTGCTACACAGTGAAGTTTTAACATAGTGCTTTGTCTGCTGCATCTGACTGATTTACTGGACATTGTGCCCTTAATACTGCTACACATACACACACACACGTACAACTAACTGACCACAGAAACAATAAATTAGTGTTTTATTGACCAGTAAAGACTGCACACATACACACACACATCCACTTCATTTCTGCTGTTTGCTCACCATGCAGTCACACACACTCACGCACACACACACACACACACACACACACACACACACACACACACACACACACACACATCTATTATTGAAACGATCACAATTTACTACAGGGTCCTCTGACTCTCTCACATGGAGGCTTCTAATACTCTGCCTGGTTTGTTGCTGCTGACTCTGTTGTTTGCAGACTTACAATAAATACAATGACATTTCACTGATTGGCATGTAAAAGGCAAAAATAGATAATGTAACAATGTCAGTTTTAGTCAGACTTTTTCACTCTGCATTGTCTGATGAATTAATGGTCACATCCATTTTTGCTGTTTTTACTGCTTTTGTTGTCTATATTCTGTTTTCATACTTTTCGTTACACATTTCAATCGTTCTTCATATCCTGTTTTATACATATTGTGGGTTTTTTGCAAATTATTTGGATTTTATAGGAGTACATTTATGTCACTTTTATATACACGTGTTTACCTTATCCTGCTATGTTTTTGGCTGTTAGATATTTTATTGCGATTTTCATTCTGTTTCTGTATTTATTTCTATTTAACATTCTGTTGCTTTATTACTTAGAAATTATTGCTTCAAAATAGGAATATTAACTTGGCATTAGTAAAACTTAAGACAATCACTTGACCAGCAATATTATCTCATAGTCGGCATGATTACAATGGACAGCCACTTTTATTGGGGAGAATCGGACAAGTTCAGGAACAAATCTGTTTGTGTGTTCAGCTGCACTTGAAGTTGATGGAACCGTCTGAGAACGTAGGCTGTTGGCAGTCTGAGGCATTGGATACTCTGATTGGTTGAGTGTTGAGCTGTATGACCATTCTGATCAGCGGTGTGCTAGTGAGACAGCGCGGTGTGTCAGAGGGGTGGAATACTATGTGCGCCACTGAACTCTATGGTTTTCGCCTTTACACCACCCCAGTCTCTGCCGATCCACTAAAGGTCAGTGTTTATGAAGGTGCAGTACCAGCAGGGGGAGTCTCCAACCATGACTGCACAGCATTTTAAGTGAGCCCATGGTCTTTTCCTGAACATAACCTATTTTTTTGGTTGTTGTACATTATATCGAAAATGTAACCTGATGTAGCATGTATGTTATTGTTAACTTGACAATGGAAGAGACCATGTTTTTTTTCACAGGTAGACAGGGCCAAACGCAACAGTGTGGTTGGGGGTGATATCATGTTGATGACTCTCTCTTTTGACTGCTTTATGCCATATATACACTTATTTACTACTTTATGTAGTGGAGCCTCCCAACAAAAAACATTTCAAATGAGTAACATCTTGAATAGAGTTAGAACTATATGAGATTTTCACTGTACACTGTACTGAACCAATTATCATAATTATGATTATTATCAATAACCTTTTTTAGAATGGAAACAGAAGGATTTCTTGGTTGAACAAATGCTTTATTATAAAAATGATACATGATATAAATGTGAATTATTTACAATATTCACAGTATTTACAATACTCATAAGGTAGAATCAATGACCTTGCATATAAGCAAATGTACATGGTGTGATAATCGTCAACTTTTACACACAGTATATCGTGAAAAAGGTGTATTGCCACAACCCTGGCCTTGAATCTTGAAATTTGCAACTTCAGACTCCAAACCACTTGAACGTGCACGTACACAAAAAGACATGTACACATTCCAGTCTAAAGAGCACAGTGTGTGTGACTAAAAATGAAGGTGCACTGGTGCAAAGCTTGTGATCAGTGTCTCTGTATTATTAATGATGCATTTAAATAACACAGGTTGAGGCATGTGTATTATTCATAGTATTCATGCCTGTTCTCACCTCACACAGTGTGTCCCGTCAACATCATCTTCACTAGACGCTGACACACATGTGAGCCACGTCCAAATCACCCACAGATTGTGAATAGATTAACAAACAGATTAGATGATAGCGTTGGTGTGGCACGTTTGTGTGGCCGCTGCATTATCGGCTTACCTCCTTTTTCGCCGCTGGTAAACAGCTGACTCTGGCCCCCCTGACGGTTGACTGTGGATAGGAGTCACTGAACACTATCAATTTCAATCCCTCTTCACCACTGCTGTATTGTGACTCTAGCCTCAACCTTTCAGCTATAACCTTAATCCTGCCACCAATCCGTTAGATCATTAGCTTTAGCATATTTAGTGCTATTGGCTTGCCCTTCATCTGTGACCATGTCTATTAGTCTTGGCCAATAGAGCAGCCAGCGGTAATGAAGACACACTACATAGTTCTTAATGGCTTGTGGAAGGGATGTAAACAAGGTCAAAAGTAAAACCAAAACGGATGATCACAAACAGAAGAAGATGACGGGAAACCATCATCATGGCCAGACAATAATGACTCTGTACAAAGCAACAGTAACAAACAAAGCTATTTGTAAAAGGAAAAGAGGAGCGTGAGGCTGATCCGGGGGGAAATCATTCTGCCAGTTATGTTATCTACAGTTCAACTCCGCCTGTCCTCTGCTGCTGAGAGGCAAAGGAGCACAGTTGAGTGTCTCTCCTAAGCTTTGTGCTGCTCAGTGACCACGAGGACACAGTTTGTTTTTTTTTTAAAAAGTACAACTTATAAATAGACAGCTTCTGAGGGACAGAAGCAAGGACAGTCACTCGAACAAAACACACTGACACAGTCACACACGCAGACAGGGACTGACACAGAAGAGTGCCAAACAACGGGCTGTGTTGTGCAATGACAGTGAAATCAGGGGACTAGTCCAATGAAATAAAGCAACCCAATCGCCAGAATAAATTTGAGCAAAGTATGTTTCTGTATAACCACAGATAAGTTGAAACGTTGTGCTTTTGTGTTCCTTTAGGTTCAATATGTCTATATCTCTCTTGTCACAGCACTGTCTTAATGCTCTGATTTAAGTTTAGCCACAAAGCCCATTTTGTCAGGGTTAGGAAAACATCATAGTTTGGCCTAAAATAACCGTTTGGTCGCTACAAACACAGCTGGAAATTGTCCTGAGGTCTCCTTAAAGACATTGAGTACTTTCATACTTACAAATGCAAGAAGGTACACTCGCACTGCAGTCACCAGTTTGGCAGCCTTCTAACCTGTAACTCCCAAACTGTCCTCTCCACCTTCAGATATGAAAGTCTGGTAAGAAACACGCTGTTTCTAAGGTTTGTAGATACATTAGCTGCTTTAACTGTATCCTGCTGACTGTGCTAAATAATGGCCTTGCAACACACAGGTGTGTTTTGAAGTTTTGTTTCAGGTCATTCGTCGGCAGACGTCATGAAGACTACATGAAAATAATAGACATTAAAGGTTCGAAACATATATCTCTCAATTATTTTAAGGTGTCTAAGCATGAAGTTGTGAACAAATTGCGTGCGTCCATGTATCTCTGACTCAATCAGATAAGGCAAGCGGCATTGTGCTAATACAAGGATTGCCACACCACAGGGGAAGACGCCATGTTGGAACCGTTAGGCCTTTATGTAAACAGAGTACTCACACCATAAACTGGATAGAAATATCCATATCATGATGAGACAGTTAAGCACAGGTGAAGATCTGGATGGATGTGATGTGGAGCAAGACTTCTGATGAGGTCAGTGGAAGAACCTATGAACAGCTGGTAAGTGAGCGTGAAGAAAGTCATCAGGATTCAACTTTGGCTAAGCTCCATTAGTGAGGTAAAGGTGTGCAAAAATACAGAATGACCAGAGATTTAAGCGAATTTCAAATGTGGAGCCGAGGCTCCTGAATAGATGTAACTGCCCCGTCATTCTGTGCCAGCTTGGTCTCTTAGGACAATCTGGTCAAAGCACATCTTCTGCTCAACAACAGAATCATTCGAAAATACATGTTCATTTTTTGATTCCATTCACTCTATTGTACAGCACTCAACACTCGAATCATGACAACATATTCATATGTATTACTGCACAGCATTCACTAGATATGATCATCTAGGATAAAATATCGCTTCAGAAACAACTACAGAGACACACACACACTCATACACGCTTCGTTCACGTGGCCCATCAGTGTGAATATCAATATACAGACACACAAGCACCCAATTATCAAGATCTAAGTGGCTGCTATATTTAGAAAATGCAGCGCGACACAGAATCAGAAGATTTCTGCTACATTTTTTTTTTTTCGCAGTCTGTGGAAATGGAATCGTCATGCTCTGCAGCGGCAGCGCCGCTCTGGATTGATGACAAACCTGTATAAGAGCCTCTTGTGTTCGTGGCTGCCTACCAGAGCAAAGTGCTGAGTTACATATCTGTCTCTCATTTGTATGTGTTCTCTCTCTCTGTCTCTCTCCCTCCTGCTTCCATCTCACTGTGAATGTGAATGATATTCAGTTGCACGTTAATCTGCCCTGGATATTAATTACAGTCTCCATTAACATTTAATAAATACTTCCCAGGTGGGCTTGCTGCTGAGTGAACTGAGAGCCTTATCAAATATTAGGCCTTTAATTGGCCTTTCACTCCAATGAATGGCTTTTTAATTAGCGTGCAGTTATCATCCCTCCACCAACCACAGGGCCAGGCTGATCAGCGCACACAGATGTGCCAGTTTTGCTGAGTGAGGGCATCTTAATGACCTGAGGTAGGCCACTCGTTTGCATAATACTCGGTTCCCGTGGCCAAGGGAGGGATAGTGCAATCTGTGGGTAGCAGGCCACAGCCAGCCACTAAGTGATTGTCTGGTTATAGCAGGGAGATCTATTGGGATACAGAAGTAAGACAAAGTGTACGAGCAGATGTGGGTGCAGAGAGAACACACACAAGGAAACTCCTACACACTCGGACCAATACACTTAGACATTTTTTTAATTCATGTAAATGCCCAGTTACTCATTCATTTAGTAACTGGGCATGAAAACAGACAAACACCCATAATAACTACAGCCCAGTCCACCTGACCTGCGTGTTTCTGTATCGTGCAAGAAAACCTAAAGGTCCACTGTGTGGGATTGTGACAAAGTCGGTGAGATCTCCTCCTTACTCACCGCTTGTCCCTGTTTACTTTATCTTACATGTTGGACCATGGTATTTTCTACCTGCATCTATGTGTTTGCATTATGTTTCAGTTCACATCAAAGCACTTGAGTAAGTGAAAGCAAACATACAGTGGTAAGCCAGTCTCATATCTTACCTTTATTATGTTCTAGGTTTGAATACTGCTTGATTGTTTGTTCCTATGTCACCATCCAGGACTCTTTAGGATGGTCCAACCCAGCATTTCCTGGTTTGTATGTTTTTTATGTGGCGTCATGCTGACATCTCTGGAGTAAGCGATGTGGAGGCTTCTCTTTTCATTTGGGATGATTCATGATGGTTGATTGATGCATGACAAAGTGACATGTTGTGATTTCTTACCTTTTGTACAGCCAATTATTAATGTAATGAGCTTGAAAGTTTGTTAAACAATGTTATGTATTTTTCCTGGCATTACAGGTACTGTAGTGGCTATCTTTAGTCTTCATTACTGATTATCTTAACTCCCCTATTACTTTAACCATATACTATGGACGACATACACATTGAGTCGACAGTAAAACAACCTTATTGCCATTCAAACCAGACTGCTCCACAAGGATTTAGGTGGAGAAATTAAATTTAATGTTCATAATTTTGTTTTCATTGCCTGAAACTAAGAATCATTGTGTTTTTGTTACCTTAGAATAAATCGTTTATGCCTTCAGAGGAAGCGGGTTCTCTTCCATAGAGTCGCCATGCTCTAGAGGGCCTTTAAGGGTTTTTTTAATTGCTACCTTTGGGGGGCGCGGACAACAGGTGCAAGGTCGGTTGCAATCTTTAACCTCACCAGATGCCATTAATCCTCCACACTGGGCCTTTAAGTAAACATATGTAGAACAAGAAAACCCAGATGGGCTCAGGTATTCTAAGACACATTCCTGATAAAAGAGACGTGTTCAAGAGTTTTCTTACCAGTGAAGAGGAGCCAGCAACATAAGGTGAGATGAGGTTGAACTGTAGCGAGATGAATCACCCCAATAAAGCAGCTTTATTGTTTATTTTAGAGGCTTTTCAGCAATTCCGAAAAGCAAATATCTGTGACAGGCAGTTATGAAATGCTCAAATTTTCAGACATCGACTTTTGTAACAAAATACAAGCAATCAGCGACTTGGTCTCAAAATATCTGCATCAGCATGAGCCGTCAAAGATCAATATTGCTCAAACTATAAAATGAGGAAATTCACAATAAATATGGAGACGATGATGAATAAAATACTCATGCATATTTGATTAGAAATAACTGTTTTTTCCCCCAACTTCAATCTGTTTTTTCAGGGCTTTCAAGCAAAGAGTTTTTTCAATCGAATCAGTGGCTTCCTCCCACTGGGGACTGATGCAACACTCAACTGTGAATCACTGCCATATCCGGACTTCCACCAATTATCATACACACACACACACACACACACACACACACACCCATAAACCCGGCCAGAAATACACATATTCGCACCAGTATGCAGAGAAAACGCAGCAGGAGAGAGTGACGGTTGTCACAAACACTTAAAATCAGAGAGACGTAGACGCCACCACGAAGCTTTGGATGTTCGCGCGAATACTTTCACGCTCACAGCACACGCACACACACATACACTCACATAAATCACTCAAAGTCATGAGTCTCCCTTGTCTCCCGTTGCTTTAATTAGCTCATATAGAGACAGGCATGTTGAAAGGCATGAGGAAGAAACACACCCAGCATGCATGAGCTGGACTTCTTTCACCCAGTCAGAAAAGTCGATGTTTTCCAGCACTAATGGGATTATTAGGATGTTGTAACTGCAGCAGAAATGATTGTCTGAAGGTAATGCTGGTAGTCAGGGGGGCTTACAGGAAAGAATGAAAGACCATTTGCTTCAGTCGTATAATTTTTACGGTGGCTAAAGACTAAAAGCATTGGGTTTGGTTTTGTCACAAACAGCACTGTTTTCCTGTATTGATTAGGGGAATGAAGTTCACAGGATTCTGTTGGTTGATGATGAACACTGAGGATAATTTAAGCCTTGAAACTCTTAATCATTATATGATGGAAATATAGCTGAAAGCACTGCAAGCAGTGGGTTCAATAAAATTCTGTTATTTGCAATTTCTGTATTTCTCTTTACACCTGCCTAATGTTTACGATGACTCAACATAAAATCTAATAAAGGAATACTTTTCGGAACTTTATCAATGACGATGAAAAACTTATTTCCAATGTAAGTGAGTATGTGTATGTAGGTGAGTGCTTTATGCGTGCAGAGTGCGTGCATACATGGAGTGATGGAATCTAAAAAGTACATTTACTCAGTTACAATTTTGTGGTACTTATACTTTCACTCCAGGTAAATATTGTGCTGCGTTCTCCACTATGTTTATTTGATAACTTAACTTTGTAGTTACTTTACAGATTTCATGCTGCATAAGAGCCAAACCCGAGCTTTGTCATGTTCCCATATTATTAAGCTTCGAACACAGATGGTACAAGTGTCGAATGAACAACAAATGTTCTTGATTTGATTAGGGGGTTTGCACGCAGACCAGCCATTTACATGTACAATTTCCTTGAAAAAACTGAGCATCAAACCTGTAAAGAAAACCAGGAAAGGAGTAAAAACAAAGACATACCCGCTGACTGAACTTTTCTTTACTGAAATATCTAATCAGGTATAGAACATTCAGCAGTAAGAAGACATTCTAGTCAGTTTTTCCCCTCAGTTTAAACAAGTCTGGTGTTGTCTTCATTGTTCATGTTGCTGTAAATCCACAGGGACCCTAAATGCATTAGCAGATGTTAGCTGATGTTCAGTCAGTGTCACGGAAGGTAACGGATCAATAGGTTAGGTGTGATGTCGTCCAAAAACATTACAGATTCACTCCGCTTCTTACACACAGAGGTCACCGAGTTTAGAACAGTCCAGACTGAATCCCCAAAGCTCCGAGAGTGCGGGTCCATTTTTCCCCCTCGGGGAGCTCTGGAAAACTGGCTCGCCTTTTCTTTACCAGAGGGACCTTGTGTCCCTCAACCCAATGACAGAGATGTTTTGGGTTGAGGGAGGTCTGGGCTTAATGGTGGAAATTACACAAAAGGTATGTTTAAATGAAGAGCTGAATGAGGGAACCAGCTGAAAGCATTCCAGATGATGCTTTAGAATGATAAGAGCTCCCTCTAGAGGATTGGATACACACATCCTGTTACTCTCTCTCCTCTCCGGTTCACTCTGTCTTCGATGTGATGATGCAGATTTCCCCTGGTCCAGGGATTTGGCTGGATGAATCCTGTACACAGGGCCTCGGGGGTCTGAGGATAGAGGGTGTCGTGTGCTGTACAGATTGTAAGGTCCCCTTGAGGCCCATTTGTGATTTTTGGGCCAAATAAATAAAACTGACTCTACTTGACAGAACACCAACGTCACTGAATTACAGCAGGTATGACATGACACGCGCACACACACACACACACACACACACACACACACACACACACACACACACACACACACACACACACACACACACACACACACACACCCTTTCTCCTGCAGCCCCTTCATGGCTGTAATGCACAGTCTGAGAATTTGTCTGCTCTGTCAGTCAGACTCACTGTCTTTTCCACTCATTAGACTTAAAGGAAGGAAAAAGCTTTTGTGTTTGCTGTTCTTGAGTATCCTCTCTAATGTAAGGGGGGGTCTGAGGAGCACACACATGCACACACACGCAGGGATGCACGCACACTTAAATTATTTACACTTCTATCAACGTTAATGGAGCCGTCAATTACATTATGTGCTCAAAATGTAAGTCGTCTGCCATAATGAACAACAGCTTCATGCATAGTTGATCTGAGAGAATGTATATGACATCCTCAGTGATAATGGATGGTCATGTCTTGTGTTACACCGTATTACACCCGTCTTTCCTCTAATCGCAAGGTTAATATAATCTCAGACGGCATTATTCCAGCGCTCTGGGATGAGCCTCACCGAAATCTTTTTCTACTCTGTACTTTTCTGCACTTTCTTCCCTCATAATACTAAATCTGGCCCCTTTTCGCAGGGAAACCGAAGCTCTCCATCTACTGTATGTGTCCACTCTACCGTGAGTAGCTGCTTTCCCCTGCCCTCTCTCTGACCGTCTCAAAGGTGTCCGTGTCTTTCTTCGGCGGCGTCTCCCTCTGTTCTGTTGCCCTGCTCCTTTCCTTTCTCACTCTGGTCTTTCATATATAATGCATGTTAAGCAAACAGACATGTCACAGTCACTCAGATGCATGGCTGTCCCCTAGCTGCAGCTCCATCCACCCTGAGATGAGGAGGGTCACGTCTCAAAGGCCCCACTGTGTGCCGGGCTGCAGTCAGCGACAGCAAATACAAACTGTTCATTCTTCAGGAGATAAAATCAGTGTTGCTCCTATTGCTGAGTCTATCTATACAAAAATTAGACATTTTATGCTCGTTTTCAGGTACATAATTCTATTTTGGGTTACTACTAGAACAGGTGTACATGCTTTGCTGCTCAAAAGTGAGTCACACTGCCCAACACTGTCCTCCCTTCTGTTTTAGCTCCCGTCTCTTTAAGGCCCCCCTTCCAAATACCCAGCCTCCTCTGATTGGTCCATTCGCACACACCTGAGCCAGCACTGCTCACCCTGTCTCCGGTCAGCTCTGTTGTGTTTTCAGCTTCCAGTAAGCTTTACTTCTAACGAGAATATAGGCATAAATTGTGCAAATGTGGGCAAGGATGAAGTACTGTGATGTCACAAAGTCATGGAATTAAAGGCGGGACAACCGATGAGGCGGATCAGGAGAAGTGTTTCCCGTGGGAAAGAGGAGCTCTGTTGGCTTGGACTTTTTAACTTTAAAGACCTTTTTCATGCTCAATAAGCTATGAAACACACTGAAGGACAGGGGGGAAAAAACAAACCAAAAAAAGCATAATAAGTCTCCTTTAAGATGAAACATAATGCCAGTTCTGTGAGTGGAGCAGAATCATTTCAACAAATGAGCTTCCTGTTTGTGAAGTGGATACCTATTCAAAGTCGACATGTCTCTTTTACCAAGCTTTTTTTTACCACAGCTTCAAAAGAAAATCGGTTCATGTGTGTTTGGTGTCTTTGTATACACATAAAAGTCTACTCATGTATGGTAAAAGAAAACACAAAGCATTGTTTGATCCATTCAAATGAACTCCTTTTTGTCCCTCATGGTTCAGAATGCTAAAAGGCTGCCAGTAAGAAAGTCTGTTACTTTACATGTAAATCTAATTTTTCTGTTCAGGCATGGAGGGGATAAGCTGCCGCGCCTGGCTCGCTCTTGAATAGTATACATGCATAAATAAATACACACACACACACACACAAACACGCACTCTCATCGTGAAAATCCCAATTTTCCAGGTGCACAGGTCTGTAGAATGGAGCCGGAGCCAATCAAAGGGAAACTGCTTTCTTCTCCATCAGCATGTCGGAGCGTCCGAGCTATTATACCATCCACCACTAGCATGCACACACAAATGGAGTTTACCACTTGACAGAGAGTGCGATGGGGCCTGAAAAGCACAAGGGTACGAGTGGGATCGTGCTTGATCAGCGGCAAAGTAAGTTCATTTTCATATTCCACACAGAGTATGCTCCACTTGTGTTGCAGTGATATAATGCAAGATGACTAAGTGCACATTTCACAGGCACATTACACAGCACTTGGAGTTGAAAGCTACCTAGAGTGTCAACATGTGTGCGTGTTTCCTTCAGTTCTCCGCATCAGTAGATCACTGCTGTTTCAGCTTGGTGCAAAGTATCTCAACATAATGCAAATGTACAGCATAATAAAGTCATTAGGAGTACATAAATGTGTGTGAATCGTGCGTTCCCCTGCTCAGCCTCACCTGGGCGGTGAGAATAAATAATAAGAACAAATGATGGTTCACACTCCTCTTTCCACCCACTGCAGGCGGAGAGAAAACTGGATTTATTCAGACAGCTAATACACACAGTGACTCAGAGTGTATACTGTGTGTGGATGAAATGGGCTCGAGAGGCTTTTCCTCTCGCACAAAGCAAATATCGGTCCAAGAATAAGATATTGATTTGTCATTTCCCAGAGCTGGGGGCTGAGTAAACAAGCTAAGCAGATGTGTGTCCGCTGGTCGCTGATAATTGTTGTCCGCTAACAGTCAGAGGCCTTTCCCTCCGCAACAACACAGTGAGCTCACATGTGCTGTGTATTCTATCATCATCATCCACATGGCCTCACATGCACCTGCAAATACACACACACACACACACACACACACACACACACACACACACACACACACACACACACACACACACACACACACACACACAGACATCTTCTACTTGGTATTCATGCAGCAAATCTTTTTTACTGCTCAAACAAAAACAATCAAATATTTATTTCTGTGTTTACAGAATTCCACTGCCACAGTAGGAACAACAACACATTTATCTGCTTCGACATGAATGTTTGAGCATCTTGTGTTGAGGAGGTGTGCCCAGGCGGAGCAGCCTTTTAGTTTGACAATATAAATGAATTACAACAAGGGGGAGTGTTGGTCTCCTTGTTCCGACATTTGAGTTCTTTTAGCGAAACAGAATAACATTAACCATGTATGAGTAATTCAACACTTTGAGAACGCTGCCGCCACTGCTCTACTTTTAATTTATGCCACAAATGTCATACATTGGTCATCCATGGTTGAGTAGTTAAACATGTCCAGATTCTTTTATGAAGCTCTACACATGAAATTTATGGATTATAGGAATGCGAAGAAGAACCCAAGACAAATGGACAAACAAACAAAAAAACCCTAATCAAATCCTTTTTTAAAGGGGACATTTTCTATATTTTTAGCTCTTCATGTTGTTCCATAATATCAATGGTGACCTTACATCCAAAAAATGTCCATTTTCCGCATAACAATGTTTTATTTTACATCGCATCATAACACTTATATCAGGTTATCATGATAATATATTGTTATTATTACACTTTTATATTTTAGTAAATGTGAAATTCTCCTAGATTTCTATAATCCATAGTATTGTAATATTACTGTATTGAGTTGGTATTTTACATATACTACACATATCATACTATTTTGAATGTTGTACTCATAATTCATTCCTATCCTTGTCGTAAAAAGTATCCAAAAGGCAAGATATTATATTTAATGCCAAAATCTCTTTTTCTACTCTGTACTTTTCTGCACTTCATAGTACTGAATCTGGCCCCTTTTCACAGGGAAACAGAAGCTCTCTAACTACAGCATGTGTCCACTCTACCGTGACTGCTTTCCCCTGTCCTCTCTCTGACCGTCTCAAAGGGGTTGAAGATATTAAGCTTAAATATTACTTTGGTAAAGGTGAAAGTCTGAAAGTATCTGATTTCAAATGTATTAACTATCAAAAGTGGAAGCACATTTAACATGTATTTACTTTTATGCGGCGGTGGAAAAAGTACTCTCTACTTTTACCTACATGCCATCACTGATACCTATAGCTATTTATTTCATTGTGCATGTAGCTTTTTCAGTCACCTCCCTGATTTCCTCTGTTCGTCTGGTCTCATATTCTCATGTCTTTTACTCATGTATTTAATTTGCGTAGTTATTAGTTAGTCTTCCTGCCGCTCAGTCTGCCTCTGAGCTGCTGTCACATGTGTGAATTTACCAACAGAGATCAATAAAGTCTCAGCTGAAAATTACTTAAAACTATGTGTAAGTACACATTTTCTTATACCTGAGATCTTCTTCATCGAGCTGCTTCTCACGATTAAGTACCTTGTGTAATCATTTCCACCAGATGGCACCAAATCCTCACAGCTACGTCAGACCACTGCAGTTAAACCCTCCGTCCGCTGGAGGGAAGCACACAGACGTAAACACCAAGACTTCAGTCCGAAGGAAAGAAGAAGCAGCGGCGGGAGGAGAGAAGTCTGATATCTGTGGTTAAAATCATGTTCAGAGGGAATGTTTTCTGTCTGTCTGCAAGAGGCTGTTGTTGTCGAATGTTGTTTTTTTGTTACTCCAGATGTTGTTACAGTTTATGGTAAGAGAGTCTTATGGCAATGCGTTGTGTTTGTCAAAGTCGTATGTGGTGTGAGGGAGAGACAGAGTGAGATGCAGTGCAGGCAGGAAACAAGGAGGTCCAGACATTAACACAGACATACTGAGGTCGTTTAGTTTCATTATATTAAAAAAAAACAAAATCTTCAAAATAACAAACTTAAACACGTGGATTTAAGTTTATCTGAGGATTGTTGTTCTCAGCTGTTTGAATACACTTAGAGTCAAACAGTGTTGACTTGATCCAGACTCATAGTTTACAGCAGTCGGTCTACTTTTCTCTAAACTAGTGGTATAATCCAAAGTTTTTCATTTAATTTCCATCCTTGTTTTTTCATGATCAAAATTTGCTTTGGCAACACACAATGTCATGCCAGTAAAGCCTCGTGAATTGAATTGAACTGACAACAAGGTGTTTTGAGGAGAGGGCTGTGGTCACCTGCACTCCCTGCTCAGTCAGGATGACTGGGTGCTGCCACCCGAAAGCATCGGCTTCCTGTTGGAGATGGACTGAGGCCTTCACTGTGTGGTACCTGCTGAGACTCAAACGCTTTTGAAGGTTTTCTTTTATCTGGAAAATAAGGGTAAAGAGATTGTCCTTACATTCATTAATGGAAAAACACTCTCGAAGACTTTATGACTTTATGGAATTTTCCCACAGCAACATATTGTACTTTGTCTCTTGTTCAGAGACAGTAGTGTACCTAATCGTTTTACTGCCTCTCTATGATAGTGCAGCTTTTATTAGGATAATATAGATAGCCTCAAATAAGTGTCTGACTTTTTTATTGATTGTGCCTGTGGTGGTGATTTTTATAATCCTGTCATTCGAAGAAGAATTGGGAAAACAGCAGACCATGCCTTGAATATAATGTGAATATAACTTAAAATCTGTCACCTAGTCAGGAGTCATCAGTTTCCTCTGCAGTTCAGAGGAAAATATTGTTCTTTTTACTGCACAACATTTATTTGAAAGTTGTGGTTACTAATTACTTTTCAGTTTAAGAGTTTATCCGCAAAACATCTAACAATATATGATTGTGTTACTATTAAGCAAACCAATTTTTATTAAGTATCTTTTTAATGTCTTTTATATCTTATCTGAAACTTTTTTAGTATTTTCAAGTCTTGTGCTTATTGTATGTCTGGATGTCTGTCTACCTGCTACTGTGACAAATGAATTTCCCCATTGTGTGATGAACAAAAGTCTAAATTCTAAAAAAAAATAATGTAATGTCACTTGAACTTAAGCAGAAGATCTAAATACCTGTATAATGTGTGATTAAATGTGCCACAGTAGGTAATACATTTGAAATGATCTGGCATTTTGTGTGTAAATTGCAGCTTCACATATGAGGTGGCCCCCATAGTTGCCAAGTCCATGCTAACCGTGTTTACATCTTCAGAGGTTAGACTGCGTCTCTGAGGGATCGATAACAAACTGAGTCAGAGGTGTTTATTGAGGATCAGACAGTAGTTTATTTGTTGTCTCTAAAAGATGCATTCATGTGTTTTTCTCTAGAGCCATTACTCTGTGAAGAAGGTTGGCTGCCTACCTGGGCACTGGGACCGACAATGTCATTATGATGAAAGTGGATGATGGGTAATGTTCATTGTAAGAGCTGAAACAACTGATAAGATCATTAGTTTTCCTAATCAGTTCATTATTCAAGTCATTTATCAAGCACAAAGTCTACAAAGAGTTTTAATTTGGTCATCATCTACTCACCCTCATGCTGATGGAAAGTGGGGTGAAGTTTTGTAGTCTACAAATGTGGTGGAAATTTCTGTCAATAAAAGAGTAAAGTCAGATCTGTCTTTTCTCTTTTATTGACAGAAAATTCCACCACAATTTGGCGATGAGGATGGGATGATTTCTGTGATTAAAGCTTTTGCAACTGCTGCCGCATCCTGTTTGGATGTTGGGAAAGCTTCCACCCACTTAGAAAACATGTCGACCACCACGAGACAGTATTTCTTTCCCTCACTAGGTGTTAGTTCAATGAAATCCATTTGTAAATGATCGAATGGTCTTTCAGGGGGTGGATGGGCGTCCTGTTGCGTCCGAAGACCTCCCCCTGCATTGTTTGTGGCACAGATCACACACCTTTTGCAAAAAGTTTGGGAGAAGGCTGAGAAGCCCTTTGTGAACCAATATCTTTGTATCTCACTCATCATTCCCCCTTCTGACACATGATCTCGTCCATGTGTCAACTTAGCATAGTGAGGAAAAAGATATTTGGGCAAGCACGGTTTGTTGTTAGGACCATACCAAACATTCTCTTTGACAGCGCAACCAGCTTGCCTCCAGTTGGCCTTCTCCTGTGGAGTGGCTTTCGCTTGTAGTTCCTGCAGATCTGCGAAAGGTGTCAGTGGTGAGGCAGGGATAACAACACATTGTTTTGTTAGTCGCTGCTTAGCTGCTGTCTTCGCAGCGGCGTCTGCTCTGGCGTTTCCCTGTGAAATGAAGTCGGGTTTGTTAGTGTGAGCTTCACACTTACAGACAGCGATTTGTTTTGGTAGCAGCAGAGCATCGAGGAGGGAGGCAACCGATGTGTGATGTGCAATTGGCTTTCCTGAAGCTGTCAGGAATTTTCTGTTTGCCCAAATTTGGCCAAATGAATGACAAACTCCCCAGGCATAACGACTGTCTGGGTGAAAGGTCGTGAGCAGTCGGGCAGGCCCAGAGTCGGGGGAGACTGCAGGGCCAGTTTGAGGTCAGTGAATGCTTTGTCAGCGTCAGTCGTCCGCTCAACTTTGTCGTTCGCATTGAGGCCTTTCCCATGGGCGATTGCTGCCAATGGTGCCTCTATTTCTGCGTAGTTCAGGATCCATTGTCAGCAATATGATGTCATACCCAAAAAACTCAGTACTTGCTTTTTGGTGAGAGGCCTCGGAATAGACTGGATTGCAGCTATTCTGGAGGGAGAGAGAGTCTTCCCTTCCCTTGTGATCACATGGTGACCTAGGAAAACAACTTTTTCACAGACAAACTGCAGCTTTGACAGGCTTGCTTTGTGTCCGTTATCAGCCAGATGGGAGAGCAAGGCCACTGTGTCTGCTACACAGGCTTCTCTGGTGGGAGAACAAATCAACAGATCATCCACATAAGTCAACAGTGCACTATTGCTGGGCAGCCTTAAAGAATCCACATTGTCGTGCAGTGCTGCGTTAAAAATTGTTGGTGACTTGGAACTCTGGCACCTCAGTGACGTCATCAACAAAAAATCTTTCATGACAAGCATCAAAAGAATCAAAACAACCCTTATTAGACCTGACAAATTTTGACAAATCCCATTTTGTGTCAGGTATGAGCACGACAGATCGTACTGCAGTTACTACAGCTGAAAACCTTTTTCTGTTCCCAAACTGCGGTGATACTGTGATGGAAAAATTCCATTTTGTTGTTCCAATACAACCACACGAGCCTCAGTTTATCTTGTCCCTGTCTCTCCCTGCACCACTTTTTTTCAAAGCTCGTATCAGGACCGAGGGAGATGTGTGCTGTGCACTGAAGGTCTTGTGCTCTCACCATGTCTGCGTGTGTGTTGCGTGTGTGCGCTGTTTATGCTCTGGCTGTCTGCAGGAGGGTGTGATTTACAGAATCAAGAGCTGTGAGGGGGAGCTGCCAGTGATATGAGTAAAAAAGATCTTCTTTACCATACTTCACGAATGTGGCTGCTTCCCTAACCACCACTAACCCCTCCGGAGTCGATCTTAAACCGATACCCAAAGCACACATCAGATCTCTCCCCATGAGATTCACGGGACAGTGTTTAGAAAGCAGGAAAGAGTGTTTAAAACGGCCCTGTAGCTCATCTTCGCATGCAAGTGGAGTGGTGTAACTTTCTGTTGTTTATTTTCAAGATATGTGATAGCTTGCAGTGTAAGGGCATACATCTCTTGTGGTGTGTGTGTGTCAGTGTTGGTGCTCTCACGTGAAAGATGCGTAGGTTGCTTCTCCTCCCCAGCCTGTGCGTCAAAACCAGATTCGTCCGTCACTGTACTCGGCTCCTCAGCTAGTCGGTCGTCCGTTGCGTCGTTCTCTGGGCAGTTGTCTTGCCAATGTCCCATATTTCCACATCTATGACAGGTGTCAGGGCGTTTTTTGAATCTGCCCCGGCGTCCCTTTCCTCGTCCGCGTTCGCGACCCCTCGCTTGGTGCTCGTAGAATGCCAACTGAGCCAATTGGAGTCTTTCTGTCAAGCCTGTCGCCTTTCGGTTCTTTTCGTCATTGAGGAAATTTTCTGCGTGGTTGGCCCGTTCCTCAACGGTTTCGAGATTTGCATTGTCCCAGCTCACACATTGTTCTCTCACCATTCTGCTGATCTCTGGCTTCATGCCATTCATGAAGCATGGTGTGGACTGCAGTGAGTCTGACCAGATAGTCCGCTAAGAGTTCATTGTCACGTTGTTTGCAGGCAGAAATCTTCCCCATGTCTAATTTCAGAGGGAAGGTCTGTCTGATTCTGTAACATAGTCCTCCAATGACGTCTCTGTATGCCAAATTGTCGTCGCTGGCCCAGTCAGAGTTCTCTACCCTAATGTCCTCCACGAGGTAGTCGCCCGCAACTCGGGCCCACATTGTACCCATCTGAACCATCAGCAGGCGTTGCAGTTCAACAGTGGTGGGCTTGAACTGTCGGCAAAAGGTTATGAGTTGAACCGCAAACTCCGCTCCCCCATTGCGGACGTCTGGAAGCGATGCAGCAGCGTCCTTCATGTCACTGTATGTCCAAGGCCTATAAACCAGCTGCACTCGACCCTCACTCCCCGCCACCTCCACCATGGGAGCCTGGAAGTTGTACACAGAGTTGCTCCGTGTGTGGTGAGGGCTGTGGCTGACGGTGGCATATGGTGGTGGTGTGTTTAGGCTCTCAACCACCAGCGATCGCCTCGCTCTGCCCCGCCCTGGGTGGAATTCTCGCCGTACGACGGGTGGTGGGTGTCGTAGGAAGGCGGGCGGCGCGGAGGACATCCCAGCTGCTGGTTCCCAGTTCACGTCCGGTGGCCCTGGAGTCCTCTCGTGGCGTGCAGACGGTGCAGGTGGTGCAGATGGTGCAGACGACTTAGCTGGAGCCGAGTCCAGATCGGGATCTAGTTTGAGACACTGAGACTGAGAGGTTAGAGGAGCTGGCCCTGCCTGCCTGTTCTTATCCCTGTGAAAAGCTTCCTCCTGGCAATTTGTGAAAGCTTCCCAATCTGGTTCAAATGTCTGTTTGTTCTTTCCCCTCTTCCCTTTTTTCTCCTTGCTTTCCCTTTCCATTTGTTTTAGTTTGTTTTTTAAGGTGGCAGGTTGTTTGGTGCTAAAACTGCCAGCACTTGGAAACCCACACTCTCGGACCCACACATCAAGTTGATCCACACTCTTCTTACCGTAATTGGCATTCATATACTGAATGTGAGGGGAGGTCAGCTTGAGTGGATAATCGTTGTCCCCCTGAATTTTGCTGTTTCCTGAACCCATTTTGGTTTTTATTACCCCTGAATTGATTATAAAAAATTTCTAAAGGAAACAAGGCGTTGTTATAATTATTTTTCTTTCACTCGAGTGGATATGAGACCAAGGAGCAGTAAAATCAACAAAAGAAATGGATAAAAGGCAATGCAATGACCTAGACAACTGTTTTCTAATAAAAACCCAATCCGCAGAATTTGTAACTTCGGGAAAAAACCCAATAGAGACAAACAATTGACACATGCAACTGAAAACTCAACAACTAACACAGAAACAAACGGAGACCGACAATGTACACATGTGAATGAAACCTCAACAACTACACAGAAACAAACTGGGGATAGACAATTGACACATGCACACTCCCTTTCCATCCGGCACCCTTTTTTTTTTCTTCTAATTTCTAAAGTCCCTCAGAGGAGGGAAAGAAAGGAAAAAGATGCATAGGAAAGAAATGAAATGTTAGTTCTGTCTGTGTCTGAGCAGACCCGGGTACCCTTTGAACCATCTGCACTGAGTTTAAGGCGCTCTCTCACAGAAGTGATCCCATCCTCGTCACCAAATTGTGGTGGAAATTTCTGTCAATAAACTTACCGAAAACACAGATCTGACTTTACTCTTTTATTGACAGAAATTTCCACCCCACAAATTTCTGGAGCTTCACAGCAAAACAGTGTTGCAGTGAGATTCTTTTTCTGTTTATTATGAATCTCTGGGTTCTATATGTTCAAAAACATAACTTCCTCCTTATCTTCATCTGTGTTCATATGCTTAAGAGGCCATATGATTCCAGAGGACCTGGATAAAAAGATCATGCTGGCAAAATCTCAGTTAAACTCACGGACGTTTGGTGAGCCCTCTGATATTTCACACATGATTTTGTACTATTAAGGTCAATTCAAATTCCAACCCTTAAATGAACGTGTTGACACCAAATGTCCACGTGCCCAACTAATATTATAATAGGGAAATAATCAATCCTTTATTTGTCTATTTATTGGGATAAAGTTATGTACATAGTCTAAGAAAATAGGTACTTACAAATTATGGTTACAGCAATGTGTAATCCTAAAATATCACGCTATGCAGTAATGAAATGTGAAAATAACTGAGTTTTATTGAACTGATTGAACTGCCACAGAGGCCTTCACTGTGTGGTACCTGCTGAGACTGAAACCTTTTTGAAGGTGTTCTTTTTCCTGGAAAATAAGGGTAAAGAGATCATCCCTACATTTCTTGGAAAACACTCTCGAAGACTTTACAACTTTATGGAATTTACCCACAGCAACATATTGTACTTTGCCTCTTGTTCAGAGACAGTAATGTATCTAATCGTTTTACTGCCTCTCTATGATAGTGTAGCTTTTATTAGGATAATATAAATAACCTCAAAGAAGTGTCTGCGCAGAGCATGCCTTGAATATAATCTGAATATAATATCAAATCTGTCACCTAGTCAGGAGTCATCGGTTTCCTCTGCAGTTCAGAGGAAAATATTGCTCTTTTTACTGCACAACATTTATTTGAAAGTTGTCGTTACTAATTACTTTTCAGTTTAAGAGTTTACTCGCAAAACATCTAACAATATATGATGCATTGTTTTACTATTAAACATACCAATTTTTATTAAGTATCTTTAATTGTCTCGTGAATTATCGATAACACTCTGAAATGAGTGTCTCTGCACACAACTAATACAAATACTATACCGTACATTTTTTTTGTTAATGTTGTTTTGTGCTTTTACTTTTAATGGAGTACTTTAGTACTGGCACTTTATTTAAATTTATAAAATGCACGTTTACCTCCTGTATATAATGCACATAGCATGTAGTCCTTTCTGTATTTTGTCTTTTCTATCTTATCTAAATATTTTTTATTATTTTTCTCTGTCTGTATGTCTGTCTACCTGCTATTGTGACAAGTGAATAAAAGTCCGAGGTCCAAACTTAAGCAAAAGATCTGAATACTTGTGTAATGTGTAATTAAATGTGCCGCAGTAGGAAATACAACATTTAAAATGATCTGGCATTTTGTGTGTAAACTACAGCTTCACATATGAGGTGGCCCCGGTGTTTGTGCTGATGGAGACTGAGGTCCTGAGAGGGCTGCGGCAGCTGCGGACTCTCGCTGTCTGCTGTCTCCTCAAGGCTACCAGCAGGTGAAAGCTTGCCGTGTTCCTGGCGAGAAGGTGACCGAGCTGCTCGATCACGTCCTCCAGAGAGGGCCTGAAGCAGCACACGGCCTGCTGGAACTACTGAAGGACCAGGCCCTGCAGGAAACTTTCCCCATGCTTTGCTTTGTGAAGGATTTGCAAGTCAACACGCTCTCCTCAGGTAGAACAAAGTCTGCTCCGTATGCTTTTATTGTGAAAGGGTGTTAGACTTCCATGTTAAATATGAACATTTTCTCTGTTTACAAAGAAGAAACATCAAGAAAGAGACGAGCAGCCTCTGATTCACAAGTGGACATTTCATCCAAACAGATCTGCAGGAATGGTGAGTCACACTACACTCTAATAATAATAATCCTCTATAATCAATTTATACAGCGCCACCCTTGTTATCTGCCTCTGTCTCATTTCACAGGCTCTCGCTTGGTGAAGGAGAAGCAGCTGATGACCGTGGCTCGTAACTTTGGTAAGTCGTGGAGGGAGATCGGCCGACTGGTTCTGAACGTCCCCTCTGTGAAGCTGGAGCAGATAGAAGGGGACCATTCTCTCCATGTGGAGCGGGTGTTTGCCATGCTGCGTTACTGGAGGGCCTGCCAGAGGGAAAAAGCCACTGCTGCTCACCTGCACTCCCTGCTCAGTCAGGATGACTGGGTGCTGCCACCCGAAAGCATCGGCTTCCTGTTGGAGATGGACTGAGACTGTGTGGTACCTGCTGAGACTGAAACTCTTTTGAAGGTTTTCTTTTTCCTGGAAAATAAGGGTAAAGAGATTGTCCTTACATTCATTCATGGAAAAACACTCTCGAAGACTTTATGACTTTATGGAATTTTCCCACAGCAACATATTGTACTTTGTCTCTTGTTCAGAGACAGTAGTGTACCTAATCGTTTTACTGCCTCTCTATGATAGTGCAGCTTTTATTAGGATAATATAAATAACCTCAAAGAAGTGTCTGACTTTTTTATTGATTGTGTCTATGGTGGTGATTTTTATTACCCTGTCATTCGAAGAAGAATTGGGAAAACAGCAGAGCATGCCTTGAATGTTATGCCTTGAATATTATGTGAATATAACATAAAATCTGTCACCTCAGGAGTCATCAGTTTCCTCTGCAGTTCAGAGGAAAATATTGCTCTTTTTACTGCACAACATTTATTTGAAAGTTGTGGTTACTAATTACTTTTCAGTTTGAGAGTTTATCTGCAAAACATCTAACAATATATGATGCATTGTTTTAGTATGAAGCGAACCAATTTTTATTAAGTATCTTTAATTTTCTCGTAACACTCTCAAATGAGTGTCTCTGCACACAACTAATATAAATACTACACCACACATTTTTTTGATAATATTGTTTTGTGCTTTTACTTGTAATGGAGTACTTTAGTACTGACACTTTATTTAAATGTATATAGTGCATATTTTTGCCTTTATATAATGCACATAGCGTATAGTCCTTTCTACATTTTATCTCATCTATCTTATCTGAATGTTTTTTAGTAATTTTTAGTATTTCTAAGTCTTCTACTTATTGTATGTCTGTACGTATGTCTGTCTACCTGCTACTGTGACAAGTGAATTTCCCCAATATGTGATGAATAAAAGTCTTTTTAAAAAAAAAAAAGTCTCTGAGATTGGAGTAATGTCACTTGAACTTAAGCAAAAGATCTGAATACGTGTATAATGTGTGATTAAATGTGACACAGTAGGAAATACAATATTTGAAATGATCTGGCATTTTGTGTGTAAATTGCAGCTTCACATATGAGGTGGACCCCATAGTTGCCAAGTCCGCTTATCAGAAGCGATTTTGGGCTTGTTTTTCTGTAAAGTCGCTCATAAATATTGGTGGTCGTGGGTGTTTTGGACTCCTCTTCCTATTGTATTGTATGTCATATTGTTTTGAAGTCCTGGAACTAAAACAAAAAAGGATCATGACATATAAAATCAATAATAAATCCAGTGATACAATGCAATACATTTCTGGGTTAAGGGTTATATTTACGTGTGTGTGCAAAGTATTTATTCATTCATTCATTCATTCATTTATTACACAACCACAGAAGTCGCTTGTTTGGGGCTTGTTTTCATAGACCCACTTGCTTGTTTCTCTCGCTAGATCTGGCAACACTGGTGGCCCCGGTGTTTGTGCTGATGGAGACTGAGGTCCTGAGAGGGCTGCGGCAGCTGGTCGGCTGGACGGAGGGTGACAGTCTCTTCTGCCCCGGAAGTTCTACCTCTAACATGTTCGCCATGAACCTCGCACGCTACCGACTCTTCCCAGAGGTCAGAAGCCGGGGACTGTGGGGTCTCCCACGGCTAACCGTGTTGACATCTTCAGAGGTCAGACTGCGTCACTGAGGGATCGATAACAAACTGAATCAGGTAAGGGATAATGCCCGACAAGGCGTCCATCATTAGGAATTAGAGGACGACGCGGAGGCCTTAGAACGGTTGCCTCCGCTAAATCCATTTATTCCTGATGATGGACACCTCGAAGGGCATTATCCATGGTCAAGTGACCATGGCATACCATGGCATACCATGGTCACTTGCCAAATAAAATAAATTAAGACCACTACTTTATATTTTCATGTGTTTTACAATCAAAATATGAAGTTATTCAGAAGCAGTAACTTAGTATTCATGGTAACGCCCCGGGGTTTGACTAATACCTGGAACAATCTGCACCCTACCATGAGTTTTTTATGCAATGGAAACGTTGTTCACTCCTCCAAAAAATAGGACGGACCTGAGATACGACTTGGTTACGGGAGATATTCTAGTCCGCTCAGCGATGAGCCAGAAAGCTAGCGCTATGCTAGCAAGATTCAAGGTCAATAACATTGCGTGCAGTTGACAGTCAGTATAATTTTATAGTATGTTTAACAACAAGACTAGCTAGCTAACCAGTCATGTCATTGTCCTCAAATCAATATCAAGAGTTTCACGAACAAATGACCGGCCGTGTGTAACATTAACATTACTGTGGCCGCAGCCTGAAGTAGAGAGATGAACAGCGAACGGGATGTGAGACTATTGGCTTTTGTGATACGAAGTAGCAGGAGGTTCAGAGGGGAAGTGTACTTTCTGCAGCTTGTGTGTTACAGTCGCCATTCTGTGGTGTTCAGAGTTTAAGGCGCTGAAGGACTGACGGACTACACTGGGTGTTTTTTTCATCTTGTATTTGATTTAATTCTCCCGGTGTTAACTTCTTGTGCCGTTTCTCTCTTTTCTTCGCACTTTCTCTTTCTTCAGCTGCATCCCAGTCAACAAAGTTGTCATATTCTCCAAATAGGTTAAAAGAAATGCTGAAGTCACTCATCATTGTTAGTTTGTTGCCCTGTTGCAATAAATTGTCAACAGAGGCTTTGACTGCGTTCCCGTTGCTATGGTCACTCATTTCAGAGACAGGCTGATACTCTAGCCAGCGCATTAATTTAGAACAGTGAACAGACAGTTTGACTGGAACTACTTAGTAGTAGGTGTCCATGTATCAGGGATTAGTGGACACCCTGCAGCCAATCAGAATCAAGTATTCCCCCAGACCATAGTATAAGTGATGTTTCTGCCACTCTCTGCGTCATTTAACACATCTGTGTTTAAGTAGGACAAAGGTCGGCTCCCTCCCTCTACCTGCCACTCCGTGCCTCTGCTTTGCAGCTATTTGCAGCTCTCTCCTCATCTTCCCAGCCAAATTCAAGTGGCAGAGATTCACTGACTGATCAAAACTGTGAACATGGCAAACATGCTCCAATGCTCATGTAAGTATGAAATGTTCTACATGTCTGTTCTTGTTTGTAACATAACTTTTTGAAAGTAGTGTTTCTTCATGCATTTAACTGTTGTGTTGTGTCAGCAGCAGATGGACAGGCTGATGAGCAAGTGGGTTTCCGTGACTTGAATGAGCCTCTCATTGATCACTCAGAGGGCCAACTCTTCCTGAGCAAAGCCTTCAAGATTATTGTGGAGGAGGTGCTCTGCAAGGGCACAGACATCTCACAAAAGGTCTCTAGTGAAGCCTGAAATCATAATGGTGTCAGATTGCAGTGAAACATCTGAAAGAAACTCATTATGAATGTTTTTCCTTTCTGCAGGTTTGTGAGTGGAAGGATCCAGAGGAGCTGGCTCGGCTGCTGGATCTGGAGCTGAGGGCAACAGGGGAGCCACAACACAAGCTCCTGGAGAGAGTCAGCGATGTGGCCAATTACAGCATCAAGACAAGTGAGACGGCCAGGGACAGCAGAGGCAGTGAAGTGGATTGAATAGAAATTAAACCATATATCATTATGAGACTTTTTTCTCGTTTGTTTCAGGTCACCCACGATTTTTCAATCAGCTGTATGGTGGGGTGGATTATCACGCATTAGCTGGAAGATTTCTCACTGAGGCCCTCAACACCAACCTGTAAGAATCAACAGAATAGTAATGCAAAAAGATAAAATAATGAAAATTAAAAAATTGCTGGACAAGCTTACCATTGTGATCCCAACCGGGACTCCTGACCCCCACCAGGTGTCACCAGAGCTTCAGGGGCTTTGTGAGGCCTCCTTGACTTTAAGGAATGTAACAAAACCTTTTCTTTAAACAGATGGCAGACTTGTATCTTCTAATTTAAGGATAAGGGCTCAATGACGTCCTGAACACAATCTGTTCACAGAGCCTTCACGCTCTGCTAAACTATGTCCAGCATTAGGAAACAGGACAGCCAAAACCAAAGAGGTAGTACAAGAACGACAGAACATCTGGGAGAAGAAAACACTGAATCTTGAAATCTGAAAAAAAAAACCCAAACAAATAATAATAAGTTGTTTAAAGAAACATAATACAGACCAAATTGTATCAAGAGTTCCTAAAACATCGGGATAAAAACACATCTGCTGCAATATTTACAGTAAACAAAAATCATTCACTTTACACAAACAGTTGTGTTGTCACTATGTGGGTTATTACACATGTCTCTACTGTTATTATTGTGCCTTGAATATAATGTGAATATAATATGAAATCTGTCACCTAGTCAGGAGTCATCAGTTTCCTCTGCAGTTTAGAGGAAAATATTGTGCTTTTTACTGCACAACATTTATTTGAAAGTTGTGGTTACTAATTACTTTTCAGTTTAAGGGTTTACCCGCAAAACATCTAACAGTATATGATGCATTGTTTTACTAGTAAGCTGACTAATTTTTATTACGTATCTTTAATTGTCTCGTGAAATGTGTCTCTGCACACATATATACATATATATATATATATATATATATATATATATATATATATATATATATATATATATATATATATATATATATATATATACATATATATATATACATATATATATATATATATATATATATACATATATATATATACATATATATATATATATATATATATATATATATATATATATATATATATATATATATATATATATACATATATACATATATATATATATATATATATATATATATATATACATATATATATATATATACATATATATATATATATATATACATATATATATATATATATATATATATATATATATATATATATATATATAATTTTTTTTTATTTATTTTTTTTTAGAGAATATTGTTTTTTGCTTTTACTTGTAATGGAGTACTTTAAGATTAGGGTAATGTCACTTTAATTTAAGCAAAAGATCTGAGTACTTGTGTAATGTGTAATTAAATGTGCCGCAGTAGGAAATACAACATTGAAAATGATCTGGCATTTTGTGTGTAAACTGCAGCTTCACATATGAGGTGGCCCCGGTGTTTGTGCTGATGGAGACTGAGGTCCTGAGAGGGCTGCGGCAGCTGGTCGGCTGGACGGAGGGTGACGGTCTCTTCTGCCCCGGAGGTTCTACCTCTAACATGTTTGCCATGAACCTCGCACGCTACCGACTCTTCCCAGAGGTCAAAGGCCGGGGACTGTGGGGTCTCCCACGACTAACCTTGTTTACATCTTCAGAGGTCAGACTGCGTCACTGAGGGATCGATAACAAACAGAGGTGTTTACTGAGGATCAGACAGTAGTTTATTTGTTGTCTCTAAAAGATGCATTCATGTGTTTTTCTCTAGAGCCATTACTCTGTGAAGAAGGGTGCTGCCTACCTGGGCATTGGGACCGACAATGTCATTGTGGTGAAAGTGGATGATGGGTAATGTTCTTTATAAGAGCTGAAACAACTGATAAGATCATTAGTTTTCCTAATCAGTTCATTATTCAAGTCATTTATCAAGCACAATGTCTACAAAAAGTTTTAATTCAGTCATCATCTACTCACCCTCATGCTGATGGAAAGTGAGGTGAAGTTTTGTGCTATTTACTATGAATCTCTGGCTTCTATACATTCAAAAACAAAAGTTCCTCATCATTTTAAACTTTCATCTGTGTTCACTCATATTCTTTAGAGGCCGCATGATTCCAGAGGACCTGGATGAAAAGATCACGCTGGCAAAATCTCAGGTAAACTCACGGACGTTTAGTGAGTCTTGTTATATGTCACATTTGGGTCACTTCAGTTGGAGTTTCGCGTACTTATCCATGAGATAACAGCACAAAGAACAGACTGCAAGAAAACTGGGTTCACTCTCAGTTTATTTCTTTATTTCTGTTTTTTTCAGGGTACGGTGCCGTTCCTTGTAAGCTGCACATCAGGGACCACAGTGCAGGGTGCGTTTGACCCACTGGACCGCATAGCGGATGTCTGTGAAAAACACAAGCTGTGGATGCATGTAGACGTGAGTCCTCCTGAGGAAACTAGTCAATTTTCTGTTGACCAGCCAGGTCTTTTTTTAAGCTTCTCTAATTGTGTTTGTTAAAACTTTAGAGCATGCAGAGTATTGTCTGTTTTGTTGTGTTTTCAGGCTGCCTGGGGAGGGAGCGTGCTGTTTTCCAAGCAACACAGACATCTGATGAAAGGAGTTGACAGGTATTAATATGTCTGTTTTATCACATGGAGGCAACATATTGAGAGGTGATACAGACAATACAGTTATTTACGTTTATTTTGTGTATGATTTAATGTTTCCTGTGTGTGACAAGAGCAAATTCAGTGGGCTGGAATCCACACAAGATGCTTCTTGCTGGCCTGCAGTGTTCTGTCCTGCTGCTACAGGATACAACGGTCTGAGGCCACAGAATTATCTGATATACAGTGTAAAAGTTTAACTTTTTAAAAATCTTTAACAATCTTTTAACTTCTGCACATCCTCAGAACTTGTTGAAGCGGTGCCACTGCGCCAACGCCTCGTATCTGTTCCAGCAGGACAAATTCTATGATGTGAATCTGGACGTCGGGGATAAGTCTGTGCAGTGCAGCCGCAAGGTGGACTGTCTGAAGTTGTGGTTGATGTGGAAAGCTGTTGGCTCTGCTGGCTTGGAAGAGCGTGTAGACAAAGCTTTTATCCATGTGAAGTAAGAATGGCATGCAGCCGTAGGGAACCATTCTAATTTATGAGCTAATTAGGTATTTAGAGGCTTCATTTTTGTCAACATAACATACAGGGAAAAGGAAAGTTTTTATCACAGAATCCAATCTAATACAGCAAGATAAAATCTGAAGTTTTCGATAAAAAGCAGAAAAAACTTGGAGAATAAGTAAAAGCTGAACTCTCCTGCAGGTATCTGGTTGAGGAAATGAAGAAAAGAGAAGGGTTTCAGCTTTTGCGTGAGGTGAGGATGCAGTGTATCTCAAACATGCTGAGAAAGATGAGTTGTTTATCCCTGCTAAATAATTGATTACTTGTCTGTATTTGTCTCCATGTGCAGCCAGAGTTTGTGAATGTTTGCTTCTGGTTTATACCACCCAGTATGAGGGGGAAGGAAGGACATGCAGATTACCAGGAGAGACTAGCAAAAGTAAGTTTCTGTTTCACATCAGTGGATGGGGAAAAGACTGAAGACTGAGATTTTAATTCATTCCCTCATTAAGCAGCCAGACCAACTTCTTAATTATTTGTAGTTTTCATGCTTTGTTAAAAACATGGAGGCCACCTTCCTTTTCTTTCTTGTTAACAGGTAGCTCCAGTGATCAAGGAACGCATGGTGAAACAGGGCACTATAATGGTGGGCTACCAACCTTTGGGAAACAAGGTCAACTTTTTCCGTATGGTTGCTTTCTCACCGCTACTTTCCAAGAAAGACATGGACTTCTTCCTGGATGAAATTGAAAGACAGGGAAACGACTTGTGAACAAACTTAACTCATGGCTGTATACCTCGTATATCTAAATATCAAGGGTGTGGATTAATCCTGCTATCATGGCGTCACAGACTGTAACAACCTCACTGTATTAACTCCATAATGTGTATTCTAGATTTACACAGCTGTCATAATGAGATACTAATTTCCAAATTCAGAGGAACATGGACCAATATATGAATGAATAAATGAATGAATGAATCAATGAATTAATGAATAAAGAGGACCTTTATTTTAAAGGTGAATACAAAGTATTGTTCTTCTTTAAACTATTTTTGCTATTATGCGTACATTGTGATGCTGATGCTGAAATCATATATTGTGCAGCCCTTATATACAAAATGTTCGTACATATGTAACGCAGGCTGGATAGCTTCCATTTATCAATTACATCAGTGCAGTGATTCAATACACTTCACTTGTAATTTAAAAAACAGAAATAATTCCAAGTGTGGGATAACATTGTGACATCCATGATAGGCCAGTATCGGGCTCTAAATAGGCCTTCAAGTTAATATCTGTGAAAATGTTAAATTTACTTGAACTTTTAATACTTAAGTACACGTAATATCTAATAATAATTAAACCCTAGGACTGCAATTCATTTTACAGAGAATGTAGTCTATAAAATATCAGAAATTGGTAAAAAAAAAAAAAAAAAATCCTTTTGGAATTCCTTTTTCCAGTATTGTTTCCAATAATGTGACCAACAGGAGCAAAGAAAGATCTTTATTGAACCAAGTTAGTCAATTTCTGCTTGAAAAATTACTGTAATCATGAATGAAACAGTTATGAGTGTAGTTGCAGATTAACTTCCAGGCGGTTTAAATCATCAACTATCTGCTTCCCAGCAGCTCCTCAGCACCACAGCTCCCTCACAACTATGGCCGCCAATGTGGGTCAGTCCGCTTGGGTCACATGAAACAGCGTCTGGCCAATCAGCGCTGTCCCCGGTGAGCACTTCCGGCGGCGTTTCCTGTCAGTGTTTATAAACTGGGGAAAAATTGGAAGTGCGACAAGAAATAATAATCCACAAAACTCTTAAAAGCGAAAGGTAAGCAGTTGGTTTTCAAACAGCTTTCTGTTGCGATTCCTTAACTGTTTTCTAATCCAGTAGTGGTGTGTTTTTAGCTGCTGTAGCCGAGGAGGGAGGCGTTATTTTGTAGTTGGCGCCGAGCTGCACTGCCTGGCTGTTGTTGTGTTGTCTGGGTCGGGGGGTGGGGGTCAGTCACACAAGTGTTGTCCCAAAAGCCAACTACTGGCTAGCCAGCACCTTTCTAATGGAATAAAACGCTTTGAGGACAAGTTGCTAAGTTAGCTAGCTCACCACTGCTGACTGCAGCATTTCATAGACCAGTGTTAGGATTCATACATTTTAATTTTGACTGTCTGAGCATAGTGTGACCACTGTGACCAGGCACTATGCACTTGTGACCGTGTGACCTTGTGCCCTGCACTGATGATCCACTTTACCATAAATTACTGTGCACAAACACCTGTCTATTTCATGCATCTGTTTTTGAGTCCAAGGCGTTGTGACTGTCACTGCCAGGCACTAGCACACTGTCGATTAAAAGTGTGAAGCCTAAGATGCTGTCCTTTAATTGCTATGTGCCAATGAGCCAGTTTGCTCAGAGTCATTGAGGTGAGCTTCAGGGAGTCAGCCGAGAAACTAAAACAAGAGCAGATGCGCATGTGAAGATGAGCATGAACAGGCAGACAGGAGAGGGACGTTTTTTTCTCAACAGGGTGTTGTCTCCAGGAAACGCAGGTGTCATGTTGCCAAGGAGCTGGGACCAGCTCGTGCACCCACGATGGGAGGGCTAAAGTCTAAACCATGGTTCCTCCCCACCTTTTTTGACCTGTTTGACCAATGAAAGTTCCATCCATCCATCCATCATCTGTACACATTATACGTCGCGGGGACCAATGAAAGTTATTCACCTTATCTATTTGCTTCAACCAATGAGAAATTCTGCATCTTTTGTAACTCAAAAGATAAAATACATTGCAGACTGAAATTGTGCATCTTTTTCTGGGCGATTAGTTGCAGTTAACAGCTTGCTGCCTGTGATTTTTCAAACAGAGAAAGTCTTTGATATCAAGCTTTACTTAATGATACAATTCCAAATAAATGGTAAACAGTATGTCGTAGTTTGACTTCTCTCAAATAAACGAACACTCCTGACACCAGACATCAGAGCCTCATGCTTACAAATGAGAGATGTTCAATTTAAAGATTAATTTCATGGAAGCAAGCACTACTTAGTGTTTTTTGAATGATATTGTTTGTGTACTGGCAAAGGTTCTGTGTTTGGTCTGTATTTATCTCATATGTATTTTTGCTTGCAGCATATTTCATTGTTATTACAGATAACACTGCAATAATCACAGTGCTCCCTGTGGTGTATTCTCTGAGATAATCAGTGAGTAATGTGCATTTTATCTTTGTTTGCCTTACTGCTAGGAATTTGTTCTCATACCAAACTATCTAACTCTTTGTGTCTTTCCGTAATATCCATGGTGACCATACAGCCAAAAAAGTGTCCATTTTCAGCAAAACAATATTTTATTTTACATTGCATCATAACACCTATATGAGATTAACATAATAATATATTGTTATTATTATACTTTTATATTTTGGTAAATGTCATTTAGTATATGTCATCATAGTATTCTCTTAGATTTCTTTAATCCATAGTATTGTAATAGTACTATATCGAGTTTGTATTTTACATATACTTTGCATATACTATTTTGTATGCTTTACTCGTAATTCATACCTGTGTTGTAAAAAGTATCCAAAAGGCAAGATATTATGTTGAGATATTACTTTGATATTACTCCATTACTTTCGAGTGAAGATGACGTGCTCGTCGGAAGCAGCAGCAACACAACGCACAGGTGCCACACCTGGTGAGACGCAGGACGCCAAGAAGATCCATAACATCAGGCAGTAGATGAAGGCACTGAAGTCCCACTACAAGGTGGCAGAAGAAGAGGAATGCATTGGCCTAGCCCATATATGTGCGTCCTTTGAAAAAAGATCAGGGTTCTCCGCTGGGTGGAGTGGCATTGGAGGTGCGTCATGAGAGGGCACGCAAACAAGCTGCCTTTATCTCCAACCCTTTGAAGTTCACCAAGGACCTGCTGGGTCAAAAGCACAGTGGGAAACTTGCCAGGAAGACTTCGACCATTGAGGTGAAGGTCCTCTTCAGCGCCATTTCCAAACAGCTGTGCAACTACCTGATTAAGAATGCCTACATCGACACATGGGTCCAGAGGGGTGGACTCTCAGGAATGTCAGGCTGTGTGGAGCACACCAGCGTGGTGACACAGCTAATTCAGGAGGCCAGAAAGAACAAAGGCAACCTGTCAGTGCTATGGCAGGATCTAGAAAACGCATTTGGGTATATTCCACACAAGCTAGTCCAGCTCACTCTCCACCAGCACCAGCAGGTGTAGAGATCTCATTGCTGATTATTACAACAACTTCAGCATGAAGGTTTCTTCAGGAGCATTCACATCAAGCTGGCACAATGTGGAGATCAGCATCATCACTGGATGTACCATCTCTGTGACTCTGTTCTCCCTAGCCATGAACAGGCTCACCAAGTCTGCTGAGCCAGAGTGCAGAGGGCCCCGAAAGAAGACCGGACATAGGCAACCACCCATCAGGGCATTTGCGGATGACCTTACAGTCACAACCAAATCAGTCACAGGATGCCGGTGGATCCTGAAACCACTCGAAAAGGTCGTGGAGTGGGCCTGGATGCGTTTCAGACCAGCCAAATTAAGATCTATGGTGCTGAGGAAAGGAAGGGTGGAGGACAAGATCCGGTTTAACATCGCAGGCGCGGCCATTCCAACCATCATAGAGCAGCTAGTCAAGAACTTGGTCAAGGTTTTTGACAGCACCTTGAGAGATACAACATCCTTCCAATCAACCTGCTCTGTGCTGGATGGCTGGCTGAAATCTTTGGACAAGTACGGCCTACCTGGTAAGTTCAAAGCCTGGATCTATCAGCATGGCATTCTTCCCAGGATCCTGTGGCCCCTTCTCGTCTATACTGTCCCAATCACCACAGTTGAGTCCCTAGAGAGGAAGGTCAGTAGCCATCTGCGAAGATGGCTTGGCCTACCCAAGAGCTTGAGCAGCATCGCACTCTATGGGTGCAACAACTAGCTGTAACATCCCTTGAAATCCTTGGAGGAGGAATTAAAGGTATCTAGAACAAGAGAAGTGGTGCAGTACAAAGACTCAAATGAAGCAAGGCTCTGTTACAGGAGCCTGGTCGGTGTGGTCACTTGTGGCCAAGCTGGGCTTGGATCCTTTCCAACTCCCCAGTTGAACACCAAAGGGAAGGAAAGGCAGCGCCTTGTTCAGGAGGAGATGAGAGCAGCAGTGGAGGAGTCAAGATCCTGCAAGACAGTGGGGATGAAACAACAGGGAGCCTGGACCAGATGGGAGAACAAGCAGCCCGTCCAACCTGCACACATGAGGCATAGCAGAGACACCGGCATGCCCCCTGTGCTCCAAGCAAGAAACCTTGGAACACATCCTCAGCTGCTGCACTAGGGCCCTTGGAGATGGCCGGTATAGATGGAGGCATGATCAAGTCCTCAAGAACATTGCTGAAGCCGTCAGTGCAGGACTTGTGTGGGCAAAGCAGTTCCGACCCTCCAAAAGATCAATCGCCTTTGTCTGAGCTGGGGCTCAGTCAACCCCTGCCAGAAGAGCTCCAGCAGGTATCCTGACCTCTGTGAAAGACTGGCAGCTGTTGGTGGACCTCAAGCGACAGCTGAAGTTTCCCAGCCACATCGCAGCAACTACCTTTTGACCTGACATCATCCGAATCCACCAATCAAACTGTGCTATTGGAGCTGATAGGTCCGTTGGCAGACCACCTGGAAGAAGCCTTCGAAAGAAAGCTCTCCAAGTATGCAGGACTGGTTAGCCACTGTCAGCAGGCTGGTTGGAGAATGAAATGCCTCCCAGTGGAGGCCAGATGTAGAGGTTTTGCAGTCCGTTCTTTGGCCAGTGCCTTTAGCACATTGGGCATCAAGGGAGAGAGGAGAAGGAAAGCCATCCGCAGTGCTACTGAAGCGGCAGAGAGGGCCTCAAGATAGCTGTGGCTTAAAAGAGGAGAGTCATGGCGGCATGGTAGCTAGGCCATCTGGACACAAGCTGGGGCCTGATCAGCCCTGGCTGGGTCACCTGGAGGAGGGCGTATGATGGGTGTTGATAGGCCCGAAACACCTGATGATTCCAGAAACATCACTGACGATGTGTCAAGACAGGCATCAGTAGATTGTACAGTGGTAAAGGTGAAGGTCTGAAAATATCTGATATTAAATGTATTAACCATCAAAAGTGAAAGCAAATTTAACATATTTACTTGTATATAATGGTGGAAAGAGTACTGAAAATCTCTACACGTAAATGCACTTACTTACATGCCATCACTGATACCTATAGCTATTTATTTCATTGTGCATGTAGCTTTTTCAGTCACCTCCCTGATTTCTTCTGATCGTCTGGTCTCATATTCTCATATTATTTACTCATGTAAATGATTCAGGTATTCAGGCAAGTATTTTCTTTTCCCTACCACTCAGTCTGCCTCTGTGAATTTACCAACAGAGATCAATAAAGTCTCATCTTACATTAATTTAAACTTTGTGTAAGGACAATTTTTCTTATCCATGAGCTCTTCTTCATCGAGCTGCTTCTCACGATTAAGTACCTTGTGTAATAATTTCCACCAGATGGCACCAAATCCTCACAGCTACGTCAGACCACTGCAGTTAAACCCTCCGTCCGCTGGAGGGAAGCACACAGACGTAAACACCAAGACTTCAGTCCGAAGGAAAGAAGAAACAGCGGCGGGAGGAGAGAAGTCTGTGATCAGGGCCATGTAAACAGAGGGAAAGAGCTCTCTCTGTCTGCAAAAAGCAGCGTTTGTCGATTTTTTTTTTTTGTTACTCCAGATGTTGTTACAGTTTATGGTAAGAGAATCTTATAGTAATGCGTTGTGTTTGTCAAAGTCGTATGTGGTGTGAGGGAGAGACAGAGTGAGATGCAGTGCAGGCAGGAAACAAGGAAGTCCAGACATTAACACAGACATACTGAGATCGTGTAGTTTCATTATGTTAAAAAACGTTACCTCAGAATAACAAAATTAAACACATGGATTTAAGATTATCTGAGGAATATTAGTTTAATCATAGTTTACAGGAGTCGGTCTATCCTTCAACTTTGATAGACAATTATCTATCCAATCAATCTATTTCCATTATCTATTTAATCTGTAAATTAGTGGTATAATCCAGAGTTTTTCATTTCATTTCCTTCCTTATTTTTTCATGATCTAAATGTGCTTTGGCAACACACAATATCATGCCAATAAAGCCTCGTGAATCGAACTGAACTGACAATAATGTGTTTTGAAGAGAGGGCTGTGGCCAACACTTCAAAAATAAGATAGATCAAATAAGAAAACAATCAGTTATTCCTTTAACTATACATTTTTGTGCTCTTTACAGTTTGTCAACATGAGTCCAAGATAGGCAGCAACTCATTTACATGGTTGCAGACGTAAAACAAAACACATGATTATGGTATAACAGGGAAATAATCATAATAATTGTTTGTTTATTTATTGGAATAAAGTTAATCAAATGAAATGTATCGAGTCTAAAAATATAGGCACTTATAAATTATGCTTACAGCAACAGCAAAATATCACGGTATGCAGTAATGAAGCGTCTCCAAGAAAATAACAGTTTTATTGAACTGCCACATTGCATTGGTTACCAACTTTCTCCGATATGATTGTTATTTTCTTCAGGAGCTGATTTAAGTGTCGCCCAGTCATGGCTGAGGAACCAGCAGCAGAAATCCGGCTCCTCAAAGGCCAGAAGGCCAAGCTCATTGAAATTCTAAGTGCCGATGCCGACTTTGTCCTGCAGCATGCGGACTCTCGCTGTCTGCTGTCTCCTCAAGGCTACCAGCAGGTGAAAGCTTGCCGTGTTCCCGGCGAGAAGGTGACCGAGCTGCTCGATCACGTCCTCCAGAGAGGGCCTGAAGCAGCACACGGCCTGCTGGAACTACTGAAGGACCAGGCCCTGCAGGAAACCTTCCCCATGCTTTGCTTTGTGAAGGATCTGCAAGTCAACACGCTCTCGTCAGGTAGAACAAAGTCTGCTCCGTATGCTCTTATTGTAAAAGGGTGTTAGACTTCCATGTTAAAGATGAACATTTTTTCTGTTTACAAAGAAGAAACATCAAGAAAGAGACGAGCAGCCTCTGATTCACAAGTGGACATTTCATCCAAACAGATCTGCAGGAATGGTGAGTCACACTACACTCTAATAATAATAATCCTCTATAATCAATTTATACAGCGCCACCCTTGTTATCTGCCTCTGTCTCATTTCACAGGCTCTCGCTTGGTGAAGGAGAAGCAGCTGATGACCGTGGCTCGTAACTTTGGTAAGTCGTGGAGGGAGATCGGCCGACTGGTTCTGAACGTCCCCTCTGTGAAGCTGGAGCAGATAGAAGAGGACCATTCTCTCCATGTGGAGCGGGTGTTTGCCATGCTGCGTTACTGGAGGGCCTGCCAGAGGGAAAAAGCCACTGCTGCTCACCTGCACTCCCTGCTCAGTCAGGATGACTGGGCACTGCCACCCGAAAGCATCAACTTCCTGTTGGAGATGGACTGAGGCTTTCACTGTGTGGTACCTGCTGAGACTGAAACCCGTTTTCTTTTTCTAGGAAAATAAGGGTACATTACATTTCTTGGAAAAACATCCTTGAAGACTTTACGACTTTATGGAAATTCACCGACAGCAACATTTTGCTCTGCTGAATAAAAGGTCTGTTCAAAGACAGTAATGTACCTTTACCATTATACTGGCTCTCCATGATCTTTATGGTCTGTAACTGCTTCATCCCTTTTTCAAGGGGTCGCGGGGGTTGTTGCTGGAGCCAACCCCAACTATCTCTGGGCAAAGGCAGGGTACACCCTGAATAAGTCGCTAGCTTATCACAGGGCCCTCAGTGATGGCATCTGCACGTCAGGAGCAATTTGGGATGCAGTATCTTGCTCAAGGACACTTCGACATGCAGCTCAGTTCAGCCTGGGGGAGTATAGTATTGATTTATGGTTTTTTTTATTAAGTGGGAAAACAGCTGAGCAATGCTCATTTCTTTGTTCTGTAAACACACGTGAGAAAGTAGCATTTGTTATTCCATGATAATGACATAAATAACTTGTGATATCGAGAAAACAAATAAACTGAACTTGTTTTCACAGAAAAAAATGAGGACATTTAATGTCCGACCCATGACTTCAAGGCTGCTATATGAGGTGGAATCATGTTTATATTTCATTAGTTTTATGCTCAAAAATTATTTTATCTCATATTAAGAAAATGTGATTTTATCTGTCTGTGCAGTAGTAGCAATCAGTTAATGAGCTTGAAGTATTTTTGAAGGAGAAAAAAAGATTCAATTCTCTAATTCCAGCTTCTTAGATGTGATCATTTCTTGTTTCTTAACTCCTCTATGACAGTGAACCGAATATTTTTGGATTGTGGTCAAAAGAAGACATCTAAAGACGTCATAATTCGCTTTGGAAAAAAATTAACTGACATTCCTGATAATCTTTTGACTTTTTATAGACCAAACAACCAATCGATTGAGCATGATTAATGCACGAATAATTGGCAGGTTATCAACAATGAAAATGAATGTCCGTTGCAGCGCTACTGTGCAGATGAGTAATCACAATAGATAATGCTGACATGTTCCCTACTGACCTACATATCTCTGTCTTAATTGGATTACGTGTTGGTGCCACACAAACCATGCGTGAAAGTCTGTTGAGATGGTGAGACAGGCAGTACTTGTGTGTTGTTTTGTATTATCACAACACCCTGAATAAAGTCTTTATATCAGTTTCTGCCATTTTCTCTGAAAAGTTCTAAGTAAATCTGATTTTTCAACAAGTTGAGATCCAACAAGAATTGTTAAATGAAATGCACAATACCATGTTTTATTCATGAGATAATCATGAATGTGAACCAAACTCTTGAATCAGGAGTTTGTACTTAATGTTGTGTAATGTTTCTGCCGCTCCCTGCGTCATTTAACACATCTATAATTAACTAGGACAAGGGTCGGCTCCCTCCCTCTCCGTGCCTCTGCTTTGCAGCTATTTGCAGCTCTCTCTTCGTCTTCCTAGCCAAATTAAAGAGGCAGAGATTCACTGACTGATCAAAAGTGAACATGGCAAACGTGCTCCAGTCCTCATGTAAGTATGAAACGCTCTACATGTCTGTTCTTGTTTGTGACATAACTTTGTGAAAGTGTTGCTTTGTGCATTCAACTGTGTCAGTAGCAGACGGGCAGGCTGAGGAGCAAGTGGGTCTCCGTGACTTGAATGAGCCTCTCATTGATCACTCAGAGGGCCAACTCTTCCTGAGCAAAGCCTTCAAGATTATTGTGGAGGAGGTGCTCTGCAAGGGCACAGACATCTCACAAAAGGTCTCTAGTGAAGCCTGAAATCATAATGGTGTCAGATTGCAGTGAAACATCTGAAAGAAACTCATTATGAATGTTTTTCCTTTCTGCAGGTTTGTGAGTGGAAGGATCCAGAGGAGCTGGCTCGGCTGCTGGATCTGGAGCTGAGGGCAACAGGGGAGCCACAACACAAGCTCCTGGAGAGAGTCAGCGATGTGGCCAAGTACAGCATCAAGACAAGTGAGACGGCCAGGGACAGCAGAGGCAGTGAAATGGATTGAATAGAAATTAAACAATCTATCATCATGAGACTTTTTTCTCGTTTGTTTCAGGTCACCCACGGTTTTTCAATCAGCAGTATGGTGGGGTGGATTATCACGCATTAGCTGGAAGATTTCTCACTGAGGCCCTCAACACCAACCTGTAAGAATCAACAGAATAGTAATGCAAAAAGATAAAATAAAGAAAATTTTAAAAATTCTGGACAAGCTTGCCATTGTGATCCCAACTGGGACTCCTGACCCCCACCAGGTGTCGCCAGAGCTTCAGGGGCTTTGTGAGGCCTCCTTGATTTTAAGGAATGTAACAAAACCTTTTCTTTAAACAGACGGCAGACTTGTATCTTCTAATTTAAGGATAAGGGCTCAATGACGTCCTGAACACAATCTGTTCACAGAGCCTTCACGCTCTGCTAAACTATGTCCAGCATTAGGAAACAGGACAGCCAAAACCAAAGAGGTAGTACAAGAACGACAGAACATCAGGGAGACGAAAACAGTGAGCTAACCAATTTTTATTAAGTATCTTTAATTGTCTCGAGAATTATCAATAACACTCTGAAATGAGTGTCTCTGTACACAACTAATACAAATACTAAAAAATCATAATATTTTTTTGATAATATTGTTTTGTGCTTTTACTTGAAATGGAGTACTTTAAGATTAGGGTAATGTCACAAACTTAAGTAAAAGATCTGAACTTGTGTAATTAAATGTGCCGCAGTAGGAAATACAACATTGAAAATGATCTGGCATTTTGTGTGTAAACTGCAGCTTCACATATGAGGTGGCCCCGGTGTTTGTGCTGATGGAGACTGAGGTCCTGAGAGGGCTGCGGCAGCTGGTCGGCTGGACGGAGGGTGACGGTCTCTTCTGCCCCGGAGGTTCTACCTCTAACATGTTCGCCATGAACCTCGCACGCTACCGACTCTTCCCAGAGGTCAAAAGCCGGGGACTGTGGGGTCTCCCACGACTAACCGTGTTGACATCTTCAGAGGTCAGACTGCGTCACTGAGTGATTGATAACAAACTGAGTCAGAGGTGTTTACTGAGGATCAGACAGTAGTTTATTTGTTGTCTCTACATAAATATGATTGAAAGATGCATTCATGTGTTTTTCTCTAGAGCCATTACTCTGTGAAGAAGGGTGCTGCCTACCTGGGCATTGGGACCGACAATGTCATTGTGGTGAAAGTGGATGATGGGTAATGTTCTTTATAAGAGCTGAAACAACTGATAAGATCATTAGTTTTCCTAATCAGTTCATTATTCAAGTCATTTATCAAGCACAAAGTCTACAAAAAGTTTTAATTCAGTCATCATCTACTCACCCTCATGCTGATGGAAAGTGGGGTGAAGTTTTTTTGGTCTACAAATTTTTGGAGTTTCACAGCAAAACAGTGTTGCAGTGGGACTTTTTTTGCTATTTATTATGAATCTCTGGCTTCTATACATTCAAAAACAAAAGTTCCTCATCATTTTAAACTTTCATCTGTGTTCACTCATATTCTTTAGAGGCCGCATGATTCCAGAGGACCTGGATGAAAAGATCACGCTGGCAAAATCTCAGGTAAACTCACGGACGTTTAGTGAGTCTTGTTATATGTCACATTTGGGTCACTTCAGTTGGATTTTCGCGTACTTATCCATGAGATAACAGCACAAAGAACAGACTGCAAGAAAACTGGGTACACTCTCAGTTTATTTCTTTATTTCTGTTTCTTTCAGGGTACGGTGCCGTTCCTTGTAAGCTGCACATCAGGGACCACAGTGCAGGGTGCGTTTGACCCACTGGACCGCATAGCGGATGTCTGTGAAAAACACAAGCTGTGGATGCATGTAGACGTGAGTCCTCCTGAGGAAACTAGTCAATTTTCTGTTGACCAGCCCGGTCTTTTTTTAAGCTTCTCTAATTGTGTTTGTTAAAACTTTAGAGCATGCAGAGTATTGTCTGTTTTGTTGTGTTTTCAGGCTGCCTGGGGAGGGAGCGTGCTGTTTTCCAAGCAACACAGACATCTGATGAAAGGAGTTGACAGGTATTAATATGTCTGTTTTATCATATGGAGGCAACATATTGAGAGGCGATACAGACAATACATTTTGTGTTTATTTTGTGTATGATTTAATGTTTCTCTGTGTGTGACAAGAGCAAATTCAGTGGGCTGGAATCCACACAAGATGCTTCTTGCCGGCCTGCAGTGTTCTGTCCTGCTGCTACAGGATACAACGGTCTGAGGCCACAGAATTATCTGATATACAGTGTAAAAGTTTAACTTTTTAAAAATCTTTAACAATCTTTTAACTTCTGCACATCCTCAGAACTTGTTGAAGCGGTGCCACTGCGCCAACGCCTCGTATCTGTTCCAGCAGGACAAATTCTATGATGTGAATCTGGACGTCGGGGATAAGTCTGTGCAATGCAGCCGCAAGGTGGACTGTCTGAAGTTGTGGTTGATGTGGAAAGCTGTTGGCTCTGCTGGCTTGGAAGAGCGTGTAGACAAAGCTTTTATCCATGTGAGGTAAGAATGGCATGCAGCCGTAGGGAACCATTCTAATTTATGAGCTAATTAGGTATTTAGAGGCTTCATTTTTGTCAATATAACATACAGGGAGAAGGAAAGTTTTTATCACAGAATCCAATCTAATACAGCATGATAAAATCTGAAGTTTTCGATAAAAAACAGAAAAAACTTGGAGAATAAGTAAAAGCTGAACTCTCCTGCAGGTATCTGGTTGAGGAAATGAAGAAAAGAGAAGGGTTTCAGCTTTTGCGTGAGGTGAGGATGCAGTGTATCTCAAACATGCTGAGAAAGATGAGTTGTTTATCCCTGCTAAATAATTGATTACTTGTCTGTATTTGTCTCCATGTGCAGCCAGAGTTTGTGAATGTTTGCTTCTGGTTTATACCACCCAGTATGAGGGGGAAGGAAGGACATGCAGATTACCAGGAGAGACTGGCAAAAGTAAGTTTCTGTTTCACATCAGTGGATGGGGAAAAGACTGAAGACTGAGATTTTAATTCATTCCCTCATTAAGCAGCCAGACCAACTTCTTAATTATTTGTAGTTTTCATGCTTTGTTAAAAACATGGAGGCCACCTTCCTTTTCTTTCTTCTTAACAGGTAGCTCCAGTGATCAAGGAACGCATGATGAAACAGGGCACTATGATGGTGGGCTACCAACCTTTGGGAAACAAGGTCAACTTTTTCCGTGTGATTGCTTTCTCACCGCTACTTTCCAAGAAAGACATGGACTTCTTCCTGGATGAAATTGAAAGACTGGGAAACGACTTGTGAACAAACTTAACTCATGGCTGTATACCTCGTATATCTAAATATCAAGGGTGTGGATTAATCCTGCTATCATGGCGTCACAGACTGTAACAACCTCACTGTATTAACTCCATAATGTGTATTCTAGATTTACACAGCTGTCTTAATGAGATACTAATTTCCAAATTTAGAGGAACATGGACCAATATATGAATGAATGAATGAATAAAGAGGGCCTTTATTTTAAAGGTGAATTAAAAGTATTGTTCTTCTTTAAACTAATTTTGCTATTATGCGTACATTGTGATGCTGATGCTGAAATCATATATTGTGCAGCCCTTATATACAAAATGTTCGTACATATGTAACGCAGACTGGATATTTTCTTTTAATCAATGAGTAATCAGTGCACTGATTCAATAAACTTCACTTGTAATTTAAAAAATAGAAATAATTCCAAGTGTGGGATAACACTGTGACATCCATGTTAGGCCAGTATCAGCTAATAACATTGCCGGGCTCTAAATAGGCCTTCAAGTTAATATCTGTGAAAATGTCAAATTCACTAATAATAATAAAACCCTAGGACTGCAATTCATTTTACAGAGGATGTAGTCAATAAAATATCAGAAATTAGTAAAAGATTCCCATCAAAATTCCTTTTGGCCAAAGTGATTCCAATATTGTTTCCAATAATGTGACCAACAGTTTGGAGCAAAGAAAGATCTTTATTGAACCAAGTTAGTCAGTTTCTGCTTGAAAAATTACCGTAATCGCTGAAGCAGTTATGAGTGTAGTTGCAGATTAACTACCAGGCGGTTTAAATCATCAACTATCTGCTTCCCAGCAGCTCCTCAGCACCACAGCTCCCTCACAACTATGGCCGCCAATGTGGGTCAGTCCGCTTGGGTCACGTGAAACAGCGTCTGGCCAATCAGCGCTGTCCCCGGTGAGCACTTCCGGCGGCGTTTCCTGTCAGTGTTTATAAACTGGGGAAAAATTGGAAGTGCGACAAGAAATAATAATCCACAAAACTCTTAAAAACGAAAGGTAAGCAGTCGGTTTTCAAGCAGCTTTCCGTCGTGGTTCCTTAAATGTTTTCTAATCCGGTAGCGGTGTGTTTGTAGCGGCTGTAGCCGAGGAGGGAGGCGTTATTTTGTGGTCGGCGCCGAGCTGCACGCCCTGCCTGGCTGTTGTTGTGTTGTCTGGGGCGGGGGGTGGGGGTCAGTCACACAAGTGTTGTCCCAAAACCCAACTACTGGCTAGCTAGCTGGTTAGCCTTTTCTGTTTCATGTAGCAGAGACCCTCATCGTACTTCACACTGTTAAATCGGTGCCATAACTGTTTGCGTTGCCTTCCACTGTGCTCCCGATTCAGTCCCCGTTTCATTAACGAAGCTCACTTTTCTAGCGGAATAAAACGCTTTCAGGATGAGTCGCTAAGTTAGCTAGCTCACCACTGCTGACTGCAGCATTTCATAGACCAGACATCACAGCCTCATGCTTACAAATGAGAGATGATGTTCAATTTAAAGATTAATTTGATGAAAGCAAGCACTAGTTAGTGTTTTTTTTAACAATATCGTTTGTGTACTGGCAAAGGTTCTGTATTTATGTGATACGTATTTTAACTTGCACCATATTTTATCGTTATTACAGATAACACTGCAATAATCATAATGCTCCCTGTGGTGTATTTTCTGTGACGATCAGTGAGGGGCAATGTGCATTTTATCTTAATTTGCCTTACTGCTAGGAATTTGTTCTCATATCAAAGTATCTACTTTCCAATGCCAAGTGTGTGACCACTATTTCTCTGGAGTTCAACCAAAAATCTAAATTTGAGATGTTTGTATTGTATGTATAAACACAACAAAAGATATTGGGATATAGGTGCATATATGCATGTGCATGGCTATGCAATAAAAATCACATGAATTGTGTTGCATCATTTTTGGGGACCAAACATATTTACAAAACCCAGAATGAAAATTAAGATATGCAAAACAAAAAACGATCAAGTGAAACACTAAAATATCCCAATATCCATCACTAATTTTGAGTAGTGCACAATGTATTAGTTATTTTACATGATACCTAATTCCATGGAAATAAATTTGTGGTCATGCTAACAACATGCCAAGTAAAACAAAGCCACAGAATCACAGCAACAACAAAGAAGCAGATTGTACAGGTGAGATCCAGATAAAGCAAATACAGAAGGTAACCCACATGGAACAGCAGAAATCTCACTGAATCTACAACCCAGCTGCCAGATTTCATCGCCTGAAATACAGTTTGCTATATAGTGATCGACTGGCTACTGCAACAGTTAAATGTCCCAATGATTCATTGGTTTGCACTATGCAAAGTGACCAGTACATCTGTATTACCTTCACCTTCACCTCGCGTATGAAGTATTTGTTTGATTAATGTATCATTCCTACACATGCATTCATTATCTTTAACACTGTTTTAATTTTACCCATTGGATGTCATTATTTTTTGTATCTGATTGTCCTGTTTTTTGTCACCCATGGGCATACGGCATGCACCAAACCATTGGGGCTTTCTTGCCTGATCTATATATTGACGCTGGACCAAAATTTCTGCACATATATCCAGATTTGATGTGAAATCTTAAAAAAAATTGATCTGATTCCAGCATGTAAAAATGTTAGCCTTATCTTGTCATGCCTCTACTTACAGGCTTTGGCCCCTGATGATTTGGGTGGGTGTGGTCTCTTCTGTTACCCCTCATCTTGAGTGAAGCCCCCTCTGTTCCCCCCCAAACACACACGCATTCAAACCACGGCGATGACACACCATTCCAACAACTCTGTTCGAGACCATATGAAATGGGTCAGTGGAAGTCTCAAACATAATGCCAACGCATTTCTCTGTTGCTCCCTTTACTCAGCTGCCTCACCCTCACCCTCACCTGACTCGATGTCTCTGTGAAGAGTCCTGTAGAGGCCCATTCTTTCTGCTCTGACATGTGGTTTGTGTTGTCAGGCCGGGTTGCTGGGCTGTGAGGCGGTGCTGTCCAGCATGGCCCTCATGCAAGCCAACAACATCCCAGGCCAGAAGAGGATGATGTCGTCCTTGAGTCAGGGACACAGGGCCAGTCCCGAGAGCCACCAGACTCACTCGCAGCACAGCCACAACCACCACGGACACCAGGTTCACCACGGACAAGCGCAGCACAGCCACCTGGGCCATCACTCAGCAGGCAGCTGTCCGCCCCTTGTAAGAGAGAAAACACTAGACATCATCACTCAGAAAGTTTATTAAAGCTGCGATTTTCTTCTTCCTCTTTGCTTTCAAAAACAAAATTGAAACGGACAATGGAAACGTTTATTGCTATAACTTTCATAAAGAACTACGTAAGAATTGCACTGTGTAATGATTATAGAATAATGACACCCTCTGCATTTAGTTTGGTTAAAGTAAATTGTTACCCTGTAAGCTTTATGTGAATTGTGTTTGCTTCTTGACTGGTAGTTAGAATTGTTTTGGTATGTACTGTAAAATAGTGGTCTGTAATGACTTGTAAAGACCACCGTTTTATTTCCTCCAAAAGCTGATCCGAAAAGATGGAGATTATCACTCATCAAGAATGATGGATGAAAAGGATGTGCAGGCAAACCAGAATATGCAACCCAAGAAGAAGCACAAAAAATCTGGGTCATCCAACAAAGTGAAAGAGAAAGTGGAGGTAAGGATTGTTTTTAAAGTTGCACTTTTAAATATATGTCAAGATCAGTTTTGACTAATTAAGTTTTCTTTGATAGCATATCCTTCCACCAATGGACATGGATGATGACGACGACCTTTCCTTGAAAGTCCAGAAGAACTTCATCTGTGACCACTGCTATGGAGCTTTTCGGAGTAGCTACCACCTCAAACGACATATACTCACACATACAGGTGAGAAATCGCAGCGCACAGCTGCACTTCAGTGTGGCCTGTTCTCACTTCTTTGTATGTGATAGTTGTAGCAGTTGTAGCAGTCGTAGCAGTATTAGTCGTGTAGTGAGGCTGCTATTCAGCCAGTCGACCTCTGGGAGCATCCAGCCTTTTAAAACTCCATCTGTGTGGATTAAACTACAAAAAAGCTGCCAACTCTAGCCATCTTGAATTAATTAATTTGTCATTCATTTGATCCTTGATCTTTATATTATAATGCTTTACAACCTTCCTTACACTTCTTTTTGTTAACATAGTTTTGCTGCTCTTTTGGTTGGGACTTTCAAAAAGTAGATTTTAATTACAAAATACAGTTTAAAAACAAATGTTGATAGTATCTTCCATCCAGTGCAATATGCTGTAAGTCCTGATAAATGTTCCTCTTATGGTTGTTCTCAGGAGAAAAGCCATATGCCTGTGATGCGTGTGATATGCGGTTCATTCAGCGCTACCACCTGGACAGACACAAGAGGGTGCACAGTGGAGAGAAGCCGTACCAGTGTGATCGCTGCCATCAGGTAAGTTAGCCATGGTTTCAGCATAGTTTGTATGCTATACTTTTCTGTCTACTCACATCCACTGTCTTTTCAGTGTTGTTAGCATTGCTCCTCTAACTTTCCTTCCCACCCATCTTTCTTTGCCTGGCTGCAGAACTTCTCAAGAACGGACAGGCTACTGAGACACCGACGGCTATGTACAGTCGGGATGAGCAAAGAGGAAAACCAGTTCTCACAGGACACATCTGCCCATCCAGCTTCCTGGAGCCCCCTACAGCCTTCCAACAACCGTCTGACTGTCTGACCCTCAGCTTCACACAGAGACCCTTCAGACAGCAGCAGTCTGCGGCTCAGTGACATCGCACGTTGGAGTTCAACAGTCTTGTAATCCTGAAAACGGCCTAGCTCAAACACAACCAAACTTTAGTTTGCTCTAGCAGCTCCTTCATAGAGCTTGATAGTGGATTTTTGTACTTTTTTTAATCTATTGTTACATTCATGTACAGGCAAAAGAGAAAGGACTAATAGAGGATCTTGGATAACAGGTGATGATATAATGGCAATAACAGAAAGCGCACACATGTATATTTTGGTAATGCTGCCAAGGGATTGCAAGTATTTTTGACCGCATTGACCTGCAATCAAACCCACTGCTGCCCTCTAGTACATGTGGACAGTTGACTAAAGGACACGTACAGAACTGTGCAGCTTTTAAGTGTTCATGTCCTTCTCATTTTGTGTTCTCAATGTTACTAATCCTGCACCAGCTACTGCTCATGAGCGAAAGACCACAGCAGACTTATGGTTCAGGCTGCCTTAAGGTTGTAATTAGGCGCCAATCTGAAATTAAATTAAATGTACTTTTTTGATAACACTCATCTAAACATGAAAGAGGCTTGTTACAGAGTCGAATACAAGCTAGTCATACATTTTTAATTCATGTACAAGCCTTTTTTCCCCCAACACACAAGTCTTAAATGGATGTAAAATAATTTATCACCAGCTATTTCAGAACTGAAAGAATAACTGCAGGTGAATTCCTGTTGTTGAAGTTGAAGATGATGATGATGAAAAACACTAAAGGTTGACTGGATGTTCCCGAAACGTTACATTTTCAACCAATCTCGAGTTTAGTTAAGTTGTGAAGAGACGGTTGGCTCACACATTCTCTGGTCACTGGTCCCAGTTTCAAAGGTGTTTTGTCTTGACTGTTTATAGGTTACACACCTGAGGCAGATTTGAAGGCTGAAAGGTTTTGTAGGAAGTGCCCTGATTCATTTTTTTTGTTTTGTTTTTTTAAGCTCTTGAAAGAAGTTAGTGAGTTTTTAAATATTTTTTTTTTTATAATGTGAACTGGATTAGGAACCGCCCGTTTGTTACGAAAATGAGGTGTTTCCTGAAGAGCTCCTAAAATAATTAGGTTCATTCATAGAGTTGATGAGCTCAGCTCCGTCTTGACCCGACTGAATGTGATCTGAATACAGTGCCGTGATATTTCATCTCTTGAGCATCTTCAGTGAAGGTGACTAATTGTATGCAGTGGACAGGGGGAATATAAAGTCCACGTGGTGTTTTTGTATGACGATAGCCTTCATTATCTTGTGTTCGGACTGTAAACACTGGACTGAAGAGGTTAGCTCAGTTGTAGAGGATTGTATTGTAGTCTGGTACACCTTGCTGTCAAACTTTTAGATCATGGGAAAGGAGTTTGGGGGCCCCATCACCGACTTGTCAACTTTTTATGAAGTTAATATATATTTAAATTGTATTAGGGCTAGAAAATAGTATGTATGGGACCTACACTCCAAAAGAAAATGAAAGTATTTACAAAGTTATAATCATTAGTCTGATGATTTCTTATGACAACTGAAAAGAGTATTGCAAGTCATCCTTCAACTTAATATTAGGAGTAAACGCTGCAACTGTCGCCCTTTTAGTATAGCAGCCATGATTAGTCAGTATATTTTTTGGTTTCTTTAGCATGTATTTGTTGGAGGATCTTGTATAAATTTTGTTTTTGGGTAAAGACGTATTTTTTAAAAATGTGAGCCCCACCTTATTTGTCATTTCTGGGGTGAAGTGAAATCAATTTTGACTCAGTCATACTGTAGTATGGAGTTTGTAAAGGAGTTTTAGGGCCCCATATCTCAATAAAGCTGTTACACTTTTTCAACAAATTCAGTGTTTTCTCCACAATTTATTTAAGGATCCAGATGTTCCCTTTTCATTTGTTTTCTAAATTTCAGTCAGAAATACGGTATGTTCAGTGTACTCTACAGAAGGAATTACGCATAAATTGACATGACCCATTTAAGTAGTTTTCGGCTGAGCACAAAATTTTTTATTTTATTAAAGAATTTGTCATGACATTTTCTTTAAATGGCAAATAACAGAAGGCTGCACATTTCAGAAGTGTAATGCAGTAATCGAGTCAGCAGATGGCATCAATGACCATATGAGGGCCAACTCTCTTGTGCAGTAATGAATATGAAGAAACACTTCAAGTGTTTCTATTTTCCCACATCGGTGGTAATTCAAAAGAAATAATGGAAGTACTTAATTCCTCTTGGGGAAATTCAATTTTGTACATAATTGTCTCAAATACAATTAAAGCAGATAGTCCTCCCTTTCTATGATGGTTAATCTGTTGTTTTAATTATAGATTAAAGGGAAGAACACTGTTGCCAATACAAGTGAGTTTTGGGAGGCAGATATGTAGAACACAAACAGCAACGATGAAAAGACAAATCTTCTGTCTCTGCTTGCATTTGGATAGAATACAAAGTTTTGCTCAAAGGACCTATGAAGCTACAATGAGTAAACTGACAAAAACCTCATTTCATATATATAATTATGAGTGAATAAGGAATCCAATTAATCAACATACAATGTTTAAGATCTACGCATTTACTACTTTCTTTCAAATGAGGCAACAAATGTAACCTGTTTTAATAACATTCATCTACTTCTCCTTGTACGTGAGCTAACTGTCTTAAACAGAATCCCATTTTTGTGACCAACGTTCAATAAAACAAAACCTACTCAATTAACATAGATATGAAGCTATGGAAAGCAGAAAACCCTCACATTTGAGAAACACGTTTTTGAGGGGGTTTATAAGAGAATCAAAACAATCCATTGCTAATGACAATTGCCAGTGATTTTTTAAATTATTTTATTTTATTTTATTTTATTTTATTTTCAAATATACACCACAATACAGTTTTGGCACTTAGGTTGGTTTTCACAAAGCCTTGCCTGCACCACAAGAGGGAGGTGTACCCCAAGTTACTGTGTTACTTTTCTTCAGACACTAAAAGGAACAGATGGTGCATGCGCCATGCAACACCAAGTGCTGTGTAGTTTTTCTGGAGCCTTTATGTAGTTATCGTTAAGGCTGGATCGATAAAATATCAATACATATTTTCCATAAGTCAGTCACTGATATAACAGCATGGAGTTGTTTGGAAATGCATATATGACCCAGATTCAGAATTCCATATCACAACTTCTACTTCTTTTTTCAGCCGGGTTTCTGTTTGATAGCAGAACTGCACAAAAACTAATCAACACATTTCCACATAACCTGGATGGAGGATGGGTCTTGGACCAGAATAGAGCTCATTAACTTTTGGTGCAGATCTAGATGAAAGGATGGATGAAGGGATTTTTTTTACACTTTCTTTCACAAAGCAAAATAGGATATTTTCAACATTGTCATTCATTTCTCAGGGAACCTTCTTTATGTGGCAGGTATTTATCATTGAGTACAATTTAAAGTGGATCCTAGATGGAAAGCAGTTATGGCTGGTGTTATATTTAGAGTGATAGAGGGCACTTGAGTTTGATATTGGACTGGGCTTGTTTGAATTGTTTGTTTGAGGGGACTGTTGGGCCTGGGCGAAGGTATGCGCTTTACTGAGTGCCATTCAAGTGTAAAGGTGCACTATGTAGTTTGGGGGAATAAATTTGAATCAAAAGAGAAAGATCTTCATTGACCGATTTTAGTCAAAGTAAATAAACATTCTTAATAGACTTATTTTAAAGTACAACACAGCTTGATAGTTTATAGGTGGCGGACCCTGCCACCTTTCTAGCTTCAAACAGTGTTCTGGGGACCTTATTTTCCTCTTTATATTGTCAACATTCCAATTCTGATTTTGAATTTCTTCTCCAAAACTACATAGTGCCTCTTTAAAGTTTGGATTTATCAGATGTTATGTGAAAAAGAAGAACATACAAGGATAAACTATACAACTATGTTAAATAAAGATTAATTATACATAATATGTGATAGATGATGAATGAACATTTTCCTTCGTCATTGTTGAATCTGGCCATCCTCAGTTCAAAACAGGCATCAGTCATCTGCCTAACCCAGTTGGTAAACTCTGTCCGAGTCTGACTCTTCCAGTGGTGAACAATAATTCTGGCTGCAGTGATGAAACCTGTCAATGATAAACAAAATTCCTGATGGTAACTCTGATCTGTCTGCCAGTAGACAAATTTGCCAAAATTCTGATAAGGAGCTCTCAAGGCTACCAACCCAATTTTCCAACAACTTCTTTCCAAAAAGTAAAAACCAGGGAACATTCCCACAATGAGTATGAGACGGTACCTGCCTCTACGCTACAGGAATATATATATATATATATATACACAAAAACATGATTTGTTATAAAAGTTGGTGTTGAGAAGTATATGTGCCAGATTGGGTGTGTTGATAGCTGATCCCCACATTCCTCAGACAGGAGTGGGGAATTTCTCCAAGTACTTTGCCCCGTCATTTGGCCTGCATGGGTATTGCCACATCAGTCGTACGTTAGGAAGTACAGATCATACCCTTTAGCACCTTCCTCTTTGCTATTGACCAGTTCCTTAATTAAAGCATTAGGATTGGCAGGATGAGATCAGCCTGAAGGCTGCTGGGAGTGTGCGCCTTCCCCCATGGGAGACATCCCCTCCCTCTGTAGCCTGATTTACAGCACCCACAGGCCCCCGGCACTTAACAATGGACCTCCTTTAAGTGAGGTAGATGGGGAGGAGACCAGAGCGGGGGAGATAACACTCCATCTTCATACACAAAGTGCTGAAATCATCGAGGTTCGAAATCATCTCTGCGAGACAGACTGATCATGGAGTCAGTCCGGAGGTAAAGTGTGGGAGTGCTGCTCAGTCTGGCTCACTCTATCAGGGAGGAGAGCTCTGTTGGAGAGTGATAGCCAACTCTCTACATGCTCACCTCTCCTGTCAGAGGGGGATAAAAAACAAAAAAGAAAAAGGTCGTCCAAACAGAAATTTTCCCAAATAACTAGTAAATCTAAGCTGACTGCTCACACTGTGGCTCTGTAAACATATGGGTGGTTCAGAGGTTTACAAAAACAAGCGTTCAGCAGGAGAAACGTTCTGTCTCCTACAAATGTTTGGATGCCCCCTGATCAAATACATCACAGGCGTACAGCGGATGATTGAAACCCTCCCAACAATAGCTCCTGCTATCTCCCTCTCCCCGAGGTGTGGGAGAGCCTTTTCATCTCAGGCTTTGATTAATAAAGGAATCGCTGGTTGGTTGAAAGCAGCGGTCTGCCCCCTCCACACACACCCCCCCCCGAGCATCCATCATGCCAATGACAGCCCACCTCTCTGTGTTAATTAGCGGTGATATTTAAGCTGTCTGAGGTGCTCCATGGCCGTCAGCGTGGTGGTGCTGCTGCTGATCATTAAATTTTCACTTCCTCTGTCCGGGTTACTCCCCTTCTCCTGGACACCTCAGTGAGCACGTCCTCCAACGCTCACACGAGCCAAGCGTGGCGATCAAGATGTGACGGAGAACGAATGAAAGGAAATGTAAAGAACAACTAAAGAGAGAGCCAGGAATTATATGAATCCACTGTGAACGTGACCTCGTTGTTGCACTCACTCATTTTAATGTTTTTTTAACTCAGCTGTGTTAGCATAAATGTAAAAACATCAGTTTGACTTATCACACTCGCTCAATAATTATTTGATATTGCATGAAAGAATTCACCATCAATCTAAAGTTCTCGTCAAACAATGAGCAGTGAAGGTGTGAGTGCATTACTTATTAATGATTACCAAATATTGTAATATTCTCTAATACTGGGGGCTATTATTCAGAGATAAATTATGTATGTAGCTCAATCCTGGTCCGCCTTATAACCAAAAGGCATCCTGCACCAATATGAGAACTTTAGTGATGTAAAATTAAAGAACAGCTGGGTTAAGTGAAGGGTCTTGGCAAACGGCAGCCATTTTACAACAATCTGAGATGGACAAAATGGCTTCCAGAGTGTAAACAAACTTGATGTGTGCAGACCCTCAAGGTGCCAGGGGGCCACTGTTACCAAAGTCTAGTAAACACATGAAAGTTACCGATGGGATGTCTGCCAGCCACCTGCCTCACACAGCATCTCTGATGGGGACTATTCTGTCACAAACTGTCCCATATTCACACGTCTGCCAGTACTTTTCTAATTAGTGCAACTCAACAAGATTAATTAGCCTCTGCATATCAGTCCCTGTACTCAAAATATGACACAGAGGAGAAGAGAAGCGAAAGCCATCAACCCATCTGACTGGCAACAGGGGAAAAGACAAGTTCGGCCTACTTGCATATTTTGATACATTCATATCATGAATATTCATACGTGAAAATTAATCTCCAGTCAAGTCAGAGCTTGCAGAACTTTTTTCACAATTAACTTTTTGCAGTTTGGCTAAATTGGATACAAATACAGAGAGAAGCCTGAAAGACAAACCGGTTGGGGAAAAAAAACCAGAAGCTTGACCAACATTTCTTTGAACAAGCGACCCCTCGTGCCCTTTGTCACAGAAGTAGTTGTGGCATGGTATCGTAGGAAAAGCACAGCTGTAAATAAAAAAGTGAGTAATTGTAGTTTGCAGGAGATGCTTCAGTTCCACTGTCACAACATTTGGGCTGGGCAGTATACAAATATTATATCATTACTGTGATATGAGACTATATATCATCTCAGATTTTGGATATTGCTATATTCTGATAGCATAAGTGTTGTCTTTTCCTGATTTCAAAGGCTGCATCAGAGTTAAGTGATTAAGTGATTTTTTAAGTTATCAGACTGTTTAACTTGTTCCAATACTTACTTTTACTCACTTTTCACTACATCCACATTACTGGTGTTTATATATCTAATATTTTATTGTATTCATCCCGACAATATTGTCCCGGTATCGACATTGAGGTATTTGGTCCTAGCATTTATGATTCCTAGGATTTATGCAGAGATTTCAAGCTAAATATATGTATTGTGTACGGTGATGTATCTTAAAAATCTTGCAATAATCAATAATGTGAGTGTCACCTGTCCCTTTCCACACAATGACGAGCCAAAATGTCTACTGTGAAAAAGTTCTATTATACCCAGTTTTTTAAAGCGCTCACTAAAACACGTGATTAAGTCCTTTCACATTGCCAGTGGATGAATTTTCGTTGCTGTATTTTTCCTGTTTCACAAGGGAACAGTAGAGGAAACCGACAGTGTTCGAGCACTTCCTGAACAGAGACGAATTTAAAAGAAGGAACGAGACAGCAGGCTTAACTTGACAACACACGTCAAAGCATCGCGCCTGTAGAGTGGCCAATATGTTCAGTGTTCACCTGGGAGTTGTGTTCACATTACAGCCAATCCAAGGTGGAGATGATAAATACCAGTGGCTACTGCAGAGTCCATTGACTCCAGGAGTCAATGCCTATTGTACACATTCACATTGCAGACAAAAGCCAGATGCTAGTGTGTGTTAGTGGCTGAACAGGGCATTACACAGCTTATGTATGTCTTTCTAATGTAATACAGCAGCAGGCTTCTACTACTGAATCCACACCATCACTCAATATCAGCCCTGAGTGAAAGAAGATGTTTTTCTAGTCATTCACAGCATTCACAAGATCAGGAGGAGGTCCTGAGGCTGCTGTATATGAGGGCTTCTTGCTCTACCATTTACACCTTTGCCAACACTTTGCAGTGTATGCAGATGTATTTACAAAGATCAAGTTCAGTTGTGCAGGACCTTGTTGCTGAGATTTATTTCGCCACACAGAGTCATCCACATTCCCCTTGACAGGATGAATGCCCCGGTGCCCTGCCGACTGTGTAAAAATCACTTTCCAATGGAGGTGCGTTCAGCCTCGACAGATACATTAACATGCCTTGGCCTTATGCCACCCTATTAATCCACAGCTTGTTGGTTCACGTTCGGACTGAGCTGCTTCTCTGGGGAACGACCGACCAGCCACAACAAGAAGAGTCCATATTTGGCCTTCAGAGGTGCTGCATGCTCACTGCACTGTGGGGAGACATATTTATCTGGGAAGCCACAACCTTTAAGTTCCATAGACCAGAAACACATTTACAAATATAGTGAGACATGGAAATGGAACTATCCACCCATTGAATCAGAATATTATTTTTCAGCAAGCTTTTCTTTGCTAGAACTGCAGAGCTGGGGGTGCGGGATCTGATTTGGCAGGTCCAAAATTAAATACAAAAGCAGAGCGAGGTTCACAAATAGCACGATTCTGCAGAAAAGACCTCGCTGAAGAGGTTAACCCTGGGCAGGTATATTTGTCTCATCTCTTCTAACACACCGCCAAACTATCCATCATTCCCCTGAGTTCAGAGGGATCATGTCTCTTTAAGATGTAAAACCTGTTTTCTTTCTCTTACATGGCACATTGTCAGAGGGCACGCTGTGTAACCCCAAGTTATCAAGTTCACGAGAAGGTCCTCGGTGAAATTACGCAATGCCACTTGACAAGGCAAGTCCAGGGCTTTCCTCAGTCTCTTTATTTCCCGACAATTTTCCACTCGAGCAGACGACCTCAAGTGTGAAGTGAGAGAGTAAAGAGAGGGATTTGATATCCAAGGGAAACGGTGCATGAATCCACTAGGGGTTGATAGACAGGGCAGGGGCAGCCAAGCTTTTTACCCTTAGAGATTTCCGTGGGTCAAGGCTGTTACAGGGCCACATTCTCGCTCTTCTTGATCCTGTCAGGACAGACTGTCAGGCTGATGAAGAGATAGGCTGCAGATAGATGATGGTGTTGCACGAACACTGAGGCTGCAGTGAGCAGATACAGTAGTCAAAGTGACTTTGGCAGTTCGCTGCTGCTGATCAGACATGCGATAGACATGTGATTTAGGATCTTTTGACTCCCAAGTCAAACAAGAACCTGCTGATCATGAGAGTTGTGGAATGAGAGAAGAAGGAAGACAAATGCACATTCCCGTGCAGGTTGAAAAACAGAGGTAAAGATGTGCCCGGATGCTTGCAGACACGTCCTGCCATACACATTACTTGGATTTTTAAAATATTTCTTCGAAGCACTGAAAGCATTTCTGGATAGATTGCTAGTATTTCCCCCCATCACACATTTCTCTGTTCTCCCTCTGTGCTCACAAGAAGGTCTCTTCTCTCATGACGTCAGGACTATTATACTCCAGCGCCACCCCCCTTCAGGGATAAGATTTTACGATTGCAACCTGACACCGTTTCTGTGTCCTATAAGCGACAGAGCTGTAACTCACTTCAAAGGCAGGAGGCATCAAATCACAGTGCACCCATAAATTAACCTGTCGAATCTTGGCCAATGAGGAGGCAGTGCTAAATCTCAGCTGTCACGCTGGCGGCCAATGGAAAGACGATGGCAGTAAATCTGTCAGGGCCGCGTCTGTTAACGGTGTTGTGGTGTGGTTGGGGAATCCACGGGGAGGGAGGGGAGAAAGTGAGAAAGAGTGGATGACAGAGGGAGGAGGGAACAAACGGAGCGTTCACAGCTATGCAACGAGAAAATGCTTTTCTTTTCATTCTTTGGCCCCAGTTGACGCAAAAATACACCCTCACATATTGTAGCTTAACAGTGGAAAGTGTGCAGGGGAATTTTTTTCGAGCAAAACAAGACTAAATGTGAGCAGAAAAAAAAAACAGCAGAAACAGACTATATGTCTCCTGATGGATGCAGTGGGAGTTGGATAACACCAGCAGCAACACTCATAAAGCTTTACAACCAGCATGGCCGCGTCTGATGTTGAATGTCTACAGTGAAAATGACTGATGGCCCTTCTTTAGTGCTCTTCTGCATCATTGCTACACCAAAACTTAGTGTTGACTGTTTGATAACAGCAGTAACCGAGTAACCTCTGACTGCCATGACACTGCACCATCAGGAGAGTCAGCAGGCGCCCCGGCTAAACGCTACCCTCTGGATTACAGGGAGGGTCCGGCGGAGCCCATCCACTAACCAGATGTGCCCCAGTTGTGCAGCTTCAGAGGATGATGAGTTGCCCCTGCAGCACAGCAGACCCGAGCAGCTATGTCTGAGGATTTTGTTTTGCCATGGAGAAACACAACATGGTGCTGCTGCATCTAACCAGCACCAGCTTTTGACCATAGAGTGTTTTTCGCCTCCACTATCACTCTTCTGAAGCACACTTTAAGTAAAGAGTAATGCACTGCACTGGCACAAGAGAACTGCGGTGAGAACAGCAGAGGGAAAACACATCAGGTAGAATATTTCCTCGATTAACAATGCCCTTGGTGGTGCACTTTCATTATCCTATCAAAGTTGAACATTTTCATGTAATAAATCTTAGAGGCATCATAAAAAGAACTGGTTCTGCAAAGGCAATGCTATTCCAACCCAAAGAAAAAAGCTTTCCCTTAACAAAGCCCACAATTTTTTCAGCAACCTGTAACGACATCCAATAAACCAGCCACATTTGTGGTGACATTTTTATCTTACATCAACAAAAAAAATTAAACATTAGCATCAGAATTTACAGTCATCTTATGTCATTACTATGAATACTTTTTTTTTTTTGCTTCAGAAACATAAACAACGTGTTGAGTTATGGCAAAAGCAGGCAGGAGTGCAGTGGTGGAGGTGTTGTTTTTGGCTGGCTTTTCCTCCAGCGGCCATGATTCTCTATTCTATGGGAATCCATAAACAGACCCGGAGAGGGCAACTGGGGCCATAAACCACGTCAGGCTGCTGAGATGCTGCTGAAGCGAGGGAGTAGGCCTGGGCTCATACCTCTTCCTCTATGCACGCACACACAACCACGCGCACTTTCAGCAGCCGTTAATGACCTATTTCAAAATGCTATGTTAACATTGATTCTGCAGATATGATGCTGGTTTAATTCATTTTTAAAATGGAACTAAATGCAGCTCGACGATAAATGTAATGATCTCCTCTTTTTTCAAAACATGTTAACGTCATCACGATAAGTCTTATCTGCTGGTTGGAAATGTGAAGGCCGTAGAAGCAAAATAGCCTTGTTAATTTTAATACACTGGGTCATTAAACATCATGTGGGTCTTGGCCTTTGTCCTGCTCAGACAATATAATGGCACTTCCTTTAATATGTTTACTGTATTGGATCCAACATGCTGTCATTGTTTTCCCCAGTGTTGTTTCTCTTCGGCAGGGCAAGCCATTGGATGGGTGCTCAGGCCCATTGACTATGACATAAAGACTCTGTAAGCTTACAGATGATGATAATTTATAGACTCTAATTCACACAGTGCGCTCACACACACACACCGAAGAGAAAGAGAGAGACTCTTTCACTGTATGCATCGATCAATTACAAGGCTCTAGCCCACACGTCTCTGACAATTTTACTGCATGTTATGTACAGCATGTCAAGCCATGGCGTTTCAAACTGTTATACTCATGCCTGTATAATTAATATAAATTACCTCGCTGTTTTTTTATGATGGTGCAACTGTAATTAGTGGATGAAAGCAAGTCACAGCACCCTCGATGCTGCTGCGGGGCTATCTTGATGAAAAGCGAGGGGTCTGGACAAGCACCTTGGGTGGGATCTGTTTTAACCCCCTCTGCTTCCCGCCATGCCCTCGCTGGGATCTCGTCTAATCACATTTACTGCTGTCTGCTTCTGCTAACCTCGTCCTCTTTAACCTTCATGTTTCCTCCCCTTCACTGAAACCACACGCTGAGACAGAAGCTGTCCTCATTATACCAACAAACTGGTGCGATAACAGTAAACTGGTACGATAATGGAGTCCATTTATAATGATTACTTGTTCCTTTCTTACTGCCCTCTCTCCAGTAAAAACACTTAGTGAGTGGCATCAACACAGACTCCGTTCATGCTATCTGTGCGGCCATAAAGAGCCCCAGATTCAGGGGCTGAATCAAACTGGAGCACAGCCAAGACAATAGGTCCACAGGTCAGAGCCAATAACAGTTTCATTCACTACACCCCTCTCTGTTATGTGAAAACATCAACCCACATGCTTGCATCCAGGCACACTCACACACATTCTGCTGCTTTGTTCTGTATCAGCTGCTGTCTGCCAGCAGTTAACTGTGATTGAAATTTATCTTTTTTTGCAGTGTTTTAGACATTAAACCTAAATAACAGCAGAGGTCATTTTGTGGTATTCAGGAGATCATTAGCAAATTGTTTCTCATGTTTAGGGATACATGCTCTGTTGATAGGTGATATAAGCAACAATGAGGAAGTTACTGTTTAACATAGAATAGCTACAATGCAGTGTCTTATGTGTAACAAAAAAAAACCAAAAAACAAAGATCCCTATATGCTCAGTTGCATTCAGGAACATCACCATTAACCTTTGGTTTAATGCAAATTCGAGGAGGACAGACTGTTCTGTGAGTTAGGTGAAATTCTGTATACGAGGATGTAAAGGATGTACTTTTAACTAAAATATCCTCCATTTATACTGTTTTTTTTTTGGCTAAATGACGATGTAAAAAAATTCAGATTTGCTTCAAGAAGGGAACCATTTTTTGTATCCTTTGTCAGGCTTGGAAGTGAAGGTACATTATCCTGTTTGGGACTGAGCTGCAACATAAACTGTAATTTTGAAATTAAATTAAAAATAATTGAACATTTAATTGCTGTAACCGTACTTTTGGTGTCTATATAAACCTATGAGGGTTGGGCACCTTGTGTGCATTAAACAAAAATATAAGAAATTAAATTAAAGTAAAATTAAAGTACTTTTATTTCACTATATTTCTAACATGAGCTGAGCTAATGAAATCAATTAAGTGCCATGGCCTGGAAAACTTCATGTATTTTACTTATAACAGAAACAAAGCATAAAGATTTTGCACACGATTAAAATTCAATATTATCTAAGCATTTCTTTATGCTGTTTTCTATCCTACATGTTTGTGATTGAAAGAAACTGCTTCCATCAAAGAAGAACCACAAAGATTTAGCTGATTATCTGACAGTGGAAGATTAATTAAATTTCCCATCGGGCAAATAAAGAGTGAAATGCTGTAATTTACCTTCTGCATTCCAACATTTCCACTTATGTGTGTGATCAATTCTGCAAAACTGCTCCAAGCCATAGACTGCTTCTACATCAAGAGCATTTACTCACTTTGATGTCAAACTTATTTGGACATAGATAAGTGAGAGAAACTGAAAAAATGAGCTGGCAATACGCCAATTTGTGAAAGGGATACAAACTGAGGTTTAATGACTTTCGAGTCGGGCCAACAGACATGCCACGGCATGCCAAGTACAGTGCGGGGACACGTCTGAGGAGGGAGGACACATGATCTGAAACAAGACCTGCTACCGCTTGTGGTTCAAATTAGGCATGGTGGCAACCCACACAAATCTCTGCTGGCCTGAAATACCTTTCAAGTTATCTGCCTGAGAGCATATGGGGATACCTACAGATAGATCATTTCTTCTCCTGTAATATGCAGCAGGTAACACCGTGATGTAGTGCCCATTATCACATGCGTCTCTCTCCGGAGTGTACCCTTAATTTGCATCAAAATGAGTGTATGAGGCTAGTGTGTGATGGGGGGTTGCACACACGTTGAGGAACACAATTCATGATGCACAAAGAGGCTCTGAACAGAATAGAAATGAATCAAGTATGACTCCATAAAACTTATCTGCATGTCACAGTAACATAGTGCGGCGGTAGCTCCTGATCATAAGCGCATGAGTGAGTCTCCTCCCTTCTCTACCTTCTCGCCTACAGCTGTAATGTACCTCAGCCTTGCACTTTGCTGCAGACGTCAGGAGATGGAGCCCTTGCTCTAGTGTTTCTGGCTCTGGCTGAGGTCTTGCAGAACAAAGACCATGTAGCATGGCATCTCTGAAATAAGGAAACACCAACTCTTAAAAGCCAGCACATTTTGCGCATATATAAAATATGTCATACAATTTAAGAGCATGAAATCTGCTCTAGGGTTTAATAAACAGAAAGAAGGAGTGTAAAGACACATCACAGCTGACCATAAAACAGTGTCAACAAACATTTATTAAAAGTATCAGATGATGGAAGATCTCTGTTCGAAAACATACCTCTGCGATCACAGGTTTGACAACAGTACTGGTTTGAAGTTTTAATTGCAATGTTTTTGAAGTTTAAATGGTAGAGGTAGTGCCTCAATACTCTGTACAGTAATCTGGAGTTAACAACAAGGCGCTGTCATACAGGATTAAACTCTTGTTCAAGGAGACACATGGAATGTTGCCACAGGCCATAATGAGGTTTAACGATGTTTCATAGACAGATAGGTCAGTTTACTAAAACACCCAGGTCCTGTAATGACAAATCAAAGAAACAAAAACAGGCCGGCCCTGGTACTGGAATGTACACCACATTTTATCCTCATGTTGATCAAGACTTACAATGCAAGCCTGTGCAAAAAGAGAGAAAAAAAAAGTAACTTTGTCAAGCAGTAGTCCTGGGAGTGTGACTGGATCAGCCACCGGTGATCCTCACAGCTTTGATTGAAGGAGTGGAAATCGGAGGGATAGGAGTATGTGGATCAGTGCCATGAAGACTGGGCTGAACAGCGGCTCACTGGTAGACTGGTCAGGAGTGACTCTATCGTAGGAGAGACCACTTGATCTGTTCTTTCGCAGACTGAAGAACCTGTGGAAGACAACCAAGTTTGGCCAAGCAGATCACTCTAAAAACAAACATTTAACTGCACTATCACTAAGTACGAATGGCTACAGTGTGAGGTACCAAGGAAGTATCATATAACACAAAATCAAAACTGCACCGCTTTTTTGCTGATGAGATTGAAGGAAAGAACTTGAAGAAAAGTTCCACAAAATTGTCAAAAACAGAACAAAGGAGCGTGAGCGAGTAATGTAAATGAAGAGAACTGTGCAAGATCTAATTAATCATCTTAATTCATTGAATGATAGCTGAATCATAACCATAAAGTATGGGGATTGGGGACAGCCATTAATCACGGCCAGAGGAGGGATGGCGGTAGCCAGTCTCAGGCCTCTTAAATGACAACATTAATCAAAAGGAGCTCACACACAGGCAGACTCGTGTAGGACCTTAAAGACAGGAACCACCCTTGGCTACCTACCACCGAGTTATTAGTAATCATGTACACGGTCATGCGTACAAGACAGTGCAATATATGACAAGCTAACGGCGAGTGACAAAGTAGGAGTAGAAGAGAACGACTGTAACAATGCCCTTGTATTCACAGGATCTGTAGTAACGTGTTTTAACAGTCAATAAACTAATGGAGCTTTTAAACTTTATAGCAGAGAGAGGAGCAAGGAATGTTTTTCTTACCTGTGTGACCGTTTGCTCTGTCAAAGGCACATCATCCCCCTGCAGAAACAATTATATCATGTTTACAAGATGACATAACCAACATCAAACTATGCTGAATATATCTGAGTGTAGCGGAAAGGGGCTTACTCTGAGAGCCACACGGTGCACAACTTGCTGCGGGTCACTCTCCAGGATCACCCTGCAGGAGGCAGCAAAGAGACAGAAAAGAGCAGTCAGATCAATTCTGCATTATATTCTGCTCTAATGGATGCAAGATGCACACCAAGACTGCCCTGGCTGACTGTGGAGGCTACATTTAAAACAAGCCTTGTCTTTTTTTCTGGACTGACTTTTTAAAACCCAGTTAAGGACAGACCATTTTATTGCTTTATTTGGGGTTTCACCTGATCCTCTCCAAATTAACTCTTCACAATCAGAAATACAGCTGTACAACTGATTGCAAAATAACTGAAATTGCAATATGATGAAGTGCAAAATCCAAATCACAAGAACTATGTCACAAAACAGTGTTATAATCACATTTTGTAGTGCTGTAGAGGTGCTCTGGTGCACAAAGCTTGTTCTCCAGTTGTAATAAAACATGTTTGTTTGGCAGACACGGGGATAAATGCCACATCATCAAAATTTTACTGGTTTTTCGATGATAATGAAAACTGTGATGTAAATTTTAATCATCTATAATAATCATGAATTGTATTGCAAATTGCGATATCTGTCAAACCAACTGCAAGATCAATTTTTGACCATATCGTGCAGCCCTAATCAGAAATATCACATATATATCTAGATCTAAATCTAGATATATAAAAATTCCTCCAGAAATATCTATAACCCCCATCTGTATCTCTGTGGCTTAAGGATGCAATGTATTTTCTTTATCTTGAAGACAAAAAACCCCAAAAGTTTAACAGTAGTCCCTTACCAATCTTGTCCCTGAACTAATTTCCCCACAGTGAATGTGACAAATAGGAAAAAAAACCTGAAAGGCAAACTAGTCCACCTGCAGTGTGAAAAAAAATAAACGCTTATTTTTAGCATATTTAACAGTGTTTAATAAACCTGCATATATGTGCTAATTCTGATGTAAAAGTGGCACTAGAAAAACATGCTTTAACTTCACAGTCTTCAAACGAGAAATGACTTTGCATCAAATGTTTCAAGTCGCTTAATTTTTACTTACCCTCCATCTACAATTTCATCCACAGCCAGGAAGAGCCCCTCCATATTTTCCAACAGAGCCCTCCTCTCAACATTTTTTCTACATAGTAATGACAAATACACATGTCAAGCTTAACTTTCAAACATCGAAAATAAATTTATGGAAAAAGTTTAATTGAAGTTTTGTAGAATAAAGAACAGCTGCCAAAACATACCTCAACATCTGACTGAGCGAATCAAAAAGGCAATTGAGAACAGCCATAAGCATAAGCTGTTGATAATAAAGGAATGTATTAGAATCTGTTCATTTCTAATGGGCTCCAATTGTTTTTCTATCATCTGGGGATAAAAATAAATCAGTCACGAAACAATCACTTGTTGTGGTGTTAACAATATTTTCTTTATAACTCATCTCTTCTATTTTCTTCCTAAGGCAAACTTTACATCCATTGGAACAGCCTGTTATAATAACAAACACATAAAAAGTAAAACAAAAAACATTTTACAATGGATGACTTATGGATTGTTAATTTAATTACAAAATAAGAATTCTACATTTGTAAAATTAAAAAAGGAAATATAGACTGATGAGTTCACACTGACAAACACTGTTATTTAGATTTTTTTAACAACATAAAATGTCAGCACTATATTGATACGGCAAACATAATAAACACATCATCTAATCTGTATACAATCTGTATGCCATGTAGAAATATGATCAAAAAGTGATTTAATTATAAATAGGTTAAATTATAATGTCACATCCACAATAATGACACCAAGTTGTAGTTGATAAAAGGTTGAAAAGAATTTATGACTGCAGTATGGGCATTGTAAAATTCAGACTAATTGTAAGACGCAGCTCAAGCTTGGTAAGTGTTTTAGTGCTTTGGAATATCACATTACACTGGGAAAATCAGTGGTCAAAATCATCGTGTCATCTCCTCTGATTCAAACCATCACATTAGCTGTAAGAGACAGGATGGGATTACTAACTGTTGTTAGATAAAATTTGCGTGGATTTGCTCATTGCTCAATAGTTGGGTTTCAACTCTCAGTTATTCATGCTCGGTTACAAAATCTTAAAATCAGGCTTACCTCATTTTCATGGGAACTTCCAATCACATAGAAGAAGAGGTCTATGTTGCTCTTGTAGACAACGGTGAGGCCCTCAAGTAATGCTATCTCACCTGAGGACACACATATAGCAACAATGCATGTTACTGACATGAACTGAAGCTGTACTAAAGTGACTTCTTTATTATGGTAAACACAGCTTACTGTCTGTCCTGTGTGTTTTGTTGAATATGTTCTTCTCAAACGCCTTCTGCTCCTTCACGGTCGGGTATGTATCATCATAATACTGTCAATCAATGTAAAGCAAGTACATTATTATACATGGAAATGTAAATCAATAACCAAGCATCCTTTAACAAATCTGAAATGTACTTATTAAAGGATTAGGCTGATGATATTTAGTATTTGTTCTTACTGTCAATTAAAAAACAATGCATTATCAGTGGGTCTGTCAAAACAAACCACAGTTGGTATATGCTTTTTTGTAAATGTATCAAAAATGGGTCACATTTGTATGGTTTCGTTTTTACAAGGGCACCACAATTACCAAAAAACAACTAGACATTGTTTTAGCAAACAGCACTCAATACAGGAATATTTTCTTTTTAAATTCAGGTGCACTATTGAGTATTTACGGCATCAGAGGGGTTTGTTAATAAGTGACAAAAATACAACAGCCGTCCCCATGTTTATGATAATTATGTTTTGCCTGTCATAGTGCAAACGTGTTATGCACTACAGAGATCCATGTCACAGAGATAGGCTATTTTGGCTATAAAGAAAAACAATTCGTAACAGGCTAAATGCGGTGTCGGTTTGAATTTTTGACGGAGATTTTTATTTAGACAAATGTAAAATATCACAGGATTTATCCTTTTAAGTTCAACTGTCAACCAGTGAGGGTCATTTTACTTTCCACTTTTCTTCACCATACCTTGGCGTAAAGCCTGTCTCCATCGTTGTCCAGTATCAGAACTGCTTTGACGGTGTACAGGGATGGTTCCTGGTTAAGTAAATTATTAAAACTCATTAATCAGCGGCTAAAACTAATAAAACATACTTCGAAGTCAGGAATCAAACATTAACCAACTAACTAGTACCAAACAAACTGTCAGTGCGGCGGTGAAGCGCTAACATGGGATATATAAAGCAAAAACAATTACACCGCAGTCGCCAATATATAGCATTTAAGATGACCGATTATTAGTGAAGTCAAAAGCATGACATGACACTTCCACATCACCAACAAACACATAACAGTTACAACGTTCCCCAGGAAGCTAACTTCCCTGAGGCTAGCTGGTTAGCCAACACAGGCAAACCCGATCACGTAAGTCGAGTTAGCTCGATAGCTAAAAGACAATACTTCGTTAACTCAACATACAATTACGTGATACCGTGATCAGTGAAGGCTTCAATGATACGTATACTGTGTCCAAAAATACATTTATAACATGGTCTAACATTACCAGTATGGGAGAATCCATCTTCTTTCTTGTTAGCAAACCAGTTAGCACTAACAAGACAGCAGTCGTGGGCTACGTCATACGTACAGTAAATTGGGCCCCTTCTCATTGGCTGACGGCGACGCAGGGCTGTGCGTCGTACGTGTAGGGCAAAGAGCAGTTCACTGCAGTCAGGAGAGAAACACAAAGTGAACTGAAATGCAAACTACACAATCAGTTTGGAAAGTTTCAACTTGATAATGACCCTCAGGTAAAGGCAAACACTGTATATCCTCCACAGACTTTGTTTTGTCCTCTAACTTTTAACGTCACGACCATCCAAACCTTGTTGTTGCAATCGTGAAAGTAAAACATAAAGTTCTCCATTTCCCATGCAACGCAATGGAGTCTTTTTAAAAAACATTTTCTTCTACGCTAGGGCTACCAGTGTTCAAAACTCTACTACTGTTGCTACAGTCAAACCAATACTGTTGATTGACTATGAATTATTAACAATTTGTGACTTATGGGGTTTGCTGTTCTTCTTTTAGGTTTTCTTTTTTCTTTTTTTATAAGACTGCATGGTAGCAAAAAAAACTCTCATTTACAAGCCTTTTTAGCTTGCTCGTACTCATCAACATCTTTTTTCAGGATCCTCCTACATTTAACCAAACCCAATTATCTTAGTTCCCACTTCTGGGAAGCACTTGGAAACCCAGGCTGATGGGGATTTCCCTCTATCTCACTCCACACATGACATCACTGTGTGGCCTTACTGTAAGATATTTTTGGGCTTGTGTTTCAAATAATACTGGAATACGCAGACTTTTGAAAGGAAATGGTGCAGAGCTATTATTTAACTGTAAAGAGTGTATGGTAAAAAGATACAAACTATTTTGACATCGCAACCATAGAGTGTTGCAATACTGCACTATGTTTACACAATTCAGCCGCTAAGATTTCAAAATTACCCCGACTGTAGAGACCACACTAATTTCTTTTGAATAAGTTGCATAAATGATTTTATTTAGTTTCATCATGCAACCCAGTGTTGAAAAAATGACAAATAAATGACTTTAATTGCTTGATTCATAGTTGAACCGACAACGGGTGAAGCATAATTTGACCTCTTCAGAAAATCTTCAGGACAAGACGTCCTGTTCAAGTTCAGCAAATATTTGTATTTGAATTCTTGTCTATTGTTCACAAAGATTAAAAAGAAAAAAATAACAACAGCAACAGATAAATAGAAAAAAGTTATGTGAACGTATGGGCTGCTCCCCTCTCGTCAGCGTATGCCAGCAACCACAGCAGTTAGCAGTTCCCTTCCTCAGAACCAAGTGTTTCTTTTATCAGCGTTAAGCAGAGCTTCCGCCGTTCAACATCCTCCTTTCCCTGCCTAACCTCTCTGTGTCTGTATGACCGACCAGCCTTGATATTCATTGCTCAGAACACATGCATCTATTCTCATGTATACAATTATGTACACACACAGTTAGTTTATACACACACATGCATAAAGACTTACACAGCCCCCTAAGTTACTGATTTCTGCTACAATTGTATTATTTGTAATTCTGTTTTCCAACACCAGTTATATCAGAGGTGAATGCATACATTTAAAGAATGAAGGAGTGAAAAAAAGATCAGAAACTATTAGGAAATACAATACTGATGTTACGCAACACTATCTTTATCTGAACATCTTGAGATAAGCTCTGGCCTCATGACATTCAGAAGAATGATGCAGCATGTTCAGGTTCCTCATTTGCTCTGTTTCAGGTAGCGATAAAATGTGACCATCACGACGGACATCACCCACAGTTGCTCCGAGGAGGACTGTGTGCGATAAAGATCGTTGGATCGAACTCCCCCTTCCTTTACAGTTGAAAACCTGCGTATCATAAAGTGAATGCCTCTACATGTTATTGTTTTTACATCCCTTTTAGTTGAGTTAGATATTAAAAACGAACAAAAAAAGATATATTTTCTTAACTTCTTTAGTTCATATCAAAATTACAAGTAGTTAGTCGATCAATATAAGAAAAAAAGAAGTAATACTCCATCTGCCCTCTCTTTTTTTTTTCCCTTCCCAGAAGCTGACTCCAAAAATATTCCCTTTTTGATACCACAACCCAAGACACACATTCATTTTGTTTAGGAGTTAGGTGGTTTTTCCACTCATGTCTGATACAGCTTTCTGGATGTTAAAACAAAACCAAAGATGCCGCATTCCTCCATCTTTAATGAACAAGTGAAAAGCCATGGAAACACAAATAGAGAGGAGGTGGGGGACAACACAACATGTCTGACCATTATTTCCACTAGATTAGATTTAGCACGCCCCTAGCACGAAATCTGATGGTCATTAAGAGAATTTACGCCTAAGTGAGTCAACTGTGGGCAGCTCCCAGCCAACATGTCGGGTATATTTTTGAAGTTTGAAGCACAGAGGTGCACAGTGGGAAAAGGCTGACTGTCCTTGCGAGGTTCGGGGCGAGCTGAGGAGCAGAGATGTCAAAGACTAATTGAAGCAAACAAACACAAACAGAGAACGTGGGCGTTGACCTGGGAACTGTGTCCAGATTCAAAACCACTGTGGTCACAGTAATAACAGGGTGCTCTTTGGCATGCTGTGGCAGTGGTTGAGTCAGGGGCTGGGTGCTAGGAACTTGGGTTGGGAAGTCCCTTCTTTGATTCCTGGTAGACATTCACCTTTCTTGACTCTGTCAGCCACCTACTTTTTCCATCTTAGAACAATGACAGAGAAAACACTGAGATTTATGTCTCAGTGGGATGTGATATTGTAATGGGCCAGACAAAACCTTCCATGTTCTCATGGTCTTTGAATATACAGAGCCTTACTGAAAGTCTTGACTCTGTTTTTGTTTATTACTGGCCCTGAAATGTATATTTATTTAACAATTTAAGTTGAGAGTCAGGACAGTATTCAGAACAAATGTTCACATTGATTACCCCAAGCGTATTTATTATCCTCACATCCTCTGTGTTGTCTTTGTAATTAGAAATGCAAATGTTTATTCTATGTTGAATTACTACTGCTGTGTAGAAGGAGGCATTCAAATGAGCTTTATCTTTTTAATGTCAAATGTAATGCAACCTTAAATCACAAGTGTTTTACTCGCTCTGAAAATATTCAACCCCGCTTTACATTTTGTTTCTGTAGTCTTTAGAATTTTCCTACCTGCAGAAGCAAGTTTCTGTTATAAGAATCAGCATAAACTGAACAAAGATCACATTTGAGATTATCTAACATTCTCACATGTCTTATTGCTAAAGAAGCAAACAATTTTAATCAAGAAAGTTTCTGTATGTATATTTTTGTGTATATTTATACTAAATTGAGAACAATGTAGCAATTTAAGTATACTTGTGTGCAGTTCATTGGAGATTTGTTCAGGCTCCAGTGGTTTGCTTTTATGTTCCACATTGTCAAAAAGAGTGAATTTGCACATTAGAATTCAAGAAGGAAAGTAATTGTGACATCGTTTTTTTTTTTTTTTTTTTGCTTAGCATTTCTGAAGGGTAAAAAGACAGTCGATGTCGTTTCATGTATATTTTTCAGTACAACACTCGCATTTCTTGCACACTGCGGTTGTTTTCACAACAGACAACAAACAACAACAGGGTTTTTCCTCTTTTTTGCAAATGTGCTGGTGATCCCTCATATCAGGTTATTCTGCAAACTTGCAGTTACATTGGTTTCTTTATCTGTTTTATTTAAGTCTTTGGAGAGATCATTTGACATATAATACATATATATATATATATATAAATTCATACTTGAGTATGAATAAAGATACTTACTTTGGTAAATCTGAAAGTCACCCACATAAACAGTGCTTGAATAAAATTCTTAAAGTGTCATATATTAAATATACTTAGTTATCATAAGTAAATTATACATACACATACACGTATGTTTATTTTGTATTCTATGGGTCCACTGATCATTGGTCTTGATTATCAGATCCAATATTCAGTATTTTTTAATTTATTTATTTATTTGATTTGGTTTTATCACTGATACACTAAATTAATTTAAAAATGTGCTACTTTGGCAGTCATGAATTGTAGTGGAATGGAGGTATAAAGTAGCAGAAAATGAAAATACTCAACTACCACAAAATTGTACTGACACGGTACTTAAGTATATGTACTTAGTTACATTCCATCACTGGCTTGAGAAGCTGAATTAACTGACCCATATTTCAGCATTCCCATCTTGTTATGTCTGCTATCATCAAAGTATGCTTTTAAAGATGAAATCCATCCACCTTTTCTGTACCTATTCATACAGTCTATGTGTCGTGCACAATGTACACGGTGGGGGGTCACCGATACAGCATGAGCGCTCTTGAATATTTCATGTGATGCAGATTAGCTCCAAAATGTAACATCTCCACTATCAGTAATTGTGCGAAAGCCGTTGCACAATGGGGCAGTTCTGCACAACAATGAATTCCCTGCTTGCAGTGCTTCAGATCAGGGCAATGAGGGGATTTTTTTTTTTTTTGTGAGGGATTTTAATGGTCACTTGCTATGTAAGACACGCTCCCCTCCATTCTCCCCCTGCTCCTCTCTCTCCCTTGGCGGTTGCACTGCCAGATAGAGGAACAATGTAGTCTTTCTTACCTGTCGGAGGGCGTACATTCCATCTCCACTAAACTAAGTCTCAATCCTGCCTCCAACCCACCCCTGCTCGAACAGGGCCCTCACTGCAATGTCGGCTCTGACTCCAGGTGCTCTACATCACACTCCTCATACCTTTTCGTTTTGGGCGGATTTGAAAAGGACACAGTTCTTGTGCGGTTTGGCCAGGACAGACACAACTATCTGGCTAGTTTTTCCACTTACTTTTAGTCATTTAATCTGTTTTGTACTTCTTGAAATAACATGATTAGAATCAAAATTGCTTACAGGATTTCTTTTTCTGTTTGTTTGTGTTAAATTTGTAATCATGTACCTACTTCAGTGTGGACTGACAGAGTGCTTGTGTGCCAGACTGTTGGTTTGTGGTTTGTCGTGTGGGCAAAAGGGAAATTCGGAGGTTGGGGTGCAAGTGTGCTATTAAGGATACAAGAGTGCAAAAAAATGTGGTGTGGGTGCTTTACAGGAAGATTGCGTTTGTCTGCACAGGGCCATCCCATTTATGCCGGTGGCTGTATGTGCAGCTGAACAGAGAGAGACAGACAGTCGAATCAGAGATAGGGCAGGAGGCCTCCTGTGTTTTTACTTCTTGCGATCTGTAAAAAGTAAGCAGGCAGCACAGCCTACGTGAAAAAAGAGCAGAATCTCCTTTTACTCATTTTTTTCTTTTTCTTACCACCAGGATTGTGCTGGAGTTTTTTTCTCTCTCTCTCTCTCTCTCATCACCTGTTGAAGAAGCAGAGAATGTCGCTCAGGTATGTTCATTCACATCTTCTGTCTACTGATTTGTCAGTTCTTTACTTTTTCTATGACAAGATTCCCACTTGAATGATGTCCTTATTACACTGCATTTAAGCAGTTCTTATGCTTCAGATAACATGAAATAACGCACCAATATATAACAAATAAATCCATTTAAAAAATGTTATTATATTGTTGTAGAAACTTTCATTCTGTTTTAAGATTTGAAGAATACAGCGATGTAACGACAGATTTCCATCATGCTGACAAATATTTCTCAACAACTGGAGTTATTTTTATTTTACTGATTCAATTTGACTCACTGTCTTGTCAGCGTCTTGTCAGCGTCTTTATTTCAATGACTGAACCAGTGAACAGATTTTTTGAGTTTTCTCAGTGAATCATGTTTCAGTACAGTATTAAGAAACTTACCGCAAACATAACATCAGTTACAGTAGGATAGTGTGGTTGTAACCCCATGTGTCAGAGCCTTTAGTAATGTGCCTTCCACAGACAATAAAAAAAAACTGTTTAAAAGACAATGATACACAAATATTGTTTGTTTTGAGGGTCAGTAAAATGAAATTATACATTTAAATAAAACAATCAGATAAAAAGAGGAAACAATGGTTAATACGGTTAAATCCTAATCATGGATTATATCAAGGTATAAGAATTATTTGAAAACTTTTTTTTTTATCAGACTGGAGACTGTTTAACTGATGAATTAATTATTCAATTAATTCAGAGGATAAACCAATTGAACCAAGGCTCTCATCGGTGACACCTTGACCTAAATAGCCTGCCTGACTTTGAGCATTTGTTAAACTTCTTAATTTTAAATAATTCTGACTTAAAGAGTATCTTCAGCTGCTTCCTGACACTGACCATAGGTCGTCACAAATTTCTTTCTGCATTATTGTAAGTGGAGTCGCTTCAGGTTGCCACATAATCGCATCACTTTACGCATTTATTGATCGGAAGGTTCTAAATTTACAGAATAAAGACATGATATATCAAGGTACCAAAAAAGACATATGCAAGTAATTTAAGGTACTTTTTTCTGCGTAAAGGTTAAGAATAATATCATATATCCAGTCCACACGAAGGTGAGTTTTAAGTGACACACAGCAAGGTGAACAAGGAAGCTTTTAACAAGAATAATTTAGTTAATTTCATTGTTGAGTTAACAAGGGCAACACTGATTGTTACATAGAGGAAAGCAACAGATGCAATTGGGACAGGGCCATATAATGTATACCCCAAGCTAGTTTGCACATCCAGTCCCTGGCTAAGTTTTAAAATTAGGCATAAGTTGTCTAAACAAGCAGATTTAGAACAACAACAGAAAAAAAACAATAAAACACATTGTGTTTCTGTGTATGCGTGCGTCTGTGTATTGCATTATTATGACTATGTACACATGCGGATGACATGCGGGTACGCAGAAGTATAAATGTCTGGCATGTAAAGCGTACATGTATGTGAAAAGAGGATGAATTTATACCAAAGTTATAGTTTCATCTGTGGATTTGGGAGCTAACAATTCTGATTGTGTTTTTAACTCAGGCCATAATTGCGTGTCATAGGCAGGGCACGGCAAGCCAATTTTATTCTATTTGTATAGCAGCATTTAGAAACAAGGCAATGCAAAGTGCCTTACAGGGACATAGAAATGCATTAAAATAAGACCTTGAGCCATGAAGAAAGCATTTCACTAAAATATTGTGGAATATCAGTTGGTAGAATCAAAATTGCTTACAGGATTGGTGTGGATTATTGTGTATCTAAAATAGTTTAAAGATGATGACTGCCAATATTTTAGCAATGCACCAAATTTTCCAAAGCAGCCATCAGGCCCCTGTCTGTCTGAGAAGTGCACGCTGTTTTCCCGCAGATTGTCTTATCAGGGGTTGGCATAGCTGCACCCTGGGACAGCTGATGGGAGGAGTCAACTCAACTGAACTGTACCCTTCATCTGTTCCACAAAAAAACCTACACAACACCCAAACAGCCATTCATATAGCACTGACATGGGTACAGACATGTAATGCACTGTGTGGTTTAGAAATGTGCATTCGAAGGCACAGCGTGACTCGATGGTTAGCAGATACTTGGCCTGAGTGAGTGTGGTTTTTATTTCTTCTTTGTGGTGTGTCAAAGTTTAGAGGCGAGGTAGGTGATAACCTGCTGCTCTCCGCCCCGGTCAGGTTGATGTTTTGCTGCAAGAGCCTGTCCTGAATGTGTTCAACGGCCAACTATGTTCTCCCACTGAGGAGAACCTGTGAGGTAGGTCTATGACAGAAAAAAAAAAAAAAAAAAATTCCACAATCCCACCTAAAATAAACCTTTTAATTTTTAATCGGTATTCATTTTCCTGTTAAAAGGCATTAGGCACTCCGGGCAAGCTGTGTGGGGGAGTGTCCATGTCAGCTAATTTCTCTGGAGCCAGGTCTCATGGAGCCCCTCAGGACACAGAGATGGATGTGGCTTGGCAGGAGCTGATGGCCATCACAGAGCTACAGGTAACTCTTTAGCACTGACTGAATTATAGCAGTGTAGACATTGTTTTATTTTGCAAACAACATGTTGTGTGTCTTACGATACATTGCACTGCTTCATCACAGATGTGCAGGTTGAATTGTTTTATGAATAAATGCATAGGAGGACACTTTGTAAGACAACTGTATTACTTATCTAGGCTCCAAAATCACAGAAGCCTATTCAAACCTTAACAAATGTGAATGTATCTACTCAGTAAAAGTATGCTGTTCTCAAGAGTCATGTTAAAAGAGTATGAAACACGAGAGTCAAAATGTGTTTCATAAATGAATCCATTATTACCAAACAGAATATATCGATTCATTTATACAAACCTTTTATGTATTTTCCTGTAGTATTATTATAACTGTTGAATAGAAAGGCAACAATGGCCCATCTGATTGATGGCAGGATGAAGAGATTGTGAGAGGGGAGCAAGTGCTGTATGTTGTTAGCGGCCCCCTGCTCCGCACAATAGCCATCTGTTTCCAGGTGAAACCCGATCACATCTATGAGAGCTCTTCATAGGCTATGGGTGGCATGCTGAAGTGGGGGGCAATGTGTTCTATAGAGAACCAGATGAATTGTGAAAAAGACACTGTTCGCCTGATTAACTGAGTTTAGAGAAATTTAGAAACTGCTGTGAGTTATTTTATTGCTGTTGGTGTGATGTCTACCTATGTGCCTATCAATCATAGCACTTTTGTTTCGGTCACCAGTTTGAAGGCCCTGGTGAAGGCTCCTATGAAACAACACAGTACCAAAGCATGGAGCCCATGGTCCCTATGGGAGGATATGGAATGGCTCAGTCCCATCCTGAGCCTCCTGCTGCTGCGGCTTGTGAACTCAGTACTGCTGGGACTTATGATGGATGTTACCCTCAAGAAGTTCCCGCCTGTCATCGTCTAGGCAACGGCACAGAGGCAATGTACGGACACTGCGAGTCTCAGCTCAATCAAAGAATGTTCCCAGCCTCCTCCCATGTGCAGCCCTCCCTTATGGCTCCAAGGGAACAGATGAACATGTCAGGCACCATCCAAGGGCACAGGAGGGCCAACACTTGTCTCGCTCAGGGTCTGAATCGGCACATGCTGTGGACTACACATGGACAAAGTTTGCACCCTCGCTCAGCTGACGACCTGGAGTCAGACTCTGGTCTGTCTCTGGGTTCTAGCCCGCCTCTGGCCTCCCCAGATAATCCTGGCAGCGGCGGTGGTGGTGCACCAGGGTACCAGAGTGCAGAAATAGGTATGACTTACAGTGATGGTGAGCCTGACAGCATGACTGAACACGCCAGAGCAGCACACATCCATTACTCGATGGACTACCAGAATCAATCTCACTCATATTTACACTCAGGAGCACATCCGTCTTACTTTTCAACCCAACCCACTTTGTCTACACAACCCGATGGTCCTTGGTCTGTTAAACAGCAGGGTCAGCCCAGTGCACTGAGCAGTTTATATGTAGACTCAGGAGTGTCCAGCAGAGGGAGCTCACAGCCTAACATGTATACAAAACCACAAGGAAGCATTTCCTCTCCTGCTCCTGTCAGCAGAGATGAGCGGAGGGCCATGGCTTTGAAGATCCCCTTCCCCATGGATAAGATAATTAATCTACCTGTGGATGACTTCAATGAGCTCCTGACACAATACACTCTGACAGATACTCAACTAGCACTGGTCAGGGACATTCGACGGAGAGGGAAGAACAAGGTGGCAGCTCAGAACTGCAGGAAAAGGAAGCTTGAGAGCATAATTCACCTTGAAAGAGAACTGAGCCAGCTGCAGGCCCAAAGAGAGCATCTGGCAAAGGAAAGGCTGGAGTTCAAGCACAGCTTAGCTTTCATTAAATGTCGTCTCACAGACCTCTATTCAGAAGTATTTTCTCACTTAAGAGATGAAGATGGACAACCATACTCAATAGATGAATACTCTCTACAGCAGACACCTGATGGGAAAATTTATTTGGTACCTCACACAAATATGCAAAAAAGAGAGCAATGCTGAAGGCTTGTGGACTGCCTGTTTTTTTTTTTAAATATATATAAATACTCCAACAGAAGGTACACTGCCTGATTCTGCCATTTTACAGTATATCACCTTGCTCCAATTACACATTTCATGTGGTGCAACCCCTTATAATTGACCAAAACCACACTGGATTGTTTTATAAAAAAAAACTTTATTAAAAAAAATACACTGCACAGCAGTCTTCGGTAAAAAATATAAAAGTCTTCAGCACCAGCCTCATTGTTCTGCATACCTGTGAAAACACAATCAAGTTTAATAAAGACAAAATTGAGAAAATGTGATGTGCAGGGTTTGATGATTCATACCTCATTTAGGCCATTGTCACTGAAATGAAGCCAGGGTTTGGATACCATGTGGAGTTTCCTAGAAAGCAGAACATCCAAATAAGTAAAATGTAATCTTTCAAAAAGAGTTGTCATTTCTGTTCATTGCATGCAGTATGTTGTAGTGCCTCTTTACACAATTAGGAGGCCAATTTTACCAGTCAACATTGGTGTGAGTCATAATAAAAACTTGTTTGCAAAGGTTACATCATTACTGGGCTACACAACTCACTACCAGCTAAATGACAAAAGCAAGACAAACTATCAGTAGTTGAGAAGGCTGGTCTTACCTACAGACAGCACTTAAGCCTTTTGGTAGCTGCTGCCTGCTAGCCTCAGGATTCTGTTCTCACTCTCCCCTGCTTCAATGATCCTCGCGATGGTTTTGCTACTTCTCTCCCTCAGCTGGCTTCCATGGCTAGCCTCAAAGACTTTGCATGTAAGCTAGCATCTTCCAGATGATCATTGCAGAACTCAGGGTAGAGTCTGTACCAAGTGATGACTCTTTATGATGAATGCGTTTGTACACCACTCCTCATGACCCAGTATTGTAAATGCATTGACATGAGTATGTGGCCACTTGTACGGTGCTTCTCACAATAGTCTTTTCACCTCACATGTAAGTGTACAAATGTGGTCTTGAACACCCACTTCGTGCAGCATCTAACAGTGAACCCTCCATTTCCCAAACCACTAAAGACGCTAACGAGACTTTTTAAAAAAAACTGAAAGATGGTTTATTTCAGCTTGATTTGATTCAATACAAATAAAAACCAGACTCAAAAGAAAATCTACATAAAACCTCAGTGGAATGCTTAGTTTCCAGAAAACACAGTTTGATGAAAAAACACAAAACGTTTTAAATGAAGACCCTCCATGATTTATCTACTGTTCATATCTTCTTGCAGCAGCTGTAACCTGCCACAACTGTTTGGCTGAGCAGATTTAGGAGGTAAACCTGCAGCTGCCCTGTCACTTCGCTTGCTCTCCTCTCCTTGCTCTCCTCTCCTAAGTACTCAGTCCTGTTGAACAATACGGAACAACATTGTTAACTGTGCACTGACTTTGTATGACCTGACATCCAGAGTGAATTTCTTTTTAATCGTTAGCTACACTTAACGTGTCCCTTGCGACTACAAACTCTGGTTTTTATGATACAGAAATAGTTTGGGCATGCCTTCAAGAACTTACCACTTCACATTTTAAAATCGTCCTGTACGGCCATATCCACCATTGTTTGAGCTACTTCCATAGCCACCTTGAAGTTAAAGAGAAAAATTTTAGTCAAGACTGCAAATTGTACCGCACGCGCATCTTTGCTTCTGTCAGCTCAATCTTACCGAAGCTCCTGCCGCCACCACCTCCACCACCGCCATAGTTGTTCTTCATCGGTCCAAAGTTGGAGGCCTGGGGGTCGTAGTGGCCCATGTTGTTGTAGTTATTTCCTCCTCCGCCTCCACCACCGCCACAGTTACCTATGATCATTTCATTAAGTCAAACTTAAAAACCATAACCTGGGCACAATAGAGAATTTTGTAGAAAGGGAGGCTAAACACTTACCATAACCATTGCTGTCATAACCGTTTCCTCCATAGCCACCGCCGCCGCCGCCACCACCCTGGTTGTAGCCACCTTGGTTATACCCCCGGTTGCCGCCGTTATTATAGCCACCAGGGCCGCCAGGACCACCACCATAACCTACAACATACATTCTTTGATTACAGGTCGAAGTTGCAATAGTGAAAATACTTAGGACCAGACATGATTGTTTACTTACCACCATCTCCTCCATTGCAATTGTAAGGGCCATCTCCATATCTACCCCTGCCGCCTGAAAGAAAGATGTAACCCATACTCAGAATTTGTACTTGCACAATTAAAATCATGCCCATTGAAAGTAAGACTTACCCTGGTTGAAGCCTCTGTCGAAGTCGTAGGGCCTTCCCCCTCCGCCCCCGCTGCGACCTGAACAAAAAAAAACAAACATTAGCCTGGAAGAGTTACTGTGCCCGCGTATGCATCTTGTTAATGAGTTAGGCCAATAATGGGGGCATACCTCCCCTCATACCCATGCCTGCTGTTTGCATTTCCTGCCTTGTGAGGGCCTTCCTCACTTCACAGTTGTGAGAGTTGATTGTGTGGTATTTCTGGACTGTAGGGTTGAAAAGGGGTAATTAGTAGCCGCTCAAGACAACCAGTTAAACATGACATTCTGCAATCAAACATCTGTACTTACTGACAATCCTGTCGACTGAATCATGGTCATCAAAGGTCACAAAGGCAAAGCCCCTCTTTTTCCCAGTATTGCGATCTGTCATGATGTCAATCACCTCAATTTTGCCAAACTGCGTGAAGTAATCGCGCAGGTGTGACTCCTCTGTGTCTTCTTTGATTCCTCCAACGAAGATCTTTTTCACTGTTACGTGTGCACCTGGTCTGTTTGAGTCCTGGAATCGAAGGAGAATTACAGGAGAATTTGTGCTATTGCCTTCAACTACTCTCCCGCTATACAAAACTCATTGGGAAGATTTTTCCTCAGATAGTCAACATACCTCCCTGGAAACAGCTCGCTTTGGCTCGACAACTCTTCCATCAACCTTGTGTGGGCGGGCAGACATGGCTGCATCAACCTCCTGTACTGAGGAGTATGTGACGAAACCAAAACCCCTGGATCTCTTGGTGTTGGGATCCCTCATGACCTACAGACATGTTTCCTTCATTAGTCTCATTGTTGGCCACAAATCACATATACATGCTTTCAAAATCATTAAAAACAGCACAAATGGGGGAAAGCGTTCAAGGGCAGTAACGTTTTTGTTTTTCTTAAAGGGGTCACAATGAAATCCACTTACCACACAGTCTGTCAGGCCCCCCCATTGCTCAAAATGAGCCCTCAGGCTTTCATCTGTGGTCTCAAAGCTCAAGCCCCCAATGAACAGCTTGCGAAGCTGCTCCGGCTCGCGAGGGACCTACACAATGGACAAAGCAAGGCATTAGCGAGGCTACACTTAAGAAATCAAATGCACACTGAATACCACTGCGATGACGACAACGGACACAATAAACCACTACTGTATTTACACGGCGCGGACCGTGTTTAATCCCTGCGTCACATATCAAAAACCGGGATAGGGTGGAGGAGGGGATGTCGCCGCCATTAACGTTAGCAGAGAGCTTCAGTGGTTGTAGCTGCAGCTCTGTTTAAGCACTGGAGGCATGTGCGTGCTGACCCAACTATCGTTTTGTCCATACGATTACCGACGGCTTGTTAGTATGACTTATAAACGTCATACACAACCGACAGATTCATCAAGAGGCCACGAGGATCAGATGCTATAAAATGGCGGCATTACAACGTTGGATAGCTGCTGCGGGTGATGTGTTGAAAATCCAGTCTGCTGAGTATCGAGTATCGAAGTGGCTTTTAATAACTCGCTAGTATACAAAACACCCAATGTGCAGGATAATACAGACCGCCAGCAGCGTCTTGGCTGTGATACTGATATTTTGAAAGACTAGCCAATTCTACAAAGACTCATTGTTTGGTAACGCGAGTCTGTTGAGGTTAATGTAGAGTTTTCCATGAATGAACCACTGCCATGATCGGCGAGACTCCTGGATTTCAAGGATACCAGTCGGCATGAACAAAAGACCACGAGGCCCAGCTGCTATAAAATGGCGGATATACAAAGCTCGAATGCTGCGGCAGTTGTGTAGAAAACGCAGTCTGCGTTCTCGCAGTTACTACGAACGACCTTTCTTATTCACGAAGCACACATGCAGAGAACATTTATATATACATATATAGGTATACGGCACTCCACTTGCAACACTCACCTCTTTCGACATATTGTATCAGAAACCTTGAAGACTCCTTGTAATCTGACCGGAGAGAGGCGATGTGCGTCAGACGAGCCCAGCCCGATGCTCAACTGTAGAATAAATAGCAGGGGATACACCTCTTCCCTGCAGCGATTGGTCAATCGTTCCCGCTGCAGTCTGTCGTCAGCATTTAGTGGTTCTTGATTGGGCCAAATTCAATCAATCACGACTATGGGCCAATAACCTAACGGGGGGCGGGTATTTTACAGGCCAGACAAAAAATTATAATTCAGGCAATGGACGCTCATGTAAGTGGAAGGGAATGTGTAAGATATAATGTTGCATAGTGCTACCAGGTCAGTAAGCATCAACAGAAGCAACATGGTATAAAAGCACAGATAAACAGCACATTTAAACGATAGACTGCCAGTCCTAAATCAGTCAGATTTTTCACCTGAAGTTGGTGCTTTGCCCTTTTCTCAGAGTATCAACGGTACTGCACCTTTCTCGGACATGCACGCGTGTATCTCTACAATCTAAAAAAAAAATATATCCAAAAAAAAAAAACCAGTTGATGTACAGTTCTAATGCATCGCAGTAAACACATCCGATCTCTTGAAGAATTAAGTTGTGATCAGTGGGAGCCAAATATGTAGGTCATCAGCTGACCGAGGGGCGGGTACATTCATTGTGCGCCCCGAACGCGCGCTTTTTACGCACGACACCTTTATGTGAGCCAGGCTAGATGCTAAAATAGCTCCACCGCTGGCCTCTCAGTCTGCAGGTCCACAAAAGACACGCGTTATCGCTGCGGTTACCCGGTCAGAACCAGCGGTCTTCACATCCAAAGGGTAAGGGATATTCAACACACCGATGAGCGTCATGCCTCTCAGGCCACCGCTCTACGTTTACGTTTCTGGTGTCAAATATAGCTAGTGTTAGCATGTTGAAGCGTTAGCTTGCAGGCTACTTGCTTTAGCAAGTTACCCTTTCATGTCCATTGATTAGCGTGTAGCTTAGCAAACAAAACATTGACGCTAGCTGTTATATTCTCTTTGCTTTGTGTACGAATCTAATTTTTCTCTTATCGTTATTTGTATTTAAAGGTATTTTTGCGGTCGGACAGTTACTGAGAGGTCGCTGGCCAGCCAATTAAACGCTAACTGGTTTAGCTTTTCTCAGGTTCCCGTGCCTGTTGCAAAATTTAGTTACTTGACTTACAATGAAATGATGCCATTCGTTGATCAAACGATAATATTTGGTCAGCATTTGGCTGACGTTAAAGTCCACCGACCTCTATTAGTAAGATCCTGCGTCGTGCTAAACCATACACAGCCGCACACATCAGCTTCAGCTCTGACAAGGTTCAAACAAATTTACCTTAACATTAGCTTCTCCATCGTTTTCCTACACAGGGAAGTGCCATTGGCCTGCGACAAACTAAGCTATGGGCAAAAAGTCTCGCGAAGAGGATTCATCATCTTCTGAAGAGGAAGAATATGTTGTGGAGAAGGTGCTGGACAGGCGGGTGGTGAAAGGCAGGGTTGAGTTCTTCCTGAAGTGGAAAGGATACTCAGAGTAAGTTGTTGATATAGCCAGTGTGCTAACTGTGCTTGCATTTGCACCGCTAGATTCAAGCTACATCACCAACACCGTGCAGGAGCATAGCTTTAATGTAAACATCACGTGTATTGTATGCCAAGTGGATATCTGTTTTATTTTGAAGTGTGTTATTGCATGTTTTCACTTGGGGGGGTGATTCAGAGCTTGTATTGTCGATATCCTTACTCAAGCAGGCAGACATTCACTAAGAAAGATGCATGTGTTTACTGTCATGTTGCTTTAAAGATCAAGAAATGATCAGATGAATGGCGTTGTTAGGGACGTTGTAGGTTTTTATCAAGTTTAATCCCATCATATTAATTTCAGTATTTCACTGATCTCTGATTACTGCTGTCTGCGATGAGCTGTGGCTTCAGTGGTGATGATGTGATGCACTGTGATCTTCCTCAGAAAGCACAATACGTGGGAGCCCGAGAAGAATCTCGACTGCCCCGAACTCATTTCAGAATTCATGAAGACGTACAAGAAAAGCAGCAGCAGCGGTGGTAGCTCCACACCTAGCAGCGGGGCCAGCAAATCAAACACAGGCTCTTTAGGACGCTCCAAAGAGTCCAGTACCTCAAAGAAGAGAAGCTCAGACGACGATGAGGAGGGTGGAAGTAAGCCCAAAAAGAAGAAGGAGGTACGTACTATGTCATTACATTTCAGCTTTGAAATGTGTTTTGGATGCAGAGATGTTTAAGCGCAACACAATCTGGTCTTAATGAAAGGATGCTATGAAAGCCTGCAGTTGCATAAATAATTTGCATGTGTGTTGTTAACACCCTTTTCAGTCATTGTGTCTTGCATGATGGGGACTCAAAATGTAGCCTTCCTCCCTTCAAAAAAACAATGGTTAATCCCTTGATTTAAAAACTGTTTGCATGACAATTAACAACTTACAAGTGACTTGTTTAGAAGAGAGGGAAACTGTTGCTCCTGTAGGAAGGTTTAGTTTTGTATTAAACGTTACCTTTTCGTGTATATTTTAGGCTCAGTAGATCATTTTGAGAACAGCAGACACATTGTGTAAATCATGATTTTATTTAATATATCTAAACAGTTAGTTCACAATCCTGCTATTGTTTGCATACACAATCATTTTGTGTACTAAAACAATACTTTTCTGTTTTGTCGTCTTGCAGGATGAGATTTTAGTTGCACGCGGCTTTGAGAGAGGACTTGAACCAGAGAAGATCATTGGAGCCACTGACTCATGTGGAGACCTGATGTTTCTTATGAAATGGTAGGTGTTGCTGATGTGTTTATGTCAAACTTTGTTTGTGGATCTTTCAATGCTCAACGTCAGTATTAGAATGGGGAAAAAAATAGAAATTGTCTTTTGTCATTCACAGCTTTCTACTTGACTATTGACTTTGATATCAAATAGGGCTGCAGTTTAAGACAAATGGATTGCCTTTTTGCTGGGACTTGGATTCTCTCCAGTGTACCTTACCTACAATCATGAGAAACATTTTATTAAATCTCCTGCCCAGGTAGTGTGATACACCAGATTAGGGACCTCCAACATTTGTTTCCTGTGTGGCAACAATTTGAGATACAGTTGTTTGGTCAAACTAAGGTATGAAAAACTCATTCTGCTAATTATAACAGCATTAATGACTTGTAAGTTTTCTGCAGTGGTATTTCCACTTAAGCAGGTACTTAGTTTTAATTTCTATTCAGAAGAAACAGCTATTCATGCTCTTCTGGTTTCTCTGCTTTGTACTGCGGTACAGCAATTGCGGTCTGTGCTACTACTGTTTGCAACGTGCAATGGCATGATTCTTTGAAACAGCAGCTCTCGATATGCCAGATTGCCACTGACAAATTACCCATTAGCAGCACTAATAGCTTAGCTGTCCATTCATATACAAACAGTAAGCCACACCATAAAACTTAATGTCATTACACATTAGCTAGATGGATATATGTGTAGTACCTCGTCACTCATGCCTGGTCAAGCTCCATTCCAGGGTGTTTGCTCACACAAAATGAAGCAACAGTTGTGCCATGGCTGTGATTTCCTAATTAACTTTTTTTTTTAGCCCAAAAATCTTGATCAGATATAAAAGGAACATAAATAATTATAAAAAAATCATAGGCAGATTCACAAGCTGCAGCTGCCTTCTTTGCTTATGAGAAGCACAATTTATAATGTTGTCATTGTGTGATTTATTAGAAAATGCCACTGATTTGGTGGTAAAACATGATCTAACTAATGATAACAGGTTAAAAAAAAAAAAGGTCAAATTTATAAATGGCACAAAAAATTACAAACCTCAACTTTTAAAGAAAACGACACAAGGCATCCCATTTTTTTTTTCCCCATTGGTGATGCACCTTAAACTGAAAGACGCACAAAAAAATATATAATTGTCACTTTTAAATGGCTGTGTTGTAAAGTTTGCATAAAGGCATTCACAAGGACAGATGAATGATTGAGTATTTGCTCCTTAAGTTGGTACGTAATTTGACGTCATAGGCAGAAATAATGCATCAGCATTGTACAACCCAGATTCCCAAACAGTTGGGACGCTGTGTGAAACATAAATAAAAACAACGCAGTTGTTTGCAAATGAACTGTTTAGTGAAGTTTTCCTGAGCCTGTGTTGTAATACTCTTTTATTTGCTGCTTGGTTTCACAGAGTGATCTTCACCCAGTCTTTTGCTTGTTAACAACTGAGCCTTTCACTGACCCCCCCTTTCATACCCAATCATGGCACTGTCACCTGTTAGCAATTAACCTGTGCGATCTTTCAGACTTTTCCTGTCTTTTCTCCAGTCCATACTTTTTCGAAACAAGTTGCTGGCATCAAATTCACAATAAGCTCATATTTAAGTCGCTTAAGTTGATAATCTTTGTGTCATTTTCAGTTGACTCTATGTCAGTGGATATCGCATTCTGTTTTATGTACATATAAAAATGTGGAATCGGGTAGTATTTACAATTTACTGGCAGTTATGTGGCCTATTATCATGTTACAGAATGTTATAGAATGTATTATTTGTCTTCATCTTTGAAAATCTCCAGGACCGAGATGCTGTATGAATGAATAAAATAGAAATTTAAAGACAACTGTTGGTCTTTTTCTCCTGCAGGAAAGACTCTGAGGAGGCCGATCTGGTGCTTGCCAAGGAGGCCAATCATAAGTGCCCACAGATAGTCATAGCCTTCTATGAGGAACGTCTCACCTGGCATGAAGACAGTGACAAGAAGGAGAAGGACGCTGTCACCGCATGAGTGCATCACCTCAGGAGGAAACAGGACCTCCTCCACTGCAGGGACTACCTTTTGAGTCAGATATTTTTCACACCGAAAAATCCCATCCTCCCCCTTTACCATGTCCGACAACAACATATAGACAGTGGACACAGTCGTTTTATCTCCATTCTTGCCCCTGCGGAGCACAAGGGCCCAGACTGCTGAGAACGATCCATCAGACGGGAGGAGAAGCTGTAGTGGACATGGGTGATATGCTACTGGGGTTAGGGTTTCTGCTGTTTTGTCTTCGTACTCTTTACCTTCTTTTTTTTTAAATGTCTTAACACATCATGTTTTAGTCCGTACAGGATGCTGTTGTGTCAGTAAGGTATTTTGCATCCACAGCCATCTGTTAAAACCCAGAACGTAGTCGAGAGTCAGAGGTGGTACAAGCTGCATTGACCACGTGTCTGTTCCACATCAGGTGCACATCCCCCATGCTATAGTCTTTATAGGCAGTGCACCTCTTTGCTTTAAGAACCCACTGACATCGCTGAAGATAAAACTGTAGTTGTGATATTCAGGAAACAACCACCGCAGCACTTTCCTGACTGCATAATCACTTCCTTTTTTAAGACTTTTTATCTCCTCTAGATTTCTCAGTCTGTCCCGTCTTACCAGGGTATAATTACTCAATTTGCAAAGTTGCAGATGACACCGGCCAATTATGTCTTTATAATGAATGATATCCTTGTTCCCTTTTTTTTCCCCCCTTCCTTTTAAAATGTAATTTTTATCTCCTCATTTCCAAGTTTTAATGTAAAACTGTGTGGTCTTTTTTTTGTTTTGTTTTGTTTGTTTGTTTGTTTTTATTTCTTTAAGCGCTCACCAGTTTAGAAAAGGACAATAAAACAACTTTTGCTCTGTTTTGTACCTTTTTTTTTGTTTTGGTTCTTTTTAACTGCAGTGATCTTTGGACCAGTCTCATGCAAACCGGTTAGACAATCGTCACTGTATCCACATGCAATGAAACCAGCATTCATCACCAGTCATTAGGTTCTGCCACCTTGTGGCTAAAAGATGAAAGTCTTTTGGACCAATTTATGATTACAGCCCTGCGGTTTTAACGGTGTTATGATCTTGTTAGTGAAACTTTGGTATATTTTTTTTACAGTGTACAGTGGTAAATTCCACTCGGCAATTAGAGTACCGGTATTTGTTGTTGATATCATTGTAATGTTAATTTGAAACAATAAAACCAGTTTCTGATTGGATTATGCATATTGTGGGTTTTATTGAGATGAATAATTTGACTGGTTTTAGCTATTACATTTTCTTTTCTTGAAAATGTTACCTGGCAAGTGGAGGTCAATTTTTTTTTTTTTTTTACACAACATGGATGCCGGTTTTGTATTTTGATCGACCAAATGTTTAGTGTGTACAGAGCTCTTGTGTTTTTGATTTTCTTTGTTTTTGTGGCATTGTGAATAAAGGCTGACCTTCACTTTCATACATGCAGTACATTAATCACACCCCTTGATATAACTTAGTTAGGTTGTGTTGTCATTTAATTTCATTAAAAATAATTTGTCCTTCCAGAGTTTTGCCCCCAATTTTTGTAGCCTTTTTCTTGTGTCAGCTAAATGTTACAAATATGTGTACAGTAGCACCCTTTAATAGACAATTTAAGTGTTAAAGTTGCTGTCAGGTGGCTTTTGGTAGATTAAATGTTGTGTAGGGAGGATGAGTTACTTTAATTTAAACCCACACCACAGGACTAACAGAACTGCTGAGAGCCAGGAATTTGAAAACATGCCATAAGATTAATTTGATGGGGAGTGTTTTGGACAAAATGAGTAATTACCATGCTACAATAATCCTTAGCTTAACATTAGGAATATCTTGATATCAGGGGGGAAAATGACTATCCGTCCTGGGGGAATGATAAAAAGCTATGAGTCAAAACTCTCCTGGGACAGAAGCTGTTTGACGTTGCCTCTGTTGACTGAGATCTATGTGTCATCTGTTTTCTTTGTTGAAAATGTTTCAGGCGCATCAGCCGCTCTCACCCAGCAGATGGCGCTGTTCAACAACACCCACGCAAAAGTTATAACACCATTTTTATGCAAGTCATTCACAGCCCAAACTCTTAAAGCTGCTTATTAATGATTCTTGTCTGAACAGCCTAAATGGACCATCATGCTGCTTTAACAGTGTCGTGGATTCATGTCGTGTTTACTGACTCACATGACATCTCTGTCTAAATGTCAAATGGCTTCTGAGTCACTAAGGCTGTTTTTAACATGTGCTGAACCACCTGTAGATGCACACAACGCCTCACATGGAGTCAACATTAGTGTCGGTTACTAGTGTACCAAATCTGAAAATCTGTCTGTTTGTTTATTTATTTTGTTTCACTGTATGTATTGGTGTAGATTAGTATTAGTATTAATCAAATACAACCAGTCCTTTAATCATCTTTATTATATGAAAAACATTCAGGAATTTTAGTCAAGGGTTAGCAAATTATTGTTTTGATTTTTTAAAAAATGTTTTTATATTTACAAGTAAACAATGGTCTCCGCTTGGTAACTGCAACACCAGTTGAACAAACCACACGTTTATACCACGTTTATACTAGAATTGGTTGTAATTATAATAATAGCATTTATTTTATGTCATGATGATGACTACATTTGCTAATGACTATTTTTCAACAGTGGTGCGTGGTTGCCTATAGTTGTGATTTAAAAACAACAAATATATATATATAAAAATATGTATACTAATATATATATATATATATATATATATATATATATATATATATATATATATATATATATATATATATATATATATATATTACACCCCTTGATATAACTCAGTTAGGTTGTGTTGTCATTCATTAAATCCTTTGATCCTTTGAACATATTTGAATATTATGGGATGTGACCCTCCCAATATATTTTATAAGTACTGCCCTGTTGTGCTGTGAAGCATGCCGTGTTCAAACTCACAGATTTAGTTCAATTTGTTGTGAGGTTTCTAGAGGCAGTATGTTAGGATTAAAATGAACCACAATACAATAATGAAGAATATTTCAAATTATTTCAATTGTTGATTTTTGTCATGTATGCCTTTATTAGATAGTTATATAGACATGCTAATCCATAGAAATTAGGGTAGAGAAAGAGATGGGGAATGATTCAACAAAGGTCTCTGATCGGATGCAAACCGAGGACATTATGTTCACGCATGGCTGGCACCTTAAAGCTCAAGGCCATGCCGCTTCCATTTGATGTAATGATGCAGCCATAAAAGACATTCAGCCGGTGTAGGGACCACACAGACTGAATGAAAAACCCCAAAGCCAAAATACACTGTGTAATGTTGTGAGATGTGAGGAAAAGTTTCTCTCAATTTGAAAGTGACTTAAGGAATATAATCAACTAAATAACCAGTAAAATGGGAAATTGGTAGACGATGATAATAAATAGATGTCAATTAAGACTGGTGCCGTTTCTGTGTGCTAAACTGCAGTGAGGGTTGAGTCTAATCCTTGTTCTTCTCTTACCACCCTCTTATTCTTTCTTACTGCCTTTTATAGTGACTCTCTCCCTCACATGCATGCACACACACACACACACACACACAAACGCACACACAAAGTGCTGCTCAGCTACGTCTAAAGTGATGGAATTTTCCTAGCAAAAAGGCTTTTACACTCCAAATGGAATGCAAAGGTCACTAGTAAATTTCCAGCCCCTGGGACCATTAAGCTGGGCAAAGGGAGTGAGCAGCAGGCTGTTTTATGGAGCCTGGAGCTGTCTGCTGACAAACCCAGGCCAGTAGGTTTGGTTGGGAAAGCCACAGTGGCACTCAGGGGAGCTCTGCCTGTGATGTGTGTGGCAAATACAGATGTAAAGGCGGTTCCTGTATTAGTGAAGTGTCATCAAAGCTAAAAATCCAAACAGTAGAAAATCAGATTTGAGCCTCGTGCTAGCTCTTGTGCTGTCTGTGCCTTGATGACATTACACAATGCACCTCTACCTTGATACCTTTAAATTCAACCTTTAATCTTTGATTGAAAATAATAACACAGCTTTTTCAGCCAGGTGTGTGTCTCAAAGCATGTTCTGTGTCTCAACGGATGTTAAAATGTAGTTACAAGTTTTTGGTGTGAGTTCATTTAATTATTTATCCTCAGCAGCCTCCCTGCACTCCAAACACAGTCCCTCCCGTACCAGTAACTTGTAGTGCAAATGAGTTCCACAGGGTACACCCCACGGCAGAGGTGGGCCATCTTGCAGCACATTACACCAAATGACTGTCGGGGGAGCTGTGGCGAGGGGACGGGACTGCTGCAGAGGGCCTCATCAGCGTTACACAGCTTGTTCAAGGATAACACTAAAATAACAAACAAATAAATGTGCTCTCATACAGATAAGGCAAACACTACTACCGCCCTTAGTTGGTGTTTCAGAGAGAGAGAAAAAAAAAGTGTAAGTCATGAGCATCGCAGAGGCAGATGTTAATTTGATGTTGCCCTTCTTGCGCTGTGGCCATGTAGGCACAGCTGCCCGACAGCTGTGTCCACATTTCCTTGTTGCGACCAGATAAAAAGGTCCGCAGTGATGGCTGGTGCATCATGTCTGGGCACAGTGCACTGATCTGTGTGAAGGTGATTGCGATGTGATGCTCTAATTTGGGTGCCTATCACACTTAATGCGCAGTAAAGCACCGCAGACAAAGCTCCAGCGTTCTGAATGCCCCCTTCGACTGCGCCACCGCTCTCCACCAACCCTCTGCTGCCTGTTTCCCCTTCACCCCCATCACCACCACCACCGCCGCCGCCACCCCGCTCCTCCCTTCATCTCCTCTCCCCACCAGGGGAAAGAGTTATAGCTGCCATAAAAGGCAGGTAATGCATTGTTAACTAATTCTGTCTGCTCAGAGCTGATATATCCTCTGCTCTAAATCTCTGTGCTTCCAATAAAATGCAAATGCTAATGCTTGCCCTCCATGAGCTGATATCATTTTTAACAGGCCAGAGGTAAATGCTAAAGAAGGGTGGGGTGGGCCAGAGGTAGTCTGTGATATCGTGAGCCTTCACGGTACATTCTGTCAGAAGGGAGACCTCCATACCTGATCCACACACCCCTGGCAAACAGCTTACATGTGTGCGAGGGAGCACATATGGCTGTAAGCCTGCACATGAGACCGAAAACAGTACATTTTGGATGGTCCAGGGGTGCGTGGGAGTATTTAACCTGGTAGTTTAAAGCAAGTAAGGTGTCTTTGTTATTGAGAGGCATTTCACTCAGTGCTCACTCACCATCAAATAACAGAAGCCAATTTGCCTGTGGATGTAATGCATCATATTTCCATGTTAATAGTATTGTCATACTCCGTGTAACCTTGGGCTTCTAAATATTGATCCACTTCTAGATTTTCAATTATCCCGTGCCGTTTTTTCTGCCATCTGGTAAGGACCAGTGATTTGTGTTCCTTCATATCTGGAGGCTTGTCCTGTAATTAGACCATAAATTAATTTGCAGAGAGGAGAGAGAGCAGGAAAGATTGAAGGCATTAGTAAGTCCTCTGTGATTGGAGACAGAAAATCATCAGAGGGAACCACAGCACAGTGTTATATTCACTAGAATAAGATAACTGGATTACAAATTCCACCACCATAACTTTTCCCCTCCTGCATGTGTCACTTGTTTTTCTTTCAAGTATTTAAAACCATGCTGCGGCTGCCGCTAATGGTTGCTTGTAAGTCAGTTCTTCAATAAATGGCTCGAAATCATCCACTGACATAATTATACCTAATTACTTGCAGTGCAGCAGCAAAATGATTAGGAAAAATGGGGTGTATTAGTGTCAGAATGTGTGTGAAACTTTGCAGGGCAATGTGCTGTGAATCCATCAGCGGATTTAAAATGACCCCCCACGCAGGCAGACAACAATTGTGCGCTTCGAAAACCTAGCTCTTACTTACAGCACGACTCAAGCGTAGGTCCTAAAAACCAAATGCGTCTTGATTGATTTTAAATTGGGTGTGCACGCTCTCCTGCAGGATTAGCTCCCCGTCCCCTGCTGCTAAATTACACACAGCGATTGGGGCTGTCGTTGCACAGTGTCTGAGCACTACAACTGCTGCTCTCTTTGCCATGTGGAAATTCACATTAGACAAGCCTAAGTTGGTCGCTTAGAGCTATTAAGAGAAAAATACAGAGCAGTGGGCTTCTCTTGTGGTGGAAAATGCTAAATCAGCAGGGCTCGGGTTTAAAACACGGCACACAGGCAGTGAGCCTGGAGCTGGAAAATCTGCATCCCTGTACCTGCTCTACATGATAGCCTGAGTGTTATTTAGGCAAGGCCACAGCTGCCAGCATGCTCTGATCATATCTTGTGGGGCTTGAGAGGCAAGGTCAGCCAACACAGAGCCCACCTGCTCCCCCATTCTCCATCACACAGTCCCTCAGCCCTGGCCTCCCGAGGAAACACGCCTGACTGCCGCGCTGCTACAGACAGCATGTGTCCCTGAATTTATGATGGCGACTTATAGGCGGCCTTTCACGTTAAAAGTCATCTTGAGTTTCCCCAGTCTAGCTGTATGTGTGGCGAGCGTTAATCCATTAACATTCAGGGCAGACACGTACGGGGGGCTGGCTTTCTGCCAGCCCTGAGCCCTGACAGTCTCTGACCCGCCGCTGACCACAAACATTCTCCTGCTCCCTGCTCCCAGCCACAGCCAGCCTCCGCATAATACAGTGCCATAAACTATCTAATGTTACACTGTATATGAGTGTGAGCTATTATACGCTTGAGGTCCAATATGCAAGGCTTACAACTGAGAAGAGTCCAGCTGCAATGCGGGGGGGAAAAAAAAATCACATCTGTCTGCAGAAGTCTTACATTTATATCTCAGGATGTCGAATGAACATGAAGTTTCAGTTCCTTCTATTTCCATCAAGGATTAGAGTTCAGAGAGGCCATGAAATCCCTTGGATTTTCTGCAGTGGTATTTATTTCAACAGGAGATGTTGAGGTTCACATTAACGGATCCAGGAGGAATAACTCTGGCAGAAGTTAAAATACTGCGAGGCTTGCCCACGCAGGCCTCAGAATAGAGAGCTTTCAACAACACGGGCCGGTCTGCTGCTGGAGGTGGCTCCTGGACTGATTATAATTTTAGTGGCTTATAAAGCCTTGATAAATACTTTATAAAGCCTCGTTGCATAACAAATCTTGCACATAAAAGCAGGCATAGATGTTACTCCACACAGGATAAAGGGGCTCTTGACAGGTTCTTGAATAGCTTTTATAATTCAACATTACAACCACCATCCTTGTAAGGGCCCTGTCATCTCCCGGGGCCAGCAGGATATATATACGTTAAACACACATTCAAGTGCTCACAGTCGAGTCCATTACACTGATTAGCAGTAAACACATTTGTAATAAAACTTAGTGAAATAGAGGAGGATGGCCTGTGCGCTGATTCACGGGGGAATCTCGGTGAAATATAACGTGTCTCAGGTGTCGCACTTCTGAGGGTGCGGGAGTGATGCAGGGCTTCACTCGGCAGGATCTGTAACACACACGAGCCAATTCATCCAAACAGCTCACGTCTAAACATCGAGTCCTTCATCTCAACTGCTGGCCAGAAATAAACCCCGGCCGAAGCAGCGTGGCAGAGGTCCAGTAAACGTGAGAGAATCTGGGAAGCGGAGCAGACCAAACAGATGTCTTTCCACAACACAGACACCTCCTACTTCTACTTGTGTACCCCCTGCTCTCTGCTCCACCTGACCGTCCATTCGTCTCTCTCTTTTTATGTGTGTGTGTATGTGTGTGTGTGTGTGTGTGTGTGTTGCACGCTTTGAAATCTGTTTGCCATGAGCTGAAATACGCATTACATAAGCATTGTTGGAACGTTTAATAGTCCATTTTAGCACAGAGCCTTTCTCTTTTAATGCCAGGCAGCAGTTAATAGAGGAAGAGGAGCAGGAGGAGGAGGAAGAAGAAGAAAGGGTGGATCATGTGTTTCCACTTTTGACCTCTCCGCTGTGGCATGTACACACCTGGTTCAGTTTAGAATGCTGTTTCTGTGGAATAGCTGACGGCGAACCGGCTGGTGGTTTCATCTGGGGAGAGGCGGTCTAAATGTTTACACCGCGAACTCTCTCTCTTAAAAGGTTATTCTGTGTGCGTTCTCAAAAAGTGTTGTCATGACTGCAGAGGAGAGGCAAACTCCTCAGTGGTGAGCCAGACTGTCAGGTTGAAACCTGAACAGAGTTGTCACCTTTTAAGGTTTAGCTTAGTTTCACGAAGTTGTTATGAGGTCAAGAAAAAAAAAAAAACGTTAATTTCTTTGTCCACAAAACCGCATTACATCAGATGACATCTTTAAAAGGCATATTTTAGCCCTCAAGTACGTGAAAATGTATGTCAGATGTGTTGCCTTGATGATGGGAAGGGCAAAGCACGGCCACCTCAGACTCTGAGCTACTCATCTGTTTCCTATTGGAGGAAGTGATTCTGGCAGGAAGGCAGGGGCAGCAGATGAAGGCAGGCTGCGGAAAGAGAGACGGTAAAAAGAGAGTAAAAGGGTAGAGAAACAGGAAATGACAGTGTGACCCACTGGGTCCACTTACTACCTTGCCAGAAGCCCCTGGCCACAGCCAACCCACTGGGCCAGCAGTTTCCATCACCTGCTGCTTCTGGTTCCCCCACATAAATCCAGGTGCTCCTGAATAAAGCTCTCTTTTTTCCAGGAGCCACGGGGAGCCGGAGGGGAGGCTCGCAGGCTGGAGGGGCTGCACCGCTGCAGCAGAGCAGCTCTGCCTCCTTGTGAGAACATGTCATGGAAAATACTGCTCCAAATAAGGCTGAGCTGAAAGAGGCGGGGAGCTGGGGATTTCCATCTACCCCCTGCTGGTTCAAAGCTCCATCCCTTCATTTTATTAATGCTGTCTTCTAATTAAAAGAAGCTGGGCCATTCAATATAAAGTTGCTGCATCTTTTTATTACTGTTTCCTACCTGCCTGATATTAATATGAGCCTAGTCCACAGGGAGAGACACTCTCAGCCCTCCCGAGCTCCTCACTGCCCCCTGGCATGTTGAATGGGTCGCTGCAGCCGCTGAGCTGATAAACCCTAGAAATCATTCCCGACTCCAGCCAGAGCTCTTTACAGTACCTCCAGCGCTCCCTGGTGATGGATTAATGCACTGTTGTTGTCATTTTATTGCCATTTTATTGCCCCGGTGCAATTTACCAGGCTTTATGTGCCTCCGCTGTCCAGCGGAGCAACGCGCAAGCGCACGAAACCGGCATTCCGAGACAAAGGCCACCGCACGTCCGGTCACTGCGCATGCTCACCACGCAAACCACCACTCAGCGCAGGACAGACGCGCGCGCGCAATCTAAATCAAAAACACGATTCATTTATACACGAATGGGGCACTATAGAGGCGAGCAGATGAAAGCATCAGTAGTGAATCTTTCAGTCGGCTGATGGACTTCACATTCACTGCTGCTGTTGTACACTCTCACCACCTGAGGGCATCATCACTCAGCCTGCAGCCGCAGCCGAGAGCCACAGCACTCAGCCCTCAAATAATATTGTGTACTAGAATATTTATATGCATCTGCTGTTTAAATCCGGTCCGTGCCAGAGAAACTGAGTCCTCCCACCCTCCTTTTTGCACCCGTGTGCAGGTATAAAGGCCGCTGCTGTTACCTTAGTTTGCCTCGATTTCCACTTTATATGTTTTTATTTTGTAGGAGCCTCGTATCTGGGCGAGGTGTGCTTTATTTTGAAGACAGAATTGGGGCCAATTCAAATGAAGTATTGTGACATCTTAATAGTCTGAAATAATAATAAAGCTATTAAACTTTCAGCACTTACAAACATAGCAAACACGTTTCACGTGTTGCTACATAGTTTTGACGTGAACCCACACACACGCACATGCAGGCGCGCGCGCACACACACACGCACACACACACACACACACACACAAACCACACAGATGTTGATCTGAGGTCTTTGTTGTAACATGTGGAGAAGTTTTGTAACATCTCCTGCCAAACTATTATCTCTCTCATGCTGTGGGAAAAACAGCCTCACACTCGCAGCCAAGTTAAACAAAACTCTTGGTTTGCATTCTGATTACGTCTTAACATCTCCATAAAGCATGTTATTTTAACGTTGGCCTATAATTTTAAATCTATGCTAAATTGCATAAACAGTAATTGTTGCCTTCTTTGTTTTTTATTTGTTTTTTGTGATCTTATGTGTGTGATTGACACGGATACTTATCTCAGTAAATCTTTAATTCTTCTTGTTTATGATGATCACGGTTGAAGCAGGTCCAACACTTTGGGGAAGAGTCATGATAATTTCGAGTGGTCGTGGCGGGCAGCAGCCACCAGAGGGAGCACAGATGCTGTTAAATCCAGAAGAGGACAATTAAAAACCATTAGTCTGCAACTAACAACATTAAGAAGATACATCATTGTTCTAACCATTGCTGATACATATCAGCTGCTATGAAATTGTTTCAACATCAAACAACTCCAGTTTGTCTTCTCTTCTTCAGCCCTCCCTCCCTTAAAATTTATTTCATGTCTCGCGTTGCCTGTTTGGTGTCGGGGCGTATGTGGAAGTATGCCTGTGTGTGTATATTTCTTTCACATTTGCTGTGCAAAGTACAATCTTTGCAAGGACCTGTAACCTCAGAGTCTCTTACGCCCTGAGAGGTGCTGATCCATCACTCTTAATGGAAGAGGATAAGTTTCAGCCAGTGAAAGAGAGAACAGACAACGGCAGGACGATTTATGGCAGACGTAGAAGTGGAACTCCTGGCTGTGGGCCTTGATCTGAGCTAAGCTAGGCTAGGCTACGCCCCAGGCCAGGGTCATTCACGCGCACGTCCCTGCGCTCACACGCACGCACATTACTCGGAGGCCCAGAGAGCTCCAATCCCCAACGCCACATCCCCTAAAATCCAGACCATTCTCTTCGGCTTTTGAAGTTTCCCTGCCCCCTTCTTCTGGACTAACTTTCATACGTCCATCTTTTTCCAGTGAGTGGTGAGCCCTGGGTGGTGAATTATGGAGTGGGGACCTGTTACATGTTAGCTTAGGAGATAGCCAAGGTGTAAATTATGTGGGAGTCGCTGGCCAGCCTTATTTATGAGAGGCCTGTCAGGTGTTTAGGTGTTGGAGTGAGATGTGCGGCTTAAAGCGTGTACTTCGCTGTAAATCAGGTCATACAGGCCACGTCTGTTTGGACGGTGTGTGTTTACGTGTGTGTGCCTGTGTTTGAGGCCTTGTTTTTGCTGGGAGGCCGGGCTGTGATAATGTCAAGGCGTAAGTGTTAATGCTTTGTTATGAATGTGAGGGTGTGTGCACCGGTTTGTCTGTCTGTCTTGTCTGGAGGCCATCGTGGCCGATACAGATGGGGTGAAACATTAGCCGTAGTTATAGTTATTATGCTGTCTGAGATGCTTTTTATAGATCCCCTCAATACCTACACCTGCCGTCACCACCACGCATTATGGCCTAACTTGAAACCTACTCAAGACTTTTCCTGTTTCTTTTGTGATGTCCCTGTCGGTCTTTATCCCAGACATATCATGTAGAGGTGGATAGCTGTGAATGTAGCCCATCTCAGGACATCAGGTATCACTCAGCTGGTAGTTAGACCTGTCACTGGATGATGGATGCCGGCTCTCAGACAGAGGAACTGCAGCAAACAGGTTGCATGGATCCTGTATTTGTTACCATTATCCCCCCACAAGGTGCCGCCTATAGCGTTAGCTGCATCGCCCCTTCTGTTTGCCCTATTGTCCGTCCTATGGAACGACCTTGTCTCGGCACAACAATGGCGTGGGACTCGGCAGGAGTGTTTTGTTCCCCTCCAAGTGGGAGACGGTCGGCCCTTAAAGTGAGACCAAAGGGAAAAAGGAGTGGAGAGTGGAGAAGAGATGAGGCGAGTTAAGGTTGAAAGGGGTTAAGAACATGAGACGGAGAGCTCTGGAGAGAGATCGAGAGGATAAAATGAAGGGGCGGAGATGAAGAGGGACCGAGGATGATGTGCTGCAGGCAGGTACATCTGCATTCTCTCCAAACACAGCATAGGCCTTTCTTAGGTGTCTCTATCCCAGCAGCACTCACTGGCAGATTTATGGCCTCTCTTTGTATGTCTGTGTTTGTGTGTGTGTGTGTGTGTGTGTGTGTGGAGGAGCAGTAGGGATAAATTGAGAGTGAGAGACACAGCGTACAAGAGAAGGAGTGTATGTGAGCTGAGGCGAAGGGCGGCAAGCAAATAGCAGCCATGTTGCATTCCATCGATATCACCCCCTCCCCTCCCCTCCCCCTTCCTCTCCCAATCTCTGCCATATTTCATCCTTCCTCTCTTCCTTTATCCTTCCCTCCTTTCCTCTCCTCTCCCTCTCTGTCTCATCACCCTGCTCTTCACTTGGCGCTCTTGGCCCTTCCATTGCTCTTCTGGGTCCCGGGCTGTAAAGCCCTCTCAGGGGGAAGGGTGTAAATCTGTCTCCCCGTCTCAGGAGATTTCCTGGAGCTCAGCAGACTCAACAAAGCCAAGCCGGTGTGGAGGACCAAATGTTTCACACACACATGCACACCCACATACACACACACAGACCTAAAAAAAAACTTGTGCACATTATACATGCATACGTAAAAAGTCAGCATGTGTGCGTAGATTCCCTCACACACGCTTGGCCTTGTTTGGAAGCTCCTGTGAAAACAAACAGGTATGCCTCTTCCTTGTCTAGCCGAATGCCTGGGAAACCACTGTTTGTGTTTGTGTGTGTGTGTGTGTGTGTGTGTGTGTGTCCACAGGCGACCCTACCCCCAAACCTTTTGTCCAGAGGGGCAGCCCAGACGAGCTTGTTGTCTCTCTTTATTTTCTCTCTTCCCCCCTTCTTCTCTTTCTCTCCACTTCCCTCTCTGCTTTATTGCACTTGATTCTAAGCGCGTCCATTCCTGAGATGGCTCAGATAGCAGCTGAAGCTAAATTGCCCGTCATAAAGCATCTGCAATAGCAATGGAGCTCTCAGGGTGGGACTGCTGCGAGGGGGTACAAGGCGGTTTGGGCTCACTATGAAAATACAAGGTCCCTCTTTTTAATCTTTAAATGTGGAATATGAACTCTGTTTCAACAGCCACAAATCATCAGGCCCTTCCTTAAACATTAAACGATTCTGTTGCATGATCGATTTCCTGAGTGCCTCCTAAATCAGTTTTATGCATATAATTTTCAGGAACATTTGGCTATTTGAGTGTGTGGGTTTTGGAGAAAAGTGACTGAAAATCAAAAGTAAAATGATCTAATGGTATTTCGGGACGGCGAAATGCTTCTGCATGATACTACTAATTACTCACACAAGACAGGCTAGTTAGAGCGAGATGCTGTGATTTATGGGGGAGTCATATATTTGGCTGTGCTATGTTCCTGTCAAATGGTTGACAGATAGATGACTGCTGGGCTGTAATTGGCCTTCCTGTTTGTATCTTTTCTCAAGTCACAACAAAGGCACTTCCCAGCCTCGACTGTAGAGGGTGCACACGTAAAAGTGCAGCCTGGAGCCACTGTGACAACAGCATATTCTTTACAGGAAGAAGAAACAAAGGGGAGAGGAAGGATGAGGAAGTAATGGCTTAGGTGGGGAAGACACAAGAAAGGTTACTGCAGTGCAAGCTGGGTGAGGCAAGCTCGCAGGGAGAGGGAGAGAGAGAGAGAGAGAGAGCAGGGAAAGCAGGTCAGATCAGTTATGTTCCTGCAGGGCTTTGTATTGACTCATCTCTGCAGCAGAGCAGCTGTGTGTGTGGCATTTGTAGCGAGAAATGTCTCATCATCCCGCCAAAATAATCCCCCGAGCTGCCAAATTAATCTCAACAAAGATACGGCACAGTCAACACAGCACCGTGGCCAAAAGATAGAGAGATAAGGACACAGTGCTGCAGTGTGTTCAAGTGGGGAAAATCCCTCTGCTTCATACGGCTGTCTGCTGCAGTATCAAAGCTGTATTATTATTTCCCTGGAACAGACTACGAAGGAGAAGAATTCCAAAGGACCACAGGAGCAAGACAGGGCCAGCCGCCCGCTTGGCAGGAGCCCCGGTGTGATCATCATCTATGGGAGGAGTGACGCCCCTCGCTCCTGCCTCCTCCTGCCTCCCAGCTAGCCTTGCCCTGTGACAGATGAGCCCAATGACAGCAGGACGCAACAACCTGCAATTGAACATTCCCCTGCGATCTGTCAATGTCCGCGGTGGCGTTTCACTGTCAGGAAAACACACAGGGACACACGTACCTTCACACACACCCTCACATTAAGTCATTCCCCAAGCATTGGAAGAATCATGGGCTCGGAACATCCTACGACACTTCTCATGCTTGCGAAATAGCTCAGATACCTGTTGCAGGTGTCCTTTGAGGTTTGCGGGGTGGTGTGCGTGCCACACTCTTGTTCTGCACTGGGCTTGTTCTCTCGGTTCAAACCAGCTGATAATTGCAGGCTAGGGCTCTGGTGGGAACAAGTTGTATTGTGCAGAATGTCAGCTGGCCCTCCTTTTGTGTTTGGTGGGTTTTATTTATTTATTTATTTTTTTCAGCTGGAGCTGCAGTTCTCTACTTTGACCACAAGGTGTCATCTTGCCCACAAAGGGGCCCATGGCTTCAAGCCTGATGGGGACTTTATTTTCCGCTTTGGTGGCAGTGCTGTGGTGTATCACGGCAAAATGAAATGGGGAAAATCAAAATAGGACATAAATGTGTTTGCCGCATCCAGGGCTTAATGAAGTCCGCCTTGCCAGTACATTAGGAACAAAGACAGCAGAGAGAAAAGGCAGTGAAGGACAACTCACAAACAGCTCCAGAATAAAAAGGGAGATAAAGTATGAATGGCGAGTCTCCTCAATGAAAAGCAGTTCACCGGTTGTCAGAGTGGAGATTTATTTTCCAAGCAACTGGCTTTTTATGGTCAAGCTCCTCCACACTGGCGAACAGCAGTGCGTTGTAATATGGCATGTAAAGAATGGGACTCAATAGAAGCCGTCCTCCATTTGTCATATTTAAGGGGATAGAATAATGACCATTGGCAGCCTCGTGCTTGAATCGCTCAAGCTGGCTTATTTTTGTGTGCAAAATGGAGGATGAAGACAAATGGACTTCATCCATGACTTTGCACAGTCCAAGCTATCATATCATGTCACATATAACTTAAACCAATAGCTGGTAGCTTATCATTATCCTAAGCCTGGAGCAGCAGTGGGTGCTTTGCTATGTTTCAGTGGAAATTATAAAACAATCCAGCTGTCTTCACTCGGTTGTCGCAAACTGATGATCGCTTGGCTTCTCAGCCATAAAAGCGGGGTGCAAAATTAATTGTTTCAATCAATCAGTTGGTCAATTTCATAGCCATCAAGCTTTGCCCAAGATCATGTGCATTCTCTACCCTTCTCCTTCAGGATGGGCCTGGAGAATGCCACATGATTTATGGCCCTCTGTGTGTGCTGCATACATATACAAATGCTATACACACACGCTGACAAGAGGCAAACACACACACACACTACTCATGTGCGCACAGGCATGCATGTTAGCACATACATGCACACATTCCAAGTGGATGACACACAGCAGGGGGTGGATCACGTGAGGAAGCCGGATGAGCACAGAGGGAACTCTTCACTGTATGCTAAGCATGCCGGTGACACATGTGGCTAAACATAGCAAATGTGATACACTCAGTGCACAACATTAGGGTGTGGATCATACGTGTGAATTAACATACTAACAAATATACTAATATCAGACCGTCCCCATCTCAAGTCATAGTCATGCATGTCATCTGCATGCATTAAGAGTTCAAATGTACGCACACGCTCATACATACATACAGTGGGAGCCAAGTGCAGAGGCTTGTTGTTAGCGTGTTGTTCCTGTGCTGTGGCTTGTGGGCCTGTCTGCAGGGCTGATCGATGATCTTTTACTGCTTCCCCAGGATTATCGGTCGAGTTCACCGGGAGGGGAAGGCAATTCATCAGCGCACAGCGGAGAGAGAGTGAGAGGAGAGAGGAGAGAGGGGACAGAGAGAGAGGGAGAGAGGGATGGAGGGAGGAGGGGGGTGAGTTGGTATGAAAATGGAAGGAAAGATAGGAGAGGGCAGGTGGGAGGAAAAACAGAGGGAGAGGAGAGAGGAGGGAAGGGGATTGAGAGGATAAGGAGAGCAAGATGGAGACAGAGGCGAGAAGGAGGAGATGTACAGATGTGCTGGTGATACAGCATCACCTGGAAATGTATGGAAAAGATAGAGGAGCAGACGGAGATGAATATCACAAGATAAAACGATGGAGTGTTGGGGCAACCTCAGGTTGAACCCTCTGCATACTGTATATTCAGAATGAAACAAATGTATGACAGAACACTGTCTGCAGCTCATAAGCAACAATCGTAGAAGTGTGTTTTTATTGCAGTGGGATGTTTTGCATCCAGATTTATTTATTTGACAGCTGAGGAAAACAACGCCTGTCTTTTCAAACCACACCCGTACAGATGACACAGAAACATCTCCAGAGTTATTGTTATCATGATGCTTGTTGACTGGAAACATGTAATAGTGTATAATCACATATCACATTACAATTTGAAATCATCAAAATGTCATTTGTGATTACAGGAGACAAGCATGACACGAATCGGCTCTTCACACTGCGGAATCTGACCTTGCTTGGTCTGCAACAGGGGATAGTCCTGCCAGACTGGAACTCCTGCAAGTAAACTGCACATTAACAAGGAGTGCCCACATTGTTAGACATTTTACAGGGCCCATAACACACGTGTTGCGGCTCATCCAGCAAAAGAGGGTGAAAATGGAGAGGTGATTAAGCATCGGCAGCTTCAGACAGATGAAGTCTGACTCTGTCTTTGACTTCCAGCATCAGCATCGTCTGCCAGCCGGGCCACTTGTCCACAGAATTATCTCTAATCATAATGCTGACCAGCAAAGGTGACGGGAAACAATGGCACTGCATAGAAAGTGCTGTTCACTCCTATATACACCTCATCATAAGCTCAGGGAACAAACATGCATTTAATATTATTTTCAATGTTTGTTTCACAACATGTCTGACTTTAAATATATTCTTCCCTCTGCGTTGTTTATGCGTGCAAATGACTTTCCATTCCAATCTTTCTCCTTCTCCTCGCGTCTCTATCTCACTCTTCACAGATAGACAACCATTTCTTCTTTCTCTCTCTCTCTCTCCCTCTCTCCCTGCCTCTCTCTATTGATGGATGGACAGATCATGTATATCCAATCTAGCAGTGCTCCTGATGCGGTTAGGGGCTGTGACAAGTCTCCGGGCGGGGGAACCGAGCGGAGCGGAGCGAAGGAACGGGGTGACGAAGAGGACACGACATCTGGAGAACACGCAGAAAAAAACATAAAGAATGCAGTAGAGAAAGAGACAGAGAGAGAGGGAGAGAGGGGGGGGGGGGGGGGACAGTGTGAAGTGACTGCAGGAGCGCCCTGAGCATGAGTATGTGTCTGTGTGCAGAAAGCAAACACACACCCTCTGTCCTGCCCTCTCGGCTACTGTGTGGGTCTCTGGTTGCCAGTCCTATAACTGTCTGACTCCTGCAGTCCACACCAGCCAATGATGATGACAAAGATGGACTGAAATTATGTACAGCTGCGTCTGATATCTCTGATATATTGCGTGTTTCGGATGAAAAAGGCAGAGCGTGCGAGGCGCTCTTCCATTGCTTCTGTATGGACAACAGAGTGATACGGATGGAGATGGATTGTATGGTTGACTGTTGACATTCACTCATACCCATGAGCTTCAGGCTGCAGTTGCAAACATTAGCCACTAGGGGGTAATGTTAGCCTCACAGTAGTCAAAGGAGCCTCTGTGCCAGCTGAGCAGCAGCAGTGGGTGATTTCCTGGTTCATATTGGCAGCAGTGTTGATGATAATGTATTATCACAGGTTGTTATGTTGCAGGTGGTGGTGGTGGTGGTGGTGTGTGTCTGCAGGGAGGTCATCTTCTCTGCCATTCTTTCTCGGCTCCACTCTCCCTATTTTTTTCTTCCTTTTTTGATCACTCCACAAGCCACATTTCCTCGTTAGAATTTTTTCAATTATTTAATTGCCAACTGACCCTGGCCGGTGAACAACTGCATACTTTTACAGGCCCCTAGGTATGAAGGCACACACATCTCAAAGGTGAGGAAGTTGTACTCGGAGCTAACCTTAGACTGTCTGACCTCTCAAAGGCAGAGAGGTCGGGGGTCAGCTCACTTGACCCCCCCCCTCCTCGACCACATCAACCCCTCTGACTACATGCTAAACACACAGATAACTCCCTTCGCACATACCTTTACTTTCACGAGACAAATTGTCCACATTCAAGCAGAGAAACACTTTCTCTTGTGGCCCCCGCCCCTGAGATGGACACGAGAAAACAGACAAAAAAGTGGAAAACTGCCCGTGTTCTTCCTTTGTCCTCGACCTATTACAGCTCTGCCTACACGCCAATCAGAACGCACACACTAAACAATTAGCAAAAATGATGGAAAACATGTCGACACAATCTACATTCCACCTCCATTTTAAAGACACCGGGCAAAACAGCAGCCATTTTCTAAAATGTGGGATGGCCACCCACACCCCCCACCTCTTGATAGTAATCAAATTTGGTCTCATCTTTTCATTTTCTCATCTCTCCTCCCCATCTGTGTGGCGCAACTCCTCTCTTTCTCATTCTCTCCCTCATCATCCCTCACTGTCACTCGGCAGCTCTGAGCCATTGACCTCCGACCCCCAGGCAGGTTCACCAGCGGGTCAGGAGCCTGGCGGGGGGAGACGAGGAGGAGAGGAGGGGTGGAAGGTCTGTTATTGGGGGATGCCAGCTTCCTCCTTTGGCCATGGATACAGCCTTCACTGCTGCTGCCATAGCAACTGGACGAGACGGCAGAGAGAGCGGGGAGCTGCTGGGATGGAGCTCCCTCTCTCTCTCTCTCTCTCTCTCTCTCTCTCTCTCTCTCTCTCTCGCTTCTGTGATCTGGCTGTAACCTCCATGGGCACTCACACATGTTCTCACACACACACACACACACACGCACGCAGTCACACTCACATGCACACATAATGACAAACTGGCACTCACTCACACACACACACACACACAGTCCCATACGTGCTCACAAAATCTAATCAAATTTCTTATTTGGACTGCCAGGCTGTGCTGGAAAAGACTTTTTCAAGTTACAAGATTGATGGGCATTCCATGTTGGCTGCAATTAATTGCTGCATAATTAGACTTACAAGTTATTTATTGAAGCAATTTGGAGAATACAAGAGCCTGGGGATATATAAAAACCATTTGATCACGAGCCGCATAAACTTTAAAGATGTCCTCTTACAAGCATTATTTGGACAGAAATTAGCAATACAACCTCCCCCCCAAAATGTTTCCCATGTTAATAAAATGATAAATGATAATAAATCTGCACTAAAGTGAGTGATGTGCTGGAGAGTCTCGCGAGGTCAAGTAAAGGTGAGGGTGAGCGGTTGCAGATCATAAAAATAATGCGATGGAGGGAGAGATAGTGTTTTGTGCACATATTTGGTGCATGCAGGTGTGTGAAGCTCTGAACCAGCATGCTTAGCTCGGAGCGCCTCAGGGGTTAGGGCTCAGTCCAGGTGTTGTCCCACCACAAACAGAGGTGTGAGCGAACTCTGCGGCTGCCTGCTATAATTAATTATCTCTCATATTACACCATATTTCAATCACACGCTTTTTGTATCTCTCTCTTTTGCTCTTTTTCCTCAGTTTTTTTTGTCTTGTCTGTTGATCTTTTTGTTTTACAATTTCTCTACTTAATTTCATTTAAACCTTTCCTGACTTCTGCTCTCAGCGCTCTCTCCAGGCTCTTCTTCGTCTCTCTTTCTTGTCTTGCCTCACTCTGTCTTTCCTTGTTCAAACAAATATGATAAATGAGGCTATTGGTGTCTCAAGAATGAGCTGTGATCAGAGAGCCTTTGATGTTTGACAGCTTTAATGATGTATCTTGATGAATCGATGTACAGTAATTTTCACTTCATGTGACACACTGTTTTGCCATTGAGCACATTCTTTTTCTGCACTGTGAATGGCACCGCTATTTAAGTGTGCGTGTATGTTCGTGCATGTGTGTGTGTGTGTGTGTGTGTGTGTGTGCTCGCCCATTTTTCTTGACTTCCATTCCTGCGCCTTGCATGTTTGGTGACAATGTCAGTGCACTTAAGCCAGCACGCTTATCTCAAGTGTTTCAAGAGCCTCTTATCAGTTCTCTTTGTAATAACGGGATGAACTGCTTTTAGTGCCGCTTGCAGACTCGCTGGCTGTGGACACACACACACACACACACACACACACACACACACACACACACATTTGCTTACCTACAAATCTGCATGCAAATCATTGTATGTGCATGCTCTCTCCCCCTCTGTCTTTCTCTCCCACACACATACAGGCAAATCATATGTCTTCAAAAAGTATGATAAGGATTTATCCACAAAAAGATGCACAAAAATCATTTTTTATATTATCAAATTGGAAAAAAAAACATTTAAATAATATCCAGCCGCATTAAGCAGCCTCACTCCTGCAGAGATGATCTTGTATCATTAATTGGTTTAGGTGTGTGGTTCATCCCTGGTCTGGCTTGTTAAATATTCTTGGATTTGGCCCAGTGGCTTAAATCCAAACACTATGTGAGACAGGAGGCAGCCCAGGCTTCCACTTGCTCTCGTGTGCTGTTCCCTGACTTCACCAATAGGTGGAGCTATGTACATGAAACAGACGACGAGGTTGCTATGGTCAAATGCCCTCAAGCAGCAGGAAGAGCTAATCAAATTGCCAGTGTGTCTGTGTCAATTACAGGGGGTCAACTTCATAAGAGGAATAGGCCCAAATCATATTTGCACCTGTATTCTCCCAGCAGCTCCTGAACCAGAAGCACAACAGAGAGGCCGGGCGAAGCATTTTCACAAGGCAGTGAGATATTCAAGCTGATAATTATATGGAAATGATGGTTTTCATAAGCACACATTCTTATGAGATATTAGCCCTTCTTTAAATTCCATAGATAAAGGCTGAGTGCGGCTGCCTTGAGGGATGAGCTTTGCTATTTGTAGATCTTGGTGAGATGAATAGTGGAGCGAGGCTGATACTCTTACAGTGCAGAGCCACTATCTTATCGCTTCCTTTTATCGGACTGATAAAGTAAATGACTTTGCTATAGGTGTGCAACTCTTCAAATTCATTATGAGCTTGCTTCAGCCTGCCGACTATCGACACGGCTGGGAGTGTGTGATGAATGCCCGGCTGTCTAACACAACGTGTGTGTAGTCCATGATCGTGACACACTCCAGTGGGAAACAATAGGAGATGAAGATGTTTTCAGAGGTGGCTGGAGGATCCTTGAGCCTCCTCGGATTGAATGAAAATGCAAATTCTTATAGGCTTGTTTTCACTGAAATAACGCTCAGGGAAGCTGGGATCTTAGACCAGTCATTTACATGTTTTTAATCAAGGAACTTGGAGGGAAATGTGCATAAATGAGCAACAGGACTTATTTGGGCAGTGTCTCATGAGGGAGAGCATCACTTGTGGTTTAAAGTTAGAGGAAGGAAAGATTAGTCGCAGTCCCCGCGAGGGTGTTTTATTAATGCTAAGTGGTCACTGTTTGGCGCAAAAATTGCACGCATAACACACTGACGCACCCCCCCGCTCCCTCAAGAGCGCACGCACTCACCCCAGCGTTGTGTTAAAGGTAGTTAGATCAGCAAAACAAATGAGTCAATGAAGGAGGTTTGGAAATGTCCCAGGAGGAGAATCCATCTTCGTGGTGAGTGGCAGCTCTGTCAATGAGCGCCAGGGCGGTAATGCACTGGTATTTGGAGGGCAGGTTGTGTGTGTGAGTGTGTGTGTGTGCATGGTCCGGCATCCAGACATTTGGCTCTTGGAACCGAGAGATGCTGTTATGGAAGATGCCGTTAAGTGTAGCTGAATGGGACTGCGTTGCACCCCAGTCAGAGCTCTGTCTCCTGTATTAACATTATGTGGAGCCTGGTCCTCTTTCCTGCCCCTCCACTTTGCCTGCTCTGCATCTGGTGGAGAAGGAATCTCAGTCTCTGTCTCCACTCTGCTCATAATGGTCCATAATCCCTACCGAGCCGACCTGGCGGTATTGCAGAATTTACAGTAATAATGAGGACTAATAGAGGCAATATCCATCCATTTGACCACTAAATCAGAAATGTTGCTGAAGTAGGTGATGAATGTAGTGTTCCCCCCCAATTTTCTGAATCATAAATGATGGAATAAGTCTCTTAGATCCAGATTAAGCTCCACCGTGAGCTCCATGTGGAATCCCTTTTGAAATACAGTCTCGAGTCGTTCCGTTTGCCTCACAGTTTTGGCATTTTGCTGATGCTGTTAAGTAGTGCGCTTTGTAAGTGCTAAGAGCAGAATAAGCCAATATCCCGAATCCTACCATCACTGGCAGTAAAGAAGGAATAATGATAATAAAAATGGGATACTTTTAAAGTCATATCAGAGATTACTCTTTCCACTGACAGGGGAGGGCACACGGTCACATTGTAGCATCCCTGGAGATGGGAGGGATTCGGTGCCCCGCTCAAGGCCAGTGCTTATTGACACAAAGCTTTGAATCCATGCACTCTGCTCTATACCCTAGTGGTGGGAAATATCTATAATACCGTCTTCAGGGGCTGCAATAAATGATTATTTTTATTATTGATGTATCAGCTAAACCTTCAGGCTATAAAATGTTGTAAAAATAACAACAATAATAATAATTAAAAAAGAATGTCCATCACAATTTTTTAAAGCCCAAAGTGATATCATCAAATTGCTTGTTTGGTCGGACCAACAGAACAAGACACAAAGACCTTAAATTAGCAATAATATAAAACAGTCAAAAGCAGAAAATAATTGAGCAGGTGGAACTCGCAGATGCTTGTTAAAGAAAACAATCAATCGATGACCAAAATTATTAATTATTTTGCTGTCGAGCTTCTCATTCACTATTGCAGCTCCTCTGCTTTGTACAGTTTTTTAAAATCTTTGTACTTTACCAACCTTTTTATATTTTTACAGCACTTCATTTATTTGACACCTCCTTTGCAGATTCAGACTTTAAAACATGTAATCTTTTTATCATTTATCATACTACTTACAATAAAAATAAAACTTCAGGCTCCACAGACATCTAAATTCTGCTAACGGGATGCGTCATGAATAAAATAGGATGGCACTCAAAGAGCACAGGCTTCTGCCGGTGCCAATAGCTCTTTGATGATATGCAAAACTGCAGGTGAAACCACATGAACCACAAACTATAAGAATTATGTCAAAATATTGGCTTGCCCAACTGAAGCATAATCATCTCATCTGTGCTTCAGTTAAGTCCATTAAGTATTTCTGAAATTCTTGGAAATATTTCCTATTGTTCAATAAATATCAAATTCTTACACTGAAATAACTTCATGCGCACGGCAGCTTGTTATCAAAATCATCTGTTGCAAAAAACTACATTTTCACACAGAAGCCATTTTTAGTGTAATATGTAGAAATTCTGCATTAAAATGTTCTTGACTTTTCTTACATATTTTGTAGAGTTGTGTACTTACATTATCCTACATTTTCCAACAAAGTTTAAACCCAGAGAAGTCTATATTTACTCAAGGTAACGGTGCATCCTGTGTGTTTGACTGATGCTACTTCCAGGATAAGGTGAATAAAATTTCAATACATTACCTCTTCTGTGAACATTTGTGCCAGAGTCACATCACACATGGTGTGTTCATCAGCAGAGAAGCCAGTTTGACGTCAGGAATATTTGTGTTTATTTGCGTTACTTTTGCAGCATTAATCTGCCCCAAACAGCCAGCTTACTTTACTACCAGCCGAAAGTTAGTGTGCAATGGCACAGTGAGGGTGTGTGGGTGTATGTGTGTGTCTGTATGGTTGAATTCAGGACCACTCACGATGAATTAGGTGCTCACCAGATGTTCCGGTTCTCTCTCCTCTTTTCATCTCCTCTTATGTTACGTTACGTATGATGTAAAGTATGTTTCCTCTCAAGATCCAGTCAGCAGTCAATATTATGGAACACAGACACCTGAAAACAAAGGTCAGAGTTGAAAATAAATCCTCTCTTTAATTTCAAAAGTAAAGTAATCTCTGAGCTCTCACCCCGTTGGTAAATGGTTCCGGATCAGAGCAGAATCTGAAGGGACTCTAGCAGTGGCGTAACGTAGTAACTATGGGCACCAGGTTATTCTGACGGCACTTGGGCTCATCAGTAACGAAGCACACATGCACACACTCAGATATGCACACAAATTTAGGCGTTAATATAAAGTACCAACAATGTGTTGGCTTTTACTGCACTGTTCTTCGACATAGAGGCAAATGATTATAAATAATGAAGAAGAGAGTTGCAATACCTATCAACAAACAAGGCCAGCAAAATTGGCAAGCACACAGTTTACCCACACTGCACACTGAAACAGGTCCATGGCAGCTGAGACACACCTTGTCACATGATCAAATAAAGACTTAATATTGAGCAACAGCATACACACATTACCCTGCAATCATCTTTGCATCTGTATATGACAATTTAACTTTTTTAAATTGTTTGCTCCTAGCTTTTTTTTTTTTTTTTTATAGTAGCCTATTTTCAAAATAAACCTATATTTCTTTTATACTTTACTTGCCATTGAGTTTTTCAGTAACATGATTGGCACCATAAGTGCAAATGTGAGGATATATATACCAAATTATATTTCAAATAAAGAAGGTCATGCTGCGATTAATTGACAGAAAGTATTGTTTGGAAGCATCTTAGCCTTTCTCCTGCTGATGGACCAGGTCCCTGTGCTGCTCTGGCCCAAGGACAGTTGCACTGTCCGCACCATCCATAGCCAAGTCCCGCTTCTCCCGGTGTTTATTCTTTCAAGGGTCTGGCTCTTTTCAAGAATATCTAGCCAGCTCCAAGCTTAAAAATCCCCCCTCCAAGTGATTCCCTGTCAAAATGTCTGTGTTAGCAACGGGGCTACCGCTAACGGCCTGCCTACTGTCCAATGACAGAAACAAGCAAAAGAATCCCAATTTGACATAGAAAATCCCAGCTCAGTGCTATGACAAGGCAAAGTTAAACAACAGGTTGTATTAATAAGTAGACATGTTTTGTTACTTACTGATCTGGTAAGAAGAATGTTGCTTCTGAACCATCTCACTCATAGTAATAAGAGGAAACACATATCTGCGGGGTAAAAGACTGTACCACAACACCCACGCTTCGTTCCCTCTTCTCCTTCTTTGTCTTCTCCATCAGCGGGGTTCTTTTACTATTGCATGTTTAATGGTTGTTTCATCGTAACCTCGGGATACCAACCCGGGAAACAATGTTGGTTTTCTATTAAGGGGACTCCAGGAATAAGTTTACATGCTTTACTGTTTAAGACCCAAATTACTTCTCTCATGCATCGCTGCAACACATGCATTTCCCCCTTTGTCTGAATCGCCCTTTACTCTTTGAGGACGCCCTGCCAGTCTGCCTGGAGTCCTGAGGAGGCACCAGTCATATTTCCGTCAGCTCTGCTGCTGTTTTTTGCAGCCAGGGAATGACTATGACAGAGTCTAACCGTACATACCGTGAATATCACCACAATAACCACTTCTAAACTAAAAACTTTCCCACCGCCTATGTTAGAGCGGGAATATGATCCACATTAGCCTTGGTGCCAGCAGGGCATTAACGTTACAGTTTTACGGTCTGAGTCAGATTTCTGCTTGGAGCTAATCAAAGTTGCATAATATTCCAAGGCAAATGTATTCTTGCAGTTTGACCATTTTTTCTTGACATGTAGCTCTGTTGTTACCTTCAGTGCATGTCTCTCAGGTAAATTTACATATAGCAGCAACACACACAAACACGGCAACAGGTTTCTATATACAATATACATAAACAACAACGGTAACGTTAGCTGGGCTGGCACTACAGTATGAAATTCCCTGACATAAAGACGACAGTGTGCAGCTGCTCCTCTCATTATTCAGTTGGCTTCAAATGACGCATTCACACAGCTTCTCTCGTCTGTCCCTCAAACTTACAACATGATCCCGGCCTGTGGGGGCGGCCACATTAGCCGTGCATCATGCTAACGTCAATTTCGAAAGGCCAACCATAGAAATAAACATTAAACAAGGCAAAACGTACAGCTTACAAGTTTCCAAAGCTTCCCAAAAAAAAAAAAAAAAAAAAAGGTGGCAATGTGGGAGGACAGGACAGGGGTGTGACGTTTTGACAGCCAGCGTGTTATGTGAGCAGCCCATAACCTGGAGACTGGAAAAGCAACTAGCGGCAATTAGCAGCTAACTCAAAACGAATAAACAGCAACCAACATGTCTGCCTACCTTATTCTTGGAGCAGACAATGAGATCACCTGCCATGTAACAAGGAGGGTAAGTGATCGTTATTGCCATGTCCCGCCCTTGTTGAGACAGTGCTGCCTAATGCAGCAGACGCTGATGTGTGACAGTAGTGCAGCAGCAGCAGAACCTCTTTGTAACCAAAAAGAAAAGTCTGGACTGCAAAGATGGCAGGTAGTTTGGTAACAGTACTTTCTGTCGATTATAACCCCTTCGCTGTGAACGTTGAGCAAATTTTAAACAATACTTGGGATCCTCTTACTTTATAATTGTGCTTGTGACAGAGCATCTTTTATATTGAGTTGTTTGTACTTGTACACATGCAAATGACCTGAATGCGTAAACCACCACTGTGCTCTTGCCATGATGTCATCCTGCTGCCGAAGACAAGCGCCAGTGAGTCCTGATTCAGATGAAACCTGAACTTGGATAAACACCTCATAATGGATGTACAGGAGACTTTTGTAAAACTCCGTAGGAAAGTCTCTCTTGCTGATAATTGTCTTGGCCAGCACTCAGACAGAAAAAGCCCCACGCCTGCAGCAGAATGTGCCCTGCAGAGCCGAAGTCCCGGCCAGCCTCCTGCATTAGTGATGCCCCTCAGCCCAGCAGCTCCACTCAGGGAGAGGGAGGAGACGTACATGGCCGTGGCTTCGGCGCGGCTGTCTGCAGGCCCCAGCCACATGGTCGCAGTGTAGACGCTGATGCTTCCCAATGAGTGAGTGAGTAGGAGACATTAGCGTACAGGCAGACACATAAATGGCACCGAGATGAGATCAATTAGACTGAGAGGAAGGTCGTTAGGCCCCTGTATGGCCAGTGGTGAAAGTGCGATGCTTGTAAGCAGTGTCGTGTCAGCTGTCAGTTTGAGTGCCTGTCTGACAGTGTGTCTGTCTCTTAGTCTTTTTTTGATCCATGCTATGAAATTAACGTTACAGTAGCTGTAAGAGTATAAGCACATTTCGATCACCACCGAGGTACAGTAACGGAGCGTTTCCCCAGGTGAGTGTAAGCTCCACAGGGTCAAACCTGCTACAATACCTCGTCGTGTTTGAGTCCCCGGGGCTGCGACGCAGGGTGGTGAGTAATCGTGCTGTGTCTGTGCATGCGTTGCCATTGATTTTGTCTCGGCTCCTAGCTCCCCCCAATTACCTCCTACTCCAGGCTGCCAGTCCCTCTGCTGTCAGGGGGGAGGCTGGAGACTGGGGCCTCAGCGAGCTGTTTGTTTACACTGCTAATTGCTCCTGTTGTTTCCTTTCATTAGCCCAGGCTGAGCTATTGGGCTGCCTCACACAACTAAGTGCTCCTAGCCTTCTGGTCCCCTAGCCTATAGTAAATATTGGCGATGTATACAGCGCCTCCTAAAATATGGCTGCAGACTGGAAGCGATAGGCTCTGCTGGTGCAGTCGAGTGTTTTATACAGAGCCCCGTGGAGCTCTGTGCTGCTGCGGCGGTGTCTGAGTTACAGTGTGGTCTAACTGGAGTAACACACAGAGTTGCCTTCATTTATACAACGAGAAAAGGGAAATCCTGCTCAGCTGCACTCTGGCTGACCCTCACTCAATTCCAAGTGAGTCTATTTGAAGTTTCATGACAGTTAATTACGGTAAATTTACACGGCCGTGTTGTGCGCATGCCGTATGTGTGTTTGGATATGTGCATGTGTGTTTGGCTGTATAATGGCGTGCTTTCATGTTTGCTTGGCCTCTGTGAATTATGAATCAAAGGGGTTGCATGCCGGAGTGAGTCTCTGTGTCTGCAGTGCCCCCTCCCCACACCCACCAGCCCTTCCATACGCCCCCAACACGCACACACGCGCGCAAACTCCCATGCAGAAGCCCACAGCGTCTCAACACACACAGCCGTGGCTCCTTAATGACTGCCATCCCTCTCTGTGCCACGTTATTAATTAGCTCAATGATCCTTGCCGATGGGACCTGCACCGCGGATTAGAGCCCTCAGCACCCGCACCCCTGGCTGCTGCTGCTGCCTGGCCAGGGTAGGTGAAGCAGGGCTGGGTGGGGGTTGGTTGTGTGTATGTGTGTGTGTGTGTAGATGTGAAGGTACAGTATAACATTTGATATAATATGCCATTGTTTGCTTGTTTTTATCTGCTTGTTTGTGCCCCGCGGGGCCTCTTGTTTGTCCCTCTGTAATGTGTGCGTGTCAAGAAGAAGGGGTCAGGAAAGGGGCTGCTCTAAAGCCCGCGGATAAATCATGTGACCATGGAGGAGGAAGAAGGGTGGGTGCCACCTGGCCCAGCACAGTGTGCAGCATGTTCAGCTCCCCAGTGCACCACAACTCCCAGCACCACCGTACTCAGCAGCATCACAAGATTCATGGACTGATGCAGGTTCCCAGTGCCACTGATCCTGGCTATGTTCTGAGATAGCACGCACAACGTAATCTATCTTAAAACAGTGGACTCCATCGAACTCCTCAGTCTTCTTGCCATGCATAATTGCCGAGGTGTTTTTCCTCTGTGTGTTCCCAAAAATCCAACTGTTCATCAAGGGCTTAGTCACTGTGGCATGCAAATCTGCATTAATATTTTTGTCAGGAGAGAAAAAAGGAAAGAGGTGAGGGAGGAGGGAAAAACGGGGAAACAGCCTCTCCAGATGCCTCACAATTGCACAGAGCAAATGAACATAAATGTCACTGTCAAGCCGAAATGAAGAAAAAATGTGTCACGGCAGCAAACTGTGCTGGAGTTGGAGGACAGCAGGACATGTTTTGCATATGAAGAGGTGAATGCCCAAGGAGAGAGAGGGAGAGGCTGCACCTGTAACAAATGACTACAGCCCCCCCCCCACAAAACATTCCCCTTCAAAACACAAGTGTGGGAGCAGAGTGTAAATATGATGTTGTGTATGACAGACCTCCTCTCAGACACTTTAAATCTCTTTGACATTGTGAGACTGGAATAATCCAACTCAGTTTAATGGACCAGAGTGAATGTTCACACATTTGGTTCACTAGTGGAGCAACATCAACACTTCCTCTGCTCTGCATGTCTCCTGTGGTGACACTCTAGCTCTGCCCGTAGCTTCTGAGACGGTAACAAATGTACGTGGTGCTGGGTACTAAGCAGTAAAGTCGATGAGGAGCTCGGGCATCCGTGAGGATAGATATGCAGGGCATGCAGTCGCTCCAAGGTGACAGTGAGGTGTGTTGTGATTATTGACTGTGTGACCTCGCGCTGACCCCGGCTGTGAGCGAGTAAAGGGCAGGGAGTTAGTGTGTGCCGCACCGCCTGTCATGCCCGTCAATACACTGATGAATGGAGCTGGCGGTTATTAAAGCAGAATTAGAGCGGGGAGGGGGGAGCGGGATAAATGATGGCGCAAATGGTTGTGCAGTGGAGACTGTGGAGCCGGATGGCACAGCATCACTGTCATCAGTCTTTATTACCCTCCAGGGAACAGAGGGGGAGAGACAGGGAGCGGTCAGCGCCACGCACCCCTCCACCCTCAGCCTCCACCAACACCTAGGTTGCACCTCCACATTCCCTCTGCTGGCTAGACATCCAACTAATCCTGACACATTAGAACTGGATACATACCAGTTAGACTGTAGTCTATCTTCATTCCAGCCAACATGAACACATTTTACATAAGCATACTCCATACCAATAGATGGAGACACAGACATGTGTGCAGACACGTACATGCACAAATACCACCTCTGTTTCATTTTACCCATCACAGGCTCTCTCTCTCTCTCTCTCTCTCTCTCTCTCCAGGCTCCTCTCTGTTTTGCCCATTCCCCACTCTCCTGTTTTCCCTCCTCCATTTTCTCTCTCTCACCGAGGGAGTGGAGGACCCCCACCACAATCAATCACCGTGAAGTCACAGAGCACAGCAGCACACTCAGGGCACTGTGCAGATAAGCTGGTTAAGAGAAGAGAAGAGAAGAGAACAGAAAAGGGAAAGAGGTGGAGAAGGTGGAGGCTGCACTTGGAGGGAGAATTGGCGGGAGGGGGAGGGTGCGCTGGGTTCACTGCACAGTCAAAGAGTGGGCACGCTCTCCGCCAGGGAGGGTCGGGAATGGATGGGTGAGCCATTACCATTGGTGAAGCCCCCGTGAGGCCCGGCCCCTCACCAGAGAGCCGTGCCTGCATACAGATGTGAGCGTGCCATTGATATTCTCCCCCCGTGCCGCGGCTCCTGCTCCGCTCCGCTTCTTTTTTCCTAATTAGAGGTTTATTTATTGATACCCCAGTTAATGTCTCTCCTAATTTTGCGATAGTTCTGTCTCCATTACCCATGAGATTCATTTGCCGCAGTGTTTGGAGCAGTGCCTCCACTAGTTTGTGGGCACCTCCGAGCTCACCTTCCTGCTACATCTGGCCCCTGCTCAACCTCACGCTTGGGTCCTCCTTTTACGTTGGCGCAGCACCTGTGAGGGTTGAAAAAGAGTGGCCCCAGTCTGTGAGGGAATCTTAGTTGTACGACGCTTAAGTCATTAGATTGTTACTTTCTCAACTGTATTTTCAAACCCAAATTTGGAAAACTTTTTTTTAAGTGTAGTTGCTGTTTTGCTCTGCACTCTAGCACCTGAAGCATTTCGGACCTCATCAGAGTGTGCATGTCCAAACATGTCATTGGAGAGCTTAAAATCAATTACTACAATTTTAGTAAAGCAATAAACTGCCGGAATTGATACAAAATCCACAAGCAAGAATAAAAGCAACATTGAGGCATGAAATGTTCCGCTGCCATTCACTGTGGCAAACATTGATAAATGACGTCCAGTGTGAGCTGTAGATGACACTGATGCCTTTGCAGACACGCTGGGTGTAATGCATTTAAGTACACCCAACATTTTATCAAATAAGTTTATTGTATTACTTACCCAGCGTCAGACAAACTCATCTGTAATAATCACATCTCTTTGCATTCTGTTGAAAAATAGCTGTTGCACTGCTGCTAACTCTCGAGCATATTAAGAGGGGAGCTACGCTAAGAGCAACTAGCATCTCGGCAGTGAGGAAATAGTCCTTCCAGCAACTTCAAGGTTGGGTGGTCGGTCATTAATTTCTATTACAAGGCCTTACATGTTGCGCATTTATTAGGAATTAATTATATTTTCCTAGAGAGTGATCCAGAGAGTGCACTGTGGTCTTCTTGTTTTTGCTTTTTCATTGGTTTTGTTATCTTCGGCATGATCACTAAGCATTTAAGTTTTATACTTTTTTATACTAATAGTATAGAATCAAATCCTGGGGGAACATTTTGACAGCAGACAATAGAAAACAGAGATGAGATGGTTAATTTAGTTTATTACATCCATCCATGTCCTGGAACACAAAACAAAGTACTATAAAAAAAAAAAATTAAAAAATTAAAATTACAATGAAGAAGAAGGAAGAAAAATAACCCTACTATTTAGGGTTAATAGTTAGGGGACCTAACTATTTAGGTTACAAACAGAGTAAAGGCTCAGGTTATACAAACACCACATATTGTATATCGTATCCATTCATATGTAACCAAACACATGTACATTACATATATATTATAGGTCTCATAAATAACCGGATTTGACAATAAACGCGACATTTAAAAAAGGATATATTGCTGTTGTGTTAATAATAATAGACATGTTATAATATCATGTAAATAATGTGCCTATTAAATCAATTTTGGTTCCCTCCATTCTGTCTTTGTAATGGTGGGTGGCAGTAATGTGTCGTAACGCTAGTTGCCACCTGCTATGAAATGGGAGAAAGAAGAAGACGAAGAAGCTGCAGTAACTGTGAGCTAGTGAGAGAGTGGCATGTATCTGGTGTTGAGTAAATAAACCTCTCTGCACTCGTGGTATGAGTGACCAAAAAATTGACAGAGCACTGTATGAACAAACAAAGTTCAACAAAATTTTCTATTGATAACACAACTATGTTTTTATTTTGAATGATTTTGGCCACAAAAATCTTAGGGTGAAATTCTGATATTGGACCGCCCTAATATATTTACATACATACAATTATAAAAGCATTAACTGGACAAGTATATTAATGTATGTGTACATGCATTCAAGACTAATACATATGTACTGAAGACTGCATTGTTCAAGTGTCAGTCAGTACTTCGACTATTTAGAATAAAGTAGCCAACATTCAAAAATGTGTCCTTCAAAAATACATGACTTGCAATTATAATGTTTTGGAAGAAAATTGCACTTATTATAATAATGAGAACATCCCCTTTGACCGTAGTTTAAGTTTAAATTACAAAAAATGCTTCTCAGCTTGCTGATGTATGACAGTTCACATGTACACAGTCATGTTTACTGTTGTGGATTGGGTATGTTTTTATCTAAACTTAGAAAAAAAAAAAGGTGAAATATATATTTTCTTGTGTCATCTGCCAACTCATTGCTATAAAATGATAATCTATCTGAGTCTTGTTTGTTGTGGTTTGATCTCAGAGGTGTTAATGTCACACGTGTCTTGTTTTGAGGTAAACTTTTGGGAGAAATGATTTATTGCCACTGTCACGATTTGGTGAGTACAACTGTGTTCCTGTAGGGCATTTTGATCATTAGATTAGAACTGTAAAGCAGCAGAACAAGTGACAGTTAAGTGTCTCAGGAAAGCCCCTTTCAATTTTCTCTCTGTTTATTTCTAGTCTAGACTTCTTTGTTGTTGACACACGCCTTGCATGACATCTTGAAATCAGCCAATGTGGTTTTGGCGAGCCTGGCCACAATCAAGTGGTACAAAGATTTCTTTCAATCACTACATTATGTAAATCTGGTGATAACAAAAGGTCAAGTCATAGAGAAAATTACCTCCCTGACTTCAGAATGTCACAACAGGATTTGAGGAGCGGATATGAATTAGACGGAATTTCTGCCGTATTTTATGAATCACCAGAATCTGATCTGACAAAACGTGTGTAGAGTAAACGCTCACATAACAACCAAGCCACCAACTGCACCCCACCGCATATGTCAATATGAGCTGATTGGATCATCTCTCTCATTTTGAAGCCATTCTGTGTCACCATGCCCATCTCTCCCAGCTGCTGCTCCCAGCCCAGGTGCTGCTGCACTGACTGACTCATGGATCACAATCAGCCCCCTCGTTCAACCCGGCAACATCCCTGTCAGTCTCTTCTGTCTCCCCAGGGCTCGGTCTCATCCCATTCCAGCCATCACACTGACTACAGCTGCCCCTGGCGCCGCACTGGAATTGGATGGTCTGATGACTAGTGCAAATGGTCAATAACTGTCCCTGCAATGTGCACCGGACAATGAAACTTACATCCCTGGATATAATTCTGTGGTGGCAGCCAATGGTTGGTTTTGCAAATGTGTCAATAGATTAAGAAAAGATGTTAACAAGATACAGAAGCAGTTCATTTGGGAGCGTCTTTATCATAATGCTCTAATGCCCTTCAAATGGGAAGGATGAGCTTTTGTGCACCAGGCATCGACACCAATGGGTTAACTAATGATGGCATTAGTGTGTGTGTGTGTGTGTGTGTGTGTGTGTGTGTGTGTGTGTGTGTGTGTGTGTGTGAATGTGTGTGCCTACGTGTGTGTGTGCCTTTGTGCGTTAGTGTCTGTGCGTTATCATTTGTGTGTATAAGTGTGTCTGTGCCTTTCACAGGTGATCAGTCAAGGCTATCCACTCAGCCCTTCTCTTGCAGCCCCCTCATTACAGCCCACTATCTCCTCTAAACACCTGCAGCCCCGCAGCCCACCTTCAGCTCCCGGGCCCACACGCTGCCTCTTTTTGTCCCAGTGTGGAAAGAGCCTGCCCATCACATCAATCTACTGCACTGTTTATATTTATGTACAGGAGAGAGGCTAAAAAAGGCCCCTCTTACTGTGGGCTTTATTGACTAAGCATTAAGCGGACATTATCAGGCGATAGCCTAGTTATTTATGAGGCGGTGATAAAGGCTGCAGGACTGAGTTATGTGAGAACCAGGAGCAGGATGAAAGCTGCTCATACAGCAGCACTGATACCCGACACTTGCCTCTCTCAGTCTGGGTAGAGAGGCTGGGCAAATGCGCCAAACGGAGCTGAAACACTCAAGGATTTATGGGCGGTAAATTTATGCTCTCCATAGGTCAAACGAGGGGCTGTTTATCTGGGTTTCATTGTCACTGTCCTCGTGGCATGCGCCGCAGGTACTGAAATTTTCATATTTGCCTTAGGCATGCAGCCAGAGAGGGAGGGGGGAGGGGGGATGTGTAGGTGCGGTGTTCCATTGACCTTCTGAACTTTGTTTTGAATTTACAGAGCAACACGGTGCTGCTGCTTTGGAGATGTTGACATAAATTATGCATGACAGAGCACACCCCTCCTTAACTGTGCATGTTGAATACTTGCGTATTCCACTGGTATGTGGTAACCTTGCACAAGAGGTCTGTGGCTGTCTTTGACCTGATGTGGGAGGACTGCATATCTGTGTGTTTCCTGACTGACAGTATGTGGCTGCATGTCATAACTGGATATACTTGGATTTTTGTTGAAGTTTACAGCCTGAAGCACCTTTTATGTCTTGAGTCACCCTGTCTCTCTCTCTCTCTCTCTCTCTCTCTCACTCTCTTAGGTACACATCTTCTCGTTCACACGTGTGTAGCCTACATGGATCTCAAACACACGGTGTCACCCAAATTTTGAAATTACATACATCCTCACCTCTGTATACTGTAGGTAGCACCGTCGCACCCAGCCACAGCCATCTTTCTCCTCAATAAACCAGGTCAACAAACAAAAAGCAATTATGTTGGGCAGCTGCCGCCTGGGAGTGGGTAATTACAGTGCGGTGTGGACAGCTTCATTCTAAACAGGTACTAAAAGCATCATTAATCATCCTCCCTCTGACGCCTCGCCCTAGTCATGTGACACAGGCTGCTGATGAGCTGGGGAGGGGGGATCAGCCTTAGGGGGGAAGGAGTAAGACCTGATTGGCTCCTTCCAGAAGTCCTTTTAGAGGTCAGCCAGTCAGCGGAGATGACCCGCCAATGACCTTGTATCACTTGACCCCTGAGGGCCCAAGGGTCGCCCTCTCATATCAGTTGGAGAGCAGGCGGTGCAGAGGCAGAGGGAAGACGAATGACTCAGACAGAGAGAGAGAGAGAGAGAGAGAGAGAGAGAGAGAGATGAAGAAGAGGAAAAGAATGGCGTGAGGATAGCGGGGAAGGCACACAGAAGGTTTGTGTGGAGAAGCACTGGGAGGGGTGAAGATGGAAAATAAAACAGTAGGCGTGAGGTTTGATTGAGCACCTGGTCTTCCCCTTTTGCATAAAATGGCTGATGAAAAAATGTGTTTTTACAGCAGCAAGGCCAGTCCTGATGGCCGCTTCACCCCTACCCCCCCTCCCTCCCTGCCTCTCACTCTCTCTTCCTCTCCTCTCTCCCGTTCTCCCTGTCCATTGTCAAGCTGTCCTCAGGTTGGCTGAAAGGTTGATTACATCATCTCAATCTAATTAGCTCGGAGCGAAAACATCTGTATGTTTGCTTTTCTAATGCTGATTGGTCATTAGTGTAAACAACAGAACGGCCGGAGACTGCGAAATGTGAGCACAGCCTTCCAGATCAATTTAATAACACACATTTCCTCCGGATTATTTGCCTATAGCGCCCCTGCACAGGCTGTGTTTTCTGAACCATCACGGGAATCAATCCTCTCGCTCAGCCAAGATGGCGCCTGACAGCGGCCTGATTGAGAAAAGTTCATGAACTGTTCCTTCACTGAGCTCAGACTGACACGGATGGCTGATTGACAGATGAAACACAAAGAGACATCTGAAAGACAGAGCGCCAACGTCCTCAAACCAGTACCCATCCCCTTCTCCTCCGTCAGCCCCACCCCTTAGACCCCGCTCCCCTTCTCCTCTCTCTCCATATGTCTATGAATCTGTCACTATGGCAACCTCACCCCGAGGGGTAGAGGAGGAGGGGGTTGCCTTCGTTCAGACAAATAAGCATCGCAGGGCTCATTTATGGTGGTTTGTTTAGGGATGATAATACACTGACGAGAGGTCAAAACGTGTGTACTCGCACGCATGCTCGGACGCAAGAATGTATGTTTGAGGCCATTCATGAAGGCTGTGCGGCATCGTGCTGAGCATATGTGGTGAAGCTGCACTGCAAACATTTTGGAGGGAGAAAAGAATAACAACACATGTATTTATTTAAATCTCGTCACATCACACACTTTCATGAAATGCAGATTCAATTTGAAAAAAAAAAAATAAAGCAAGAAAAGGATGTTTTCACTTTACAAAAAATTAAAAAATATTGCAGTTTCCCGGAGAGCACGTGCAGCACAGTGCTGTAAAATCAGTGGATTATATCAATGGCATCATTAGGGTAGCTGGTCTGAGGTTATAGCTGATGCCTGGTGCAGTATCAGCAAATCGGGTAAAGGCTCATTTCATTGTTTTTTTTCCCTTCACTTTATGCTTGTGTGCAACTTTTGAAAGGGCAAACTAGTGAGTAGAGAGCCTCATGGAAGAGGTCACGATCAGATCTGCCGCAGGACCATCTCGGCTGATTGTACTGATGCTGCATGATGCCACAGAGAGATGTATTCCTCCTCATGTACTGTACATGACACACACACACACACACACACACACACACACACACACACACGCACACACACAGCAGCAGCAGATGTCTCAGGAAACAGGGAATTTACGTATGCAACAGACTCGCAACCTTGACACACTTTCACCTCTGCGTGCACCCCTTCTCACTCTTTACGCTCTCCCCCATCCTCATGATACCTTACATTGACTCAAAAGGCCTCCCCACCCCTCCCCCACTTTCAAGAGCAAATTTCCCTTTGCAGCCAGAAGTGCTGAGTGCTGCTGTTTGCTTTGTACACAGAAATTCGCTGAGGCTGTAAGCTGTCCCCAAACATCTGCTCCCTGGAGTGGAGCAGGAGAGGAGAGGCAAGGACTGGGATTGGTGTGCATGTTGCACCGTGTAGATCTGTCAGAATGTGTTATGTATGGATTTGTATATGTTTGTGTGTGCGCGCGTGTGAGTGAACAATTATTCAAATAAGGTGCTTTGTATCTCCTTGAGCGCTTTATTAGTAGCACCTAGGAAACAAAACACATATTTGTGTAATTGTACACAGGGCTTCCATGTATGCAGGTGCACCTCACTTCCACTTTCTTGATGTACAAATTGTTTGGTAGTCAAATACGTGAACGAGCCCGATCATAAAAACTAATAGTGCATGAAAGTCTTTGCAAATGCAGAAAAAACAGTAAAATCAGGCGAGCAGGGCAGAAAAACTCAAAAGGGAGGAGAACATTCAAATGATGTGTAATTACAACAACAAACCGAGCTATCTGTGAGCGCTTCACATGGAGTTAGGAAAAGCTTTAGTTGATCAATTGATTTCATTCCCCTGAGCACCGGTGAGGATATTACATGCATATTATGCATTAAGTTAATTTTAGGTCAACTTGGCATTAATTACAATGAGCTTCAGAAGGAACCCACTTATATGTGTTAATTTGAAATGTAATGTAAGATACTCTGTAAGCCGCATATGTTCTCTCATTGCTCATGCCACGCAGCGCTCCTTCCGGAGAACTGCAGCAGCTGCCCACATCAGCTAAAGAGACAATACAAGAGAAAATAGAGACTGTCAATAGCCTCATTCATCAGGACGAATACATCGCAGGTTTAACTTTGAGATCTCAATTGGGCCGTTTTATCAAAAAACTGCAGCAGGTAACTTCACTTTTACAAATTAAGTCTGAGCTATTGTACTTCATTATTAATATGTTTCTTATTGATTTAAATGAATGAGTTAAATAAAGTAGATTTTAGAATGAATTCCACGCGGGGGGGTGAAGACGGGAAAGAGAAAAATAAAGGCGAGGGAAACTTTAACTTCCTCAATGTCAGGACTGCTACTACCTGTGGCAGCAACACACATCGAGCTGAGTTATTTTGGTTTTATTTTCCTTCCATTCGGCTGGGCGTTCGCTCGTGTGTGAGCGTAGCACAGCTGTCAGTCTTCTGAGCCAGCCGTACATCTTCAGGAAGGAATTACAGAAGAGCACAAATTCATCAGGGCAGAGTCACACTCAAACGCTTTCGAACTAAATGTCAGGTCTGAACAAACAATGCGGTTCGCCTTTCATCAATTGAGAGGCAAATGCTGGAGCTGCCACAGGATGAAATTAAAGTGATAGTTCACCCAAAATAAATCAACTCCTCTCTCACCTTCACCTTATCCCTATAATTCACATTAAGTTTTTTTCTTCTTTTTTTAAATTGTTGTGTGTTTCTAAATGAATCGGTTATACCGTGGTGAAGTAAGTTTTGAATTTCTTTTCTTTTCTTTTTTTTTTTTAAAGTGTGTGCACACCTGCTGCAGCACCTTCTGTGCACAGTGCAACCTGTAACATGAAGCCCTGTGGCAAGGGAACATATTTGCACAGGATGATGAAAGAGTTTCTAACAAGGTCAACATAACACACTCCTCGGCAGGAACAGTGGACGTGGGAGACCTTTTTTTTAATTTTCATTTGAATTAATTTCATTATCATCATTGTCTTCATCCTCCTTCTCACAACCTTCACAGAGTGCACGCTTATTTGCATTCAAACAAGATGGACACATTTGGAGGTTTTGTTAAACATTCCACTTTGTGCTATTTTGTTTAGACAGAGGCGATCCTTAATGGTGCGTATTTTGCGTAAATGCAAATGCAAAATAAATTGGGCTCAACACATTTTTCGTCTGGCTCGCATGTAAAATCTCGCGTATCAATTACAAATGAAACTTTTAAATGATGGCACCGTCCGAAGCTCCTCCGCTGACCTTTGAGTCTGAACTCATATTACTTTCAGTTAATATTCATGAGAGGAGCATCATAAAAGATATTGTTTGGAGGGGATTAATGTCCAAATTCCTTTAAAATTATTCAAGCAGATGTGCATGAAATATATAAGCAGCAGGCATGTAATGAATAGTTGTTCTAAATTTTGTTTATATTGCCTCTGACATGGACTCATATTAAGTGTTAAGCATGCTCCAGTAACTTTAATTTTTCAACTTTGCTATTAAAATTAGGACCGTAGTTTATATCCCAAAAACCTATTGGGTGAAAAGACTCTTTCATCCAGTTTATAAAGTGAGCCACTGGCATATTTTCTGGCTTATTAAAATAAGAGATAGGGCAAAAAAATTAGGTTAGCTCTAGGTGTAAAGGGGGGGAAATGCATTATGTGGCCTGGTATGGAATTATAATATGAACAATTATCATATGGCCCTGGTCGCCCCTCTATTCAGCTCGATGAAATATTATTGTGAGGACACGCATGGAAGACCCACCACCAGAACAAAAGCGTTCCGAGTTAGTGTGTGGAGGGGGGGAGAGAAAAGAAAAGTCAGAAAGAAAGAAAAAGCTCAGACTCCCGAGGTCACTCGAATTAATGGTGCATCTTTCTGTGTGTGAGCCGCTGACCGGGTCATCCTCGTCCCCAGGCAAGACAAAGGTCAAGAGGTGAGGGGTGAACTCTGGTGTGAATGCATACATTAGCTTGGCCTTGCAGCCTCCACATCCACTCCACTGTCAGCTTATTAGATTATTAGCAGTGTTCATTTAAAATTCCAAAGAGGACACCTGTTAAAGCTTTAATGCGGACCTAATTAATTTTGATTCAAGCTTCTTCTACTTCTTCTTTATTATTATTATTATTTTGCAGCTGCTTTAATTGCTCTGTTGTCATTAATGTGCGGTGCCCTCCACATCCAGTGCAAACACCGCTAATTGAAAGCTAAACAAAAATATTCCCTGGCAGAGGATTAATGCGGCTGATGGCTCACGCCCTGATATTACAGCAGGCGTTAACGTGACAGAAACGCATTGCGATACCGGGGAGCACAACAGTGTTTAAGGGCCGAGTTTACAATCATTTACTTTATACAAGATGAGATGTGAATCTGGAAGGAATATTTAGCTGCTCGAGCTGCTGGGGCCACGCAGCTTTTATTGGTTGATGTGCAAAACAGCACAGACAGCGTTTTATTGTCTACCCTCCCGCATGAGTGTTCAAGCTAAATTATCATTTTCTGATGCATGTATAGGGGTAATAAAAGGCGCAACAGCTCCCGATCGTCGTGTTTCTACATTCCATTAACGCGCAGTTACAGATGCGTGCAAACGCTCCCAGATTTGTGCCTCAAATGGATGGATCACCGCGGATCAATAGCCTTAATACGGCCGGTCAATAAATCTATCAGTCAATTATGGCTTTTTAATCTCTCCATGGAGGAGCGTGGGGAGAATTAAAACCTTGAAAAACCGGACAAAGTGCGGAACATTAAAGCTCTCTGCTAAATTAGCCTCATAATTATCTGCTGCAACACATCATGTTAAAGATGTTTGTCTGCAGCAGTTGCAGCTCACTTTAAAGATATAAAAATAAAATATATCTCCGCAATGTCAGAAGTTTAATTGTTTAAAAGTAAAAAATAATAATAATAAAAAAATGTTATGATCTGTTGGAATAATGAGTTCAGATTTCCCTTAAAAATGTATTTTCTGTACCGTGTCAATAAAAATAAACATCGTCAAATAAATAAATAAATAGGTAAATAAATAAATAAATAAATAATACTTTAAACAAAACTAGGAGGCACAATAAATATATTCACGTCAACGTCCTTCCTGATTAAATTGCACAACCTCAATAAACAAACTGCCATTGTTGTCTATGGACAATTAATATCATTTTGCTTCTTCGTTTACATGGCGAAGATGGGAGCGCAATGCGATGACTCGAATTTTAATATTCAAATCAGAGCGCCAGTCTGTAGCCGGGGGAGGCTGACAAATTGTTTTGACCCGTTCTTGCATGAAGAAACTTGGCATTGCGCTTCTTGCGATAAACATCCATCGCGGTAAGCAAATAAAGGTGAAGCCTGATTGAAACGGCCGCAAACGGGCAGCAAAACATCTGCAGGCAGCGTTGCGCTCAGGAGGTCAGGGCCAGGTGTTTTGCCGGCGAGGCGGGTCCGGGCGGAGAGGGGCAGGTGTCCAGAGTCCCGGCGTGTGAGTGCGCCGCCGGCGGGTCGCAGAGCAGCCCGTCTCTCTGCAATTTCTTCTGCTTCATGCGTCTGTTCTGAAACCAAACTTTCACCTGCGTCTCGCTCAGCTGCAGGGCGCCGGCCACCTCCACCCGCCTGGCCCGCGTCAGGTACTTGTTGAAGTGGAACTCCTTCTCCAGCTCGGTCAGCTGCTTGGTGCTGAAGCTGGTCCTCGGGGCCCCGTTCACCGTGGGATGGCCATCCGCACAGATGCTGCTGCTGCTGCTGCTGCTGCTGCCGCCTCCAGCCTCCACAGCAGCACCGAGGCCTGAGCCAACAGTACTGAACCCACAGGTCATGGGCATCCTGGCTGGGAAGAGAGGAGCAGAAAACCGTCGTCAGGAAGATCAATGAGGTCGAACACAAAAGCAGCACAAAACCCTTCTGAATAAAATTATCCACGCCCACATGCAGGAAATACTCACAGGAAGAAAAAAAAAATCTTATTTATTAAACTTTGGCTAATGCACATTTTTTTCAGTTAAAACTTGCGTATAAATCCTCAGAAATTAAATCAATGTATTAAATATAGATTTGTCTGATCCCGGCCTTTGCTTTTGTGATGACGAGTGGTATAAATGAATATGTAAGCACAGGTTTGTTTGATTCCGGAGAAGTGAGTCAAACAAATATTCAAGCATTCAATAAAATGATTTCTAAGAAACTGATTTGTGGGAGCTGGCCCGTAGCCAGCGTGTTGATTTAAAGTCTTCACCCGGGAGCCATTTTTCTGTCTGCATATCAAGGATGTATTTCACCGTGCTATCAGCTTTAGCAACAGTCGAGGGACACATTGGAAATTCTTCAGGAGCTTTAAAACGAGGGGTGATGGGGGAATTGTTTGTGTGTGGACAGAATAAGGGAAACACCTGTGCAGCAACATCCCAAACTGCAGCCTGAGAAACAAACTGGAATCGACACTTCTCACTCTGAAAGGTTTGAGAGTTTAACCATCTGCGCTGTAAAGTGGGTCCGAGGCCAAGCTAGAACTAAATGTGCCGCTTGCGTATCGCAGATATGTAGAAACAAAATGTTTGGCGATTCAAAACAACTTGGTGGAGTTTACAGTCCATTAACTGTATTCATCAGAATCATTTATAATTTGCCTTTAGGCCCTTCTGTGTCAATGACAGTTTAACAGTTTACAGATCTGTTCAAACCCTGCATTAATGACAAATGTCTCCATTTTTTCCTCTGAGGTTTCTGGGTCACACATTAAAGTATCATCTGTGCTACTTATGTGCAATGAATGACAGGAACCGCAGCTATATCTTGATTTTTCATTGCTGACATTGTGGCTAAGTCGTCTGTGAGCTTTTGCCTGTGAGAAAATGTGCTGCTGCTGCATAATGGAGTCAGTGTGCCAGGTGTAGTGCAATGTCTCCCACCACAATTCATTGGGAGGAAGGTTAACAGGCCTCTAGCCACTTGGAAAAGCATAGCAGATGGAAAGGTCAGTTATAGGATAAATGTCGACATCTGTGTTTTAAGAAAATGAATGTCAAGTTAGGCGAGGCTGAGAATTAGAGGGCAGCGAATATGAAGAACCAATACAGAGGAACTGTACATGATTATGAACCTCAGCTTTGAGGAGTGCAAATCACATGCACATTCTGATTAATGGCTCCAAAGATAATAGAATTGATGCCGGCCAGAAGGCATAAAAGAATCAAACTAAATATTTGAGGAATGACTTGCACGCTTAAAAATAGCCAGCCAGCAGAGGGAATGGAAGGGGGCCTTCCAAGCCAAGGAGAGGGAAGAAGAAAAGGGATAGATCGATACACATTGCCTCAGTCATCTGGGCATCCAGCCCACAGTAATTCAGGTGCTGTCAAAGCATAATTGAAGAATGACGCACTGGGAGTATATACACTGAGCCAGGAGATCAGGTTACTGCAGGTCTGTGGAGGCCTTTCAACATGGAAGAATACGCGAGACTTTGTTTTGTGCCAAAACCAATACAACCTCTAGAGGAAAGCATAGTTTCACTAATGACTCTTTTACAAGTTACACAGTAGCGCTAATGAGTTACTCCTACAGATGATCCCCTTCAGAGAGATACAGAAAGAGGTTACAAAGATACTAACAGTACTGAGAGGAGACGTCTTTGTGTGCGTGGGCGGGTGCGAGCAAATGGCTTTCTCAAGTGCACGGATTTGGATCAGATGAGTGGCTAATGTGTTTTATGAATAAAACGACTCCTAGAGCAGCCAAAGGTGCTGTTATGACCTTTCTGTCTCCCTCGGAGTGGCATCATCAGAGAAATGTTTACCCGCTAATCCGAGGTTCTGGAAGCATAGGTGTAACTGTGATCTTGTTTTTGTTTTTTGGACAAATCAAATGTCACCTATTGCTTCTGTTGCAGCAGCTTCGGGAGAAAATGTTCATCAAGCTGCGTGAATGCACATCAGTACTCATTAATCTGCATTCTGACGCGTGTTTTTTTGACAGTTTGCGCTTGCAAATCAAACGTGCTGTCACCTTTCGCTTCTTTACCCCCGTCTTCATGAGAATTTATGTTTCACAGGCAGTATGGGTGCACGTCATTTCACCTACTAATCTGAATTTTAAGTATGCAAAAAGGAAATCAAAAGCTAGAGATTCTAGTTGGGTTGCAGTAACTGTGATTGAATCATCGGTGTGATCTCACATTTCATGCAATTGGACTCCATTAAAGGTTAGGAAGGTTGAAGGTTTGTGTATTTGTCACTTCATAGCACCAGGGCTGCAAAAAGAAACTGGATTTAAGTCCCTTTACGCTGCATTTTTATAAAGTGGATTATGAAGCAGCAGAAAAATGTATCAGGCCCACATCATTTTATACACTGATCTGGATTTTGAGCACACAAGTGGGAAATCAAATGCTAGAAATTCTAGTTGTTTAGTTCTTGTTATGTTGACGTCACTATCCGTGTAATCAGAAATCAAAAGCTAAAAAATCTGTAGTTTTGTATTTGTTTCATCGTTGCAATATTTAGGACGTATCAGACATCACCTATTGCTTCTCTCACGGCGCAGTTGTGAGATAAATAAAATCAAGCCGTGTAAATGCCTCTTGTCGCCCCTCATCGCCTCTCTTTAACCTGAATTTTGAAGCTTTTTTTGTGCTTGCAAATCAAACGTGTTGTCACTTGGGTTGCAGCAATACACCAGTTACACTGCTTACCTATTATACTGAATTCTAATACATTAGTGTTAATCTTGATATATATATTTCATGTTTATATCAAGTCTCATGTCTGTCAGGTCATAATGTTTGATGAAATTTTTTAAAAAGTAAAAAAAAAAATGTAAGGGTCTTTTTGTAAGTGATAATAATAATAAGTGTCTAACGTTTTAGACCATGATACAGTGAAAATGATATTTTCTGAGATGGTTTTGATGCTAAGAAGATCTCATATCGTTGCAACATTAGTCGTCACCTTTTGCCTCTTCAACCCTGTCTTTATTGTAAATGATATTTCCTGAGCTGTATGGATGCAGCCACTCATCTGAATGTTGAGCATGCTTTCGAGAGGGAAATTAAAAGCTAGAGATTCAAGGTGTTTTGCATCATGTGGTCACGTCAGAGGCGTGGATGAACAGCAGCGTCAGATACAATGTGTCAGCTCCGTGTCATTTTAAATGCTAATTTGAATTTTGAGCAGGACCAAAATCAAAAGCCAGAGTTGGTAGTTTTGAGTTTGTTAATCTTCCAACACAGCAGTATTTCTGACAAATCAGCTGTAACCTTTAGCCTCTCTTACAGCAGCATCATGAGAAAATGTTTGTCAAGCCCTGTGAATTAGAGGTCGACTGATGTGTTTTCTTCAGGGCCGATATCAGTGATTAGTAACAGAGACTGATAGCTGATATTTTCAACATTGAGAATAACTAGTGATGAAAAGTAATTTACTCAAATGTAATCAACTACTATACTTCAGTGCAGTTTTGAGGTAACTGTACTTGAGTGTTTCCATTTTCTGCTACTTCATACCCTTCTCCACCACATGTCTCTGATAACTTTAACTGCTAATTACTTTGCAGACTCAGATTGTTCAGTGTTGAAAGGATATAACCTGTGACATGTAACCAGTCAGATAGTGTTGTGTTCAGGACACTGAGTTGATGGCAGAGTGCCGACTACAGACAGAGAAAGGATGCTGCATCAGAACCAAAGCAGCACATTTTATTTAATCAGCAATCGGATACAAAAATACACTGATCTGTCGATCCTCAGTGTGAATGCATATCACTACCACGTCATTTTTTAATTTCACTTATTTTCTGCTAGTTTCTGCTTGTGAATCAAAGCTGTGCTCCCCCCCTGCCTCTGTACCCCTGTCTTTAATCGGGAATAATGTTTCATGAGCTACATCATCCTGCACACTCATGAATGAATGAATTTTAAGCATGCAAGAGAGGAAATCGAAACTTGGCTATTGTAGTTCGGTTGCATCATGTAACACTGCCATCGAATCAAAAGCGGTTGACGTCACATTTTGTGCACACTGACTCGATTACGCAGCAGCATCAGATATACTGTGCATCACTTTACGTGCTAATGTGAATTTGTGCAGCGGTTTTGTGTTTGTTGCATCGCCTCCAGAGGAACTGAGGCCTTCTTTTTCTTTCTTTCTTTCTTTCTTTTTTTTTTTTTTGCCACAAACAGCTGCAGCTCTGGTCAGTGAACATTTGGGTCAGCAGCAGCTCACAGCAGATTGTGCTGTGGAGAAAAAAAAAGAGAGAGAGACTGGACCACCATTGTAGTAAATCTTCATCCATGTAAAATTTATGAAACCCAACCCAACTACAGTGGCCAGTCAGTCAACTGACATTATTGATCAGATGAAGGATCTATATGAGATACTATAAATCACACAAAATTGAGGATTGATAGGCATTTTTCACATTAGTAGGCTATCGTTTTTTTTTTTTTTTAAGCCTGGGATGTATTCTTCTGTGGGCTCTCTGCCCAGGACTCATCAGTCAGGGAAATGATGATCTGTGACAGCAATTATGTTAAAAAGGTGGACACATGTAAAGGTGCTGCAAACTGAAATCAATACACAAGGGCTTTCATTACAAACAGACAACTAATCAATACCCAGGGAGCACTCCGGCTCACAAGAGTAAGTTTTACTCAACTTCCTGTGAATCTGGACAGCCACTGCTCTGCTGCATTATTCAAAGGCTACTGGTTAGGAAGGGCAAGGGTAAATAATTGATCATTTTCTTTGGCTAAGCAGGCCTTTTACTGTACCCCACCCTCCACCAGTGTACAGTCTGAATCCTGCATGCTGCAGTAGGTGGGGCGAAAATGTTAAACAGGCTAACAGACATGAGCATGGGCACCGTTAAGGAAATAGTAACCGAGTCCCTCATGTGCATATTCAAATGTGGACGTCGAGTAAACAGCTACTGCAGCCTGTCGGACCTTTCGACACGCCTTTAAAAAAAATAAATAAATTTAAAAGTGAGAAATTACATGATTTCAAATTCAACTTCAGTTTCGTTGGTGACGGAGGAGAAATTGTTCCCGATGACGCTCAAAACACGTCAGCTATTTTTCTCCCTTTTTTTCCCAGCTTGAAGAGAAAACTTCGACCAAACTTTCCCAACTACGAACGAAAAGTTCCCCGAAGCTTGACATTAAACGCGCACTCATTCATCCTGATTACATTTTTTAACGTCTCCCGGTTGCCCTCTCCCTCCTCTCGTGCTCAGCCTCCCGTGACAAAAAAAAAAAAAAAAAAACTCACCCGCCCGGTGCTGACTCCTCTTCACTCTCATCCACTCAAAAGTTTTACTGTTTACATCCACATCAGCTCCGGCGCGGTCCGAGCCAGCCGAACTCCCCACGGCGACGTGAATCTCGGGGCCATTGCGACAGTAGATCTGAAAATGTTCTGGAAGTGACCCGAAGGCGGATTGTGGCGGGTCGTCGCTGATGTTTGACGCGCGGCGTCCGCGTCCTGGAGAGCCCTGCTGCTGCCCCTGCGCCCTGCGCCGCCAGGGGACACGGGACGAGTGGGGGCAGGCCGGTGTCGAGAAGCCCTCGAGAGTCTCGCACGGTGGTGGAGGAAGAGGAGGAGGAGGGCTGTCCAAAGAGGTGCACAGAGTCAAACTGTTGGGGAGAGTTAAGTACCGTGGATGCGGTGTGTTAAATCCTGAGGCTACTTCAGCCTCCAGTTCTCCCTCCTCGACACGTCTGCAGAGTTCAGGATGAGTCCTGCCGCCCAGGTCCCGGTTTATGACCTCTTTTGCTCGGCAGCAGCCCGTGAACAGAGGGCCACTCTCCCCTTCGGCCGTTAACTCTTGATAGGAAGTCATTATCACCTCTCCCCTGCATAATCATTGGACGGGCTTTCACTTCATGCCCGGCCTCTCGTGCATCCAGTAACGCATGGTCAGGCGGCTGGACGACCGTGGGGACATTCCTCAGAGGGGAAACAGCGGTCCCTGATTGATGGAGATGACGTGCCCTCCTGGTCTCGGCCAATAGCTGGACATCTCTGTCATCCGAGAGGACAACACTGATGAAGCCCGGCGAAGCAAGTCGAGAAACTCACTTTTAATGGCAGGTCACTGAAAAAAAAACAGCAAAAAAACTACAAAAAACTACAATTGTCCATAAGAGCAGCGTTAAAGTTCACCATCGGACGCCTGAGGCCTTCACGGGCCTCTCACCTGCACACAGGTAACGTGTGACGCGTTTGTAGGGACCCTGCACGGGTTTTTCAGGCTCCAAAGAGAAATGTCTTTTAGGTCAAATTCCGCTATTTTGAATTATTTTTCACCACAACAATGAAAACTTTCTCTCTCCCTCCTCAAAGCTAAATTTGCATAATATAGAGCTACATTGATGTGGCTAATGGATTATGCAAAAGGGTTCTCGAAAACCCGAGGCTCTCTTTAGCAGAGGGCTTAGGTCATGTGAAAGGCACACTTAATGGGTTCAGAGGTCGTGACAGCTGGTATTTAGAAGTTCAGTGGCAGCAGATTTGTAATTAGCCTCGAACAAATACAAAAAGAAAAAAGAAAGAAAAAGAGAGAAATGGCTCCGAGTGGAGATCAAGAAGTTGAGGCCGACAGAGAGGACGTGTTGATCCCAGGTTGGCTGGATTTGCTGATCCCTCCGCCAGAAAATAGGGCCTGTTTTTGTTTGTTTGTACCTCAGAGCACAAAAATCTGTTTTTAGCTCTGTGATTTCTTTCATCCGTCAACACATTTGATAGTTTCCATGCTGCTATTTAAACTAAGATTCACTTCCAAACTACTGCTTCACAGATGAGCTCAGAGTTATTACTCCAGGGCTGCTGAGTCTCCACTGCTCCTTGAAAAAAAAAAAAAAAAAAAAAAAAAACCACATGCAAATAAAGAAGCATGTCTGTGTTTTTGTGCACCAGTGGAAATACAGGAGCTCAGCCCAGTGTAGCACCTCCTCAGTGAAAATGTCAGGGAGCTCCACAGTGCAGCAAGTTCTTCTTTTTCTACTTTTTTTTCTTTTCTCCAAGTCTGGTGACCTACTTTCATAAACACACATAGCTCAGCCTGCTCCCACATGTGAAATAACCAGAATTGATAAAACTGATAAAATTCTGATATGCTAATGTTAGTCTCCAACTTTGTGTTGAAAGTTGGTGGTGACAGGAGGGCGAAACTTGTCTTCATCGCATGTGATGTTAGGGAATTGTATGAGGTCAGAGTAGGGAGCATTACAATCTATTTAATTTAGTCTGTTAGCTATATTTTCTTTGGCACATTTTAACTGATCATGCCTTTACCAAAGTGATGGGGACATGTGCCCATTGTCCCCAGAGTAGCTATGTTACTGTCTGATCTCCAAACAGTTTGATGACTTTACCTTCAATTTGTACAAGTTTGTTCATCAGGATTAATCACCTTTGGAAAAAAAACATCTCATTTTCTAAGGGGTCCTAAAATCAAATATATAAAAAATAAAACAACAGTTCAGCAGAAGACACACAACAACACACACATCAGGACAATTTTCTTTATTTCTTTTCTTTTCTTTTCTTTTCTTTTCTTTTCTTTTCTTTTCTTTTCTTTTCTTTTCTTTTCTTTTCTTTTCTTTTCTTTATTAGCTCACCAACTAACTTAGGAGATGTTGTGTTAATTGTTCAACACATCCACCAGTTGCAAAGACACTTTCATAAATCACATTTAATTTTATAAAATCTTTAATCATTCTTCATGTGGTTGCAAAATATCAGCAAAGTCAAGCTGAATGTTTGTTGAAATTGTATAGCTGCACTTAATTATTTATTATTTATAATTCATTTATTTTTTTGATTATTTTTTTTACAGCATCATGTATATTAAGTCAATAACATAATGATTAATTCATTTAATAAATTATATTATTATTATTATTATTATTATTATTATTATTAATAATAATAATAATCATTATCATTATCATCATCGTGATTATTATCATCATTATCATCATTACAGTTGACTGTACAAATCCATTAACGTCTAATGAAAACTTGCAGACTTCAAAAACGATCAGTTCCTGTTCTTATCGTTTTTGTGTTTGAACAATACTTCCTGTGTCGTCTTAAGTCTGCAGTAATTACAAAATAATTCAGCGTAATGAACAACTTCTAACCGCATTCTTACAACACAGAAATATGGTCCCAGCTGTGGGAGTTAATGGGATTCTACAGGCAGCGATGTGCTGAATGACTGAGTGCGATATATCCCTTCTCTCCATGCATTTGCAGCGCGCGCTGATCCATCTTCATGTCAGCTCGGAGGTTACTCAGGGTTCACGCGCTAGCTTGTTTCTCTCCTCCACACTCAATAAATAAATCTCTGCAGCTTTCTGTTTACCGCCTGAATATAAATTTGTTTGCAGTCGATCGAAGACCTGTGCGGAGGTATTAGAAATTGTATTTCTGTAATGGCTTTCAGCAGAGGAGGGGAAGGGAGGGGTTGCAGAGAAGAGGGGAAAGGGAAAAAAAAAGGAGGAAGAAGAAGAAGAGGAAAAAAAACAGGTGTGAGCAATCTCTGCTCTCCCCTCGTATGCAAACGAATTTTTTAAAAATGCAGCAGCCTCAGCCTATTACAGCCCTCGGATGTATTCAAATTACATCTCAAAACCAAGTAACCTTTTTATCTTGTAGGACGAGGAGAGCAATCCGTGTTTGTGCCATATGTTTGATTAGCATATTTTGGAGGGTTGTTCCACATCACTGCCCAGCACCTTTATATGCAACAGAAGTTATATGATCACATAAAGCAAAACAAAACAAACAAACAAACACACACACACACACACACACACACACACACACACACACACACGCACACACGCACACAAAAGAAGCAACCCACAAGTGATCCGGAGCTCCTTCCTCTGGACAGCTTGTTTCCCCTAAACCACAAATTCTGCCTGAGATGGCTCCAGAAATAATCATGGATCCTGCCAAACTAAATTTGATTCCCCTCAAACCAAACTCTGCACCGCATTTAACGCTGAGGCATCCACTTAACACCCAGTGCAGGCATTTTCCATCATGACCACTATTGTCTGTGTTGTTTTGACTGGGGGTGAGGTAAACATTGGCAGCCCTTGGGTGGCTGTGTCAGGAGAGGAGAGTATATTGACTGATGCTAATTTGTTTTGCGTCCATGCTCTGATGTGTGTCAATAGGCATTCGAGGGCTCTGGGATCGGCTCGGTCCGTGCTCGGATTACCTCGGCGGTTTGAACTGAACCCCTCGTCCCGACAATGTTGACACCAGACCCCTCCAACATTGTCGAGCCTCATTATACATCAGCTCTTGACCCTCACAAGACTGGGAATTAGCCAGCGCTGACAGGCGACTGTCACCACCAGCCAGAGAGGTCACTGGCGTTAATGCAGTTCCAGGACGGGAAGATGACAGCCATCCATGCCATGTTTATGGAGCTCGGGCTCGTCAGTGATAGAGCTGTAGGGACAAAAAGACACAGAGCAAGAGAGAGAGAGACACACACACACAGATATTCAAGTGTGCCACATTGACCGGTTGAGAGATGGCTATCTGTTTGATTGATAGAGCGTGTCTGCGTTTCTCAAATATTGACATTTTTGAAAAATAGTGATGTCAGATGTAAGGTTAAGCTCAGCCCACACACAACCCAGGGAATACCACCTTAAAAACAGAAAAAAAGAAACATCCATCCAATCAAATCGTGAAATTCTAATGATTGTCCTTTGCCACGTCGCTGAATTGTATGAAATCTGTCACAGCACATGAACCGTAATCATAAATCCAATGCAACTACTGTGCAAATGGCCAGGGACATTACAGATAACTGCAGTCTGCACGGGCTCAACGGTGTGACAATGAAGCAATACCTTGCTAATACCAGGACTTTTCAACAATAGCCTGTAGTATGTACTGCAGCGCTTCACAGCTTCAGTGAGCCAAGAGGCTTCGAGTCGGCAGAATCCCAAACATCATGACAACAAGCCATCAGTCATCTTCCCCCCAAGCTGCTGTGCACACTTGTGTGTTTCCGTAGTTCTTACTGTGGGAAATGAGCAGGGTTAAACATGAAACAGGAGGAAATGTTCATCATTGCAGCACACTCCGTAATATTCTCCCTTGTACAGCATTGTTTTCGCTGCAGGGAAAGAGGAGGAGTGGGTTTTTAGATCTTTTTCTTGTTGCTTAAACATCCCCTGCTTGTTCACAATGCAGATCAGGAGTCGACTGTGCATGCTAATCATGGTTAATAGCAGAAGGCTGATAGAAAAATGACACTGTATTAATAAAGCACTAATCTCCTGTTCTGTGCAGGAGGGATGATTGCTGCACTCCAAACAGGAAAAAAAACCTGTGAAAAGTCATCATGAATGAGATATTTGATATGAACACTAGTATGTTTTAATTCCATTAAAGAAGCTTTAAGGTTGTTAACATCATCCTATATCTCACTGCCTGACGGTCCGTGTCGGCTCGTTCCTGGTCTGCATTTGAAGCTGTATGATGTTTACCCTGAGTGAAATATTCAAACCCAAGACTGCGTGAATTCTGTGGCGGCATATTCCATCAAATGGAAATATTCTCGATGTCTTGTGCATCACTTTATACGCATTCCCCCCAAATTCAGGCTGACATATTTTGTATCTTTGGAAACTTTGGTCTCTCCAGTAGAATTCAAAATAAAGTTATCGGCTCAGAACAACGTTTGGCTGCACGGCATGAGTTATTGCTGTTTCAGAAATGTTTAGTTTTAACAAATGAGGTTCAACAAGGATTCTTGCAGTCAGTAAAATAAAAATGTCTTGTGTGTCCCTGTGTAACCCTTGTGTTCTGTTTTTGTTGTATTTTCTTTTTTCATTGTTCCTCAACTGCTACATGTATAAATATAACAATGTTTTTTTTCTTATAACATATTTTTGAGGCATAATTAAAAGTATACAACGTGCAACAGACTTTGTTTTTGCAGAAAAAAGTGTAATTACTACAATGAAATCCTTAAAATTGTAGCTTCTCCTATATGAATGTGCATACCCTTTATTTTTTTTCTGAGTTCACAAGTTTGACAGCTGGACACAAAATGTCTCCTATGTCGCCGTAAGTCCATTCTCAGCACGTGTGTGTGTGTGTGTGTGTGTGTGTGTGTGTGTGTGTGTTCAGTTTTTCACATCACACTTGTGCATGCTGAATATTCGATTAGGACTGACTTCCAAACCTTTTGTGATGTCACAAATCCTGCCCTTAGCCCCGCCTCTTAAGATCCCATTTTCATCGAGCACAGAGAAAATTTGTAATCAGTCATCTGGTGTCAAACTCTGCACATACCTCCTTCTACACAGTGATGGCCAAACATTCATATGTAAGAACAAGAAGAAATTCATGGTTTTGATTGGAGGGGGACTTTAAATACTTTATTAGTGATTTATTGATTTATTATTAGACTATTACAGAAAAATGTGTAGGAGAGTATTAAACCGGTTCCAGTGGCCACAAACTGGGGTTGCAACAAGACAAGACATGTTACTTCACACAAAATACATAGTGTATGTGTCTAATATGTTATATTAGCTATCCATTATAAAATATATATTTATTTTGATTGTCAAAAAGTCATTCTCAGGCAAACATATGTTATTCTATCCTACACTGTAGTACTCATTTTTGAATTTTGAATTTTACAACACTCATTAAACCGTAACACCATTGTACCCATAGGCATGCATAAACCCCTTTTGTTTGTCAAAAATAAAGCAATTCTGTGGCAAACGTGTAGCTTGTACTGTTATCCTGCTCTGCACATAACACGTCATTTAGAGTATAGAGACCAAAACAGCCGTCTTTGTCCTGCACACGATTTAAACCTTTTACAACACACACTACAGTTTATCTTACAGTGCATAATTCTATCTAAAGGTCAGTTTAATGATTTAATGCACAAATTATGAAATGTAACAGCTATAGTTGTTGTTGTTACTCTTAAACAAGTAAAGTCATGCTCATAACAACAGAAGTTATATTTAAGGAGGTATGTAAATATTTACTGCAGTGGGCACAGTGCAATGACGTTGTCCCTCAATTCTCATGAAACCAGGCCAGTTTTCAAAATGAGCCATGATAGAAATATTTTTGACTTTTCTTGAATCATTTTCTGTGACTGTTTTCTTAATCAACAGTTGTTCAAGAGGTGTTTGGTGCAATTTTTGATGTGCTATACCTCAAAATGACAGAGAGATTCAAGGATGATAATCAGTTCGGGGACAGAGCTTTGAGGGCTGACTGTCTGGTTATAGGGACACGGTACTCCGACTTAAACTGTAGAAAATATTTTTTTGTATTGGACAGCATGCATGAAAGGGTTACAACCATGATTTCAAACTCTGTGTCACCATGTTTGAGCTGTGGAAGCGGGCTAAACAGAAATCACACAAACATCCGTATTCTGTATTTACAAACTATGTTCATGCTGGTGAAGTCATTGTCTTGATGTCCTCAGGCGTCTGTGAGATTCTTCCACATCACTTTATATAAGAAACCACCTAAAGAAAGTGTGCATTGATTAGACTCTTTGTGATGAAGCCATTGGGTGTTAAATACTTCTCCAGCAATCGATAATGGTCAACATGTGACATTTAGCAGGGCGACTGTTGTGATTACAAGTTCATTCATTTAACTGGAGGCAACAGTGAGCAGAGCAGGTGACTCTCTCACTGTGCACAGCGCCGCTCACCACAGCTGAGACAGTTTCATCACCAACTTACCTTTTTATTGTCACCGATCATCCTTAACTGGGAAGCATTTAAAATGTCATTGATCTTGATAATGCCGTGCTGTAATATGACAGTAACAGTTGTATGAGATTCAGGAAGTCAAATTTCCAAGATAGATGAGTCGTAGCAGTTGAGTTATAATCCATCTACCTGAGTAATGCCCGGGCTCTGTTCCACATGAGGGAGCAGACAAATAAATAAAACCCATAAAGGTGACACAGGAAATTGATACTTAACAATCATCTTGAGCAACAAGCACCTGGAGAGACGGGTGGGCAGCAGTTACTACTGTGGAGGGAAAAGGCTGAGAAGGTTAATAGGTCATAAAAAGAACAAAAGCTCCTAAAGGCCGGGCATAAAAGTTCAGGGTTTTGCTCAACAATGGACCAAAGTATAGTGTGTGACAGCCACACTCTGGGCATGTTCCACTTCTCTTATTTTATTCATACAAAATGTTCAATTCTCAAAAACAAATCCCTGAAAAGAAAAAAAACTGTAAATGATTGATCTTAATCTCTCACACTGTGTTCATCCCAGTTGTTTCTTAAAGAGCAGATGTCTGATGCATGCGGTTCTGTACACACTGTGAGCAAAAAAACAGCCAGTACCAGAAATTCACATCATTCACATCAGTCTCTGTTGATGTCATGAACTCGGGCAGGTCAGCGGGAAAATAAATTATGGCACCTTTTTAGTGTTTTTATCCTACAGTCTGTCATGTTTTAATTTACCCCACAATGATCTTGAACTCTCGGAGCGCAGTGAGGTGCAGAACAGAGTGAGCATCAATCCAAGCCCATCAAAACTAAAGGCACATTGCAGATCTCCACTCCAGTGAATCATGCTTTATTCCCCAAACTCTTCTTCATTAAAGGTTTTTCCTGCTGTCCACTGATCAGTCATGTGACTTATAAATAACCATTAAGTCACTGTATACAACAACTTATTATAACATATTTACAAGATAATATGAACGCTGATATAAAAAAAGACAAAATAAAATCTTATAATCAGAGATGGAATGTAACTAGGTAATTTCATTCTGGATACATATATTGTACTCATTACTCCACTAAATTTAACCACTTACTATATTACTTATTTAACATCAGATACTTTAAGCCTTATGCTCAAGTTCTAGTCACATGGGTAGAAGCATGACTTTGGGTATTTTTTGTAACCAACCTTTTGAAGCATTCTTCAGCAGGTTCCATCATTCATGTATGAAAAAGGTTACATTTCCAGTTTTGAAAACATTTATCTAATTCGCCGCCTTGCTTTGAAAAATGTACATTCAAGCATTTTGTACCAAAACTTGTAGAAACTGTGGAGCACTGATGAAAACATTTGAAAATTGTTTGACTCAAGTGTGTTTTAATGGTTGTATTTTTTTTTATTTTTTTTTGTGGCTGTAACATTTTGTATTTTTGTTTCCGTGTGTTTTGCGATTCACACATTTTTCATTGTGTTTCAAGGTGAGTTGCTCTTAACCAGATTGAGAGCTGAAGGACAGAGAGTGTCTGCTGTACAGATTGTAAAGCCCCCTGAGGCAATACTCTGATTTGTGATTCTCGGCTAGATGAATAACATTTCACTCGATCTGCATTGTACATTAATATTTTTATTCTTTCAAATGATGCCTGTTAAATCATTTTGGCATGTATGTTATGTAAATAATTCTACATGGCAGAATAAACTCAAATTTAACCTGAGCAATGATGTTTTGAAGTATGTCAGCTCCAGTAGATTAATGCAAAGTTGTGTTTTTCTTTTGGTTTTTGTCTTTTCTTGGCTTCCTGAACTTTACCTCATCTTCAGAGGTTCATAGGAGATTAAGTTTGTGGATTGACCCATGAGATGCTGTTTTATGGTTTCAGGTTTGATGTGTATATAGTACTTCACCGCAACACGTTTGGGATGACTCCTTAATCACTATATAATGAGGTGGATCTCACTCTTCGTGTGCTCCGATGAAGCCTTGTGTGCCAAAGTCTCCTCTTTAATGAACATGAAGATAAACAAAAATGGTAAACAGATAGATGGGAAACTAAGGCCAGAACACTTAAAGTTCATCCCAAGTTACAAAATGTTGCAAAGTTTGTCAGTCATTAAGAAAAATTAGAGGTAACATTCAATTATACAATATTTCAGACACATAGGTCCATATGGGAATTATAAATACAAGGACAAGATAACAAACCTGTCAATCAATTATGTCTGCAGGGATTAAAACAGACACAGTAAGTACCTGTGTCACTCTGTGTAGACTCAGTTATGGCCATTATGCTGACACAGACGTTTGCAAATTAAATTCTTCAACACAGCATTAAAGGTGTGAACATTTTTGGTCACAGATATCATCTCTGGGGCTTGAGCCAGATTGTCACCCTAGATTTTCTGCTTTACTATAACTGCACCACAATTGAGTACAGTAGCTTCTAGAAAGAGCAATTATTACATTAAATATGTGCTTGAAATGTAAAATTGAAGATAGCTGATGAAGACCCAAAGCCAACCAGTGTGTAATCAGTAAGAAGAAGAAGAGGCTGAGAGGATTTGGGGGACTCAGCATTAGATTAGATACTAAACAGGCCAAGTTTAAACACTAGTAAGAGAAGGCTGTCACATTCTCTCGTTTGTTATGATGATGATCATTTATTTCCACCGATATGATCCCCATTTAATGAATAGAATCACTACATCGTAATATAAGACACCAGGAGACACCAGCAGCTTCCAGTGATGGTAACACGATGAGCTCCAGGCTTTATATTTGTTGACTGCAGGGGCAAACGCTTTGTGAGACACTTAAAGCAGCACGTCTTTGTTAAAGACACAGCAGTTCTGTTTTCATGGCAGCTTAAGAAACGTCTTGATGCAGAGAGCATTTTTCAAGCCTAACCCCAAAATCAGTTTCACAACAGCTGCAAATGGGACAGAGCTACATCAGTCACTGTAAAGGACATAACGCACAAAATTCTCAAATTAATGATGGACCGTAACCAAAGCTGGTTTCATGGCACCACGGCTGGCGTCATTTATCACTTCAAAGATCCACTTAATGCATCGCTCCAGTCTGATCAAAGCCCAGATTTTTAAAACAAAACATGGAGGGATTTTAGGCTTTTGCAGATTCCCCCCCACCCCCGCAAACAGATGTCATCGAACGAGGGGGGGTCAAGTGAGCTAAAAGGAAATAATGACTTTAGTTGCTAACTAGGAGTGAGAACAACCGGCTAACTTAATGTTGTAATGTTCCCCCTTGCAGTGGGGCCCATGGAGGAGGGGGGGAGGTTTGTTGACCCTTGGGGATCCCCCTTGACCCCAGCCACAGAATTACTGCACTCCAGTGTGTGGATCCTCCTGGCTTTTAGCGTCTGGAGGGAGAAAACCAGAGGTAAAGGTCCTATTGAGCCTCAGCACCATTAACACCATAAATCACTCGGCATATGCAAGAATCTCAGGAATCCAACACTGTCTGCTTCTTCCTTTTCCTCACAGTCCCCCCACTTTCTGTCTCTTTGCAGGCGAACATATTCGAAGCGGAGAGCCTTGTTCTTTCCTCGCTCTCGCCTTTATTACTTTTTTCTCTTATATTACCCAGCTGTCACCACCTCTTTGATACAGATGTGGTGCAGAGACCTTATTTTATTTTATTCAAAAATCAGAGTTATAGCTGCTGTATAGCTCCCAGGACACCTACTGAGACCTGCTGAAAATGGTGTCAAATATTTACCAAATGACAGCTGATCCATGGACTGATTAGCTAATAAATTAGGAGCAGGAAGTCATTCTATCCAGGACCACTAGGGGATCAGCTTCCTCGTTATACCTTCCCCCCCATTTCATAGCTGTCAGTGGTCCTCTGTGACAGCTCATTTACAGTTAGGCTTCTGATATAAAACTGTCAGCATGTCCAAGAATTTGTGCCGCAGTTCTGTTTGGAATATTGATACTCCGGCTCACATTATCAACTTCTTGCTGTCTATCTTTGAAGTGCAATACTGCCGAGACCCAGGAGAACCTGTGACCCACTTCTGTCAAATAAACACATAATGCCCCCCGTGTGCATAATTTAGCTCAGCGAGAGTCGAAATATTTTGGAAATCAAAAATAGCGAGAGGAAAATAATGCTTCCATGACATCATTTACATTTGAGAATCGGCGTGTCACAAAGGCGCAGGGGACGCTGTTATAAAACAAAGTCCCCTCATTGTTCTTTAAGATAATATGTTGTCATTAGTGATTGAACCTCATTGGTCTGCTGTGGCCTATGGGCTGCTGGAAGGGTTTCTGAGCTACACAACTAACATGCCCCCTGAGAGGGAGGCCAGCCCCGACTTGCAGCATTACAATTTGGCTATTGAAAAGGCAAGGGGTTGGGAAGGAGGAGGCAGGAGCTCTTGTCATGGTGCCCAGTGGGTTCAGAGCTTGTGGTTGGAGTGCTGGAAAGACTGCCTTGTCTCGGTGATTAATGGCGGGGAACTCGGAGGCAGGAGCGAGGGAGAGAGGCTTATGTGGCAAGATTGTGCAACTTGAATGCACAATACTGTAGAGTTTTCAATGAATCTAAAGCATGCCTTAATTTGATTACAGAATCCCTCTCACTCCCCCCCCTCACCCCCGTTTGGGATCTAATCCAAGAATCCTTAATCATGAAACACCGCTGGAAAAAAAAAATGTAATTCTAATCAGCGATGAATAGGGTAAACATTGTACAAGAGCTACAGTTTTCCCAAATGCATTCATTAAGCATGTACAGTATGTGACATCTCAATTAATCAGGGAACGGTATCAAAGACTTTTGCCGCGTCCTTTAATGGCTTTAACAAAAATATAACATCATTCAATGTGAACATTACTCTGCTCATTTCACAGTTCAAACCATTTTACACAAATGACCTGCATGATGGAAAAAAAGAGGCCTAGTGTGACACTTAGAAAATACAACCACTTAGCTATTATCTGCCAAAAGAGGGAAATAGAAAAACTCACTCAAAGTACAACTCTCACATGCATTAAACATGCAACGACAAGACGAATGCGAAACAGCCACGAAATTACTGCAAAACAACGTGTAATCATTAATTGCTCGAATGTCTTGTGCATGCTGTACAATATGAAGACCTGCAGCCTTCAGTTACCGAGCCTGAGAAACATAAATGATATCACTGTAGCTCTCCTTTAATTAAGACATGTTCACATAGTTTAATTAAAATGTTTCATGAATGGTGAACGGGTGTGTTCAGGGGGGTTTCAGCACAGGGATGCTAATCAGACATCCTCCAGTCTTTCATAAGTCAGTGAAAGTGGATGTATCATTGAGATTTTGATGAGCACAGGAGGGATGGCCATTACGGGGCCCTAGGGCCACTTTGAAATGCCAGCATGGTGATGACTATCTGTGCCTGTACAGGAGGGCGGCGGGCCATTTGCAACAGATGGAAGCACGCAGCTCAGATGGGGCAGGTCTGCGGGGTGAACACACTGACCATCAAACAGAGAGGAGGACATGGGAGCGTAATCCATGAAGTGCAGCTCTGAGGAGGAGGAGGAGCAGGAAGTTCTGACAGCGCATGGGAACCTCAGGAGGTCCTCACAGGGAGACGACTGGGACGAACCCGCCGCCTTCGCGTTCCTGTGCTCCTTCTTGTACCTCATCCGGCGGTTCTGGAACCAGATCTTTACCTGGCGGTCGGTGAGCCGCAGCCCGGCGGCCATTTCCAGCCTCCGGGGTCGACACAAGTAAGGGCTGTAGTGGAACTCCTTCTCCAGCTCCAGCAGCTGGCTGTTGGTAAAGGTCGTCCTTTCTCTCCTGACGCCGAGCCTCCCTGATGCAGAAGGAGGCACATGAAGAAGATAGAGCTGTTAAAAGCCACAAAGTCTATCCCGCAGAAGGACCTCAAGTGCCAGCTAGGCCCGCGTTAAACCTCAGCCAATCAACCTGGGATAAAGTAGGGCCCTCAGCTCTTCCTGCGTATTCAGTCATGCCTGAGACAGTATACAAGACTGGCTGTCTGCGGTGTGATGTGTTCAGGGGAAAGTTAGCTCCCGAAGAAGCAGTCTGGGGGAAACATCTGACGCCACTACGGCTGCCTGACAGGCCACATTAATCACGGCTACACACGGAAGCAGACCTGTCAAATCCCCATCTCAGTCACCTAAAAGGTACCTTGGGACCACCACTGAAAATAACCGCCATTAGAGATTCCATTTGACATGTATATGAGCGATACAAGGGGCCTGTTGATAACGATATGACATGCAGGGGTTAATGGGTACTTAATAAGGCCTGCAGTGACCTTAGGGAGAAAACTGCACTCAACCACCCCGGGAGCTTCCTTGTTAAGTGCGAGATAGTGATGCATCAGCATTACGAGTGACTCAAATCAACATTTCATGTGTTTTAGATATTCCATTTTGTTACTATTTCCTCTACCTGTGTTTTTTTCCTGTTATTTTTATAAAATGTACCAGACCAGATCTGCAATTACTAGACGATTACTCGATTAGTTGATCAATTGAAAATGTGTTTTCTGATAATTTTTGATAATTGATTAAACATTTAGATACACTTTCTAAGCAAAAATGTCAGTTCCAGCCTCTTAAAGGTGAAGATTTAATGCTTTTCTTTGACATTTTTGATAGCGAACGAACTTTGGGTTTTCGACTGTACGTTGGACAAAAGATGCAATTTGAAGACATCACTTGGGACGATGAAATTAAGATAATGAAAATCTTTGGTAGTTGCAGCCCTGAGAACACTCAACTATAAGGACAGAGGTTCTAATTGACTGAACAGATCATAAATTGATGTTATTTAGCTCCTCATTTGCAAATGAACGTCTTAAAAGCAGCTTTTGTGCGGCCTGTTCACTGCAGCTTTCTGTTTTGAACTTTGCCTACAGGCCTGGAAAAATAAGATACTTTAGGCCAATTTTGTGACTGTTCTGCAACATTAACACTCATTCATAGATAAAGTAAACTAACAGAGAAGACAGCCCACAGATCTGATGAACTTCATGTGCATCATAAATGATGGAGGTGACACATCAGACGCGACTTTGACTCGCTCTGTTTGTGCATCTCTAGGCTGAATGTTTCTTTAGCTGCAGCGATGCGTTCAGCGTCTTCATGCAACAAAAAGTTTAACTGCTAAGGTCAGATTATCAGTTTATCAGTGTTTGAGATAAACATTCAATGCACACATTTGGGTAGATGGATTCAACCCAACAGAGCACTTAATGAAGACTGTGTCAACAGCACTTTGTGCTCAGTTATAGCTCACAAATAAAAGATAATAAACAAAACCAGAGTTACCAGATTGTTCAGAGTCAGTGGTCCGTGGATTCATCCAGGGAAACATTACTCCTGAGCGGCAGATGGTGAGTAGACTGCAGCTCCTGCTCTTGATGTCCAGCTTGCCCTTGGCATGGCAGTGAACCAGAGGCTCCAGTGGGCTCTGAAACTGTTCACCTGGGTTCAACCTGGAACTGACATGAGCAGAGGAGGTCATGTTTTGCTGATTAAGTTCTGCTTCTTGGCCTCCACCACCTCCTCCTCCTCCTCCTCCTCCTCCTTCATTGCATCCCGCATTCAGTTTTGGCACTTGTCCAGAGCTCATAGCAAAACTGTTGCCACGCAGCTGCAGTGGGAGGGCAGACTGTTGGGGGTCCATGAACCCAGCTCATCAAACTGTCTCAAATATAAAACCAGGAATCCCTCAGCAGCAGTAAAGACTAGGACTTCTGTCTGTCTAATATCCGATCACAATTAACCTGAATGTGTAAAGGCATACAGGGAAGAGCACTTGGAGTAACCATGTGGAGCATTTGAATAATATTTACCAGAAGGGTGCCGTGGTCACGTGCGGTCCTCCTCCAATGACAGAGCTCTGGAGTTGCAAAGTAATCCGCCGGCAACTTGGGGCGCCCGAAGAAGCTTCTGCGATTTTTCTTCAGACAACATTTCAATGATCAGCCTGCGTTTCTTTACCTAGGGATGAAAAAAAAAAAAAGAAAAGAAAAACAATAACGGATTATGAATAGACGCCAACAACTGTGTGATCAGCGTGAGGGTGAGAGGTGTGTGTACGCAGAGGAGAGGAGAGAGGAGAGACAGACAGACTGACAGGCAGATTTAAATGTGAGGAGCGTCTCATCACAAACTCAGAGTTAAATTCTTCATTTTATTTATTAGACGGAGCCTCCAATCGCAGCGGCATATCCTGAACTTTTTGGTGGTAGTTTTTTTTTTTTTTTTTCAATCAGACAACAACGCGAGGAGCTGCTGGGCTCTGTCTATGAGCCGGAACAACACTGGAAAAATAACGGGGCAGCGACCACAACTCATTATTTCTGAAGCAGCTTCTTTTATTTATTTATTTTTAATGTAAAACCCCTTAAAGATAAATTGCGCCCCGGTGTTTTTTTTATTTTTTTTATTTTCGTCCTCTTCGTCTTTCCCCCAATTAAACACAATGATACATAATATTTCTATCGCGCGTTTTCCATGCTATTAGCTGCTCTATTTAACGACATTGTGCAATAAGGCTGTTTTCCCCCCTTCTTTTTCAAGAGATTATATCGGATAACTTGGTTTGCATCCTATTTAACCGGCCATCATAAATCGGCGGGCTTTCCTTTAAATAACAGCATATGCTCCTAACTGTCGGAGTGGAAGTGTAGCTTTGGCTTAATAGGATTCACTGGGAGTGGTCAAACAAAGGCTTCACAGTCATTGCCACACAAAGACAAAGGAGGCAATCATTAGAGGATTGTTTTTTTCTATGGGAGGAAGCGGCGCATTTGCATGACTCGGGCATCACTGTACAGTATCAAGTGTCAGTGGACGCTTTAGATGGCGGACATGGGTGACAAAGAGTATATATGAGGAGGGGGGGCGAGGAGGGATGTTCTGCAGAGCCCTTATGTGCAAACGCAATGAGGAGAAAACAAGACAAGCAGGAAGCTAAAATATAGCTATGAGGGCGCAACCACTTAAATAAAAATATGAATTTTGCAACTTCATTTAAAAGCCCCATAATAGATATTTTGGGGGGTAAAAAGCTCCATCAAGTGTGGCCCTAACTGAGTTACACTTGAGGGGGGATATCTCATAAAAACACGATTGCTTAATTCCACCAATACACAAATGCATGCAAAGTGGATAAATAACTAGAATAATGAAGCTATCACCATTTTTCTTTCTTTTTTATTTATTTATTTTTATTCTTATTAGCATCGTCCCCAAAAACGAGAGAGCGAGCCTTCTCCTGCAGGGCTGCGGTATTAGCATCTACTCCAGTGTGCCAGTATCCATCTTGTAGCTGGAGCAGGCTTTAGATATAAGCTAAGTTCCTTCTGGTGTTTCACTACAACAAAGCTGTCGAGAAAACCCTCTTTAGATGTCTCTCAGCGGTGATGGATTATGCACTCAGGGTTGCATAGCTCGGAAGAAGAGGGGAGAGAGGAGCCTTCCCCCCCTTTTTTTTCCTGTTTCACCCCTGCTGCTGCTGCTGCTGCTGCTGCCACCATCACCTGAACCTCCGGAGTGGAGTCACGTCCTTGGGTCTTTTATTTTCTTAAATGAATTAAATATTCAAATATGGGGTTTCCGGTCAAGGACATAATGCAAATACCACAGCTCCCATACACTTGTGTGTCAATCAACACCAAAATGACTCTTAACCAATGATTTAATTGATCACAAACCAGTTTTAAAACTATATAAAAATGCTAAACGTTTAGCTTGGAGACCTGATTTTAATTTGGGAGTGATGACGTAAAGTCAGTCATCATCCTGTCCATTAATATGTGCCAAATATTGCCCAATGAATAATAGCCTATACCATTTAAATTCAAATCACATTATTATTATTATTATTATTATTATTATTATTATTATTATTATTATTATCAGGAGAATTAGGCAATATCCATCAGCACCGAGTGGAATGGTGGAAAGTAATTAAATTCGTTTTGTTTTCCTTGCCTCACACCCTTGAACACACTCTCTGAATTGGAGATAGGATCTATGATATACTAGCTCAGCAAGACCATAATTTAGCTCCTCCGCGCCTCCACCACAATTCTCCGTGAACTCTGTTTGAACCGCCTCAGTGGCAATAAATCATTTTTCTCTCTCACACAAAAGCGCGCCGGTCGCTCTGGGTGTCAACCCTTTTACAATTCCTCCTTACCTTCTGCGCTCCCTCGCTCGCTGACACAAACAACCACGGAAATCGTCGATAAACTTTTATTTTTCATACCAATAACTTACAGAGGAAAAACCGTCGGGTGCGCAGAGAGAGAGAGAGAGAGAGAGAGAGAGAGAGAGAGAGAGAGAGAGAGAGAGAGAGAGAGAGAGAGAAACGTGCGCACGACAATCTGCAGAATGCATCGAAAATCCTTATATTTTGATTTCTATTTTCCCCCTTTTCCCCATGAATTATATATTCTGTACACTTTAGGAAAAACATAATTGGTTTTCAGAGCTCAACGAATACACGGATCAGTTAATGTATTTGGAGAGAGGGGACAGAGCCGGGCAGATAAGAGGAGACTGAGAGAGAGAGCCGGGGAGAAGACGTTAATGGGCAGAGGATGCTGTCGGTTAAAACGGTGCATACAAATGGCGCTGTCTTGGCAGAGCAAGGGGAAGATTTATGGGCCCGGTGCCCTATATTGCTGTAAACAATGCAGAGTGAAATGAAAGGACTAGAGTTTGCAGACTGCACTTCATAAGTGAGGAAAAGACACACATTGTCAATTTCCCAAACAAGTCCTGACTTTTTGCATCAGTCTGTGCATTAACACAGAGCATTAATTTTGTGGGGGGGCAAGCACAGCCCACCGCAGACCCCGCACGGTCCGTCTGTGCAGAGAGCTGGTCATAAATCCTACTGGTCTGAGCCAGTGGAGGCCATCTGAGAGAGAACTTTCTGGTTGTTTACTCAGGAGAAATATGTGTTTCAGAATATATACAGTGTTGGAATAAAACAATGATGCAGCATAAAAACTATTGTGGGTTTTATATTTTTCTCCTGTGGAATCAGCTGCACTGATTAATCCATTAGGGGTCAATTTTAGAATGAAGCATCTTAAATGTGGATATTTTCTGTTTTCTTTGCTCTTCTTTGACAGTAAAGTCAGAATATCTTTGGGTTGTGCACAATGGTTGTGCTTTGTTAAACACTGATCAACATATTTCACCATTTTCTGTCTGTCTTTTAACCAACTAACTATTGAATTAATCAGTTTTAGTAATTTTCTCATTAAAAAGAAGTGAGAATTATCTGATTCCAGCTTGTTAACTGTGAATATTGTCTTGCCTCTTTAGAGTAAAGTAAGTTTGAGGACATCATCTTTGGGTTTGGGAAACACTGATTTTCCCCAATTTTCTGGCATTATTTAGCCTGAACAACTAATCTACTAATCTAGAAAATGATCAAAACAATACACTATCAGTAGCTGCAGCTCCAATGCAGTAAGGGTTTACAGCTTGCACATGTATTTGCTATTAAAAACCTAATTTTGTTGGTTTCTCGAGCAATAAGAATTGAAAACATGGGCCTCTTTTGTAACAGTTATTACACTAAGAAACAAACCATAAATACAATCAAACAATATGTGACATTTTAAAGCAATCAGTTAATCATAAAACCCAGTCAGACAATCTGGGGGTGATGGCAGGGTTTGAATTCTGTTTTTTTAATTATAATTATGTTTAGATTATGTACTTTGACCTAAGATTCAATTATAGGTTGCATCAACATGTAACTTACGACATGTTATAGGAAGCGTACAAATCATTGCTACAGCAGGACTCGTGATGATTTAATGAATATATTAAGGCAGGATTCCTGTTGCTCAACATTAGCAAACAATCAAGTTAATGGCTTTATGTATTTAGATCACATAAATCAGTTAAGAGTGTTAATTCACAGTCCATACATTAAACAACATGCGACCAAATTAGCAGGAATCAAGTTACATAGAACTTTGTTTTTTTATTTAGAGCCTCTGGAATATATAAATACAGTAAAGACCTGCATAAATAAACTCTCATGTCACTGAAAGGCAGCTAACTTGATGCATCAATTAATGTATGACGTTTTTTTCTTTTTTTCCTGATTGATTGATTTGAAATATTTAGTGTCCAGCCTACAGGCATCAACACAGCAACAAAAAGATGGCCACAAACCATGTCATAAAAACAGTTCAAAAAGAGAACAATTCAGGGCGAACAGATCGATGAAAGAAAATGTATTGTTCTGTTGGATACAGTGGTCTCTGTCTTAATAGCCATGAATTTCCTATAAATCCGGCGAGGACGCAGCTCTCCTCCTGAAAGAGCCAACTCAGCATCTCACATTCAGATAAAACAAAATAAATGAGGGTTCTTCACCTGAAGTTGTTCTCAGGTCACTGTTCACAGAGGAGTGACAGAGAGTAATGAAACTCGTCCGCAACAACACCAGGAACGCAACAAAACAGTATCTGTGAATTAACTCTAATTAACTGATGATCTTCAAAGTGTGAGTCACCCACATAAAGTCATCAGAGTCTGACCGATACATCAGTCGGCAGATATTATCGGCTGATCATCGGTATCACGATTATGTTTGAATTATTTTTTTTTTATTTAGAGATTATAATGCAGAACCAGTTTTCTGCTTCAGTGCACTGATATCCTTTTGGACAAGAAGTGAGATATCCTGCCTCCATGACATATCGTTGTCACAAAGCTTTAGAGACAAGTGCAAAAAATGTGTGCCAATATAGTATCATTTTTTTACTGTGTCAGCCTCAAAAATAGAGTATGAGTCAGGCTCTAAAAATCAGAGGAACTTGATCATGTTTTAATGGGAACAAGAATCCCTGATTCATCCAAAACTCATCAGGAGCCATGAGTTAGTTAAGCCTGCAACTTGTACCTTTATTTTGAAGTCCTCACCCTGCAGCAGCAGCTGACCTCAGAGGACTCAAACTGAGAGGTGACTCCAGCAGAAATGCAACTGGTGTCCACACAAAGACACCAGAGGATCATTCTCAGGGAACAAATGCAATAAAAAAGCGCGTTTTCACTTAACCTATACGTAATTGTGGATCTATGGTCTCGGGATCCCATATTCAGATCACTTGTGCTAATGAAAAGTGAATAACATAATCATAACTCAATCTAGTGGCTGTCTGGGCCTCCAGTGACACCTTGAAAGCTGAGGGGGGAAAACGACTGTAATTTCTGAGGTCCTCAACGATGCAGCAAATAGGCTAATGACAAATTTCCCAGCGAGGCGCTCTGATGACATTAAATATTACATGGCGAGTTTACCCAGGCCATCATCATCTCCACTGTGACGGGATGGCGGAGGTCTACAGTGGGACATCAGGAGTGAGGGATCCGAGCTGCTTTTGTCGAGAATGTTTGCCAGCGCCTGACAGTAAATCACTTCGACGCTGCCTGATGGAGTTTTAACATCTACTTTTATGCAAATTCATTTAAAACTCTCCCTCCAGAGGGAAAGAAAAGGCAAGAGGAGAGACGCGGTGCATCTGCTCCCTGGAGAGAGAGAGACAGAGAGAGAGAGAGACAGAGAGAGAGAGAGAGAGAGAGAGATTTACGGATCTGTGACACACCCACCGCTGGTCAATGCGAGGGAGCCTCTGTGTCCCTGGAAAATAGCAGCGTGACCCCTGTTTCAACTCTCATGCCTTTATGCAGCTACCCATGGCTGCCAGCCGTCTTTTTTAAAACGCAACCACGCCATAACAAACACACACACCGAGCCCGGACCTTTTCAACGCAAAGTGGCCGAGGAAGAAACTCACCTGAAAGCCAGAGCGCAGAGGAAGAACACACAAAAAAAAAAAATGTTTGTACTCGTGAAAAAAACAATTTAAAAAAGCAGGTCATAAAAAAGAAACCCAAACCGCCAGCTGACCAGCTCCTGCCTCGTGTTTGCTCTTATAAATAATAAAAATATTTCGACGTCTGTTTGTGTAAAGTTCTTATATCTTCCAAGGGAGAGAGAGGAAGGGAGAGAGAGGAAGAGGAAGAGGAAGAGGGGAGGGAGAGCTCTCTCGCCCTGAGGTGCTCATAAATCACGGGGGAGCCTGCAGCGGTGCAATGCGAGCTGAAAATCATGCGTGTGATTCAACAGTCTCGAGTCAGAAAAAAAAAGAGGAAAAAAAAAAAAAAGAAACCAGTTAGGAGGCTGAGTAAGTGTTGTGGAATTTAAACACTGGACTTCAAACACGTAAAATACAGCGTTTTTCCCCGCAAAGGTGCTGAGGGGAAGAATAACTACAAGCCTCTCTGAGTTATTCTACAGCTGGAGGGGGGGCTTGTTAGTACGAATATTAAATATCACAAGAGTCTATTTTTAAAACTTTATGAAAGCCTCGGATGTGTTATTTTTAAACTGATGTTGATCTTCTGACAGGTGACAGGCCAAACAACCCCAAAGTTAGTAGACGTTTCAGTTTGCTTATAAAACGTGAACATTTCACGATTTGCTTAAACACCGTGTAAATATTAGGAGACACGAGCTTTTTTTTTCTGTTTAAACAATGTATTTTAAATCACACACTCTTGTTTGCTCCTCGTTAGAGATCCAACAAGGCCTTGTATGGACGCGTTAATTGAATCCCCGTCTCGAAGCGGAGACAAATCTCTGTTTTCCAAATTGCACAAATCTTCAGTGACAAAAAGCTCAAACACACGCGAGACATCCCCCGTTATTGTTCAGAGTGTAACCTGAGCTACACCTGTAGCCCGGCACACAGGAGGAGGAGGGGGAGGAGGAGGGGGAGGAAGGAGGCTGAATTATCACACACATGACACGCACTGAGATTGGATGTTTGGCTTCCAGTGGCAGCTGTTTATCTTCGGAGGCATGCTGTCGAATATGTTTCCATCAGCGCTGGATATTTGGTGCCGGCCACACAAGAATAAAGGAGCGACCGAATGAGATTATTCTAACAGATTCTCAATTCAAAGCTGCTTGCAACGAGAGGAAGATGGATTCAATCAAAAATAAATAAATAAAATAGGCTAAATAAATACTCATATGTACCACTTGAGTTCGGATCAATCTATCAAGGCTCATGCTCGCAACTGCGTGTGTTGTCGTCACAGCCATCTTGGTTTTGGGGGGTAAATCTAGATTTTTTTGCACTTGGATTTCAAAATAAAAGTTTCGGGGCGGATGGGGGAGTTTGCAAGGTTCTCGTGTCCGCACGCTCTGAAGGTCCCTGTCCATCAACTAATCACACTGACCAACTGTCCCAGTACTGTCACAAACACCTGGCTATAATTGGCAGCTTACTTCTGAGCGGAAGTGCTGACCCGAGGCCACAGCTATTCTCTCAAGTCTCACAGACAGAAGTCATGTGACCGCGACAACTATTTTTACTGCCCCCTGTTCTTTAGGGGGGGAGACTTTTGGGGGAATGTAATGAATCCCTGGGAAAAAACGTGACTTTTATAAAGGTTGGTGATAATTTTAGCTGGATTTTTAATGTTATCAGTTGCAAAAAAAAAAAAAAGAAGAGGAAGAAGAAGAAGAAAGAAAAGAAAGAAAAAAAAGCCTGCAAACTGTTTCTTATTTCTCCCTGGAGAAGCTTAAAACTCATAGAATAGAAAAGTTTTGTTCGCTCAAAGGAGCACTGTGTAGGTTTAGAGGAGAAATTCAAGCACGGAATTGTAACATTTGCAGGATAAATTAGGTAACGATACATGTTTTTGATTTCCATAACTGAATAAACAAGCTCTTCTCGGAGGAAAATAAAATCCAGAACACTGAAGCTGGAGAAGTAAAACAATATGAATGTGTTGTCATTTCAGTGTGTTTGAAAATAATAATAATAATAATAATAATAATAATAATAATAATAATAATAATAATAATAATAATAATAATAATAATCAGCCAATGAAAATCTTTCTCTTCTGATAACTACTTAGTGCACCTTTAAAGTCACAAATTGTTGCCAGCAGCTCGCTTTGGGAACTATTTCAGATCCTCCGCAGAAGACCTCGTGTTCTAGGGTCCGGAAGACAGTCCGAGAGTTCAACACTGTCCTGGGTCCCTCTGACTAACAAAGGGGAGCAAGACATTCAGTGATGCCCCGCTGCAGGCCTCTCTATAGGCACAACGCGGAAAAATCCACAAAGAAAGCGGAGGCCGAGGGGGACCGGCGAGGGCGCACACAGAAGGTACACGTAAAGAGAGCGAGTCGGGTCACAGGGTTGGAGAGGTCGGCCATCCAGACTGAAATGAGCCTAATGGGACAGAAAATGTGTCCTCGAGGTGAACTCGGCCTTCTCCCACTTCGCGCCCCCCCAAAACTTCAATAAAGTACCTTTTCAGCCTCGCGACATGGAGGCGACAGGGCCCCGAAAGGGACTGGAGGGATGCTGCGACTGTGGCGAGGACATTAATTTCTCTAATCTGTCCAGCAACATAAAGGCTCGTGGATTCATTTTTCAGCGCCGTCTCAACACTATTCTAGTGGCTTTCCAAAGCCACGTCAAGGAGGCAGATGTCAACCGCTCCGGCTCAGATAAAGCGACTTACTTTAAAACGTTAAACTCGCACATTTTCAAGGGGGTTACTGGTGAGGTAAGGCGGCCTGGTGGTACATGATATTTGGTAAGATCAAAACTGGCTGTTGGCGGAGCTGTGTTTTTTTTTTTTTCCCCTCTCCCTCCAGAACGCAACACAAAGCTGCGCAGTGAAAGATTGATGGAGGAGAATACCTCTTCCTTTTGTGCTCTCCTGCCCCCCACCACGCCAGCGATTTTATAAGGCCTATTCATGTCACAATTTCAATAATCTATCAAATTCTTGCGCGTCTCTGGGTTTTAAGTCATGGGTTGATCCGAAACCTTCTGCACAGATACTCACAAAAACAAGAGAGTAAAAAAAAAGAAAAAAGAAAGAAAGCAAATGAATGCAATCTTTGTGAGGAAAAACGAATCGCTGAGCGATATTTGTCGCACCAGTCCAGCAGATCTACAGTCGTAAACAGTCCTGCAGGGTGCTGATGACGTTGCAGCGAGCGCCGGATTTTGAAAAAGGTAGTTTTTTTTTTTGTATTCTGCCAGCTGCTGCACACTGGAGGCACACACGCACACACACACACACAACGTGCCCACAGAGGAGACAGCAGGTAAACGTGACAAAGAAGCATGAGATAAAAAAATAAATAAAAACAAAGAGCGAAGAACACACAAGACAAAAACATCAGCATTGCTCCTTTAACCTGATAACAAAAGGTCACCCTCCTCCCCACCGACGAACACCACATGACGCAGTATGTTGACTTCTATCTTCAGTTCACGACTTTATTTTATTTAGCTCGGATTTTTTATTTCTCTTCTTTACATTTGAAAACCCTCATGGCGCAGTGGACTACTAGATAATAGAAAAAGCAGGGCAACTACTTGAGGTTACAAAATGTTCACAACAATCTATAATCTCTAACACATTGCAAACGTCCTCTAAATGAATCGCATGCAGCTTTTTTTGTTGTCGTTGTTGTTGTTGGTTTGTTTGTTGTTGTTGTGTTCAAGGCAGGACGAGGGAAGCAGAGAGAGCTTCAGTGGTGGCAGAGGCAGTGCAGTGTGGAGTGGAGGGCCTCACTGGCGTTAATTGAATGCCCTTCAGACTGATGAGGTTGCACATAATGCATGGCGCAAACTATTTCTTCTTTTTTTTTGTACCCAGATTTTTTTTTTTTTTTTTTTAGAAATAACTTCAGTCCATTATGAGTCAGGCTTTAACACGCACACAAACACACACACACAAGCAATCACACACACCCACACACACACACAGTCTGTACACACTGCTAATATTAAAAGACGCCAAAAATGAGCTGCAGGACCTACACAGTTTAAAAACACAGTGATTCTTGTTCCCCCTTCTTATGAAATGTTCAAGTATTCACACGTCTGTACACAGCCAGAGAAACAACCAAGAAAAAAAACAAAACAAAATAAAAACCCTAAAAATAATGATAAACAAATAGCAGACCTCATCTTGCCTAAAATGAAGTTCGACCAAACGTATGTAAAACTAGTAGACACTCACTGTTTTATTGACCAATATGATTAGCACAAGTACACTACACTCCGTTTATTGCATTTCACAATAATCTGCTTTTTAACGGTCTAAACACAACATCAACACCACAAAGAACTAAATAGTAAAATCCAAAAGAAAAAAAAAATTCCTGTTTCTGAAATACACGAGGTAATTTCCACACATTGTTATTATCCAAAACATACAAGTTCAAGATCAATGGTGTGTTCCAGCCTTTTTTTAATACCAAAAATAACTATTATTATATTGATTTTCCTTCCAGTGTTTGTTTGAAATAAATAGATTGTGCATTTCACCTTATTGGGCAGCAGGGCAAAAAGAATGGCCCCACAATAACATTTCGATAAAATGTAATATTTTTTCTACTTTTTTTTTCCTTCATTCAAAACATTTTTTTCATAAAAAACATTTTTTTTTTAATTGAGCTTCAAATAAATTAAACCCTGTGTCACGTAAAAATAATTCATCGGTATTCGCAGTAATCCATGCTATATAACATGCATTTTATATAACTTTGGACTTAAAGGAAACCGCACAAGATAGCTACGAAAACAAAATATATAATTGTTCTATAAATAACCAGTTCTTTTTCTACCCCCAGTGTTGCTTCGTGGTTTTTTATAACCTGGTAATATCCTCGCCATGCTGTGCTCCGGTGAGTTCGTCGGGGGCCCCAGTGTTAGTGGCCGAGGCAGCGGCAACAGCGCCGGCTGCTGAGCTTGTGTTGGACCCGGAGGAGGAGGAGGAGGATCTCACTTTGGTGTTCGGCAGCCTGTGATCCTTTTTCCATTTCATCCTGCGGTTTTGAAACCAGATTTTAATCTGTCGCTCGGAGAGAACCAGGGTGTGGGCGATTTCGATGCGCCTCCGCCGAGTTAAATATCGGTTATAGTGGAATTCCTTCTCCAATTCTAAGACCTGCTGCCGGGTGTATGCTGTCCTAGACCGCTTGGGCTCCGTCCCATTGTAAGCCGAGTTCACTGGAAAGAGCAGAAGTGGGGAGAGAAAGGGAGACAGAGAAAGGGAGGAAAGGAGGGGTAAACAAGAATGGCCTCAACTGAGATATGGCTGGAAAGATTTATTGGATATGAATGTTTAGCTGTTTGAGAAATTCAAATGGGAAGTTAAGAACTTCTCAGCGTAATGAGAGGACACTCACATCCAACTATGAGCTAAATTATTAATGCAAGATTACAAAGCTCGATTTTTTTTTTCTCCTTCTCCTTCTTCTTCTTATTCATTTCTCCCCCTCTCTCCATCGCGCAATACATAACAGCAGAAGCCACATGGTGATACGGCTGCCCTGAGTATACCTCGGCTATAAAATTTATGGTGGGTGTAATTACCAATGCCGAGTCGTAAATCCGCCTCAATTGTGCCATTTCAAAGGCTTCCCTGCTATCGGAGCAGGGGCTGGCAACGAGATGGGAGTCAGAGGGACTGATAAAAGGGAGGGAAAAAGGGGAGAGAGGAGCATGAGGAGTGCAGGGGAACATAAACACACAAGTTGCCTACCAGTGCTGACGTGAATTTTCTTCATCCACGGGTACACCACGGGCTGCTTGGAGGAGGCTGTGCTGTTTGGATGCTCCGGGGTAGCTTGGTTGCAGGCGGAGGTTGCGGCCGGTGGGGTGGCGGGGGACATGGACAACTGTGGGGTTTCACATGAAGCAGGTTGCCCTTTCCCTGTCAGCAGGTGCGCAGATTGGGGTACTCCATGTCCCCGTGGCGTGTCAGGTTCAGGGATGCTTGCACAGTTATACTGGCGCTCTTGGTAGCTCGCCCGCGGAGGATATAACTCCTGGTGGTGATGCTGGTAGCCAGAGTCCCTTGCGCGGCTGTAATATTCTGGACTATGCTCGGGGATGTAGTTATTTTGCGAATATTCCTCGCATGGAGGAAATTTCGGATCAATGTAGTTAGACTCCATCAAATACGAGCTCATGATCATTAATTTCTGGAGTGGAAAATAATTTTTCTAGCTTTGTCGTTTTTCTGCTCCATAAAGCCCTCCTACTTGCGAGCAGCCCTGTAAAGTTACTTTTACCACGTGACCCAGTGGCCCAATCGCAGAGTAAGAGGTAGTTCCCGGATAAGGAACCAGAGGTATTTAGCATACCTACAGTCGCCATTGTGGGCACAAATCTCCCTCTCTCTCTCTACCTCTCTCTCCCACTCTCTCTCCCGCTCTCTCTCCCTCTGGTTGTGTTAGCGAGGCAATTGATCTTGGGGACAAAACTAGTAGCTAGTTGCTGACCAAGGGAAAAATAAAACAGGCAAAATCCACTGGTCTCAATTATTCAAAGGGGACAATAGGTGATTCGCCAAGGATAAGGCACAACAATAGCAAACCAATCATGTTGTTGCGCCTTATATAAAGGTTATCTGCTAATTAATGAAGGCTCTACCAGCAGCAAGCTCAGCTGTGAGATTACGGCACGTTTTAAGAATCACACGCTGCACATCAGTGTTGGCTGAGACTTCTCCCAAAGCTCATCTCGGCTCCGATATTTAGTGGGTGAATGTAAATGTCAGAGAGGACTGGACTGAAGTGGCGTGGGCTGGTGAGATGCTCTGGAGGTGTGGTTGATGTTTGGAAAATCAGGCCTGGTCATTTATAACGCTGGAGAAAAAGGTGGACAGGATGGTAGGTCTGGCTGCCTAAACAAAAGCCTTCACTCACTGATGGGATATTTGTCTGGTATTTTTGAAGTGTTATTCCCCTTTTTTTTCTTTCAAGGCCATTCATTAAAAAGGGTCTGCCTTTGACTTTTAATTAAAAATAGGTGAGGATAAGATTAAAAAGATGGGCTGATTGAAAGCAAAGGGTTCCTAGGCTGATGGGAGTATGGTGTTTGAAGCTGCTCTGAATGTCACTGCAGTGAAAAAAATCAGTAAGAGAAGAAGATGAGAAGGAGAAAGAAAGGCCTCGGCGGTGCTGGTAAACTGTACAAAACGGTGAGAGTATACTGAAGAGAAAAGCAAAGATGTGATACCAGCCTTGAGGTTTTATTAAAGGTGCACTGTGTAGAAACAAAGATCTTCATTGACTAATTTATTTTTGTGCCTAAACCAACTAAATAAGCATTCTCTGTTTGCAAACTGACCTTAAAGGACAACACAGCTTAGTACTGTTTTACTTTGTTTATATTTGGTGGACCCTGCCACCTTACAAGCTTCAAACAGTCTTCTGGACCTTATATTCCTCTGAGAACAGCTTGTTTATTCAGTTATGGAGAAATAAACATCACGCTATTAGTATTATTACATTGTCAATATTGTAAATATTACAATTCTGAGTTTGAATTTCTATTATAAACCTACAAAGTGCAGAGATAACGCAGTGACAACATAAGTGAAGAGTAAACAGTGTGAACTCATAATTCCAAGTTTGGATTTCCTCTCCAAAGCTACATAGAGCCCCTTTAGCATCTTCTCCTTCTAAAAGACACAACAATTATTCAACAAATGTCACCCGGACTCACATTAAAATGTCCTTACAGGCTTTGTGATATCACAACACAACAGTGGAGAGCAGGCAGAGAGGTAACACTACAGCTACACCACGACTACAATGCCAACAGCAGAGCCAAACTAACAGAAAACAGCATCACTGCGGTGTCACAGAACCAGCAACCGTTCACAGCAGCGTCCTCGTGATGTTACAACCCAGTCTGCAGTGGGACACAACCATCGTGATGTCACACAGCTAACTGAAAAGAGGACAGAAGAGTCTCAGGACCACTGCAGCGCGTCACACAGAAGTTCAGTTAAATATTGGGCTGCCACAGACACACCAGACACAGCCAGGGAGTTGAGGAGCAGCTGTGCTCCCTCACATCAGATTAAAGAGCCCTCCCACATGCAGGGCACAAGTCCTGCATGTAGACTTGCAAAAAAAAAAAAAAAAAGGAGGGGGGGACCAAATACTGTTTGTATTATTTAATGCTATTAAGGCTTTTATGATAAAAATCAAGCCCTCAGCTGTGTTATCGCCATCTGCTCATGGCGTTCTCTTAAACAGCATTAAAAAAAGTTCTTATCTTTGTACTTGCAAGCCTAAATAAAAACATATGACTTCCATTAGCAATTGAATCTGTCTGTGGACACGCACAAGACAATCTTTATGACAGCAAAATGCTGCGAGGAAGAAGACAACATAGCTGTATAAGGAACGACATAAATTCAAACTATAGTCACAATTATTCCATGTTTTTAAAAGAAAAATTTTAAGAAATAAATGAAAAGAAAAAAAGATGGTGGCAGTTATCTTCCAGCCTCCAAATGCGAGATGCTAATCACGGCTGCAGCACTGACCATCAGCCACATTACTGGAGGTCTGCTGTTACACTGTAAACTGATCCTTCCTGGCTGTGTAAACTTGTCATGTGCTGTGTTGCCTCCCATTCTTACCCCACAGTCAGCTGTGGTCAAAGACACACACAGGGCTTAATAAGCTGAGCAGCCTCCCAACCACATCCACATTATAATTCTCCTTTCTCTTATGGTTGATATCATAGTTGTGAGGTCACCAGCAAGTAAAACTACCAGCACAAAAAAAAAAAATCCTGAAATAATAATGATGATATTAATAAAGACAAAATGGATTAAGAAACAGCACTGGAGCCAATCTATTGCTCCAAAATCAAAGCTAACAGTTCTAACAGCAACAATTACATAACGTGTTTAAAAAGCAGGTGAAATGTCTTCATCTCACGCTGTCCTGTTTGTACAGAATGCGCACGACATTTCTATTACCCCTTGCGAGGATGTTAGAGGCGTTTTATAGAGCAATAAAAGCCGTAAATCAGTCACTTTTAAACGACCCCTGGTTCCTAACGTGTTTTACAGGGTCTGACACAGTAGTAGCCGCGCACTGCGCACACACGGCTCTGCTCTCTGTGGCCTACCTACACAATCTACGGCTGTCTGGACTATGAATACACTTCGAGACAATGTTATTGCGTTGCTGGAGCTGCATGTGTATATCACTCATGCTTGTGTATATGCAGTAACAGCAGAGGAGGAGGGGGAAACAAGCCAGAGATGCGTGAGGAAGAGGAGCAGGAGCAGGAGGGTCCAGAGGCCGCTGGCGTGGTCTTTCAGTTGCCCATGTATTCCTGTAGAGACGTATTTGCGACTGTTTGTACTTCACACAAATTCGGTTCTACAGGGTACATATAGACAACTAATGTGTTTTGGGGTTAGAAGCTGCAGAGGTGCATCTCTCAGGCAAAGGACAGCACAGTGCCATCGGAAATATTAAAGCTGCAGTAGAGTGGAAATAGTGCGCCGAAGCGGAGGTTGTTTATCAGGTTTACTGAGGCCAGGAAAACACAAAACAAGACGCTCTTTAAATGACAGAAACTACCTTTCACATCTTCACTGAGAATCCGTACACACACACACACACACACACGCAAACACGTCGTGTGCACGGGGCAAGAGGCTCTGTTCGCTCTTAACATTCACCCCTCTTGCCTTTGAGGTGGCTCCTATATGAATATTCAGTCACAAACACGGCGGATACAAAGGGACGGCGTGACAGCACAGATGAAAAATAAGTTTCCATTGTTCCCAACCGTTTCTTCTGCTCGCCATTACCATACTGACCGCTCGGTAACCTTTCTTCCTGCCACTCTGGAAGCTAATGAGAAAAGCCTCGGATGAAAAATGCAATATCAGACATGTGACCTGTTTCGGGGGGTTATTAAAAACAGCAAACACGCTCAGATTGTGAATCAATGGAATTGATTACAGTGGCTATGTGCACGGGGAGGAGGAAGGGGGGGGGACTCTTCAAAGACTGTCAGAAAACATCTTAATCTACATATTTCACCGCGTGCACTCTCAATAGATTTTTTTTTAATTCATTTTTTGTTTTTTTTTTTATTGAAGGAAAAAAAACACCCTGAGCCAAGAAACTGTGAACTCAGGAGGAAATAGTCCACTCACACCCAAAAAATCTAGCTCGTGTTCATTTGGCTGTATCTGAACACGCTGTTTGTTGTGCGCCAAAGCAGCGTGAAGGAGCTGCACGCACATCACGCACTCTCTCTCTCTCTCTCTCTCTCTCTCTCTCTCTCTCTCTCTCTCTCTCCCTCTTTCTCTCTTTCTCTCTCCCCGCGCGCTCTGGCGGACGCATTTTAATATTAGTTAGACAGCCTGACCCGCGTTTCACCCCTCGCGTTTGACTGGCTCCAATAGTTCACTGCCAAGGATTATTGATGGAGAGACAGCAATGAATTCCTTCTCCCCACAAATGGCTTTCAGATCGTGCACCTAGTTCAATAACTAGTTATAATGTAGAAGTACAAAAAATGAGGCCCTCAGGCGGACTAATTTGATGTTTCATTTGTTCATTTGAGAAATTGTTAAGCTTTTTCTTTTTTTTTTTTCATTTTCAGTTTTTTTTTCCTCCCTTCTTCTCTTTTCTCGCCGCGCAAACTAACAGCCGCGCGAGCGTGTTCACACATGTTCCATATGTAAACAAAATAAATCTGCTGCAAAACTATGCGGAGGATTTGTTGCTCCGTCTGTGATTCGGCGCAGCATCAGCTGACCTGGATGCAGACAGCGGTGGAGCAATATCCCCACCGCTCCCTGATGAAAACGGTTACGATGCGCGTTTAATCAAACCCTTAACCTAATAGCCTGCACACGTTTACTCTTCCCCAGGTGTAATAACGTTACGCCGGATCGTCCAGTTGAAATTAAAAAAAAAAAAAAAAAGTTTTTTAATGAAGTGCAGACAGACTGGAGACTAGTTGGATATGAATACCCTGTAAAAAGCAGCAGCCAGGGGAGCAGAGCTGGTTTTAGATACAAAGATGCCCCCAAAGAAACCATTGGTTGGTTTGCAGTTCATTAAAGCATCGCTGCGGTTCATTAGACTCCCTCAACGCAGAGTGAGATCCAGATCACCTGTGCGCCACTTCCGCCGGCTCTTCGCCGGACACGCAGAAAGACAGCGATTCGACTTTTAAGTTTTAGTATTTGTTTTTGTCTTTGTTCACGAAATTGCAAAGAGGAAAAAAAAAAGAGGGGATTTATCTGGAATTAAATACGCTGATTCTTTCTATAATCACCGTCATTCCTGCACACGTTTCGTTAAGAGTGCAGGCATCAGTGGCCTTGATGTCAGTGGTGCCAGCTGTTTGCCTACAGCCACATAACAAGCTCCATGAGGTGTCACGTCTCTTGACTAAAGCCAGGTGGGTAGGCGATGGATAACACTTACTGATAAATCCACGGCCACACTCATCCTGACCCGAGGACTGGCCTGAAAAATAGAGAAAAAAAAGGGAAGAAAACAAAAACGAAAATTAGATCAAGAAAAGAAAAATATTCTGCAGCCAAACTGGATCATTTAGATTCTCGAGAAAGATGCTTAAAGTCTAGGAAAAAAAGAATTGAATATATATATATAAAAACATATTTGATCAATAATTTACCCACTGATCATTCCTTACATTTATTGAGAAAGTATACTGTGTGTGTGGAAGATTTCGTTTTTGCTCCATTCAAAATCGCCACCATGGCACAAATATTAAAACAAATAAATAACAATAGAATCAAATAGATATAAGAGCCACAATTGATGTCAAAAAAACTAAACTGACTAAACAGCAACTAAACAAACTAAATGATTGTTCCTCAAGTTTCCTCCGGTGGATTTCTTGGTTTCACAAATACAGAAAGGAAGTGTTTGGATATTATTTCATATTAATGACGCTTCAGCTCGTCCCCTCTGCTCTCATCTCCTCTGTTATCCAGCCTAATTGAAAGGGAGACTGCTGGCCTAGAAAAAAATAATAATAAAAAGCCCTGACATGTTTGGGCTCCTGCAGAACTGGGACCGAGGACAGAAATTTAGGACGGGTCATTCTCAGACAGTAAAAGTAAATTTACAAGCATCCTCGGTATTTCCTTGGGCAAATGTTCTATGAATAGAAATCCCTGGCTGGACTTCAGCGGCGGCTGAATTATGACGAACGGTCAATAAAAAAATCACGACTTTGTCTTCACATTGTAAATAAATTCAGGTTGTGTTCGGAGACGATGTAATGGGACTTTATGGTTCTTATTCGGGCTCAGACAGAAGGGAAGTCTGTGCTCACCCGGAAATGACCTCTGTGGATTTGAATGATGGCGGTGTCAGGCTCCACAGGTCAAAGAAAGGAATACAAGTGCTCGGAGAAAACGGATGTTTGGACTGTTTCACTTTTTTTTTTCTCTGCAGTGATCTGAGACTGTTTTCTGTTACTTTGCCCTGAAATTAGATTAATCTCTGAATCAAGCTTCCCCCACAGATGCAATTACTGACAAGTCACGAGAATAAAATAATAGCGGTAATAATTGGAGCCCTGCAACTCTCTGTGAGGACACGAAATGTATCACAATTCACAGAAAAAGGAGGGGGAAAAAAGTATTGACATCTTATTTTTTTATTTTTATTTATTTATTTATTTATTTATTTGAGGAAACATTTCTTTTAAATTTAAGGGTTGTTTATTTATATTTTACGAGTTTATTGTGAAATGTTTCCCTCTCCGGTTACTGTGAAAATGACATACAACTGCTTAAAAATACTGAAATAAACTGAAATAAAAAAAAAGAATAAACAGAAATCTCAGGGTGAGGACAGTACGACTGCATGCCCGGCAGTGATTTACCCACACAGGAGCGTGTCACACAGTGCCCCCTATTGGAAGTGTATCATCGATCACGCTGCAACACCTGAAACAATTCTAATCCCATTTTTTCTCGTAAAAGCCCCCAAAAAACAAAACAAAACACTGTGAGCCATCACACAATATGACACATGCAGTTAATGCTACATCAGCAGTCAGCCTGCTGCACCTCGCTCTGTCTGTCAGCTGATCTACACTCACCTCCCTTCCAAACAAGACTTAATATCAAAAATTATCCTCACATTGATTAAGAAAAGAGCAGTGCTTCTGGGCTCAAGTGCTTTCAAAGACATATGGGCAATTAAATGATGTGCACGACAGAGAAACAGAAAATTATCGAGCTTCTAAGATCACTTCGCCTCATCAGTCTCCAAACTGATCAATCCAGTAATATCTGCCACTGCAGGGAGGACGACCGGGTTAGAGGAAGCGGCTGCTGTGCGAGGAAGGCGCGTTTAGTTTGAGCATAAACATGCAGCAGTCGTGCCTCCACGGTGTTTATCACAGGTCTCCCCCATCATCACACCGAACGAGCGCCTTTGAATGGAACCTGCGCCCTGGCCCAGACATGACCCCTAAAACAACAGGAGCTCCGCGAGCACAAAACACCAACCTCGCGTCAAGGTGAAGCAGAGAGATGGAGCATTTTAATCAGGAGGGTTTGGATTTCAATGGCTCCGTCTATGGCGCAGTATTTCAAAGTCTGCGAGACATCATCTCAGCGTCACACGGAGCTGAAAGTCATGTTTTATTCTCAATGCACTCAGCTACAGAAACAAACTGTTAGACTTGGACGTGCAAAGGAATCACATACAGGTGTGCAACAGAAGGGAGTGAGCATGTTTGTTAGAGAGGCAGAGGGAGGGAGGGAGGGATGTTGAAGCTGGACGCCAGATGATTTTCTCTTTTTTTTTGGGAGGGGGGAGTATTCTGGCGGACTTTTCATTTTTCTCACTTTTCATTCAAATATGTTTCCATCCTCTCGCTGACAGGACGAACATGCAGAAACACAATGTTGAATCAGGACACACTGCACAGTGTCTCAAATCTGTGCTGAGGCGTTCAAACGTCCATATATATATATATTTAATTCAATTTTTAGCATTTATTCCCTAAAAAAATCTAACTCTGGCTCAAATATATATACATAAAAATACGCTGCTGGGAAATAAATTAATCACGGCATCCGAATAAACTCCACCAGCGGCATTTCCGCTGAATCCAGCTTCCCTCGGACCAAACGTGCAGCAACAAATGTCCTTTAAAAAATATATCCCCAAACAAACACCGCCCCGATTCATTTCCAAAACACGCCATTCTGTAGTTATGAAAACGTGTAGTCGCTGTCTCTTAGTGCCCCTTCAAATCTGACGCCTATCAATTAAACAGCCGTGCATTAATATAAAAAAAACATTAAGCAGCATTTTTGTTCCGCGGTGAAACAATCGCAGGCCTGCGCAGGACAAAGTTAAAAATCAACTTACTGCAGCAGCAGCAGCTCTCGGGGCTCTCAGCACCAGCCGACTACACGGTCCGGTAGGAAGGTACTGCATCCTCACTGCCACAAAGCCCTTTCTTCCTCAGATAAGGGGAAGCCAGCAGCTGCGATTCCGGACAGTTAAGATTATATATGATGTGTATATATCGAAGGTTTGTCAGCTCTTCCAGGCCATAAAACCCACTTAAATGACACCACGTGCTCCCCATGCACCATTCACAGGCCCAGCTCGGGGCAATTGGCATATGTAACCTTGTAAACTTTAAAATACCCTAAAAGAAAGACATACAAAAAGGGGGGATTCAATACATTGTCCACGTATGTGTTAGGCCTAACAGGGGCGCAGAGAAAGTGGACGCTGCGCTCGCCGGTTTTTCTCATAAGCGTCAAGGAAGTTGAATAGGAAGCTATTAGTTTGGGGAGGTGAGTTGATTTTTATTTTCTTTAAGTAGTGCTGTAGAGAAATTACCTCGCAACCTCAGGGCTGAGACCCTGCGTCACGGCGCAGACACTCAGCGAGTGGCGTGATTTTTTTTAAATGTCCTCCGCAGCAGCAGATAGTGTTGTTTTAACTACGGTGTAATGATGCCACGATTAAAGAGCAGGGCGATATCATAAAAGTTGCCATATGGCCTCGGTGGCGATGGCGCGTCACAGGGCTGCGGCCACAGGGGGAAAAAAACACACACACACACACAAAGTTTTGCATCCATGTTGTGTGCCGTGGGCGAAGTGTTATCACAGGCTAGTGTGTGTGTCCCTCTTCCTTCCCCTGGCAAAACAGGAAACGGGAGTCTGCCTGTGGTGGAAAAGGGGGCAATAAAGTTTTATGAGGGGCCTTAAACTTCAGAGCGCGTTTGTCAGTCTGTAATGATATGCTTTGGATTCAGAGCCAGAGAGAGAGAGAGAGAGAAAAAACGTGATCAGGGACACAAAAAAGGAAATATTGTATCCTCTTTTCGTGTGTGTGTGTGTGTGTGTGTGTGTGTGCGTGTGTGTGTGTGTGTGTGTGTGTCAATGGCAGTTTCTATCCAGATGTTTTATCCCGCCACACCACAAAAATAATAACAACAATAACAGAAACGTGCAAACTGACATTAATTTCCTTCCTTTTTTTAAATGATGATACTTTATTGGTTACAGTCGACAATCTATCAGTTATTCTAGGCCTTGTGTGAACCGTGAAAGTTTACAAAGGGGGTTGGGCAAGAGAAAATTGGCTTCATTGCACATGACAATATTTTTCACATCCAGTCGCTGAATTACACATAATGATTAAGATTCACAAGGAAAAAATAGACACACGTGGAGGACGGCTTGACAGAAATCCACTCACAAAAAAAAAAAAAGATATTATCTCACTGAACACATCACACGTCATCACACACGTCCCAACTTGTTTGCACTGCAACATGTTAGACGAGCAAATTCGACAGACAGGAGGAGAAAAAAAAGAGGTGGGAAACTATTTGAACTGTCGTGATCACATCATCAAATATCCTTTATTTGAGTCTTTGACCTTAAAATTTTCTCACATGATAATGATGATGATGATGATGATGATGGTGATGATGAAAAGTTGGATGCCACGCACCCAGACTCTTTTTTAAATTTTTTTTATTATTATTATTATTTTTATTTTTTTTTACCCTAATCAGAAACATGGATTATTAGCAGCGTTGTGCAGCCTCTCAGTGCTCTGCGAGACCGAAGCCTGGCAGCGTGAGGGACCCCGGCTCCCCCTCGACCTCGTGTCCCCTCCGTGCAGCAAAGTGAGGTTATCATCGCATGGGCAGCAAATTAATTTAGAAATGTAAACCGATTGATCAAAGTGAGTGATATTCAATACATTAGGTCCCAAACTGCAGCAAGTGACACATAATTGGTGATGAAGCACACGGAGCGGTGTCATGATGTCATTGCTCCTAGCGGTTCATCCGGAGGTCAGGCGGCACTCCAGCACTGTGCAGTAGAGGGGCTGAAAACGTGCTGCGGCGCACACCCCGCTTCACTGGTGCGCCTCTACTCCTTCACTTTGATCTTTGAGTCCTTCTTCCACTTCATTCGTCTGTTCTGGAACCAGATTTTGATCTGCCTCTCGTTTAGACACAGGGTGTGGGCGATCTCTACGCGCCTGCGGCGGCTCAGGTAGCGGTTGAAGTGAAACTCTTTCTCCAGCTCCAGAGTCTGGTAGCGGGTGTAACTGGTCCTGGACCGCTTACCCTCCGATTCTGAAGTGGCATTAAAAGCAGTTAGCTTCCATCAGCAGCATTATAGTGGTGAATAAATATAATAAGAAAGCTATTAAGTTTATGACATTCAAAAAGAAAGAGCTTGGTTAATCAATTTTTTTAAAAAACGAGAGGAAAATGAGCATTACAAGCAAAAGAATCCGAGCGAAAATCCACTAATTTATGCCCCCAGTTTAAAGATCAAATATCTTTATACAACCTAATTTAACCTGATAATACTTACAGTGGATTTGCGTAATAAAAATTTATGTCAGGCTGATAAGGATGGTTAACTAGCTCCAATAAATATCCTCGTTTAAAAAAGGAGGAGGGCCCTCCACATCCTCTCACATTAAAACAGAAAAATTACACACTATTAGTGAAGGAGTCGTATTGTGTAAAACGGGGTAACCAATAACGTGTTGGCCTCCTTGTAAACACTGGCCTCGGCCTAACACACACACACACACACACACACACACACACACACACACACACACACACACACACAGGAGTGTGTAATTATATCGTGGGTGGAAAAACAGATGCGTAAAATCCAAAGATCAGAAAATGGAATCTGAGATTCTCCAGATATAATTTCCCTCGCGCATTCAAAGTAAAGCAACAGGCCTTTGCTTTGGGGCATACGTATATTTTACATTCCTCCTGTGTGTGTGTGTGTGTGTGTGTGTGTGTGTGTGTGTGTGTGTGTGTGTGTGCTCCTGGGTGTTTGCATAGCACAAAACAGAAGTAGCTTCTCTCTTCGTCTTCTATTTTTTTTTTTTTTTTCTTCACTGTCCATCTGCAGCCTCCAACAGTCAGCCAGTGGTTAGAAGGCACGGAGAAAGGAGCACGCCTATTCAGATCTTTTAGAGGTGAAAAGTTCACGATTGGGTCAGGGCATTGGTGTTTCCCAGAGTTCAATTTAAGGCTAAAGCTTCTCCCACACATACAGTCTGATAATGTGAAACACGCGAGGCTCGACCCAACACTGTGAACGAACAGCGAAAAAAAGGGGCAAAAAACAAAATAAAACACGAATACTTCGAGACGAATTTGTAAATATTATTTCATAGTTTTATCACAGTTTGCCTCTCTTATCCAATTATGCGACCATAAATCACCCCGCAGATCACCTCTTCACCGTAACAGAGCAGGTTTACGAGCAATGGATGCCTTTGTCATAAAATTTATGACCGCGAGTTTTTATTATTTCCTGCGTTTGGCCTATAAAACTCAAGAGGGAAAGTGGAACGGGCGAAAAGAAGTGTAGCAGCGTAAAGAGTGAATAAGGGGAAAGCATCTCGGTCGCACTTTAGTAAAACAGGCAAACTTTACCGTGGCTCATGTGCAGTTTTGTCATCCATGGGTAAATCTGTGGCCGCTGCTCACTGTCCTGGTTCACTTTTGCGTTGCGTTTCGCCGCTTGCGTGCTCTCCGCGTTCCTCTCGCCCTCCTGGCTCACGTTGCCGCCGGATTTCGCGCTCCTGTCCGGGTCTCTGTCCGCCCCCAGTCCCAGCAGCGTGCCGCCGCCGTAGCGCAGCCCGCTCGCGTCCACGGAGGAGCTGCTGGAGACCATGGTTATCTGTGGTCCCGGCGGCAGAGGAGTATCCGTGTTGCCACGCAGGCTAGTTTTCATCTCGTCCCGCTCAACAGAGGTCGTGGGGACGGGACAAGTGAATATCCCGTTCACATTAACACCCTCATAGCGGCTGGACGCGCGCCCAGATAGATCGAAACTAAACATAGTGTTGGGAGAAGTTGTCTCGCTTGTTTGCCTGAGGTTGGAGCAGTCAACATAAGAGCTCATTGTTTTGTTGTTTTTTTTCTTTTCCCCAAACTAGCAGCGACACTTTCTTGCTAAACCAGAGAGGGTCTGCGGGACGTGTGTTGCGGCTATTTCCTTGTTTTTGTTGATCATTGCGTTGCTTTGTCGCCGCTTTTGGAAAATTCTGAGCTGTCTGCCCTAAAAAAAATAAGCCAGGATTTATAGGTGGAGTAGGCTTTGGTATCTTTTCTTTTTTTTTTTTTTAATTCTTGATCCGACGTGCCGCTGCCCAAATATGGTGTATTTGTATGGGATCACGTGCACATGTTGGCCAGTCATAAATTGGCTTTGATACTCAATGGGGATATTGATGAATAGGAGAAACGTGTCCGGTAAACTTTGAGCTGTTGGTTGTTGAGCACCAGGCAGGGATGTTTAGCGCAAAAAAGGGCAGGACAGTAAGACAAGAGCGTCATCTGGTGTCTGGTATGGGGCAGGACGGTCAGGACCGGCCAGAGCTCTCTGCCCCTTACGCACCGGCGAGTCTACCGACAGTCCCACATCATGATCATAACAATAATAATTACAATGATAATAATAATACCGAAGACTCAAAGTGGCCATTCGGTTAAAATATATTTACGCACATGGACTTGAAACTTGGATGTAGCATTGAATGATGTGATAATAACGCAGCTACGGGAACGTTATCGTGTCTGACTGGACACTGGACTCATTGCTCATTCCCGAGCTCTCATTGTGCCTTTCGGAAAAGTTCATAATTTCATAATTAAGCGGCCGAGATCCGCTTTAAAAATCACTTTATTAGCCGTTTTTTTTCCTCGCATAGCCTCTGCTGACCATAAAGGTCATAATAAAAATAAAATCCTAAAACAAAGTCTCCACAATCACGCACTGACTGTTTTTTGTGTTTTCCCCGGGAAACCTTTCTTTTCTTTTCTCTTTACGCGCACAGACACACAGGACGAGGGTGAAAGTTTTACAAATATTTTTATTCCATGGTACACAATTATGACAAAACATGAATTCGTAACTCCCAAACAAAAGTGAAGAATTACTAGTGTACAAATCTATCTCACAAGGAAAGCGTATTGTGTCAAACGATCAACAAAAAAAAACAACAACAAAAAAACAAAAACAAAAAAGAGGAAGGGGCTAAGCGCAGACTTTATGTTATGCAGCGTCTATCAAAGCGGCTAAATGCACATAAGTCCTCACAGGATTGACAGAATATATTGTTGATTATATACAGGCATTTCGTGTGTGTGTGTGTGTGTGTGTGTGTGGACTGTAGTCTATATCCGTGCAACTTTTTCATGTTTATGCAGGACACTTTTTTTTTTTCTCTTGCGGGCAATTCAAGTATACTGTGATGTGTCCGGCCCGGTCCTTCTCCCTCTCTCTTTCCCGTCCGTAGGAATGTGCATGTACAATATTGAGTTAAGTCTGACCAACACTTTATTTTGTGAGCTGATCAAAGAGTTCACAGTGATGGATGGGGTGTAAGAGAGGGAGAGCTGGGTAGGTTGGGTGGCTGGGTGGGTAGGGTGTAGCGGGGATAAATACATAGGGTTTTACTGGCATGGGAAATAACATAGAAATAATACTTCTGTTTTATTTTTCACAATACAAGTGTGACATTGCAGTAATAAAAAAAATAAAATAATAATAATAATAATAATCAGCGCTCCAAATGTCACAGGGAGCCAGACTGTGGCTGAAATAATTCGGATTTCTAAGGCTTAACACTCCTGTGGCCAACATGGGATATAAGTGGGAGAGCTGCGGGGGGAAGCCATCATGCAGTGAAGTCGCTCTCAAGTCCATGTGGATTTTTTTTTCTTTAGGTAGTTATGTTGGGTTGTTTTTGTTTTTTTGTTTTTTTTAAATGGTCATCAGGTCTTCTTTTATTTCTACTCTTTCTTCTTGTCCTCATCCTTCTCTTCTCCTTCCATTGCGCCACTGCGCTCCTCCTGCTCCTCCTGAGAGGCTCCTGTCTGTTCACTTCCAGTCACCGTGGAGGTCAGGTTGCTCTCTTTCTTCCATTTCATGCGTCGGTTCTGGAACCAGATTTTGATCTGGCGCTCCGTTAAACAAAGCGCGTTGGCGATCTCGATGCGTCTGCGCCTGGTCAGGTAGCGGTTGAAATGAAACTCCTTCTCCAGCTCAAGTGTTTGGTAACGAGAGTATATCTGACGTCCTCTGCGTCTGTCTGTCCCGTAGCCCACTCCTGCTGAGACAACAAAGTGAAGGCACTAATTTAATCATCCGCAAAGGCGAAGTCACAGTTAATATAAGAAATATACATGCAGCATGCTGCCTTCTCTGTGCTCTGGTGATACTTTCAGGCACTTAAAGTTTTTGCCTCGTTATTAGAATCCGACTGCAATCTAAATCCACGAAGGAAAATAAACTCGCTTTTTAACTGCGATCACATCTCGAAGGACACATTTCCTTCTATTATCTAAAAATAATGAAAGCATCATAATATATCCTCGCTGCCTCACGCTGCTGATTATGGCCACTATATCTGTCTGAAAATGAAAGCTGTTTGTTTGCACATGCAAAGGGCCCATCTACAGGTCGAGGGGATACAGTAATGTTTTATGGGGCCATAAAAAGTAACTTACTCTCTTGGTAAGACATATCGTAAAACTGGCCCATTTCCTTAATTTATTTGTCGTAGTAAAACTCACCGCTGTGTGAGTTCATTCGCTGCATCCACGGGTAGATCGGGATGTTGCCTTTCTGCTCCTGCGCTCCTGCTCTTCCTTGATCCAAACTGTACTCTTGAGCAATGTGGCTTTGTGTATTGAGTCCCATGTTTGTTTGCCTGCAGCTGGGCAGCACGTCCTTGTCCTGAAGAAACACGTTTGATCCATACTCGTACTGTGCCCTGCCAGACCCAAACACGACATTATCTTGAGGAGAGTAGAAAGGTGCATATATCCGATTCTGGGTCACAGCGGCACCGTACGACGAAAAATGTCTGACTGTGTCATAGGTGGTGGAGTTCAGGGGTACGTTAGGCAAAACATCTTGACCACCGGATAAATGGCAGGAGAGCGACGGGTTTGCGAAATAAGAATTCATACCTTGCTTGTAACCCTCTCTCCAACTCTCCCCACTTCTTTATCGGTCTCTTTTCAATCTCCTTCTCAGTAAATCTCCTTCCCGTCTGTGTCAACCAACCACACCTTTCTCCAAGGTCTTCTCTTTTTTTCCCCGACTTTCTGCCGCTCTCTAACTGGACGTGGGCTACTTTGAGGATTCAATATTATTAATTTCCAATCTCCGGTTAAGACGCACAAACCCGAGTGTTATAGCCGAGGCTTGGCTCGGTGAGAGACAATATGACAATGTCAGCTGACCGTTCTCCACCAATTGAGAGGCAGGAGTTGAGGAGAAACTGTAGCTTTTAGCTCAGAGCTTGAACATTAGTGCTAAATGCCGATAAACACAGCGTTAGAGTCGGAGTGGCACACTGTGCGAGGCTGGCAGGGCGAGACGTTTTTTTTCGGAATTAAAGTTTAAGAGAATGTGGCGTTAAGAGGAGGAGGAAGTGGGGGGAGTTTGATGTGAAATGTGGACAATGTTCGTGCAGTACAGTGATCCCATTCAGAGGGAAAGCGGACAGATCTGCATAATAACACACATGAAGTCAAAACTGAAGCTTTCTGAATGAGCGCTGAAAGCTGCTTATTTCATTTAATGAGATATAAAGCGAAACCTTCACCTGGAGTACTGAGCTCTGTGGTATGTGTGAGTGATTGTGTGTGTGTGTGCCTTTGCCTATGTGTGTGTGCCTTTGCCTATGTGTGTGTGTGTGTGTGTGTGTGTGTAAGTGTGTGTGTGTGCGCGCGCGTGTGTATGTGTTGCCAAAACTCTGTTTTAATTTCACAACCCCACTGCAGAGCTGTAGGCTCCACTATCTACACGCTCCCATCCCGCAGGACGCGCCAGCTCTCTGCTATGTGAAGATAAAGAAAATAATAACAATATTTGCATTTATTGTTTATCTCAGCCTTTTTAATGACGAGTTTGCAACGCAGACTCTTAATGTTTTCATTGTGTATGAATTATCTGACGCGTGAGCAGTTTCCATTCTTTTTTTTTTCTTCTCTCTCTCTCTCTTTTTTTTTTTCTTTTGCAGTGAACTGGGGGAGGGTTTGTAGGTAGTAAGAATGCGTTTATGGTCTCTCTTCTGTGAGGGCAATAAAACAAGTGACGTTCCCCAGCTCACCAACAACTATCTCTGCAGCAAGAGCCCTGCAACACGAGCAGCAATCTCACGGGCTCAGAAATGAAAGCACTGCACAGCATGTGGAGGCATAAAAGCGAAAGGGGGGGAATAGCGTGCACAGGTCCGGCCGACTAGTAAAGAACTGGCGTCTGAGGAGATCATCTCTGCCACAAATCTAATCAGTTATGCGACTGCCATGCACACGTCAGACAAAACGCTCCTACAGGCCGACAGTGCCCGGTGTCCACTCTGAGCGCACAGCTCTCAGGTACAGTCTCTTTACCTCGACCAAAGAGCATGCTTTCACCTTTTTACGCACAAAACTTAAAAAGCTGGATTACAGTAGAAATGTGTTAAAATGCTTATGCAGATGTTCTTTCTTTTTTTTCTTTCTTTCTTTCTTTCTCCCCTCTCCCTGATCGGATCATAACTTCGACATTCCTCCGACACGCACAGAGAGGAAAGAGGAACCGATAATTATCTCAGCACCAAATGATGGGGTTTGGAAATGACTTCAGAGGTGTTCTTGCAAAAATCCTTGCAAAAACTCGAGCGCCTGTCTGGGCGAAAGCGCGCTGCCCGCTAAAATGCGTAAAACCTCACATGAGCGACATGAAAGAGGCCAGTTTCTGAATCACTGTCACATTTCTGTGATCCACATAATTAAATCAGCTTTTACTACAGCTGATGAGAGCGTGAGCTCACACACAGGCAGCATATTATTCCCCCCCAAAAAATCCAGTGCGGTGAAACAAAAAATAATAAGTAAAACACACACGTTCATTTCAGACGATATAATCCACATTATGTGGGATTTTTTTCGCAACGGGCCATAATAGATACCAATAAAATAATCAATGGAGTGACTGAAAATGTCTGCCTGCCTATTGGTCCACCTCATTGATTTCTTCAATAGGGGGTGAATACTTGCAGACTAAACGTGCAACACTGTTTGGTCTGTTGTTTGGGATCCTGAATAGCCCATAAAAGAGACAAGAACAAAGAGGAGGAAGTAGCCGGTGCAATAAAAGCGCCCCTTCACCTTATTCGTGGCCATATGTGACATCCGCGTCGCGCAAATCTGTGGCAAATAAAGCGCAAAAGTTGGAGGCGGTAATGTTCCCCACCACTGCTGTCCTGGGATTATTCTTCTCCTCCTCACTTTGATATAAAGCAACGCTTTAGATGATGACTGGGTGGAACAAACAACGCACAGAGCAGGAGGGGAACTACTGGGAGCACCCAGTGTATATAAACTACAGCCCACAGAGGAGGTGGAACATTAAGAATTACAGAAAACTTACAAAAGTGCACTCACCGCTCAGAGCGCAGTATGAAATCTGAATTTAAATCCCAAATAATTGGGGGGGATAAAAACGGGACAGATCTGGCGCTGCAGTCTGTGATTCTTGGATTTATCACGCTCGCGGTGTCAGGAGCAGCCTGTGTGCGGGGATTGTTAACGCATTTGTTTCATTATAACAATTTCTTTTTTATCGTCGTCGCCGAGCAGTCGTTAAAATTCGCTCATTGTGAACAGATTTCGAAATTAATAGAAGGGTTTTTTTTTTTTTGTTTTTTTTTAAGCACTCAAATTAAATCAAATTATTTGGACGCCATCGCAGATTTCCCTTAATTGTTATTCGCAGCTGCCCTCCTCCTCCTCCTCCTCCTCCTCCTCCTCCTGCGCTCAAAAAACACGCAGCTCCATAAAGTTTAGGTTGTAAATAAAGGCTGAACACTAAAGCCAATGTGTGGACTGGAGGGGCAGGAATGCAGCAGAGGGGTTGAAGCCAGTGTGCAGAATTAGAAAGGTCATTCTTTCCCTCGTGTTTTAGTGTTTTATTGCGGCCCGTCAGGCAAATCGCATGCGCGGCTTTTGATGCGGGGAAGCGAGAGGAGCCGTTTGGTGGGACGTTTTGCACGATCTTTGAAAAGAGAAGAACAAAAAAGGGGGGGAATTATGGAGCAGCGATGAACGAAAGAACCAAGAAGGACGAATATAATAAATTATTGGAAATAGCCTGGCACCGAGAAGTACCCGTGGATATTAATAATAAGCATTAAAAATTAATTAATGATGTGCTCTTACTTTGTAGTTA